>NC_067429.1:10628506-11253506 GCF_009764475.1 Pristis pectinata
TAAAGCTACCAAGAACCAGACTGGGACTGACCAATGTTCAAAGTATATGAAACCTTGGACAACTAACAAGAAAGAGGAAGGGGGCAGGGGTGCAGAAGGTGGATAGCCATTAATGTAGCCCGGATCCCTGAGAAGAAGGCAGAATGTCAACCCATCATAGTTCAGGCATCTTTTTTATTCTTGATATAATCATCACAGAAATTCACATTTACACTTATGTTAAAGAAAGAATGGAAGACTTACAAGAGCACATCAGGATAGTGTTTCACAGCCTATATGAAGTGCAGCCATTCATGTATTGTAGGAAACACAGCAAGCAAATTGCTCAAGTTGAAGTTCCAGAGACAGCCACCAATCTGCTGTAGATATTTTGGCTAGAACATGGGAGAAAGAACTCTGCAATACCATGAAGCCAAGCCACCTTTTCTATCCACCTAAAGAGTGCATGGAATCTCACTTCAATATTGCATTGGATAAGCAGTACCCCTGACTGCCACATCAAGGTGTTCAGCTACATTTTGTACTTGAAGCTCTGGACTCAGATTTGAACACAGAACTTTCCGGTGAGACCACATTTTGGAGTACTCTGTGCAGTTCTGGTTGTCCAGCTATAGGAAGGATTTCATTAAGCTGGAAAAGATTCATGAGGATGTTATCTGGACTGGAGGGCTTAAGTTATAAGGAGAGGACTGGATTGGCCAGTACTTATTTCCATGGAGCGGAGGATGCTGACGGGTGACCTTATAAAATAATGAGGGGCATAGGTAAGGTGACAGTCTTATTTCCAGGTTGGAGAGTCTATGGATTTAAGGTGAGACGGGAAAGATTAAAATGGACCAGAGAGGCAACTTTTTCACATAGAGGGTGGTGCATATATGGAACAAGCTGCCAGCTTCTTCCCCTCCGTCATCAGATTCTGAACGGTCCATGAACCATGAACACTACCTCATTATTCCTTTTTTTTGCCGTTTATTTATTTTGTAATTTATAGTAATTTTTATGTCTCTGCAGTGTACCTCTGCCACAAAACAACAAACTTCACGTCAGATAAGACAGTGATAATAAACCTGATTCTGATTCTGAGGAAGGTTAGAGCAGGGTACAACAACACTTAAAAGAAATTTGAACAGGTACAGTACATGGATAAAAAAGATTTAGAGGGATACAGGCAAATGGGACTAGCTTGGATAGACAACTTGGTCAGCATGGATGAATTGGGCTGAAGGGCCTGTCTTCGTGCTATATTACTCTATGACTCTGTGATTAGAAGGCGGGAATGAAGCACAGCTCAGATTTCAATTGCAATAAACTGTCGACTGCGTTATTTTTGTTTTGTTAGGGTGCAAAAGGTGACATGGGTCCTCCGGGATCTCCGGGACCAGCGGCAACGTGTCCAGATGGTTCCGAGTATCACGGCCAATACCACAAAGTAAGTGATCAGAAAGAATGTTCCTAAAATAACATTTCACACTGTCATTCGCTATTTTGTTCCTCATCCAGCAAAGTGACAACCTGCAATCTTTAAATAAAGTTTGAAACACAAATGTTGCCTAATTAGGTTTTCTGTCACACTCTTGGATCCCACTGTTATAATTTACTCCATAGACATTAAACCTTCCCCCCTGGCCCAGGATGGTTTCAGGACCTAAACAGAAGGTGGGCTGAGCCATTGCAACGCCAGTAATGTCAATGAGAGACCCAAGCCAGTTCTAGAGTCAGATTTTGTTTCACTGGAGAGTAGAAAGCAATCGCTGAGCTTGGGAGGGAGCAGAACCATCTCCACAGAGTCAGCACAGGAGTGAAGTCTCAATGGAGCGGGGATGTGGAGGGATCAGAACTGGCTGGGCAGATCCTTGTGGAGCTAGGAGGAACATGTATAATCATCCAGGCTTCAAAGGATAATCAATGGCACAGTTGAGGTTACTTCCATTTTAACAAGTGGTCTGATGTGTTCCCTTTAAGGTGAGCCTAAGAGTGTCCAGTTCCACTGGCAACATGTGCTCCACTCAAATGTACTTGAAACAGTGCCTCATGTATGGCATTCAAGTAGGCTCCTGTCTGTTTGCAGCTTGCTTCAAAGTCACAGGCAACAGAACATTGCCGGGGTATAGGACAGGCTGGGGTATAGGACAGGCTGGAGTACAGGACACCAAAATCTTAAGCCCACTGCTTCGCTATTCTTGCCCAATATAAACCATGCTCTTTTTTCATTGAGAAGATCAGCTTAAAAAGCCTTATCTCTGATTTTTCTAGATCTACAAGCTCCTTGGTGCAGCTATTCATAACAGCTTGGGGTCAATGGATGAATCCTCATCACTAGTCTATTGATTCATTCCTTGGTGATACCAGTTGAGGGCTGCATTGGCACTGGACGTTATGATACTTTTCTTTAAGTACCAGTGGTACTCCAAACCAGTTCAGTGCCTGTATTGCTAATCTCACTTGGCTTTATTTCCATAAGAGGTCAGACTTATCTGCTCAATGCAGCAGGAGGGTCTGCACAGGATCGTGGATGCCCTGTGCCCACTTGGCACCAGGGAGGCCTCTACAAAGTAAATCAGTGGCTTTGTCCTCACAGGAGGTCTTGGAAGTTAATGGCAGGAATGGGACGGGCACTGAGACAGAGAAAAACAACTTAATTGTGTGGACTGTAGAGAGGGTAACTGGAGGAGACAATCTCCTGTTTCTATTGAGATGGGTCACGCGTTCCAAGTATAGCGTTAGAAGGAGCAGAAGTCTCAAACATTCTGTATTGGTTGAGTTTTCTAATTGTGGTCTCAATGTCTGGTCATAGGGTGAAAAAGGTGACCCCGGTCTTCGAGGTGAACAGGTAAATGTTACGTTCTTAATCTTAGGATCTTCACTTGTATATTTAACAAATGGCTTTTATCCTTTGTCTCACCAATTGCATGTAAACATGTCATTCTTTTAATTGAAAGAACAGCTGATATTCACATCCTTGGCAAGTACCACATGCCTCAGCAACTAGTAGTGAAGGTACTGTTAGGCTGACTCTATTAGATTATGAGACTCAGATAATTATTCCTAGCCGAGGTGTGTTATCAAAGCCAATTCTTGGTGAACCCAGCAATCCTACCTCATCAACAGAAGACGACAGACCACCTCTTGCATTTCCACGGGCTTGTTTCTATTTGTGTTTTTGCACTAATGTGCTGTTTTGCGCAGTCTCTTTCTTCACTGTTTTGTATAATTTATGTATAATTTATGTTCTGTGTGTGTTGTCTGAATCTACGTGCCTGTGATGCTGCTGCAAGCAAGTTTTTCATTGTACCTGCACCTCACAGTACTTGTACATGTGACAATAACCTAGACTTGACTTGGCTTTGAACCCATCAAAAGCTTGGCATGTGGAAATGATTACTTCTTATCTTTCTTTCTTTAGTTAGCTTATCCAATTTTCTGGATAGAGCTAATCAAGACGGAAACTGGTGTCTTTAGACTTCAGTGTTGAACCTTCATGGTCATTGGATTGCAGCATTTTATGGAGTTTCTCAACAATGCAGTGAATACAGCCCTATCAGGGTCAGCCAAGGCCAGCCCAATAACTGGCACAGCAGTGTGCCAACCTCATGTGCTATCCGGGGGGTGAGGATGGCTCCAGATTCTAGTTCATGATCTCATTCATGCGTTTCTGCATGGAATAGGTGAACAACCATTTCATTTAAAAACTGTCAAATTACTGAGAAAATAAGCCCATAGTGCACATAGACACACACACACACACACACACACACACACACACACACACACACACACACACACACACACACACACACACCATATAGATATACAGGTTCAAGAACAGCTACTTCCTTTCAACCAGTTGGTTCTTGAACCAACCAGCACAACCCTAATCACTAGAAGTTTAACAACACTCTGACTACTTTGATCACTTTGCACTAAAATGGACTTTTTATTTGTTCTAATTGTGTTCTTTCTCATAAAACTTGTGTTTAATTTATGTTTTTCTTGTGAATGTTGTGGCTCTGATGCTACATGCCTTTGATGCTGCTGCAAGTATGTTTTTCATTGTACCTGTACATACATGTACTTGTGCTTGTGACAATAAACTTGACTTTGACTTTGACACAGTGGAAAACTAAGAAGTAACAGCTGATTTGCACCTCAGCTCAATCCACCTGCCTTAGCTTCATGTCCTTTTAAACTTTTGACAAGCAAAAATCTATCAAACTCAGTTTTAACATTAATGAGCAGCTTTTGCTCTTTATGGGAGGAAACTCTCCACACCACACTCTCTATGTGAAGATGCTTCCTAAATTTTCTCCTGAGGAGCCTTGCTCTCATTCTCCTTGTCCTAGACTCTCCATCCAACTAAACATATTTTCTTCCATCTTTCTTATCATTTTTTCCAAAATCCCATAAACCTCAATTAACCCAAACATTCACGCACTCCACCACTAACACACAGTGGCTGCAGAATGTACCATCTACAAAAATACTGCAGTCATGTCAACAGCACCTCCCAAATTCCTACACCATTAAGGGTAAGGACAGCAGGTGCATAGAAACACCAGCACTTGCAGGTTCCCCTCCAGCTCACACACCATTCAGTCTTGGAAATATGTTGCTGTTCCTTCATCATCACTGACTATCTCTGTTATCATTGGAACTCTTCATTCAGCAGCACCATGGGGGCACTTTCACCACAATGATACAATGGTTCAAGAAGGTGGCTCACCACATTCTTTCTGAGAGCACTTACAGATGGGCAATTAATGCTGATCTTTCCAACAATGCTCACACTTCACAAACAAATAAAAATAACAAATCACACCTTAATATTCTACATTGCAGTGTGTGGAGGTTTATGTAACCTCTTTTCAAAATCCATTCCTTGGAGCGCTGGTATCATCTACTGAACCCGAGCAGAACTCCTTCTGACATCATTACAAAACAATATGGTGTGGCACCTGGAATCCAACACCAAGCATAATGTTTACAGTGCGGAAGCAGACCGGTTGGTCCAATCTGATCAACGAGCCTTCCATTTACCTTTTTTTCCATCTCACCTCATCAGTCCAAAAGCCCAGAAAAGCCAACAGTTACTGGTGTGAATCCACTGGCAAGACCTTCTTTGCAGAAGACACCCCAGTCCTCCTTCATGGGGGCTAATAAGGCTAGGTTAATCCCATCATTTGGCAAGCCCTGACAACAGAAATGCTAGAAGATCTTTGGCAGCTATCTAAGCCATGACACTGAGCTTAGCCAGCTGTCAAAATGGTGAACAAAATAAGTATTTCTGAATCTCCATAATCATTAAAAGTAACAATTAAGTAATTTAAAATAAATCAATAGCACTTCAGGAAAAGAATTTGGAAAACTGTGAATTGCCTCATAGCTGCCTTTCTCCCTTGAAATGGTTCTTCTGCAGTGAAATAAATGAGTCACTGTTTCTGCACCGGGTTTAATCTGGCACACATTCACCCAGTGTCTGTACTGGGGAACTGAGCAAACACCTGCTAGGAAGTTTGGGACTTCTACTCTTGTGCATTCTGAACTCCCTGACCTAAACGAGGGGGAAGTGGCAGCAATTCCACACGGAAGTTTTGGCATTTCTCAGGAAATTCTGGGCCAAACTTGCAAATGGGGGGGAATGGAGAAAGGTTACTTTGTTGTGAATTTGTGACAGAGCTCATCAACCGAGGAGAAAATATTTTTGGCAAAGATTTTCCAAAGCATGAATGCTTTGTCAAAGGCAGAGGTTGAGATGGATACACCTACTCTTTAACCAAATAGTTAGTCAATATTTGGGGAAGAGGAACATACAGGAATATGAAGAGACAGCCCTTCTATTTGGTTTGGTTCCATTTCCCTGCTCCTACAGCAGTTTTTCTCATGTTAGAAATGATATTGCCCACCCAAAATTCCTCTGTACATCATTGGTTATTGCTTTAAATAGCAGCTTGCAATTATACAACACATTTACATTCCAAAGTGCTTCACAGGAGTTTGACAAGACAACAGCAGATCCCAAACTAAGGAAAGAGGGATTAAAAATTTGGAAAGCAAATTTTTTTTTTCAAAATACTTATTTTTGAAGCTATTTAAAAAGCTTGCATTTATTTGGACCTTGCTCATGTTTCACATTGCTACACCATCAATGAATTACTTTTGAAGTGTAGTTACTGTTGTTACACATGCAAACCATCTACAGGCAGGTCCAACAAGCACTAAAAGTCAGGCAGCAGAGTTGTGCAGTCAGTAGGGCTGCAGTCTGACAACTCCAGCAACTCAGGTTCAGTCCTGACCTCAGGTGCTGTCTGTGCAGAGTATGCACGTTCTCCTTGTGACCGCATGGGTTTCCCTCAGGTGCTCCGGTTTCCTCCCACATCACAAAGACACGCTGGTTGGTAGCGGTTAATTGACTACTGTAAATTGTCCATAGTGTGTAGAGGAGTTGATGGGAATGTGGGGAGAATGAAATGGGATTACTACACTTGGGTGTTTGATTGTCCGCACAGACTGGCTCCATGTGTACAATCCTATGAGTCTATGATCAAGAGGTGAATGGTGCTGGTTGAGAGATGTGTTGCCTCAGCTGCCTGGGCAGGCAGGGCCTTGATTTAATGTTTCATGAATGGCACCTCCAGCAATGTCACAATCCCTCAATAGTGCCCTGAAGGAGCAGCCTGGATTGTCTGTTCAAATCCTGGAGTACGGCTTGAACTTGTGCTGTCTGACTCAGATAGAGGCCTACAACATAGAGTTATACAGCACAGAAACAGGTCTTTCGGCCCAACTGGTCCATGTTGACCAAGATGCCCTGTCTAAGCTAGTTCCATTTGCCAGCATTTGGCCTTTAACCTTCTAAACCTTTCCAATCCATGTACCTGTCCAACTGTCTTTTAAAAGTTGTTATTGTACCTGCCTCAGCCATTTCCTCTGGCAGCTCATTGCACATAGATATCACTCTTTGTGTAAAAATGTTGTCCCTCCCCCCCCAAACTCCTATTAAATCTTTCCTCTCTCACCTTAAACCTATGCCCTCTAGTTCTTGATTCCAACCCTGGGAAAAAGACTGAGCGCATTCATTTTATCTATGCCCCTCATGATTTTATACACCTCTGTAAGATCACCTCTCAATTGTCTCAATGCTAAGGAATAAAGTCCTGCCTGTCCAACCTCTCCCTATAACTCAGTCCTGGCAGCATCCTTGTAAATCTTTTCTACATTCTTTCCAGTTTAATAACATTTCTCCTATAGCAGGGCGACCAAAACTGAACACAGTACTCCATGTGCAGCCTCACCAGCGTCCTGTACAACCGCACCATGACCTCCCAACTTTTAGACTCAATGCACTGACTGATGAAGGCCAGCGCGCCAAAAGCCTTCTTCACCACCCTGTCTGAACACTGAACTAAATTACGCATAACAACAAATTGCACAGATCATTTTAATATGCAAAGAACCAGTAAGGTTTTGACCTCTGGCCCAGGATTAGGAATATATTATTTAATCACTTAAACTTATTCTACCATTCCATGGGATCTACTGTACGTCCTATCATCATACACTTTCCGATACTCTATATCTCTTAATCCCTTTGGTTAACAAAAGGCTAGCAACCTCAAACTTAAAATTGAGAATTGTTCTGGAATGGTTGGAAGGGAGTTTCAAACTTCTCCCATCTTCAGCGTGTAGAAATATTTCTGAAATTCCTTCCTAAAAACTCTGGCTCTAATTTTTAAACATTGTACTCTGCTCCTTAATTCCCCAAACAGCGAACTAGCATCTCTCCATCTCCCCAGTTCGTTCCCCTAAATATCTTGAGAATTTCACCCAAGTGCCCCAATCTTCTAAATCCCAGGAAATCAACCCTAGTTTATGTAATGCCTGATGATTCATAATCTCATTTTGTCTCTCAAATATAGGGATTCCCTGGAGTTTCTGGTCCTCCAGGTTTTCCAGGCATCACTGGACCACCAGGAAAGCCGGTCAGTATCGCAAGTCAAAAATAATTTTTTGTTTAGCTTTAGTGCTCTGATTTATAGCTTGGTCTTCTAAATGTCTGTGTTCTCTGAAAAGCTGGTGGGATCTTGGCTTGTACCCTGAGTTACAGTGCTGGAACGGTTTAGGAAGTGGAATATACTGTGGTATTGCCCTAACTAGCTAAGCAACTTGAAATGGTTCCACTTCCCACCAGTCTGTTCTGTTGGTCTAATACTACCACTTCAGGACAGGCCAGAGACTTCTTGTAGTAGAGCTGAAGTTTGTCCCAGGTTACTAGATTTCAAGAGGCTAATGGCTGCATGTCGTACCTTGTTTCTGAAATTCAAAGGAGCTCACAGTCCTGACAATATTGCATGTTTAGTGCAAGTGACAAAAGATGAATTTTAACTCAGGAGTGAGTGCTGACAGTGTTACAATACTTCCTACATCTTTCTTGCCTGGGGAACATGCTACCAATGTACCATTGCTGTAGTCAAGTTAGACATCTTATTGTTAAGTTTCAACTCTAATTCTAATCAAACACACTGAAACCCATTACCATGTGGTCTTACCAACCCTTGCCATTGGTTAGCTCTCCTGGTTGCTCAATTGGATAAGACATTGGGTAACTAAGCTCCAGAGACCAGGAAGGATGTAACTTTCCTTCCTTCTGCACGCAGCATTAGTTAATCTCAACTGTGGCAGCACTAGGAATGTGACACTGAGCTTGGATTATGAAGGCTTTCTTATCCAATTTTTATCCGCTCATTCCTACCGGAAATCCGTGGACATCAAGTTAGGATGGAATCACAGCAGCTGCTAAAATCTTACCTTCTCCCCAGGATCAAATAGTCTGCCCAATGCTCACTGACTAGACCCAGTATAAGTAATGGCCACCTGTGAGATACAAAAGGATGATGGATTACTATGGAATAAAACCATGGACCCAGGAGGGTTTCTTTTTAAGTGCCTTGGTTCTGTGTGCTGCTATGGAGAGAAGAATGGTTTCGTTTGGTTTTATTGCCATTGCCCATCCTCCACACCATAATACTCTTTCATCCATCAATCTGCTTGTGCTCCATTGTTATTCTCTCAATATTATCTTCTGGCCAATGGTTGAGGCTAAAATGCTCCAATGGAGGAGATCATCACAATGACATCTGCAACCTGTACACGATGTTGGTGAGGCCGCATTTGGAATATTGTGTTCGGTTTTGATCACCCTGGTGTAGGAAAGATGCCATTAAGCTGGAGAGAGTACAGACGAGATTTACGAGGACGTTGCCGGGACTTGAGCGACTGAGTTATGGAGAGAGGTTGAGCAGGTTGCGATTTTTCTCATTGGACCATAGGAGAATGAGAGGTGATCTTATAGAGGTGTATAAAATCATGAGGGGCATAGATAGGGTGAATGCACACAGTCTTTTCCCAGGGTTGGGGAATCAAGAGCTGGAGGGCATAGGTTTAAGGTTAGAGGGGAGAGATTTAATAGAAACCCGAGGGGCAACTTTTTCACCCAGAGGGTGGTCAGTATATAGAACGAACTGCCTGAGGAAATGGTTGAGGCAGCTACATTAACAACATTTAAAAGGTAATTGGACAGAAAGATGGATAGGAAAGGTTTAGAGAGATATGGGCCAAATGCAGGGAAATGGGACTAGCTTAGATGGGAACCTTGGTCAGCATGGAGCAGTGGGGCTGAACGGCCTGTTTCTGTGCTCTATGACTCTATGACTCTATGACTCTAACCTCATTGGTGTATGTGGTGCACTAGTACAGCTACAGCTTCCTCACAGCACCAGAAGCCTGGGTTCAATCCTGACCTCCAGTGTTGTCTGTGTATGGATTTTGCATGTTCTCCATGTGATCAAACAGGATTCCTCTGGGTGCTCCGGTTTCTTCCCACATCCCAAATGTGTGCAAGTTGGTAGGTTAATTGGTTACTGTAAGTAGTGTACTGTAAGTATTGTGGTGTGTCATTGAGTAGGAGAATGCTAGGAGCGGGGGGATTGATGTGAATGTGGGAAGGATAAAATGGGATTAATGAAAGTGTGTGCTTGATGGTTGGTGTGAACTCCATGGGCCCAAGGACCAGTTTCCATGCTAAATGATTCCACGACTTTTCATGGGGAATACTTAGTGACAACTGTACTGCTAAAAATGACCTGTTACGATATAGAAGTACAAGGGAAGCCTGAAGTCCAGGAGTATACTTGGAGCAATTCAGTAACACTGCTTTTTCTTATTGAGTCTCATGGGGCAATTCCCAGTTCTCATGTTGGAACATCTGTCTAACATAAACTGAATGTGGAACAATCTGCTCCAGGCCAATTTGGTGTTGTGCAATGGTCATTCAAATACTGAGAGAAAGGTAATTAGTGACTTTTGTTTGATTTATTAGGTTAAATGTTTTAAATTGTTTAAGTGTTTTTTAGGGGTTTCAATTTATTATAAATATTTTAATTTTTTACCAGTTCCCAAGTGTTTTTGAATGTTTGTAAGCATCAAAGATATTCAGGCAGAGGAGCCAAGGATAGCTGATGGTCTGCCCCTGAGTCATGGGTTCAGGGCTCGAGACTCATCATCAATGCTCCAGAGATCAGTTGGATTGGTAGACACCATAAGAACCCATTTCCAATGGGCTCTAAAAGCAGGCAAGAAATTCTTCCTCCACACATATGAAGGATTTCAATTTTTCCCATCGACTTCTGCACACAGTGGGAGATGCCAGTCCTCCCACTGATTTCACATTCGGACAAAGCCTTACTTCTATTCCCAAATGTTCTATATTAGTGTATGTTGAATCTGATTGCGGGCAATATCCTTCCTTAAGAGAGATCCCAGGCTAGAAATTAGTCTTTGGCTGCTATTGAAGCAGTACTTCCAATGAAGACTGTCATGTGCCCAGCTGAAGTGTGCCCTGAGCTTCCATTGAGCTTCATCGGAACAGTGCAGGAAGCTGAGGACAGAGAGGTCAGAGTGGGAATGGGATAGAGAATTAAAATGGTAGAAGACAGAAACTGCAGGGTTTCAGCTCCAAACTGAACAAGGGGTTCAGTAACTCGAGCGCCCAGTCTGCATTTAATCTTAATGATTTTTATGCCCTCACTAGCTAAGTGTGATGTTGATGAAAATAAACCTGTCCTTACATTAACACAGTCTACCTTTTTTTCCGACTGGGATTTGTGGACTTGAAGGGCATTTCTGACCCATTGTAAATACTTAAAGTAATTAAACACAGATTGATGAATGCCTGTCTGAGGATGTTTTTGCGAGCAGTGTTGGTCTAGTGTTCATTACGTGCCATAACTGTGTTCCTTTGTTCTTTATGTTTCCATGACCTGTGATACAGGGAGTCTGTGAGAAGGAATGTGTCTGTTCACCAGGACCCCGTGGTCCTCCTGGACCTCCCGGCCCACCCGGTACAGCACTTCAGAAAACATTTGACTCTTCCTATGACCAGGTAAATGTTATCAGCATTGGGATTCACCTCTGGAACTGTGGCATTTTCTTATTCAGGAGTTCCAACCTGACTGATAGATTGAAAGCCTGCTCACTTTGTAAAGTTTTATACGTGGAGTAAGTTTAGACAGTATGCAATAGGCTTGGGTGAAAGCTCCCTTTAACTGGCCAGTCTCCCTCAGGAAAGCTATAGATGGTGTGTGCAGATTGGAAAATTGTGTAGTCCACTGAGGCAGATGAAGGAGAGATTTACCCTGTATAATTAGCCTAGTAATTTCTAGGGTAGGGACATGTTCGGCACAGCTTTGTGAGCCGAAGGGCCTGAATTGTGCTGTAGTTTTTCTATGTTCTATGTTCTACAATACTGGAAGACCTGGTTAGAGGGGGCGTGGAGAGGATGTTTCTGTTAGTAGGTCTGGGATCCGAGGGCATAGCCTCAAAATAAAGGGACGTCCCTTTGGAACTGAGCTGAGGAGGAATTTCTTCAGACAGTGAGTAGTGCATCTGTGGAATTTGTTGCCATGGAGGGATGTGGAGCCCAAGTCATGGGGTGTATTTAAGGCAGATTGGTAAGGGGGTTAAGGGTTGTGTGCTGCCTCACCTCACGTTCATGAATCCATCGGTGTCATTTATTGCATCTGGTGCTCCTGGTGCAGCCTCCTCTACATCGGTGAGACCTGATGCAGACTGGGTGACTGCTTCGGCGAGCACCTTTGCTCCGTCTGCCGTAAAAGCCAGGATCTCCCAGTGGCCAGCCATTTTAATTCCACTTCCCAGTCCCACACTGACATGTCTGTCCACGACCTCCTCTACTGCCACGTTGAGGCTAGACACAGATTAGAGGAACAATGCCTCATATTCCATCTTAGTAGTCTACAACCTGACAGCATCAACATCAATTTCTCTAACTTCCATCAACCTCTCCCCTCTGTCCCCCCCATCCCCATTATTTTCCCTTATCCCTCTGGCCTCTTTACCCCTTCCCTTTCCCCTCCCCTGCCCGCACGACCTGCTCCTCACCCACATCTTCCTCCCTCTGGTTCCCCACCTCCTTCTCTTTATTCCATGGTCCACCATCCTCTCCTATCAGATTCCATCTTCTTCAGCCTATTGCCTCATCCACCTATCACTTCCCAGCTTCTCACATCATTCCCACTTCCCCACTCCCTCCCCCACCCACCTACCATCCCCCCTCACCTGGATTCACCTGTCACCCGCCAACTCGTGCTCCTCCCCCTTCCCCCCCCACACTTTTATTCTGGCTTCTGCCTTCTTCCTTTCCAGTCCTGATGAAGGGTCTCAGCCCGAAACGTCGACTGTTCACTTCCCTCCATAGATGCTGCCTGACCTGCTGAGTTCCTCCAGCATTTTAGAACATAGAACATAGAAAACCCACAGCACAATTCAGGCCCTTCGGCCCACAAAGCTGTGCCGAACATGTCCCTACCTTAGAAATTACTAGGCTTACCCATAGCCCTCTATTTTTCTCAGCTTCATGTACCTATCAAAAGTCTCTTAAAAGACCCTATCGTATCCGCCTCCACCACTGTTGCCGGCAGCCCATTCCATGCACTCACTGCTCTCTGAGTAAAAAACTTACCCCTGACATCTCCTCTATACCTACTCCCCAGCACCTTAAACCTATGTCTGTGTTTTGTGTGTTTTGCTCCAGATTTCCAGCGTCTGCAGTCTCTCTTGTGCCTTTGGTCGAACCTTTGAGTTGTTTATCTTATCTGAAAGCATTGGGCCAGATTGTACTTGACCTGGCCCACACCACCTTTTTGCCTTCAACCACACTTACCTTTCAGTGGGCATGTAGCTCCAGAGTTCCTGTCTCTCACGATGACCAAACCATGAGGGGCAGCTGGCCCACAGATGGAAGGTTTCTGAAGCTAAGAAAACTAGAAATCTTGGAAACATGAGAGGCATAGATAGGGTCAATGCATGCAGTCTTTTTCCCAGGGTTTGGGGAATCAAGAACTAGAGGGCATAGGTTTAAGGAGAGAGGGGAAAGAATTAATAGGAAACTGAGGGGCAACTTTTTCACTCAAAGGGTGGTCAGTATATAGAACAAGCTGCCAGAGGAAGTGGTTGTAGCAGGTACATTGACAGCGTTTGAAAGGTAAATGGATAGGAAAGGTTTAGAGGGATATGGGCCAAATGCATGCAAATGGGACCAGCTTAGATGGGAATCTTGGTCGGCATTGACCAGTTGGGCAGAAGGGCCTGTTTCCGTGCTGTATAACTCTAAGGTTCTTCTATGACTTTATGACTCTCAGGTTTTTCCCCAGACTTTCCCGGTAGCCTATTTCTGCATATCCGTCTTTAACTATATGACTCATTTAACTAACTAAAAAAACTATTAATGAATAAAGACAAATTTATTAAAACACATTCAATGCATGCAAATTAATTTAAAATATTAATATTAATCAAAATAAAGTTAAAAAGAACATTAACTTCACATCTTAGTGAAGGTTGGACACCCTGTTTTAATGAATGGGGCTGACCTTTGCTTATACCTCTCATAGCAGCTGGGGGACAAGATATGATGTGTATCCAGTTCCCTGACTCAACATATTACAAGCAGCCTGTCCTCAGTGGTGAAATACGAGGGAGAACAGGAGGTCAGATGTACAGTTATCTGACCTGCAGCATGTTCTATACCTCTGCGCTGCAGTGTGCAAGTATGGAAGTCTGGGAAACACTTCCATGCACTTCTATACGAAGGTGCTGCCTGACCGTCAGTGCAATCTGGCCCATTATATGGACGCAAGTTGTTGTGATGGTTGAGAAAGCAAAACCGGCTATTCCTGTCCCTGAATGTGTTTAATGACCTCAGCAGTACAGTTCAATGCATAAGCCTCTGATTTTCATGGGAGGTTGATTCAACATTGGATGTGGGTTTGGTTAGGATGGGTTTGAAGAGGCCTTTGTATTTCATTGTTGTCAGAGAAAGTTTCTGCGCTGGGCTGCTTGCAAAAGCATCTCAAAAAGAAAGGAGTTGTGTTTAAGGAAGCTGAACCATTAAGTTAACACATGGCTTTGAATAAGGAAAATATCATTTGAAGAGACATTTCGACAATGTGGCAGAGGGGCCAGTGGTCACCTCAATGGGAAAGTGGCAATATCTGAAAAAGAACTTCCCTCAAACATCCAAAAATTTCCATAATGTGATTATCTGCTTTTCTTATACCTGCCACTGTCAGGCATCTGTTCAAAAGGATCACTGGTGCCCGGTTCTGATGATGTCATCAGCTGGCTGAAGAGCCAATCAGATTAAAGAAATCTCACACACAGCAAAATAGGATGAAGTTTAACTGACTTTTTACTTGGAATACAAAGTGCTAAATAAAGATCAAAACATACATGTGATTAAAGTAGAAGTTGAAGTATGACAACACGTTCCAAAAAAAAATTTCAAATGCCATACATTTTGAAGTATTTATAAGAGCATCAAAACATAAGAAACAGGAGCAGGAACTTGCTCTTCATCTCCTCATGCTCATTGGGGCATTCAAGGGTCAAAGCTGACCATTGGATTCAGCCCCACTTTCTTGCACTAGGCCCATATTCCTTTATTCCCTTAATATTTAGTGTAGCGGTTAGCGGAACACTTTACAGCACCAGCGATCCAGGTTCAATTCCGGCCACTGTCTGTAAGGAGTTTGTACATTCTCCCCGTGTCTGTGTGGGTTTCCTCCGGGTGCTCTGGTTTCCTCCCATATTCCAAAGACGTACAGGTTAGGAAGTTGTGGGCATGCTATGTTGGCACCGGAAGCGTGGTGACACTTGTGGCCTGCCTGCAGAACACTCTACTCAAAACATGCATTTCACTGTGTGTTTTGATGTACATGTGACTAATAAAGATATCTTATCTTATCTTATTTAAAAATCTACTGCTCTCTGTCTTGATACTCAATGGCCAAGATCCACAGTCAATATTGGACAGAGAATTGCAAACACCCACCAGTCTCTGGGTGAAGAAGGTTCTTAGCATTTCAGTCAGGAATGGCTGACCCTTTAATTTGAGGTTATAGCCCCTAGTTCTGGATATCACAACCAGGGGAAACATCAGCCCCATATTCTTCATGCTTCAATGGGATTATCTTTTATTCTTCTAAACTCTGGAGAGTATAGGACACTTTCACTTCATCAATCCTCATAGGACAACTCCCTCCCTCACCTTCCGTCATCAGATTCACTCCCTCCTTCCTCAGCTTGGAGAACTGACCTGTAAACTGCCTTCGGGGAGAAGGTACAGGAGCCTGAAGACCCACACTCAACATTTCAGGAACAGTTTCTTCCCCTCCACCGTCAGATTTCTGAACGGTTCATGAACCCATGAACACTACCTCGTAATTCCTCTTATGCACTATTTATTTATTTTTGTAATTTATAGTAATTTTTATGTCTTGCACTGTACTGCTGCCACAAAACAACAAATTTCACAACATATGTCAGTGATAATAAACCTGATTCCGATTCTGATTCTAAACAATACTCCAGACACAGTCTCGCCAGGGCCCTATGTAGTTGCAGTAAGACATCTTTACTCTTGTATTCAAATCTTCAAAAGCAATAAAGGCTGACATACCATTTGCCTTCCTACTAGCTTGCTGTAACAGAACATGAGCTTTCAGTGATTCATGTACACAAAACAACACCTTTCACTCTATTTCTTTCGACTAAAGTGGATGACCTCATATGTTTCCACATTGTACCTGCCACGCCCTCTCATTTTCCCTTCTACTGGCATTCGGTTAATTGATCTGTAGTTTCCTATTTTCTCTCTCTAAAACAGTGGCCTTATATTTGCTGTGGTTCAAACTGTGGGAACAGTTCTAGAATGAATGGAATCTTGGAAGATGACAACCAATGCATCCACTATCTTTGTAGCAATCCCCTTCAAAACCTTGGGATGCAGGTCATCAGGTCTTGGGGATTTATTGGCTTTCACTGACATTAATACCTCCATTTCCTTTTTATTCCCTCACGCTATTTTCTGTTAGTTCCTCAAACACTTTAGACTTGTTTGCCACTACTTCCAGAGATTTCACAGCCTTCTCCTATGAAGAATGAAACAAAAGATTTGCTTAATTTCTCTGCCATTTCCTTATTACATAATTTCTGATTTCTCAGTCTGTAAAAACCCTCTCTAACTTTTGATAATCCATTTTACATGTCACTCAAACTTTTACCTATCCTATCTCTTTTTTCTCCCCCCTTTTTGTTCCTTTCTCTCCTTACCTTTGACCTATCCCCTGGTGGATCTGCGCCCCCCCCCCCCTCCTTCTCCCGGACCTGCCTATCACTATCTCTTACCTGCATCTACCTGTTACCACTTTGTGCCCACTTTGCCTCCTCTCTTCTGTCCATCTATCACTGTTGTGCTTTTCCCTCCTATATATTGGGCTTCCCCTTTTACTGTCTTCAGTTCTGAAGAAGGGTCCTGACCCGAAACGTTGACCGTCTGCTTTTCTCCACGGCCTAGCCTGCTGAGTTCCTCCAGCATCATCGTGTTTTTCATCTCGATTCCAGCATCTGCAGTCCCTTGTTTCTCTACTAGAACTTTTACAATCTGTTTTTATGCTTCTCACTTGATTATTCTTCTAGAACATAGAACAATGTGACACAGGAACAAGCCCTTTGGCTCACGATGTTTGTGCTGACCAAGATGCCAAATTATTCTATATTTTTGTTTTTTTTATTAATTTCTTGGTCTTCCTTTGCAAAATCTTAAATTTCCCCAATCTTTAGCCTTGCTGCTCTCTTTGGAAATATTATTAGCCATTTTCTTTAATCTAATACTAGCTTTAACTTCTCTTGTTAGTCAAGGTTGAACCACTTTTCCTATTGGATTTTAGTACTTAATTAGTCCTATCATATAGATAGACTGGCCACAATGGGCCAAATGGACCTTCTGTATTTTGTGATTCCAGACAAACAGGAGTATACTTTGAGATCATTTGTTGTTCAACACAACCTGCAGAGTTTTGTTTTGAATGACCTGACCTGTGGGCTTATTTTAACCACATTAAATTAACCACATTAATTTACTCAGAATAAGAAGTCATTGATGATAATTTAAAGGTGATGCAGGAGTTAAAACACTTATGGTGCTTTTTCTGAAAGGAAAGTTGCGAGATCTTAAAAAGAGGATTGATAATTCAAGAGTTGGTTGGTGTAGAGTGCATTCCAAGAACAACAATTGATCTTGTGTGTTTAAAATGTTATTTTTACTTTTTTTTTGTGTAAACAGGGTCTTCCAGGACTGAAGGGAGAGAAGGGAGAGCCTTGTACTATCTGCGTAAGTCAAATTATAAAAATGCAATAAGAACAGGAGGAATTGTAGATCATATGGTCCTTTGAAAGAGTTCCATCAAGATTGTGAATAATCTATCTCAGCACTTTCCCACCCAATCTCCACATTTCCTTTTTCCTCCAAATTCCAAGTCTTTGAGTCTTGGCTTGAAATTACTCAGTGATGAGCCCTCTGGGGTAGAGAATTCTTCTGAGTGAAAGGTATTCCTCCTGACCTTGCTCTAAGTATCCAACCATGTATCTTGAGACCAAGCTCTCTAGTTCCAGACTTTGCTCCTGAGGGAAATCATCTCTCAGCATTCACCTTGCTGAACCTCTTCAGCATACTTGAATGAGATTAACACTCATTCTCCTAAATCTCAGGGAACACAGGAAAGTCAGTGACAAGAAAGGGACTATAGAACTTCAAAATTCTGTTAGGAATGAAGACAAAGAAATTCAGAGTTTAATGTCCAGGGATACACATGCATGTGCATTCGCAAAATTACAGATAGACACTCACCCCCCGCCACCACCTCCCACTCCCCCACCACACACACATGCACACACACACACACACACACACACACACACACACACACACACACACACACATAAAAAACACTCACACTCTCTCTCCCTCTCTGACACACTCCCTCAGAGACACAAAGAACTAAAAAAAACACATGGAAACTTTAATTCATTTGAAGCTGTAGAATAAACAATCTTGCTATCTGTGGTAGATTCAAATGTTTGGCTCCATATATTATAATATCCATGTATCCATCAGAACCGGAGCCATGGAAGGGGTTAACAATTCTGAAACCTTTGAAATTCAAGACAGAGAGTGGGATGAATCAGATTCTAAGCAAAGGCTGCTGTGATTGATGCAGAATATCATACCAATGTTGAAGGACTGCCTCTTTCCAAATTTGAACTGGCAGTGTGGTATCAAAACATAAAGGTGAAAAATCATTAGTTTTCAAACACACTAATTTCAAACTTCAAAATTAAACTTGTTTTCTTCAAAACTTTTGACTTTTTCTTTCTTTTCATGTTTTATTCAGGGTGTTCCGGGCACACCAGGCATTCCTGGTATTCCAGGACCTCCAGGCCCACCAGGAATTCCAGGATCATTTTTTTATAATGTAGGTCCATTTGGTCATTGAATCATTTTCCTATAGAATTGCTTTGAAATTTCACTTAAATTTTTTTTTGCTGTTCTTTGTAGAGAGTTTTCCCGGTCCCTCCAAGACTTCACTGCAAAATGCCAGCAAGTATTGTTTTTGTTAAAAAAAATCATTTCTTTATCTTATTCCAAGTTTTGAGCAGTCTTTTCCTCCCACAGTGTATCTGCTTCTAAAACTCTCATCATCATCCCTCATTCTTGTTGATTTGCTTTGTCTTCTCTCCAGCTCTTGTCGATATTGGTGGTCAATCACCAGCTGATTTCTGAATTAGACCAACTGGACTCTGAGCAAGAAACGAAAGGGTCTAATTGGTCTAATTCTGAAACCAATTGGTGATGAACCACCGGTATCAACAAGAGCTGGAGAGAAGATGAGGCAGATCAACGCACGTCCTTGCACAATCCCAAAGTACCTTTTAATGCCAGATTACTTTTGAAGGGATGTCATTGGTATTATACAGGTAAATGCGGCAGACAAGGTGTACAATAAACAGTAAATAAATTATAGTGAACATCATGGAGCTGAACAATAAGCTGAAGCTGCAAAGACATCTGATTTTAGTTCTTATCCTTTGATCCCAAAATACCTTCTGGCCAACGTACTTTCTCTCAAGATACTCTCATGAGCAAACAGTACACTGTGCATTGATCTTATGTCTTGCACTGACTAACTACAGCACTTGATAGTCCAAGATGAAACTGTGAAGTGGAGGCTTTGTTCTCCCTCACTCCTTTGATAGATTACTTGTGATTCAATGCAAGGCGACATGAAAATAGATCACAGCAAAGGCTAACACCTTCAGCACAGGATGGGAGAGTACACTGTACTTTCTTTGTTGTGGTGAATGTTTCACTATTATTCATCATTGTGTCACCCATGGTGTTGTCACCTTCAATAATCTGATGTGTTTCTTCCACCAGGTGAATCACGAACTGCACAACGGCCTTCAGAACACAAGGAGCCCAGGTACTTCTACCTGTTGCAGGAATATTTTTCAACCAAAACCAAAAATATGTTAAGATTATAGCTTTTATATATTTCATATATTTGTCCCCAAGTATCTTACCATACTTTAACCCACAATTTTTCCAAATTAATTTTAGTGCCTTCAATAACCAGACTCATTTCTAATTTGCTGCCATTTTAGATAGGCCCCTTTTCCTGATGAACACTTTACACCGATAGTTTTACAACGCTTCTGCAAAATTATTGGAAGTTATGTCCACAAAAAAGGTGATTGAACCAGTTATTGGTTCTTTAAATCATCTTAAAGAAATAATTTTGATCTTTGTCAAATAACTCAGTGATCAACAGGGCATAAAAAACATCTCTCTCTCTCGAGCAATAATTATCACCAAGCAACAATTTAAACATCACTATTTGATCTTCAGCATTAGAAAGTCATTTTGTAGGTATTATGTAACAGTGAAGAAACTGAAGGTTGAAAAGGATCTGTTAGTACTTACTGCAGAAGGAAAAGGTGATTAAGGTAATTATAAAGGCTAAATTATAATTTACTTTGATGATCTAAATGGGGTTCAGTGTAGTTGATGGCTTCTGAGCAGAAGCCCTTGTGAGTCAGAGGCTTCAGCCTCATTTCTGTCAGGCAAGATCTGGTGCTAAACCCTCTAGATGCCATGAGGCTTCAGAATGTGCGTTAGGCATGAGCAAGGTCCACTGTGAAGACTGAATTGTCATTGCAGAGGATGGGTTTCAGCATCTGCTCCCGCTTCTCAGGAGCCCACAAAAATATCAGTACTTTCTTTTGGCTCCTTTTATTAATACTTATCCCATTCACCAGCAGTTGGTCCATTGCCTTCTAGGCCTGGGTGATTCAATTGTTTGTCTAGATACTTCTCATATGCTGTGTGGGTACCTGCCTCCATCACCCTGTATGTTTCAAATTCCAACCACTCTAAGTGAAAATTTCTTCCTTGGATCCCCTCTAAATCTTTTGCCCATTATCCTAAACCTTGGATTGTTGCATCGATTGATGTCAACAAACCAAATTTGGATTGTTTTCTCTGGAGTGTCAGAGGCTGTGGGGAGATCTGACAGAAGTTTATCAAACTATGAGAGGCATAGGTAGGGTAAATAGTCAGAGCCTTTTTCCCAGGATAGAAATTTCAAATACTAGAAGACAAAGATCTAAAGTAGGAGGGGGAACGTTTAAAGGAGATGTATGGGGCATGTTTTTTTACACAGACATTGGTAGGTGCCTGGAACGTGCTGCAAGGGATGGTGGTGGAAGCAGACATGATAGTAGCATTTAAGAGGCATTTAGAGAGGGACATGAACATGCAGGGAATGGGGGGATATGGATCATGTGCAGGCAGACAGGTATACTTTGATTTGGCAGCATGGACAGTACAGACATTGTGGGCTGAAGGATCTGTTTCTGTGCTGTACTGTTCTACGTTCTATCTTCTATCTAAACCTATAGCCACTAGTTTTATATACCTCTGGGGAAAAGTTTCCTACTATCTACCCTATCTATGGTCATCATAATTTTATACATTTCTGTCAGGGCCCTCCTCAGCCTCCTCTGCTAGAAGGAAAACAAACCCAACCATCTAGTCTAACTGAAAGGCTCCACCCCAGGCAACATCCTGGTGAATCACCTCTGTAGTCTCACCAACGCAGTCACGTCCTATCTATAGTGTGGCAACCACAACTGCACACAATACTCCAGCTGTGGACTATCCCAATGTTTAATAAGTTTGTACCATGCTCTTATGTCCAGGCAAATGAGGGTGAGTATTGGAATTGGTTTATTATTGTCACAGGTACTGAGGTACAGTGGAAAACTTAGTTCTGCAAGCCATCCATAGAGATCATTTCAAAACATAAGTACTTTGAGGTAGTACAAGGGAAAAGCAATAACAGAATGCAGAATATAGTGTTACAGTTACAGAGAAAGTGCAGTGCAGGCAGACAGGAAGGTGCAATGGCCATGATGAGGTAGGTTGCAAGGTCAAGAGTTCATCTTTAACGTAAAAGAATCTTATGACAGTGGGATAGAAGCTGTCCTTGAGCCTGGTGGTACGTGTTTTCAGACTTTTGTATCTTCTGCCCGATGGAAGGAGGAAGAAGAGAGAATGTCCAGGGTGGGAGGGGTCTTTGATTATGCTGGCTGCTTTTCTGAGGCAGTGAGAAGTGTAGACAGAGTCCATGGAGGGGAGGCTGGTTTCCATGATGGGCTGAGCTGTGTCCACAACTCTCTGCAGTTTCTTGCATTATTCCATTAGCCTTTTTCACCATCTTATCTAAATGTTCTGCCATCTTCAGGAATCATTGGCCTTGTGTACCAAGGTCCCCCTATTCCTCCAGACTCCCTAAGGCCCTATCATTCAAGTGTCCGAGCCTCCCAAAGGGCATCACCTCGCACTTATCAAAATTAAATTCCTTCTGCCATTGCTCTGCCCTTCAATATCATCCTGCAGCCTAAGACAATACTTTAATCCTTCCACACACCAAATATTGGTTATAAGAATGCTATTCCTAGGATAAATCACCAGCATATAACTTTTAAATTCTAGCAGGTGCCATCTGAAAGTAATGGGCCCAGCAGTGAAAATTTCACTTTTATGCCATTTTACAGTTGTATTTGTCATATGGGAAGGCAGGAGGGCATCTTTCTGAAAATATTCATGTGGGTGTTGATAAATTCAAATATGGTGTTAAGCATAGTGTTTAATCAAATGTCACCTATTTGATGTCTTCCTAGACAACAAAAAAGTTGGTAAGAGACTTAGTTGTTAACTTAATGTGTGTTGACACTCAGACAGAAGTGTTACACTACTGTAAGATTCCATGAATAACATATAACTAAAATAATTTCCACTGAAATTTTATACTGGAATAATAATCACCCAAACTATTCTGGTATGGTATCCTAATGAAACTGAATGCAACAACCCTTTTTATGGTTCTGAGACATAATTAGACACTATTGTGTTTCTTCACAGATTTCCAAGGTCCCAAAATCAATGACAATCCATTTGACAACACCCTAAAGGTAAGCCAGCAAAAATGGTCAATACCTAGGTTCAGGTTTTCTTCAATATAGAGCTGCAAATAAAAATAAATTCAGCCAGGTTACTAAGATCACAAAGGAGAAAAACATCAAGCACTGAGGTGTTTGTTCATTTAATAATAGTAGAAATGCTGGAAAAATGCATCAGGAACTCCAAGGCCTGTCTGCCTAGGTAATTTACTATAAATGCCTTTTCTAATTTGTTAGTGCAACATTATTCTGATATTTTCATTATTGGTTTATTACTCATTGACATTTAGTAGTACTCAATATATTGAAGATGTAAAACTGTGGCCTGCTTTCACAACTGAACTGTAACTCTTGAAGGGGATCAACGTTGGGGGTGAGGTGGAGATGGTCCAAGGATCTTTGATTTCTTCCATGCCCCAATGAGGACTTTTGTATTTTTCAGTGGAAACTCTATTTCCTATGGATAACCAGCCTTCAGAAATCAAGACAGATGTCTCTGGGATGGTGCCAATAGTTGATTTCTCACACAGAAAATTCTAAAGGGAGGTAGCTCAATGAAATACTGAATCAGCAAACTTAATTTTGCATCAGCATTCATGCTGAAAAGTAGAACTCTGCAGTACACTAACTGAATAGTAAACAAACTTGATGTTAGTGAAGAACCAATTTGCAGTCATCCCGGGGAAGTGGTTGTCACCAGCAAGACCAGCATTTATTGTCCACCCCAGTTGCCCTTGAGAACGTGCTGGTGAGTGGCTGTCTTCTGTCTTCAGTGCTGTTGGGGAGGGAGTTCCAGGATAAAGACCCAGCTGTAACGAAGGAACTGCAATAGATTTCCAAGTCAGGATGTGTGTGAGTTGGGAGAGAACATCCAGTCACAGTGTTCCCACAAATCTGCTGGCTTTGTCCTTCCTCATAGCAGAGTTCCTGGATTTGGAGGGCTGTGTCAGAGTAGCCTTGCGTAGTGCATTTTGTAGGTGGCACAGAGTGCAGCTGGTGGTGAACTGCGTGAATGTTCATGCTGATGGATTACAGGCTGCTTTATCCTGAACGTTGTCAAGCTTCTTAGACTTTATCCAACCAGGTAAGTGGAGAGTATCCTATTCTGCTCTTGACATGTGTCCTCTGGATGATAGGGAGGCTTTCAGACTCAGAATGTAAGTCCATCACCTTCTGAGTTTGCTGTCTGAAGCTTTCAGTTCTTGTGGAACTTTGGCAAGCCTGCTGGAGGTGCAGATGTGATAGAAAGTGGACACTATCATCGTTTGGGCATAGTTGATATCCTCCTCATCACAGCATACGTTCATTGTGAAGTCTCATAATTGAGTAATGACGAGTTGTCCAAGCTCTTGGGGAATGCCAACCAACCCCAGTATTGGGCACGGCCAGGGGGCAATGCCTTCAGGAGAAGAGGGGAAGGGTGAGTACTGACAGGAAAAGAAGGTTCCACAATCCTCAGTCCTCCGAAGGTTCTCCTTCTTCTCATGTTAGTGCAAAAAATGCCACTCATAGTCTTTGTACAACATTGACAGCTCTGCCTGTACTTCTCCACGGTGAGCCTAATGCATTCTTTATTGTAACAGAGCCATGTATTTAAGAATGTCGAACTCATGCTGAAGGCTGCTGCTGGGATACCAGAGGGCTCTCTGGTCTACGTAACAGAAGGAAATAAAGTCTTCATTCGATTGCTTAATGGTTGGAGCAAACTTTGTGTGAGTACCTATTTTTTCGCAGAAACTATGCCAAGAAAAAATAGACTGGCATTTATATGGCACCTTCTGGACTTTAACAGTAACATGGACAATCATGGTCAGAACCAGTTGTCACATCAGTCCTGACATCATGGGTGAAAGCTTGCATAATTATTTTCTTTAGCAAAGAACTTGTAAAAGGTTGAGGATGTACATCAATTCCACCAAGAACTACCATGATGAAATAATGGGTTGCATCAAAATCAGATTTATTAATACTGACTTGTATGATGTGAAATTTGTTGGTTTGTGGCAGCAGTACAGTACGAAGACATGAAATTACTATAAATTACAAAAATAAATAAATAGTGCAAAAAAAAGGAATAACGAGTAAGTGTTCATGTGTTCATGGACCATTCAGAAATCTGATGGCAGAGGGGAAGAAGCTGGTTCTGAATCGTTGAGTGTGGGTCTTCAGGCTCCTGTACCTCCTCCCCGATGGTAGTAAAGAGAAGAGGGCATGTCCTGGATGATGAGGGTCCTTAGTGATGGATGCCACCTTTTTGAGGCACCGCTTCTTGAAGATGTTCTCGTGATGATCATAGAACAGAATCATATATAGATTGACATAATGAATGTAGTGAAAGTAGTTTCACTAAGAAGTAAACAAAAGGCAAAAAAAAATTACTGGGGTAGGAAGAAGAAGATGAGATGATATTTTTACATTGTACGTTATTATAATCTGGCATACAATGGCAGAAGTGGTGTGAAGCAGATTCGATAGTAACTATGAAAGGGAAATTGATAAATATCTGGTGGAAATTTTACAAGTCTCTGGAGAAAGAACTGAACTATGGGGTTAACTGGATAGTGCTTTCAACAGGCAGCATATATACAATGAGTTGAGCGGCCTCCTTTGTGCCAGGATGTTCTATGGTTCTTTTCTATGACACAACCCAGTAGTTTGTTGTACTAATTCTTGATGGTATTGATTTTCATCCACATGTTATTCATGCTCAGCTGGCATCACATTGCTCCATGTGATCTTTGCTATTCAAAATAGTAAAGTCACAGCTCAGCTAACTATGTGTGCTGAGCTATAAGATCCAGGCCAGATCAACATGCAGATGTGAGAATTAAATGCAGCAGCTCAGGTAAGGGAAAAACATAAAATCAGCCACTTTCTTCTTCTGATTCATAATTTTATAATTTAATATAAGAGTTGTAGGGTGTAACATATATCATTGTGACTCTTGCCTCTGAGTCAAAATAACAACTTGCATTTATATAGCTCCTGTAACATAATAAAACTTCACAAAATGCATCACAGGAGTGTTATCAGGATAAATTTGACATCAAGCTGCAGAGGCCAATATTAGTCCAGATGGCCATGAGCCTTGTCAAAGAGGTAAGTTTCAATGTGCAGCTCAAAAGAGGAGAGTGAGATGGAGAAGTCGAGAGATTGCAGAGGGAATTTCAGAGTTTAGTGCTTCAACAGCCAAAGGCACGACTGTCAGTGATTGAAGTCAGGGATGCACAAGAGGCCAGAAATGGACGGGAGCAGAGTTCGGAGGGTGTAGGGCTGGAGGAGTTTACAGATAGGATGAAGCCAGGGAGGGATGTGAAAGCAAGGACCAGAATTTGAAAAGTGAAGCACTATCACACCAAGAGTAAATGCAAATCATACATATTAAAGGACTGATGTGAATTGGTCTCAGTACAGGTTAGTATATATTAATACAGATGTTCTTTGTAATTTGCATATTTTCTGTCACTGTTTATACATACATGGTCCTTCTGAAGGTAATCAGAAACCTGTGGTATTGTACTACTTGCTTCGTATTTTTGATCCCAATGAAAAAGCAGAAAAAGCAAGGACTGTTGCATTTGCAGCTTTAAAGGCTCAACAGGTGACCCTCCAGAGTAAGAGCAAAAGTTGTGTACCATGACTTGAGTCAGTGCTTTATTTTGGCAAGTAGCATGTTGGAATTCTTTCTGCTTGTACAATGTCATGGTACCTAGCAAACCAATTATGATGTGAGTAGTATAATTAGAGATTTGTGGAATTTGCTATAAACTGTATCAAATCATTTACCGAGCCAAGATTTTCCATGTTGGAAAGCACTGAACAGCAACAAAATTGTGTTACTGATGGAAGAAGAGATTGGAGAAATGAGTGTGCTTTCAAATTGACACATATGGCATCTGCGGTGTAGGAAGTATTTTTCTGGATCTTTTTACCTTCAGAATCTTACCTTGGATCTTTTTACCTGCTGTTTACCTGTGACCTCAGACTGAACAGAAATTAAGTATGGTGCAAGTCTTTTCAAGGGGTATCAAATCCCACACTATCTGCAAACCACTATTCAGATGTATGTGTTTGTGTACAGAGGTCCTTTATGTATGTTTAGTCAGAAACTTTCCATAAAAGAGTGGCAGAAATGAAAATAATGCAGAGGTGACATTTAAAAAGAGAAACTTGCAGAATAGGCCATCAATATGATGAGTTCTTGAGTTCTCACATGTAAGTTTGATGTCATCAACCTTCAGTGAGAACAGATGCACTCATAGGAGGTGGGGTTAATTCTCCAGAAAAAAATCATTTTTGGAATTATATTAATAAAGTACATTTCTGAAACTTGAAGGTTTATTCCGGTCTCCACTATTCAGGGTGGAAGACTACTAAATAACCAATTGCAGTCTGTTGATTAATTTTTCATTTAATCAAAAAATAAGAGAGTAAATTTTGAAAATCTTGGACATTCTCCTATTTTTTTAAAAGGAAAATGTATGATGGTTTTGGAGGTGCTCTCTAGATAAGACATGTTGCAAATATGCATGTTTATTAGAGAGGGTAATTAGTGCTGGAGCTTTCAAAGTTCCTTTTTAAAGACTCGCACTCATGATCTGAAGCAGATATCTCAAATGGATTGAACAACTATGACTTGTGGGATTTCATTTTGAGCTAGAATATCATGACCTTGTGTCATTTTCTGGAGGAAAGATGCAGCTTTTCCAGTGGGAAAGTATGGACCTAGTTGTTAACCAAACATGGAGATTACTCATCAGATTTAAGTACATCTGAAATCAGGGATAATTTTGTGTTTGAGGAAGCTGTGTGATTTTTGCTGCAAATTTCTTTGCAACAGGTGTTGGACTGTTCTCACTAGTTAGTAGTAAATTAAGCTATAGAGACCAGGAGGTTCTCTGGTTTAGTTTTTGATCTGCACTGTTATCTAGGACATAATTGGGGCATTACAGTTTTCAAAGGCTCTGAACTATAAAAGGAAATTCTACAATGAATCTTTATCACTTCTGATCATCAGACTATGCTTCTGATGATCCTGCAGCTCTTCACATAAAGGGCAAGTGTTCAAGAATTGACCGAAGCTTTTGGTTGGGCTTTGACTATAATGGCCTCACTGCTAAGAGTTCACTATCACTATTTGCCTCATTCAATTGATGGGGCTGTACCAGAGTTACCAAAAGGGAAAGTTGTGTTAAAATGGTCATTATTTTATGTACAAAGCAACTTGAAGAAACTACACTTAATTATAAAATATTTCACTAGTTTTAAATTCCTCACAGCTCCAGAACATGGATTTGACCTTAACCGTGGGTGCTGTCTGTGTGGAGATTGTATGTTCTCCTCATGACTATGTGGGTTTCCTCCAAGTGCTTTGGTTTCCTCCCACATCCTTGGAGGTTAATTGGCCGCTGTAAATTACTCATTCGTTTTGGTAAGTGGGAAAAAGAATCAAACGGGAGTTGATGGGCATGTGAGAGAGAATAAGTTACAGGGAAGTAAAGAGAGAGGGAATGGGATCGAAGGGATTGCTCTGTCAGGAGTCAGCATGGACCCAATTGGCCAAATAGCCTCCTTCTGTGTCATAATAAATAAGCAAGCTTACAGTTGATGAACTGATTGTGATCCAGTAATATAACAACTCCAGTTGAAATGACTTGTAATCATGTAGTAAAAGAAATCTGCTAGGGTTTTGTCACTGTTTTTAAACATATTTCTTTAATATATTTCTGGTCTCCCCGATAGCTTGAAGACTTCTTCCTGGTATTGCTTCTGATGATCCTGCAGTATCAGTAAGTATGCTATGCTCCAGCTATAGATAGCTCTGATCTTTCTATTAATGTCCTTATAATCAGCTGACTTTTAATCAGTAAATGAGTCATGTGGAATATTTTCCATAAGTAAAATCTGATAGTGTCAACTTGTTTTACTTTCTTTACCATGTGTGTAGTAGTTAATACTAGAGGGCAGCAGTTATCTGAACCTGAAAAATCTTTCTCCTCTTCTACATTGACTCATTATTTGAACAGTCCACTGGGATTTTCCAGGGTTGATTAAAATATGGTGCAGCATTTGGAAACAAGTTTTCCTCTCTTTTCCAAATTATCTGCTCCAACAATACAGTTATATAGACACAAAACATATCAGGTTTGCGATGACAGTTTCCAAACTTGGTCTCCAAACATGGTCTGAATGCATTAGGGTGAATGGATCATGTGTGGATGATGGGATGGCAGGAATGGGGGAAGTGGTTGTGAGGACTTTGACGTCTTTGTCCAAGTATGATTTCTCTGAGATTGAAGTAGCATGTGATCAGAGCAGACTATAGAACCTTCCACATTGTCACTTCACTTTTGAATGAATCTTGGAAAAGCAAATGGTGTTTACAGTAAATCCCAATCATCTTGTGATAGGTCTTTCATTTTTGGTGATGCTCATGAGAAACTCTAAACCACATTAACACAAGCCTTGAGAGATGCTAACACAGGGTGTGTAAATGGAAAGTTACACATTCTCCACTGTGTAGCTGAAACTTATCAGGACAAATTAATGCTCAATCCACAAAATCTGAAGGAGGTATCACAGTAGCACATCTCACAGTTGCTGTTCTATATTACATTCAGCCATATGAAAGAATAATAACTTAGTAAAGTTGCTGTGAGATGGTGCAGTTAATTGTTAGTGTTTTGTTGTTGTGGTCCCAGAAGTGAGCTTCCTGACTCAGTCCAACCCTGTTACCCTGAGGACTCTTTTATTCTAGGACTTTTTTTAAGTAGATTTCCTCATTAAGTTGCCACTGATATAGGATGTTTTGTAATTGCACTCACCATCTGCGAGTTGTTGATGTAACTTTTTCTCCCCCTTTATTGTTCTGCTTTACATAATTGTGACTCTTTCGTGATTGTTCTGAAAATCTTTGATCAAGGTGCTGGGGTGGGTTCAGGAAAAGTCTGGTTCCTTATTTCAGCTGGGGTCCTACTCAGTCACACACATGTTTTCCTTTCCCATAATTAGGCTGAAGTGGCTGATCTCACCCCCCATCTAGTGCCAAGGAACATTATTCACCAAGGACCAGTGGTAAGTTATGGCTCCCTCAGCTGAGTTAAAGCTGTCTTAAAAGTGTACAACATTAAATTAAAACTGGTGCTAATGAATGCAGTGAGTGAACATTCTGAACATTTATTTCACAAGTCTCCTGACTGCCATACACTCTGATTTATTCTGCTCCAGATCTCTTTTGCAATTTTAATTGGAGCAAATATATCCATTGATATGAAATGTCTTCAACCGCTCATGGTATAAACGATGCTATTAATAGCATTTCTTACCAAGTGTATTGTTAACTCCACTTCCCAGAATTGTTGTTAGATTAATGGCCAAGTTGTTTGCTCTGGGTGCTTTTATTGATGTATTTATTTGATTAGGTATTTTTAGAGATGGATTATTAATATCTTTAGGAAAATGTAAGGATGAGGAAAGATCAGTGGATATTTTATCATATTGCAGAGTTTAGAGATCTGAAAGACATCACTCAAAGACATCAAACCATTCCCTATTATAGAGTCATAGAATGATAAAGCATAGAAACATGCCGTTTGGCCCACATGTCCACACTGACCAATGGGCACCCACGCGTATTAATCTATCTTCCAGGACTTGGTCTGTAGCCTTCTTTGCCTAAGCAGTTCAGGATCTCATCTGAACCCTTCTTAAATGCTGTCAGTAACTCTGCACCCACTACTTTCTGGATGAAAAAGATCCTCCTTGGATCTCCTTTAAATCTCTTACTCCTTACCCTAAATCTATGTCATCTAGTTTACCTAACTCTGATAGGGGGAAACGTTTCCTGCAGTCTACCTTATGTATACCCCTCATAATTTTATATACCTCAGTCATGTCCCCTCTTAACCTGCTCTGCTCCAGGGAAAACAGATGTGACCTCTCCAGTCTTTCCTCATAACTGAAATGCTCCACACATCCTCCCCATAGGGTGGTGGTTAGAACTGCATGCAGCTGAGGTCTGACCAATGTTTTAAAGGTTGGAGCATAACCTCCCTGTTCTTGTAATAAGTCATAGAAGCATACAGCACAGAAAAAGGCACTTTGGCCCAACTGGTCTATGCTGACCAAGATTCCCATCTAAGTTAGTCCCATTTGCCCACGTTTGGCCCATATCCCTCTTGCCCTGACTAATGAAGGCCAATATCCCATATCTTAACCATGTTATCTACCTGCATTGCTACCATCAAGGACTTTTGGACTTGTCCACCAAGGTCCCTCTGTTCTTCAATACCCTACTGTTCATGCTGTATAACAAGAGCATAATATATCGCACAAAGTATGTTTCTATTACTAAATTATACTCTTGTTAAACCTCATATTTATATTAAATACCACAAAACCAAATGTCTGTAATACTAACATTAAGCTCAATGAGAAATGAATAGCTAATGACAAAGGAAGTTTGTAATTTAGCAGGTTCATGCTTGTAAATTCTTGACTCCAATCTCAACACGAAAAAGCATGAAATAACAGCTTTTCTTTTTTTAAAGTGTACTTTTGAAATGTTTACAGTTACAAGATCAAAGCTTTATATTTATATCTATAATCTTATATATACTGTATATATTTCATACACTAGACATATACAGAATGTATGAAATTCACAGTGAATGGGTGCTGGTAAACTTGAAATCATAACCTATAATTGGGATGAATGCCCTTCCTCCAATAACTATAAATAAACTGTTGACATAAATAAAGCTATTTATATATGCAAATTTAAAGAAACTTTCACAAAGCATCAAGGGCTTCTAGCTTACGTTTGGCTAGCCTAAATATGCATCTGAAGCTAGAGTAATTATTTTCATTACTATGCTATCCTATGCTGGTGACTTAATGACATAATTTGTCATTCGCTCTAGTTTTGCAAATAATTATCTAAGAATTAAGGTCAAGGATATAATACAATGCTTGAAGAGGACCTGTTTTATTGTGCATGGTGATTTGTTAAGTGCTCCTAACACTTTGTTCTCTTTGTTGGCCACTGACCCACCTTATCACATCTATCAACTGAATGTACTGAATCTGAAGGGACTTAAGTGCATTATTACATTTCAGATTGGAGCATGCCAAGCCAATGTGCAGCTGCCAATGTCAACACAAATAGTAATTCTTGTAACCACAAACTCGTTAATTAAATGTAATGTTCTGTTCAATTTAGCAACACTTTTTGGAGATTTCAGTCCATGGCGCCTCGTGGCCCCAGCTGTGCCATCATTCTCCTGATGGTGAAACTTTGCTGCTGGATCCCCAGGGCTATCCTGAAGGGCTGTTAATGTTCTGTCCCAACAGAAAATCTCCCGTTTCAAACCCTATTCTGTGATGAACACGAGAGGCCGTAACTGTAAGGCTGTGTATCAAAAGTTGGGAAGTAGAGGAGATTTATGAGAATGTTGCCAGGACTCAGTGGACTGAGTTATGGAGAGAGGTTGAGCAGGTTGAGTATTTATTGTAGTGTAGGAGAATGTAGTGTAGGAGAAGAAGTGTATTAAATCATAAGGGGCATACATAGGATCAATGTGCACAGTCTATTTCCCAGGGTTGGGGAATCAAGAACTAGAGGGCATATGTTTAAGGTGAGAGAGGAAAGATTTAATAGGAACCTAAGGGGCAACCTTTTCACCTAGAGGGTGGTCAGTATATAGAACGAGCTGCTAGAGGAAGTGGTTGAGGTGATAATATTAACAACATTTAAAAGGCACTTGGACGGGTACATGGAGAGGAAAGGTTTAGAGCGATATGGGCCAAATGCAGACAAATGGGAGGGACTAGCTTAGATGGGAACCTTGATCAGCATGGATTGGGCCAAAGGGCCTGTTTCTGTGCTGTATGTCTTTATGACTTTAAGTAAGATTAATCTAAAATCCATATTTGTCCATCGTAGAAATAATGGACCTAGAAGTCTTCCTCTATCACCTAAATTTCCATGATAATCTTCTTCCATGTTGAGTTCACTAACCTTGTATGAAATAGTTTACATTTAGCCTGAGCAGTGGTTGGATGAGAGTGGAAAGTAAAATTCTTCCAGATTCCTGCACTTGCTGTCCACTGATGTAGTGACAAGTGTGGTTAAAAGGACATGAGCTGAGTGCAGAACTAAGCTGGCTGGGAGACGCCCACTACAGTTGACCAGGCTGCTGTCAACTGTTGTCTGGGCTTAGTTGTGATGAATAGTCACTTGGTCCAGACAATAGTGAATGGAATTGTACCTGAGAAAGGGCCCATGTCCACAAGAGATGAGGAAGCACTACTTTTGGCTTAATGATTTGTTATGATTTGGAATGGATTGCCTGAAAGGATGATGGAAATGGATTCAATAGGAACTTCCAAAACTTTCAGATATCTGCATAAAAAAAACAAACTTTTGGGGGGCTGTGGGAAAAGAACAGAGGAGAGGGAAATAAACGTAGGAGTGGAACTGGTAGACCCTGCATTAGTCTGATGGGCTGATTGGCCACCATTTGCACTGGATCCTCCTATCAACAGATGTTTAAGCATCTTCTAAGTATTTGGTATTGGTATTGGTTTATTATTGTCACTTGTACCGAGGTACAGTGAAAAACTTGTCTTGTGTACAGATCAATTTATTACACAGTGCATAGAGGTAGTGCAGAGTAAAAACAATAACAGAATACAGAGTAAAGTGTCACAGCTACAGGGAAGTGCATTGCAGGTAGACAGTGAGGTGCAAGGTCAAACAAGGTAGATTGTGAGGTTAAGAGTCCAGCTCATTGTATAAGGGAACCGTTCAATAGCCTTATCACCATGGGATAGAAGTTGTCCTTGAGCCTGGTTTTATGTGCCCTCAGGCTCCTGTATTTTCTACCTGATGGGAGAGGAGAGAAGAGAGAATGACCCAGGTGGGTGAGGTCTTTGATTATGCTGGCTGCTTCACCAAGGCAGTGAGAGGTATAGACAGAGTCCATGGAGGGGAGGCTGGTTTCCCTGACACGCTGGGCTGTGTCCACAACTCTCTACAGTTTCTTGCAGTCCTGGGCAGAGCAGTTGCCATACCAAGCCATGATGAATCCAGATATGATGCTTTCTAAGGTGCATCGATAAAAATTGTAAAGTGATCTAACATTAGTGAAAATACACTTCATACCACAGGAGAAGGCATGGACCTGTAAACTAAGGCTCAGTCGGACTTACTTCCTACTTGTGACATATTTTCAGCTTCATATTGTGGCTCTGAACACTCCTCTCACGGGTAAAATAGCTGGGATCCATGGAGCCGATCTACAGTGTTTCCAGCAGGCTCAGGAAGCTGGACTGCAGGGAACTTTCCGTGCTTTCCTCACCTCAAGAAACCAGGACTTGGTTTCCATTGTGAAGAGATCTGACAGAGCATCTGTGCCAATTACAAACCTCAAGGCAAGTGTCTGCAACACATGAGAGATGTACAGTACCAATTGTGATTCTACTGTTGCCATTTATACTTCCTCTAGACCCACCTTTACTTGTCCCATTATCACCCCTGTTACTTGTCCCATTATCACCCCGTTACTTAAAGATATTTATCTTAAAGTTAAATATCTTAAAGATATTTATTAGTCACATGTACATTGAAACACACAGTGAAATGCGTCTTTTTGCATTACTGAGAATGTTCTGGGGGCAGCCCGCAAGTGTTGCCACTCTTCCGGCACCAACATAGCACGCCCACAGCTCCTAACCTGTACGTCTTTGGAATGTGGGAGGACACCAGAGCACCTGGAGGAAACCCACGCAGATACACAGGGAGAACGTACAAACTCCTTACAGACAGCGGCGGAATTGAACCCAGGTTGCTGGCGCTGTAATAGCATCACGCTAACCGCTACACTACTGTGCCTCTTGATATTTAATTCTTCCAGCCTTCCACATTTTCACAAACTCCCTTTTGTTTACCTTTCCCTTCTCCACTTTCCTTGCTTCTTAACACCTGTACGGGTGGACATTTGTTCCAGGTCTCTTGCATTAAACACACAACATAGTGGTGACAGCATATACGGCTCCATTTCTGAAATTCAGTTCTGTTGACTCCAATGAAACCGAACGTCAAAAGCCAAAGACAAAGCAGAGTTGCACCAATATTACATGTTCAGCCAAGTTACCAAAAACACTTCTACTCTATTATATCTCAAACTTTTTCTAATTCTGATAAAAGATCATCAAATTGCAATGTGAATTTCACTCTCCACAGATGCATTCTGACTTGATGAGTATTTCCAGTATTTTCTGTTATTAGAAATTGGCCCATAGGCCACAAAGTCTACATAAATACAATTTGACTCCACTGTAGATTAGGAATTAATAACCAAACAACATTTAAAACTCTATTCTAGGATCAGAATGAAATCTGGTTCAACATTCTGTTTATGAATTCAAAGAGTTTTCCCTTCAAATGTTGAACAGGAAATATATGGTTTACTCTAACATTTGCCCATACATTATACACCCACAATTTTGAGTTTAATGACAATGGTGGTTTAGTAGTTCCATAACTGTAGTCTTTTTTCTCCTGTGTGACTTACTTCAAGTAGTTTACTTCCTCCTTGCATTCTCTTTGTCTGCCTTCCTCCTTAAAACATCATTCTTATTTCGCTCAATACTGTTGTAAAATCATGTTGTAAATCTGTCCTTTCCTATAGGGTGAAATACTCTTCTACAACTGGAACAGCCTCTTCAGTGGCTCTGGAGCACAGTTCAATCCCAAAGTGCCGATTTATTCATTCAGAGGTCAGAATGTCATGACTGATGCTTCATGGTGAGTATAGGAAGCTTCGGTTCCCTCCACCATTGAACACAGTGGCTGCTGTGTGAACTACAAAACGCACTGTACTTACTCAACGACTCCCACAGTACCTCCCAAACCCATGACTACTTTCACCCAGAAAGACAAAGGATGCAGGAGCATGGAGGCACCTCTACCTGCTGCTTCCCTTCCAAACCGCAAACCATGCTGTCTTTCAACAGCACCACCAATCCTTCATCGTCACTGTGTAACTCCCCATCTAACATCATTGTGGGAGTACCTTCATCAAAGGGACTGCAGTGGTTCGAAAGGTGTCTCACTGCCACCTTCTCAAGAGAGATTAGGGATGGGCCACAAAGGTTGGCCTTGCCAGCAATGCCTAAATCCTGGAAAACACAATACAGGCCCTTCGGCCCACAATGTTGTGCCAAACTTTAAACAGATGAATAAAAAAATGTGATTATCATATAGTAAATCTAAAGTATCACGGTGAGCACGTATTCTTGTGATTACCTGCATAGTAGAAGATAGGAGCTTGTGGGAAGGGAAAAACATTAGCGTGCAATGGCACATCTGTGAATGATGAACTGCTGGTAGGAACATGATTCATTATACTGTGCAGAGGAATTCTGGAAAGATCCACAATGAAATTAGTACAATTTTGCCAGATGATGGCAGCCTTGTTAAAGGTGCAATTTTGGTTTTAATCCCCTTCTTAATACTGTCTTCTCCAAGTAGGAGGATAGGCAGGGATTCTGCTCTTGGACCATCCCTGTTGGATATTTGTTCGGTAATTTCTTCCACCCTCCTCATGAGGGAACACTGAGCACATTAAGCAAAAAACAGACTGCTGGAGGAACTCAATGGGTCAGGGAGCATCTGTGGAGGAAAGTGGACAGTCAACGTTTCGGGTCGAGAATTAGCACATTGTATGTGTATTTAGTTACTTGAATTTAAGGGACTCTGAAAGGAGAAGAATAAAGGATTATTTGGATTTAGCCATCAGGTGTTAACTAAATGACATGGTTATTGTCGGAATAAATCTCTGAATATTGAGTTCATGGTACATTTGCCATGAAACAGATTTGCTAGCAGTTAGCAGTAGGTAGACGGCACAGGAAAATGTCTGCAGTTGGAGTTACAGAGCACAGAGAGTGCAGGTGCACGTCATTCAGCCCAACACACCCGTCAGCATCAGTTCTGATGGAGGGTCTCGGACTTGAAACATTAACTCTTTCCCTCTTTCCACAGATGCTGCCTGACCTGTTGGGTACTTCCAAATTTTCTGATTTTATTTCAGATTTCCAGCATCTGCAGTTTTTCTGATTTCTATCAGTGTTTGTGATATACCCGTTTAGGTCCACTTGAGCCAATTCAAAATTTGTTTTAATTTAAATTACCAGGCCTCATAAGTTAGTCTGGCATGGATCAAACACCCATGGGATACGAGCCGCAGACAACTATTGCAACGAGTGGCAAAAGGGAAACGGTGCAAAAGGACTTGCGTCTTCACTCACAAGTGGAAAATTTCTGGAGCAGCATTCGTATAGCTGCACCAGCTCCTTTATTGTGCTTTGCATTGAAAACAGCGTCTCGCACACAGGCATGGCAAGAAGAAATAGTTATTAGCATCTGGTATACGTTTTCTGCTTTTACACAAGGTCAAGTGACAAAAAACCCCATCTTATATTGTAACATTGATGAGACATATCCTTCAGAGGCTGTAAAGCAATTTGGGGCTTTCTGAAAGGGATGTAAAAGTTGCTTTATAACTGTAAGTCCTTCCTCTTATTTTTACACTTATTGTGAGAAAATGGAAGAATGATACTGGAAATGTTTCTTTTTACAACATTGTTCAGACCTGTACCCAAATTTTGTCCTCTGTAATATTTCCCAGGGACAAGCATATTTCATGTATGTTGCTACAGTTTTCCACATGAAATATTCTAATAAAAAGTCAACTTTTGTGCAGGTAGAATATTCATCATCAGTTTGTATCTTGAATTATTTAAGTGGATGTCTGACATGCGTTAGTAGCTGGTCCATTCACCTCTGCATCAAAGGCGTGGTTTCAACACATACAGAGGGAATCAAAATTTACACTGCCCTGTTTTTAGTGATCATGATCCACAACACAATGTTATTTGCAACTTAATGCTAATTTGATAGTCTCTCTCCAAGAAATAAATAAAGATGATGTGAGAAAAGGGAATGCTTCACCAGTGACATTGTGAATGCTCTTCTGAAATGGGCAGAGAACTTCATTTTGCATTCAAACTAAACTCTTCCGGACTACAAATTGCCTGATTCTCATGCTGTAGTTATTAGACTAGTTCTGCAGAGAGTGTTTCATTCTCCATAACGCATTCCCTTTTGCAACAGCTAGAAGTGATCCCATACATGCCCTGCGCACCATTCAGAAACACCTAAGCAAACTGTGGCAAGATCCAATTGGTTTCAGATGTGATGTAAAATCTTAGATTACACAGACATCATTTAAAAGGAGGCTAATCGTTTGCATGTTCAAAAAAGACACACAAACAAGATAAAAATGATAAGAATTTTTTCCATGCTTTATGTTTATTGCTTGTGTAAAGAATGTTATGACAAGTTTGACGATTGAATGACATGACCCACTTAATCATCATATTAAAATTATACATTAGCTGAGACTCGTGCTTTTATTCTTCAGAAGTTACCTGCTTTTTCTGCTTATACTACTTGCTGTGTGAAGCTAATTTCTACTTGTATTTGTATTACCAATACCAATTTCATATTTTAATATTTACTAAAGACACAGAAGGAGGCCATTTAACCCATCAATCCCATGTCAGCTCTCAGAGCACATCCATCAGTCCCACCCACCCACTATCTCTCTGTAACCTATTCTCTCCCACCTGCCCATCAACTCCTCTGATTCTACATCCACACTAGGGGAAACTAACAGAGACCAGTTGACCTACCAGCTCATCTTTGGGATGTGGGAGGAAACTGGACCACCTGGCAAAAATCCTTGCAGTCACAGGAAAACAGGCAAACTCCACGCTGACAGCACTTGAGGTCAGGATCGGATCCAGGTCACTGGAGCCGTGCAGCGCTGCACTACCTGCTGTGCCATTTTGTCGTCCTATCAGTCATGTTCGTGTTAACCTTCACCCTGCACATTTAGGATCACTCCTCTGCGTACCCTGGCCAAGGAGTCAGATCATAACATGGCCATAAACAAAAACAGAAATGTTGAAAAAAGTTACTCAAGCAACATCTATGATGCAGAAATATAGTGAATATTTCAGGTCAATGACATTTTATTAGAACTGGGAAGAGTTAGTGTTGTGGGACAAGTTCAAGGTCTCAAAAGTAAAGGACTCTGAACACAGTCTTAGAGATAAATGATTTATTTACAAAGGTAAATGCAGGGAAAAGGTAATGGGGCAACACACACACCAGTAATAGCGAGCGTGGGGAAATCGCAACAGGGGTAAATACATACACACACACACACACACACATACACACACACACACACACACACACACACACTAACTGGGTACATACAATCAAGGAACAGTCAATACGATACCTGCCACCCCTTCCACCCCTTGATTCAGTGCAGGCACGGCGCTATGCTACCGGGAATCCTAACTAATTTCTCTTAAACAGTGCACAGCTTACCAATAAGGCATCCCTCGGAGACAAAAGAGAGAGAACCATGCACATGTGGCACTCTTTATAGTGCTGGAGGGCTGGGGGGTCCAGCCCAGGTGGTTCAAACAGGCCAATGGCCCGAGGCCAAGTACAAAGGTGCTTAAAGGGACCAAGGGGTGTGCACTGATGGTTGGGGGTGGAGCCAAACCTTGATTGACAGTGGTGTGTCTTCCGACCAGGTAGGGGCAGTGTTGTCACATGACAGCCACAACCCTCTGCAATACAGTTAGAAATTAAACAGGTTTTCAGTTTCAGAGAAAGGGGAGGAGCAGTGAAAGCTAAAGGGAAAGCCTGTGATAGAGCTAAGGCCTGTAGGTATTGAACGAGATGTGGAGGTGGTGCCAGCAGAGGCGACAAGGATTGGTGAGGAGCAAAAGGTACATCTGGAGAGGCGTAAACAGGAGATGACAAATTAAATCTGAAATTATCAGAAGAGGAGACAGAAACAAAACTGAATGTAGAAATATGGGCTACCAGCTGGAATGAGTAATGAATTACAAAAATGTCACTCTGCTGACAAATCTGCTGACTTGACATATGACAGCCAAGTCAGCAGATAAGGTGCTGTTCCTTGAGCTTACATTGGAACAATATAGGAGGCCAAAGACAGAGTGAGAATAGGATGAAGAGTTCAAGTGAGAGGCTACATGAGGCAGTATATTATACATAGGAACGTGTACACGTTACATGTAGGAACAACTACTTGTAGGAACACTACCAGATGCATTTCTCTTTGTATATAGAAATAACGTCTGCGGAATTTCTCATTGCCCTTGCAAACCAAACAGAGGTTTTCTGTAAGCTGCATTTGTTTTCCCCAGTGTAGAGGAAACCATATTGTGAACACTGAATGCAGTACACTAGATTGGAAGATGTGCAGATTACTGCTTCATCTGGAAAGATTGTTTGGGTCCATGGATGATGGGAAGGGAAGAGGTAAAAGGGCAGGTGTGGTATCTCCTATCATTGTATGGAAAGGCACTATGAGAAGGGGGGTGACTATTAGTAAAGATGGGAGAGTGAACCACAGTGTCCCAGAAGAGACAATCCCTTAAAAATAATGAAATGGAAGGGAAGGAAAATTTATATCTGGTCAAAAATGGTGGAAATAATGGAGGATGCGGGGACATGGAGTGTAAGGTGGGGTCCAGTGGAAATCTATCCTTGTTCTGGGTGGAAGGAGTTGGGGGAAGAGAGGAGAAGTGCCTGGCTGAGAGCCTTGCTAACTACAGTGGAAGGGTAACCATAGTTGAGAAGAAAAGAAAACATATCAGAAGAATGAAGGTGGAAGGGGTCATCATCAAAATAGATGCGAAAACATCTGGAAGAATATCATGGTCATGGTGTCAGTGAATGGCTCGAAGAGCCAAATGAGCTTCTTGTACTCCTATAACCCCCTTCATAATACAGTCTGTCTAAAATACTGACTTGTGAACACCATACACTTAAGCTCAGAAGTAAGTTCAGGATAAAATATACTGGAAAAGAACCAGTAAAGAAAAGTATGGCAGGAAAGTAATATAGAGAATTGCAAGCCACAGGAGGGTTGGCGGTGAATTGAGGGGAAGAACTACAATGCAAGAAGACAAAAGAAAGTTGAAGAGGGGATTTCAGAGCCAGGAAAAATCTCTGGGGTCGGCTAAGGCATCAGATACAAAGGAATGCCAGCAAACCTGGGACTATCATCGATTCCCTTTTAATCAAGGTGTAGTGACATTAAACATAGCCTCGTGATGCAGTAATGAATAAACATGTGAAACTGATCCAACCAGTTGAGCTGTCATTTCTGCAGAAAACTGAGGAGATTCCTCCTTCAAATCCCTTCATTTAATAAAAAACAAACTACTGGAGGAACTCAGTGAGTCAGGCAGCATCTAAGGAGGGAAGTGGATAGTCGACGTTTTGGGTCAAGACCCTTCACTTGGACCCACCTTCCTTCGTTAAATTACAGGTTGGGTTTCTGACAATTTGCGATACTCATTAAACAGAGTGGGATATAATACACTCAGTATGGACTTGCCCATGTTCTTGAGAACACAGATGGACATGCTAGCCAAGTAGACAATATGACAATAGACAATAGGAGCAGAGGTAGACCATTCGGCCCTTCGAGTCTGCACCGCCATTTTGAGATCATGGCTGATCCTCAACAATCAATATCCTGTTCCTGCCTTGTCCCCATATCCCTTGATTCCCCTATCTATAAGAAACCTATCTAGCTCCTTCTTGAAAGTGCCCAGAGAATTGGCCTCCACTGCCCTCTGAGGCAGTGCATTCCACAAATTCACAACCCTCTGGGAGAAGAAGTTTTTCCTCACCTCTGTCCTAAATGGCCTAGCCCTTATTCTTAAATCATGCCCCCTGGTCCTGGACTTCCCCAACATCTGGAACATATTTCCTGTCTCTATCTTGTCCAATCCCTTAATAATCCTGTATGTTTCAATCAGATCCCCTCTCAATCTTCTCAATTCCAGCGTGTACAATCCCAGTCTCTCCAACCTCTCAGCATAAGACAGTCCCGACATCCCCGGAATCAACCTCGTAAACCTACGCTGCACGCCCTCTATAGCCAGGATATCCTTCCTTAACCCTGGAGACCAAAACTGTACACAATACTCCAGGGGTGGTCTCACCAGGGCCCTGTACAAATGCAAAAGAATCTCTTTGCTTTTGTACTCAATTCCCCTTGTAATACAGGCCAACATTCCATTAGCCTTCATCACTGCCTGCTGCACTTGCTCATTCACTTTCAGTGACTGATGAACAAGGACTCCTAGATCCCTTTGTATTGCCCCCTTACCTAGCTCCACACCATTCAGATAATAATCCGCCTTCCTGTTCCTGCTCCCAAAGTGGAGAACCTCACACTTATCCACATTAAACTTCATCTGCCAAGTATCTGCCCACTTACCCAACCTATCCAAATCACCTTGAATTCTCCTAACTTCCTCTACACATGTCGCACTGCCACCCAACTTTGTACCATCAGCAAACTTGCTAATGTTATTCACAATGCCTTCATCTAAATCATCAACATAGATCATAAACAGCTGCCGTCCCAGCACCGAGCCCTGTGGCACCCCACTAATCACGGCCTGCCATTCTGAGAAACATCCATTCACCCCTACCCTTTGTTTCCTATCCGCCAACCAGTTTTCTATCCATGTTAATACCCGCCCCCCAATTCCATGAGCCCTAATTTTACCCACCAATCTCCTGTACGGCACTTTATCAAATGCATTCTGAAAGTCGAGGTATACAACATCCACTGAATCTCCCTCGTATATTTTCCTGTCTTAGTAAAACTAAGACAGGCAAGGTGAGTTCTTACTAAATGAATACAAGCATAATTTCCACCATCTGTGAACTATTTTAATGAATTCTCAGAATGAGGAAAGCAATCAGGAGTCAGATTCTGACTCTTTATGGAACTTTAGGAAAAGGATATAAGCTTTTAAGCAGTTAGATTTATCAGCAGAATTCTCCAGCATCAATATCCTTTGGGTTACTTTTGACCATGCTACAAACCTGGACGAGGGATCAATTTTTATGAATTGCCTGCTAAGTAAGCCAGGAGCATGATGGAATACCCTCCACTTGCTTAGATGAGTTCAACTCAAAAAGCCCACCATTCAAGACATGGCAGCCTTTCTGACTGGCACGCTATCCACCACCCGAAACATTCGCTTCCCCCACCATCGGTGCACAGTGTCTGCAGTGTACATCATCTACAAAACACACTGCAGTTAATTGCCTGGACTACTCCAGCAACACCTCCCAAACCTGCAACCTCTACCACCTAGAAGGACAAAGGCAATGTGCAAAGGAACAATACCAGCTGCAGTTCTCTTTGTGTATAGAAATAACTGCTGCAGAATTTCTGGTTTTATTTCTGTTGAATGTAGTGTTTTGAAAACGCTGTTGCTTTGTGAGATGGAGCATCTACATCCGATGAAAACATTCTCCCTTCATAAGGAGAACACACCTAAATGTTTAGGAACAATTTGACTACATAAAGTAACATTCTTCAACCAAAAAACATTATTAAAATTAATATAAAACAGCTAAGATAATATTGCAGCATATAACATTTCCAACCTTGACCAAGTGATATTACAATTTCTGTAGCTGTGTGAAATTTAGTACACTTCCCCATGCTGACACTGGTGTAATATTTCACCAAGGTTGCTTAATTTTTTAAGAACTGCATACAGTGAGACTGATAACAGGATTTGTAGCATCCCTGTACCATTCTGGAGTCTCTTCCCTAAAAAGGTATTGTCTTTAAATTCATTTGTGTACCATGAGCAGCCCTGGTAGGGCCAGCATTTATTGTCCATCCCTGGCTCTCTCTAGGAAGCTAGTGGTGAGCTACCTTCCTGAAATACTGCATTCTATGTTGCGACACGGTAGTCTTAATATAACTATATGACTTGTTAAGAGTTTTTAAGAAGGGTTAAGCACATTGATTTGTGTCTGGAGTGAGTAAGGATGACAGATTCCCTGCCCTAAAGGACATTTGTAAAACATGCAGGTTTTTATGACAATACAGCAATTTATGGTCATCAATACTTACTCTTTCAGATTTAGTTAATTAACTGAATTTAAATTTCCCAGTTGTGGCAGAGAGTTTTGAACTCACATTCTGGCTACTGAACTAGTTTTCTACCTTGTATTTATAGGAATACAGAAGGAGGCCATTTGGTCCATGCCTGCTTTCAGTAGAGCAATCCCATTAATCCCATTCCACACCCCCACCCCCACCCCCACCCCCACCCCCAAACATCCCTGTGCTTATTCTCTCTTGCACAAGCCCATCGATTCCCCTTTGGTAGATCTGGCAACAACCTATACTCATGGGTAACTTAAGGAGGCAATTGACCTACCAACATCTTTGGGATGTATGAGGAAACCAGTTTCTCTTCAATTCCTTTTCAGATTTATTCATTAGTATTTATGTTTATGATCCCTAATATTTACTTAGGCAAGGTATTGCACAGCAGCACCTGTGTAACCGCACCCACCGCTAAAGAAAAATTAGGGTTTCAGAACAAGACAAAGGAAAATAAAAGAGTACATCTCCTCCAGTCGTTGAATAATACATTAAATCAAGGGCTGTCTGCTCACTTAGACTGTGTGTAAAATTACATGGCATTATTTCAAAGAGCAGGGCAGTTGATCTAGGTGTCTTGTCCAATATTTATTCCTCAATTAATATCACTGGGAAACACATCTTCTAACAATACAGGCCAATTAGCCCAATGGGTCCATGCAGGCTACCAGGGGTGCAATCCCTTTAGTCCTGTTACCTTTCTACTTACTTCCCTGTACCTGCAGAACACCCAGTGGAAACCTAACCAGTCTGAGAGAGAACTTGCAAATCCCAAACACTCAGCACTCGAGGTCAAGACTGAACCCATGAACAATATCAGCGGGTTATGATCATATTGCTGTTTTTGAGAGCCTTCTGGGCAACAACTCCTATTAAAATAGCACTAAGTACACTTCAAAAATGCTGTGGAAAACACACGGTCTCCTGAGACTGTGAAATATGCTACCTAAATCCCCAAGTCTTTCCAATGTTTGAATTAAACGCTTCATGTTGTAATAAAACAAAGGTAAATGAGGAGAGGTGGGGTGTGAAGTCTTCCAACTTTTCCAGAGAAGCAGCCTGGCGTGTACTGTCCTCCTCCCACCGCAGGGGCGCAGTGTGTTGGCTGAGAAGCGAACCAGATGGCGTCATGGCGCGCTGACATCACAGAGGGGGGTGACGTCAGGAGGATGGGGGCGGGGTGAAGAGTCGGCGAGCAGTCGGAGGCGATCGGGAGCTGGGTTCGGCCGGAGGGAGAGAGGGGTCGAGCTGAGGGGAAGGGAAAGGGTTGACAGGAGCCAAGGGCTGGCCTCAGGGCGCCCGCTGTCATCACATTCACAGCCCGTCTCCAGGTAAGTGAGGCAAGGAGCTCGGCGCTGCCGCTGTCAGGAGAAAGGTTGTCATTTAAAGCTACAGGCCCGGGGGAGGGGGTGAAGGGGAGGGGGGGGGTGGAGAGGAGGGGAGGGGTGGAGAGGAGGGGAGGGGAGGGGGTGAAGGGGAGGGTGAGGGGAGAGGAGGGGAGGGGTGGAGAGGAGGGGAGGAGAGGGAGAGGGAGGGGGTGAAGGGGGGGGAGGGGGTGAGGGGAGGAGGGAGGGGGAGGGGGTGAAGGGGGGGGGGGGAGGGGAGGGAGGGGGAAGGGGTGAAGGGGGGAGGGGGAGGGGGGAGAGGGGAGGGAGAGGAGGGGGGGAGGAGGGGGGGGAGGGGAAGAGGGAGAGGCGGGGGACATTTGAGCGCCAGGGATGGAGGGGTCCCTGAGCGCTGGGGACCATGGACGGACAGTTGGACGCAGACAGACTGGCAGACACAGACTGACACAGACAGATGGGCACAGACAGACACTGACTGTCACAGACAGTCGGGCAGACGGAGACACACACAGATGGACAGAGACAGACTGACTGCCACAGCCTGACAGACACTGACTGACTGTCAGATGGATGGATACAGGCAGATGGATGCCGGCTAATACAGGCAGACTTAATGCAGCAGACACAGACAGCTTCCATCATCAACAGGCCTTGTCTTGCAGAACTCTTCTGGCCCAGATGATGTTTGGAAGAGTTGAAAAGAGCCAAACCTGGATGAGAGAACGATATTAAGGGGTTGCTGTGCTGAGGGAGTGACGGGACTAGGTATCCAGAGAAATGAACGATTGATCTGGAGCCCTGAGTTTAAATCCCTCCAGAGCAGCTGGCGAATTAAAATTCCAGTAATCTGGATGGTGAAACCCAACTGAATTGTTGGAAAAAAAAAGATGATCTGGTTCATGAATTTACTTCGGGGAGAGAGATCTGCCATTCTTGCTTGGTCTGACCAACACTGTAGCAACAAACAATCTGCTGGAGGAACTCATTAGGTAGAGCAGCATCTGTGGAGGGAGAGAAAGAAACTGGGTCCTGATTCAGGGTTTTGACTCAAAACGTCGACAATTTCTTTCCTCCCACAGATGCTGCTCGACCTGCTGAGTTCCTCCAGCAGATTGTTTGTTGCTCCAGATTCCAGCATCTGCATCTCTTGTGTCTCCTGACCAACACTGTTTTTGACTCTAAAAGAAATATCCCATGAACTGATAAGGGATGGACAGTTGGGATTATTCACTGCCACTATTGTTAAGTATTATTGGAATTGTTATTTTTGTGGGAGAGAATGTTGCTTTTCAAGCTTTAAGTCACAAGAAATTACAGTAACATTTGTATTGTATGGCAACAGGATTGATAAATAGAGATTTTTGGTTCAACCCCAAAATGGCTTGTATCTGCTATTGAGAATAAAAGTATTGAGTTCTCAACTGAATGATTGAAAAGGAAATCTTGCAGTTGCTTGCCATGTGTTAAACTGAGCTTTTTTCCCTTGCTGGGGTATTGAGAACCCTGTGAATCTAGGAAATGAAGAGGCCAGTGTCGCATACCTAATGACCAGATGGTTTAGAGTTACAATGGATGTGAAAAATAGTTAGATTGCTCTAGGTGCTGAATTTTGGAAATTTGAATGCTGTGGAGGAGAGAGATTTATTAAAGAAGCTATTCATCCCTTTGTGAATGTGCCAGGTTTTTTTTCTTGAAAGGGATTTCCAATTAGTCTTGCTTCCAGGTCCTGCAGATTTTTCCACATTTAAGTATTTTCCCGTTTCCTTTTGAAAACTATTACCATGCTACTTCTGCCATCTTTACACGCAATGGAGTCCCGAATCACTAGAGCCTGTATATTGTCCAATTTTTTTTTAACTTCACGATTATGTTTTTAAGAGTGCTTTTGTTTCAGAAGAGTGGAATATTTTCAAGCAGACATATGATGAACTTTGGCTAAACACACATCAACTCAGAGAATTATGTTATCTGCATTGCTTTTGAGTTTTTATTCTTTATAACTTGAATAGTGATTTGTTTGTATTGTGGTGAGTTTTAGTTTGTGTGAGAATTATTGTGAATAGGGCTAATGATTGAATCATTACTGACCAATAGAAAAATCCTTCATTAAGTTTAAAATACTGTTATTACTGCTTAAGGGATGAATAACCTTTCTCATCTGTATAATTCTTTTGACCAGAGAGCATGCAGTACATGCTCCATCACCAGATCTCCCAGAAGTGTTGATTTGTGCTGGAGAATATTTCTCTTGGAGTTCTCTGACGTTCCATTCAGCTGTCATTCTTAACGTGTGATGGAGTAGTGTTGACAGGATATCAGATTATGAAGTACACTGCAATTAGGCCTGATTTTTTTCCTCTCAGTTTTTTTTCTGCAAATTCAGTCATGAGACATGGCCTTTGCTGGCAAGGCAGCGTTTAATGGCCAATCCAACGTCCTTGAGAAGGTGGGAGTGATGAGTGGCCTGGTTGAATTGCTCTACCCCTTATGGTGAAGGTACTCCCACATCTGAGGGTTACAGTAACTTAATGATGATGAAGCAAAGTGATTATACGTCCAAGTCAGTATAGTGTGTGATGGAAGGGAGCTTGGAGGTGGAAGTATTTGCCAGCACCTGCTGCCCTTGTCATTCTAGGTAGTTGAGAATCACTGGTTGGGAGATGCTGTTGAAGAAGCTTTAGCAGATCACAGGAATGCATCCTGGACGTAATTAATTTTGCAACAAAGTCCTCTGCCGAGATTGGGTATGGTCACCTTCATGGATTATGTCTAACACAGCAAAGAGAAATTTTAGTGCTCCCGCTCTGTCCACCTATGCACAAATCATGAATGTAACCTCTCAGAATTGTGTACATGTGTATGTTAAGTCAGCAGATCACTTATAAAGAGAGACCCATAGTTGAATTGTCAGCTGTTTTTGCTTGTAGAATTTGGTCTTTTATCTGTTGATATTTTTGGTGTAATTTTCTCCCAAGCTTAAATAGCACAGTCTTATCACTTCTATTAAAGCTCTTAAAGAGGTAGGCTACTTTCTCTCATTATTAAATTAATCACAGCAATGTCCAGTGAAGTCTGCAAGTCCGGTCCAGTTTCTGTGAGGTTCTACTTTGTCTTGTACCCTGGATAGAAAAGATTACAAAAATATTTGCTGTGATAAACAATGTCAACTGCTGTCTCTTTTTACCTGCCCATTGTGTTGATTGGACTCCAGTTGGTTATTGCTTGAGGCTTTAAAATGTGAAATCCTGGACTTTCTTCCCAAATACTGTGACAATCAGGCTTTTAAACCCCAGGGTTGTCTGCAGCCAGTTATTAACTGAATTTTTTTTTAAATGTGCACAATTGGAAGTCTGAAATAAAACAGAAAATGCTGGAAAATCTGAGCAAATCAGGCAGCATCTGTGGAAAGAGAAACAGCTAAAGTTTCAAGCCTACAATCCGGAGGGAGGGAGGGTGGTGGATGGATAGGACGAAGGGAATATCTTTGCTCAAGTGACGTCAAGGCTGCCATGGGGATAAGCTGTTAATGAAGAGTGGTGTGTTAATGAGAACAGTTAGAAACACGAACAAAGGTACTTAAAAGCTGTGTGAGAAAAAACAAGATCCAAAGAAATGTAAAAGCTGCAAGATGTGAAGTAATAGGGGATGTTAAGTGGGTTATCCTATGCTAATAGAAGGGAAAACTGAACCAATATTATAGGTGATGACAGTGGGAGAATTGGCCAGTTCTGATACAAAGGCTGTAAAATGCACACAAAAGGAGGATGAGGTGCTGTTCCTGAAGTTTACCTTATGCCATGTTAAAACTGTATAGAAGGCTCAGACAGGACCAGAGCTTTGTCAACTTCTCCTGATTTTTCTTTTTTTACTTGTTGGGTTTTATGCAATATTCCATGGCTTTAACTGTGATTTAGTTAGAGGCCACTAAGACTTGGTGCCCTTTGGAGAAGCTAGTGGTGAAGGTGGGAGTGAAAACTTCCGGTTCTCAGTTGTGTTTACTGAAAATTTAGGATGCTGTAATTGGCCTCAGTGTCTGTGCTGTGGAAAGGAAGAAACATTCATTAATTTATTTAGCAGAACATGCACACAGCTGCATGCCAGGGTGCTTCATGAGGAAAGAGGCAGATAGTGAACAAGAAGTTAAAGAATGATATGGTCAAACAGAGGTAACGGAACTTATTTCCCCTCTTCCATCTCTCCTGGAATTGGTTGAATATTATTGTTTCAGGAGAAATAGAGGAGGCTTGCCTTGATTAATTTGCTAATTTATCCTATCCAGACTCATTTGTGGGTGTTTAGATGCATAAAAGTTAACCCCAGAAGAGCAACTGTCTTTGAGAATGCATAGCAGACAGGTTGGTAGCAATGTAGGATCAGTCACACATTTTTCTATTTGTTTTCCATCCATGCTTCATGCCGAATAATTCATATTTCAATAGAGGAATGGAGTTCAGAATTCCTTGTCTTGCAACCCTCAGCTATGTCAACTCTAAACTGCAATCAAAAGATTAAACAAAGCCAATTTTTTTGCTGTTTCAGTTAGGTTAACTTGGCAGTGGGGTCACATTTAAAACATGCTTAACACTTCTCGCTGTAAATGCTGAACTGTGCTATTTTGGAAAAGAAGCATTACATTTTTTCCAAAACATGCTCCAAAATTCTGTAAGTTTAAATATGTGTAATTTTAAGTTTTCTGTTTAACTATATTTCAGTTAAGAGATTTACATAAAGAGTGTTTATATACTGTACTGGTGTGTATTTTTTCAGCTCTACATTTCATTTTGTGTGTACGTTTTTCCCTACAGTGAGACTGTACTATATAGTTCAAGGTCTTTTTATGTTATCAAGTAGTTAGTGAAGCACGACAGCTGTACTGCAAGGTGGGTAAGAGCAGGAGAGACAATGTAAGTCTATTAGTAGGTAATGAGAGCTAGGGATTTAAAAGCATTTGTATTTTTATGATGAAGGATAGAGTGAGGGAAGTTTGACTATTGCAGTGTTGAATTCCTGGGAATTTTTATTTGAAACACAATTGTTTTTTCTCTTTACCTCCACCCCACCCCCACCCAAAAAAAATTCCAGATTGTGTTTGTGTGGGCACTTTTGAGCTGATGATGAGATTGTACTGTCAGCAAACTGGTGTGTTAGTCTAGTCAAAATCTCCCTTCCAATAATGTACTTCCATTTGCTTTGAACTAGATAAAATATCGGGATGTAGAATACCCAGGGGGAAATTAAGCTGAAACTAAGAGTATTGACTGTCGGACTTCGGTCTATGGATTACTATGCGCATCTGACTATGCTCATCTGGTTCTTTGATCACTGTTCTGACTTGCTGAATATGTTTTGTGGGTTTTTGTGGCAGAATAAAACCTCATGGTGATTAGGGCCACAATCAGCCTTTCATAATGATGGCATGAATTTTTTCAATACTGTTCTGGCCTAAGCGTTGATATTTGAACAGCAATAGACAAATGCTGCTTGGTGCCAGGGAATTTAGGATTATGCCTAGATTAAAGGATTTGTCCTTCAGGTCAATTTTAGTAACATTGGTTTCTTGATGTGATACTGCAAACTATTTGTGGGGGATGTGATTTCATTGTACTCTCCAATTTCTCGTCATTTTTATTAAGGCAGTTCAGTGCAGAAGGTATACTGCAGAACATTTGGCAGCTATTGTGTGATGCTTTCTCAAAGTCGTCTGAGGCACTCTGCACAACTAAATTACATTTCTGCTCACCCGGGGTACTCTCGTCAAAGCAAAATGAAGTGATTTTTATCAGCCTTGGTATATTGTCAAGTAACGCTGGATCTATAGATGAGTGTAGTTACAGTGCAAGGCAATCAATAACCTTTTTAATGGAATAAGCACAATTGAAGGATATGATTACAGTATTTGTACCCTTGAGCCACATTTGGAATTATTAAAATCTAGAATGGCTTTGAGACATCATGTAACATCTTCCCCTCATAGTATTCCACCATTCTTGTTCAGTCAGTAAAGACAAGTCCTTTGATCCAGTCACAGTCCAGCATGCTGATCTTTTTTTTCAGAAATAATTTTTGAAATAAGAAAGCAAAGATTATCTCTAGAACTATGGAAATGTTACAGTTAAGGGACTTTTTAAAAAGTAACCAGTTTTCTTCCCCTCTATCTTTTTGTCATTTTTCAACTTCTCTGCTGCTTTCCCAAGTTCCTGGCATCAGTTCTATTGAAGCCAATTGTCCCACTGCGAGGGGCCAAGTGATGTCTTGTTTTTAATCAGTGAGCCTAAGATGGGTACTGAGTACTTGAACACATACTGTGACATCAGAATTTAGCTTTGTAGTGTTTCTATCTGATATTTACTTGCATACTTCAGATTGGGAAAAGTGACTAATGTTTTGCTTCACCATAACCTGGGAGCTGCAACATCACCTATCTTGGATGTACTTTGGTGGGGGTGATAAGGGAATTTTCCTGATCTGACCAGTGTGTAGAATAGCTAAGCACTTACTGTTGAGCGTCCCCTTGGTGGAGTTTAAGCTAATGGTTTTATGTTTGGAAGTCCTGCAAATATCAAGACTCTCAATACCCTGTAAATGCAAAAACAGACTTATCAACAGCAGTAAATATTAACTGGGCACTGTGATTTCTCCATTTAACTGTGAAGGCACAGTTAGCTACAGAAAGGAGAACACTGCCATTATTGCAGAAAATACATATAATACAACCATGAAAAATAATTTGCTATTAAGTCCATGTGCACAAAAATCTGATCATCAGTGGATGGTTTACCCCCTGATTTGGTGACTACCGAGGTGGTGCCTTAGGTGAAGAAGACCACATGAATTAGGAGCTGGAGTAGGCTACTTGGCCCCTCAAACCTGCTGCACCATGATATTAGATCACAGCTGAGCTGATTGTAACCTCAAATCCTTATTCCCACCTATCCATGGTAACCTTGTACACACTTGCTTATTGAAAATTTGGTAATTGGTTTATTATTGTCACGTGTACTGAGATACTGTGAAAAACTTTGTTTTGCATGCCATCCATACAGATCATTCCAAAACATAAGTAGTACAAAGGCAAAAGCAATAACAGAATGCAGAATATAGTGTTATAGTTGCAGATAAAGTGCAGTGCAGGTAGACACCAAGGTGCAAGGGCCACAACAAGGAAGATTGCAAGGTCAAGAGTTCATCTTTATCATACAAGAGGTCCGTTCAAGAGTCTTATAGCAGTGGAATAGAAGCTGTCCATGAGCCTGGCGGTGCATGTTTTCAAGCTTTTATGTCTTCTGCCTGATGGAAGTGGGGAGAAGACCTCTGTCTTAAAACCAAGGCTTGAGCATATATTTATTGGAGCTGGACCAAAGGAAACATAATGAATGACTAGAACAGTTAAGATTTCAGATTAGGGGACACAAGAGACTGCAGATGCTGGAATCTGGAGCAACAAATAATCTGCTGGAGGAACTCAGCAGGTCGAGCAGCATCTGTGGGAGGAAAGGAATTGTTGACGTTTTGGGTCGAAACCTCGCATCAGGACAGATTTCATCTAAAATCCTTTTCTGTAATGAAAGTAAACTAACAGCACCTATAATGTTTTCTCACTCTTAATGTCTTGGACTACTTGGGTTGGCCATGAACTTTACTCCAGTAAGGAAAGAATGGTGAAATATTGGAGAAACTAGGCATGGGTAGAACAACAAAACTTTGCATTGTGTAGTGTATGGGCTCCTAAGAAATGTGTTTGGATGGACAGGGAAGTAAGATAGTACTTCACACTCTCCAGCCATTGTGGTGTCCAAAGAAGATATTGTGTATTCAGGGGTAAAAGGTTTATTACTTTCTATTTTGAATATTTGGGTATTCCAGTTTGAAAAATAGCGTATGTAGGTTTCAGTAATTTTAATGCAGTAGGTTTTAGTAATTTTAATGCAAAGGAAAATCATCTTATTTGAAATATTGTGGTCTGAGTGTACTTAAAATGGATGAGTAAATTTATAAATAATATATTCAAAGGTAATGCTTGATATTTCATCATTTTTCAAGCAATTAAGTGGTTTTATTTCCAGTCTTATGCTCTCCATTGGCTGGTGCCTGTCTGTGCAGATGGTGGACAGTATAAATTATTGGAATTTGCAGTGGGATTAGTGTGCTGCCCTTTCATGTCTCAAATCTGACCTGGATGCTTCACCGGACTAGGAAGAAAAAGACCTCCCTGGCCAGAAGCAATCTGACCGGAAATTAGTCTGCCTTACTGAGCTGGTGGATGTGGGTCCACAAAAGAAGAATGGTCGGGTTTCTGGAGCTTAGAAAATTTATGCAAGAGCTTTATGGTGAAGTAGAAAAACAGAATGATGCAGAAGGAAGAGTTAGAGAGAGGGAACCGTCAGTATTGTTTATCCTGCTGTGCTATACTTGTTTAAAAGGTCAATTGGGCCTTGAAATTGTCACAGGATGTAAAAAGGGATCTTAATTCCTCTTGATACACATTCATATCCCCAGATAAGTGAGCAAAAGGAGGAATTCATTGCATAAATGTTTGGAACAAAGGACAGACTACAACTGCTGAAAGGTCATTGACCTAAAATGTTAACTCCAATTCTCTGTTCTCAGATGCAGCCTGACCTGCTGAGTATTTCCATCATTTTCATTTTTGTGCCAGACTCTGAATGTGGTACGCAGTGTTACTAATTAATGTTTAAGGCCACAAGTCTCGATTTGAGACTGCAATCCAGTTTGGGGTTGAGAAGCTTAAAAAAAGAGTTGCAAAGTTTGATCTTTTTTCACTTGGTGATTTGGTGACTGATTTACTACCAGCAAAATGGTATTTGTGGACTCAACAAAGCTTCACAATTAATCTGTTTATTTTCAGTTGAGAACATAAGTATTATATTGCATATTTATGACATGTTGACTGCACCATTTTGTGGTCACAAATTTCCAGTCTCTAAAGAGGATCATGATAATGAAAAGGTTGGGAAGCATTGTTTTATGGTCACAAGAAAGGCTTTATTCATGTATAGCGTTTTGAAACTATATTTTGTCATGAAATATGAGAATCAAAGCAATTTGCATCCTAGTATTTCCTATGTCTTGCTTCCAGCCACTGCTGTATTGAAAAAGTTGAATTTTTTTCAACGCCTTCCTGAGATATTTTCTGCATTTAGTAAGCTATGTAATTAGAAGATTTAGACTTGCACTAAGGCCTCAAAGTAAATATGCAAAAGTATTTTGTCACCAAAAATCTGATTGTTATTAAATATGTTAAAAATCTCAGTTGTGTTTCAGTTTCTTGCAGAAAATGCATCTTATTGGTGCATGCTTTACATGTAAAAACACACACATAGTGATTTCTTGTTGTTATGCATTATGGATACCAGGAATATACATGCTTTTTAACAGAATTGAATAATTTTAATAATTAAAACATTAGTTACTTTGAATATTTTAACGTACCCACTTGATTTACCCATTTAATGATCTGTGACTACAAGAAGTCTTCAATTTATTTGTACCAAATTTAGGTTGGCTTCTATCCTCTGGGTCAGCGAGGGAAAATCCAGACCGAGCCTGGGTACCTAAACACTATCCGGTATCCCTTGTGCAGACGTGTATGTTCAATCTGGACAAAAGTGAGTCAGTTGTCATAGCTTTTGCTGTCAAATATATTGGCAACTATCTTGATTCACAAAGAAATATGCGGAATTGGGGCAAAGTACTGGAGGATATCGTGTACACGTAAAATCATACTTATGCGTAAAATTAGTATTTTCAGGACGGAAGAGAAGGGGTTATAAAAGCTGAGTAATGATCTGACATTCCACCTACTTGCAGACTGTCCTTTAGTATAGTTTGAGGATCTATTTTGGTTGCTTTTTAAATGAGTGCTCTGATGGAACAGGCTCTGTTATGTTAGCCCTAAGAAATGCTCAGTTCCAGGGTATGTTAACTTTCAGACTTGCTAGAAACTGTTTTGTGTGGTTACTCTAGGACATTGTGTTCTTGCTGAAACAAAATTATTTACTCTGGGGCTGTCTTTGTTTTTTAAGGTAAATTTGCCTTTCGTGGGTCAATTTAAAAGGTGATCCAAGCTAGAACACAACTTAATTTTTAAATTGTTTTTAATAGATTGGTCAACATTTTTGTTTACTGTTGGAGGCCAATCTACGTTTACCATGGCCTGCCTTAATCCAATTAGTATAAAAGGCCTAAGGCGCTGTATGTGGCTGCTCTAATGCAAGAAGTGAGGAATAAAGATTTGCATCCTAATTTCTTAAAATATATAATTGCTGCTATTGGAAGAAGGAGAAACACTGTGTATCCCTTCAGCATACTTACATCATCATAGAATCTCACACCAGAGAAGACTAGTCAGTCATTATATTTGTACCATCCCTTTGGTAGAGCTAACCATTTAATCACATTTCCCTACTCTTTCCCTCTAACCCTGCAAGTGCTTTCCCCTTCCCTTCAAGTATTATTTATCCATTTCCCTTTTCCTGATTACCTGGTAGAAGTTGGGATGTTTACCGTTTGTTGATCCTTGACTTGTCAATGTACCTGCTCAGAGTCGGTGTTGTCATGCAGAATTACTTACCAGCAATTGCTTTTACAAATTAGGGGTGTTCAGAAGATTCTCAAATCATTGAGAGCCAGCTTCATGCAATTGCTTGCTTAGGATAATGAGGTATAATGAGGGTAAAGTTAACATTTTTCTGCTGTGAGGCAAAGTGCTCACCGTTAAAGTCTAAAAGAAATAGTTGAAAGGATTTCCCATGACTTGTAAGTTATAGGGTAACCAGAAAATCACACCACATTTTATCAGCCTGGGTATGGAAAATGATTTTTAAGAAGTGCATTGTGTCCTTAGTGCAAGCTTGTTCAAAGTAGCAATTTTGATGACTAAATTGAGCACTTCAAGAAAAGAACCTATATAGTTTATTAACCTGCTGTGAAATGCCTTGGGACTTTGTGCTGTGCAAATGCTACTCATTATGCTATCTTTTTAGTGACCTTATTGTAGATTCACATTCCTTACCGTAGATTCTATGCAAATCATTTTGTTTTTGATTCGTAAAGACTTCCATCAGTTTCATTTTCTTCCCAAGTCTCTGGCACCAATTGACAATGTTCGCAACTGTAGAAATTTATATGAGGGAGTTGCCCAACCAAACAGGGACCAATTATTTTCCTCTGAGAAAAGGTAAGTTAAGAATTTTTGAGAACTGAAAATATCTGGCTACGTTTAAGCACTTCTTGAATTGTGTTTAATGATGTGGGGATTTCTTGTATTTTGTCCACATAATCTTGTGTGCTTAATTTTTTTTTGCCTTTTTTAGGTTGGTGTTCAGCAAAGGGCCAGACCTATAAACTTCAAGAACAGAACAAAATGTTCTGTCTGTACATTTGGTTGCAAGAGTTTGCAGTACTTGAGCATGTTTATTGTGCCAAGCATTTTATGTGGCTGAGCTAGAGGCAGAGTTTACATTGCATATAGATTACATGGAACATTGCTACCCATAGAAAATTTAGTTTAATTGCCCTCTGAATATGGGTAAGAAATTAATGGCTCATACCGTACATAAGTAACTAGGCACTTTGTAGACGATAATGGGGAATAAAATAAATGCCATTGAAGTGGTTATGGCTTTGCAGTATGGTTGTTGCCTAGTGCATTAGGCTAGTGGAAATTGTTTATCTTTGAATTATAATAAATGTGGCTAGTCCCATTGGTCTTTGATAATCTGGTTCAGGCATAGTGAATATTTTGATGGATAGTGAGCCTGTACTTCAGCGCTTATAAAGAAAATGGTGGGTAGAAGAATGATAGATAACCTTGTATAAACTAATGCATTGCTGCATAAGGATACAACTCTGCATAATGATTTGATGCATTAGAATTCTGTGCTTGTGTTGTTTCTGGTGCAGGATCAATACTGATTTCTAAAGTAATCCCTTTCTATTCAGGAAGCTGATATATTCTCTGCAGTTCCAATTTCTAGTTGATGCAACATAGAATTATACTGTAGCATAGAACTGTGTGCATTTTCATCTGATTATGCTTGTGTAGACGTATTGTCTTCAGGAATTTGGGATTTCAAAAGCAAGAACTGCTTACAAAGCAGCAGAGTTTGGAGTTCCCAAGGTAATGCAGAAGTGAGAGTTGATTGTGAACTTTATAAAGGAACTGACTTCAAAGTATTTTGGAAGAATGATTCCTATGTATGAGATGTCTGACTGCTACTTAAGTGTTGTCTAGATCTGGCATTAATACTCATCTTTTTAAGGCAAGTCAAACTGCTCTATAGACTCAGATTTCCAAAGGTTGTATTTTTGTTGTTAGATTTTAAAGCCAGCGCTACGTACATTTTGATGCACGGATTATTCCATATAAACTTCCTTTGAGGTTATTTAATGCCATAAGCGGTTTTGGATTCCAGAAACAGAAGCTGTATTGTTCTCCATTTTTATTCACAAATCAGACACTATTATCAGTAGACTTGCATGAAAGAAGTGGCACGGTGTGAAATTTCCATGCCTGTGTTCAGTTGAGCTGTGGGAAATAAACAACTGTACATTGATTCTTCACAATTCAAGTCAGAAACCTTTTTACTATGTTTTACATTGCTGATTCTGCCATTGTGTTGTTCTGCTGCTGCTTTTGAAAACAGCTAATTGCCACCTGCTTTTTAAATTGTGGCTGTAACAGGAATGCTGCTTCACATAACTTTTTCCAAAGGTATTTATTTTAATTTGACACATTAGTAGAAATTCATTGCTAATTTCAGGAATATACTTCTTTTGGAATAAAAATCTTAAGAGAAATACCCTTGCAAGCCATGCTCTTCAGATAATAACGTTTTTGAGTAGCCCTTTTATGGCCATATCAATTATGTTTTCTGTTATTCTGAATTTAAGTATTTAAGCTGTATACATTTTAGGTTGGAATGTATGTCCAGTGAGTCTATCTGCTTACATTTGAGTTGAACGGATAGTAACATGGAATATATCTCTACTTGTACACATAGAATATAAAAGAACAAACATGCATTCATATGATCCTCCTGATAACTTCAGAAACTCAAAAGTATTTTACAGCTTATCATCTAATTCTGAAGTGCATGCATAAGCATGTAATACCTGTTCCTCAGTGTACCACTTTAGGCTTTGCTAGAAATCAATGTTTTTTGTCCAAATGTTTTGCTTAAACTTGTGTAATGAAAGTTAGGATGCTGTGATCCATTAGAAATATGCCAAGAAAATAGGATAGGGCTTTTCATGTCCCTCTTGCTGCTAATGGCTTGTGTCTTTTTTGCAGAATGCAGATCCATGACATGAAATTTGCTGAATCACCACAACTTTATTTTGAGGCCAGAGTGTTGAATGTGTAGGGTAGAACAGGGACTGATTAACTGATTTGATTGTAATTTGCAGTAGACATTTAAATTGAAACCAGTACTATCCAGATCTGAATTACCTGAGCAGCTGCTCACAATTTTAAATGTGGAAATATTTTTCTATTCCCTGGCTGTGATGTTCTTGATCACATTTGCATTCAGTCACTAATATAGGAAATTCTTTAAGCACCATAACCACTAGTAATGATTAAAGATGTTAAAAAGATTGGGAACAAAAAATGAATTATATTAATTTTGTATACTAACAACTCAAATACTGAAGAAGCTTGCAGAAATGCGTGATTGGCAATGTATTTTCCGCCTGGGAAAATGGTAATTTCAATCAGTTTTCTTGCCCAAACCTTTTTATGGATTAGCAAGGCCTAATTGATTGTTTATGGCATTTGAATCAGTTTTGACAAACAAAATGCAGGAATTTTTTTTCTGAAAATCTTAAGATAATTTTCTCCTCTCCGAACTTTTGATGGGTTGGGAATAGCCTTGATCCATTGTCTGTTGCACTGAATAGGCTTCAAATTCAGAATCACCCTTTTTCCTTTCTCAAGGATGCAGTGATGTTGGTGGGTTTGCGGAAGGAGAGTACAGATAGTGATGGTCACTCACCCTGTAGGTCACTACCTCCCTCCCCCCTAACATTCTCCATACATTAAATGGATCCCAATAAATACACACCCATACCTTCGAAGATAAGGAAAATGCAACTGGCGTAGTCGTTCTGTGCAGAAGTGCAAGCATAAGGTGCGACTTGTACACTTTTCAGAGCTTTTGTGTTTCTCAACTTGCATTTTCAGATTTTACTAACTCCTGTTCTTGGTATACTTCATAGGTTCCTTCTCACCAACCATGGTGGGAAGTTTTAAACAGTTTTAATACTGATCTCCATTTTGCAGGAAGGTGCCAAGCAGTCATCAGATGCTTTTCTTGTAGGAAATTAAAATAAGAGGATATGCAAACTGATGCATTTTTTTGTGGGCCTCTTAGCAACCAGTCCATTGAAAAGGAGGCCTATCTTGTTCCTCAGTGGAGGTGCAGAATATGGTCCAGTGAAGTGAAAATCTTATTAACAAAACGATCCTTTCCATGAAGATTTTTGGACTCTAAGTGAAACGCATAATATTGAGAAAGCATTAGAACATCGAACAATACAGCACAGTACAGGCCCTTTGGCTCACGATGTTGTGCCGACATTTATCCTGCTCTATCTAACCCTTCCTCCCACGTAGCCCTCTATTTTTCTATCATTCATATGCCTATCTAAGAGTCCTCTTAAATGTCCCTAATGTATCTGCCTCCGCCACCTCTGCTGGCAGTGCGTTCCACGCACACCACCACTTAGAGAAGTCTGTGTTTAAAAGCTATCAGTCCATAAAGAAATATTTAACTCAATGCACTGTTAAATACTTTTGCATGTAAGAAAGCCATTGGAAAACTTTTGAATTAAAATGACTAATGGAGAGCAAGTTTAACATCCCTACTGTGAAAAGTTTTGATCGCTGACACGGTTCTATGCCATGATTCTGAGGAGGGAGAGCAGACACCATTTTGAAAAAATTATAATTGTAGTCAGTCTAGTTTATTGCCATATTCACATGTATATACAGGTGCAATGAAAAGGTTTACTTGCAGCTTGCTTAATCAGATTATGCACCATGCAATATAGAGAGGTTTCATTACTCTGCCACTTCACATCCTGTTATCTTACTACATTGACAAACTGGGGCAATTAATCTTAGACTAGGGTTACTCCTGGAAGCACAATCCAACTATAATTTGAAGTCACTTTTTGAATAGAAAAATACTGAATTATTGTTCTAATTTTAATTGAGGAGTGCAAATAATAAAGTGAGGAAGCAATTTCCTGTTTATAAAATTTGAATAAGCAGTTCATTGGAATTTAGTATTTACATTAAGAATAGTTTTAGATCTTTTGATTCCAATCTAGACCAGTCAGTTTTGGAAAATCTCTTTATGCTGAACTGTCACAATATAGATTCCAAACTACGTAGGTTAATTCCTCAGGGAATATCCTGAGAAGTAATGTGGAATTCTAGGCATTTTAAGTTAAATTTAGGTACTATTTATTTTTATGGGTATTATTTTTTACTACTGTTTTGTAATTGGAGGGTTTGAAATTTAGTGATCGTATAGGATATTCATCATGTGTTTACCAGGCCAGAAAATCATAGATGGCATTCCAGCCATGATATCATTTGCAGCATAATTTGAGAAGTTCTGTCCTATGTATGGTGCTCTGCAGGTTAGGATAAATGGGTAAACATAATTCGTAGCAGTTGTTGCTGTTAATTCTGTATGGGTAGCGATTATGACACACAAAATGCCAGTTGTTGCATTTGTACATTATTGTCTGACACAACAAATTCATTTAAACTTGGATGTGAAATATTGCATGTAGAAGAGTTTCTTTAATTTATCAGTAAGTTTACTAATTGAATTGACCCTTACTTTAATAGGGATGTGGAGGTCACAATCTGTTTTTGTTCAAATATTATGAATATGCTAACTAAATTAGAGCTTTGTGACTGCTGTTTTTCAGCAAAGCTATTAGTTTCATTACTTTGGTTAATATTGTCAGAGTTCAAGTTAGAATTAAGTATTTCCTTTTTCTCTTCTGAAAAATTGATTCCAGTAGCTCATAAATTCTGGTATCTCTAGGTTGTATAGAGTAGGCCATTCTAGAACTTTTGGTTCCACATAGCTCTCTCTAATATTGAGCCACTCAGCATCAAAAACATTTTATTTGTAGAATGTTAATTAACTATTTCTCTGCAAATTGTATTATGTTATGTAGAAATCAAAAATCAAATTATTAGTTGTTGGAAAATTGACCTTATTAATGAAAAGGCCATTGACCTGAACACTTACAATGATTCTCTCTCCATAGATGTCGCCTGGTCTGCTGTGTATTTCCAGCATTTTCTGGTTTTATTTCTGTGATACAGAATTTTATAGGAAAGTACTTCTTTTTGAGAAGACACTTTTCTCCACTGAGCTTCAGAGTTTTAGCACAAGATTGACTATTGAGGCACTTTCATATGTTTATAAATGAAAGAAATCCAAACAGCACTTGAATTCTTTTGTATAAGTGTGCACTGTTGAAATAATGTTTCACATGTGTTAGTGCTCCAGTCAGGAAGATGAGGATGCCTATGTTTAAATTACTCCATAAGAGGGTTCACATTTCAGCTGTGTTTCAGGAGTTATGTATGTAATAATATTAAGCATTCCGGAGTGCTAGGTTGAAATCATTAGGACATTCCATCCTGCTGACTGTGTGGGGGAGGGTGGAAGATAGAGCTGAAAAAACCTGTGGAAAATTGATGCATCTATTAATTCCATGAAAGGAAAAGAGCTAGTGTGAAAAATTCATAAAGAATTAACATTTTCACGTTTGAATAATATAAACATTGTACTGTGACCAATTGTCTGTTTGTCTCTCATTTCATACAGCTGCTGTAAACCACCTGCCATGTGTTGGCCAGCTGTATGTGCACCACATGAATGTATAGGATATGTAGATCCAAAAATGGCACCTGTGACAGTGCATATTTGTAGTACTAACAGTTTAGAGTTCTGAAATTACAATTAATTTCAGTGCCCCTGGACTATTAAGGAGAGTGACAAAATAGGAAAAGTTTCTTTTTTATTTTGCTCACTTTCCAGTAACTGTTGGCAGTGCATATGTATGTAACTGTTGGTTAGTGTATTGGAAAAACAGTATGATGCTGGAGGAACTCAGCAGGCCAGGCAGCATCCGTGGAGAAAAGCAGGCAGTCAACATTTTGGGTCAGGACCCTTCCTCAGGACTGAAGATAGGAAAAGGGGAAGCCCAATATATAGGAGGGAAAAGCAGAGCAGTGATAGGTGGACTAAAGAGGGGAGGTGGGGTGGGCACAGGGTGGTGATAGTAGATGCAGGTAAGAGATAGTGATAGGCAGGTGCGGGAGAGGACGAGAGCAGAACCATGGGGGGATGGATCAAAGGTAAGAAGAGGAAAAAAAAGGTAGGGGAAAAAAAGAGGCTAGGAAAGGGAAGAAGAGAAGAAGCATGGTGGGGGGGAAGGAGTTGTGGGGAAGGGGGTGGAGATTACCTAAAGTGGGAGACTTCAGTATTCATGCCATTAGACTCACAGGAGGTGCTAACAGCATGGATATTGAATTCTCCCACTTGATGATGTTTGGATGTGATAATTGTATTGAACACCAAGCTGTAGTTGATGAACAGCAGCCTGACATACGAGTTCCTGTTGTCCAGATGATCCAGAGCAGAGTGAAGAGCCAGAGAAGCCGCATCTGCTGTTAACCTGTTGTGGCGGTAGGTAAACTGGACTGGATCCAGGTCATTTCTGAGGCAGGAGTTGATTCGCACCATGACCAACCTCTCAAAGCACTTCATTACGCTGCCTCAAGGCAACATCCTTCATCAAAGATCCCCACCATCTGGGCATGCCATCTTTTCACACCTACCACCGGATAGGAGGTATAGACACCTGAAATCCCACAACACCAGGTTCAAGAATAGCTACTTCCCTTCAACTATTTGGTTCTTGAACCACCAGCAAAACCCTAATCACCACTATAGTTTAGCAACACTATGATCTCTCTGATCACTTTGCACTAAAATAGGCTTTGATTTTTTTTGTTCTAATTGTTTTTTTCTTGTAAAAATTGTGTATAAATTAAAACATTGTTTTTCTTGTGAATGCTGCTTATATAATGCTATGTGCCTGTGATGCTGCTGCAAGTAAGTTTTTCATTGCACCTGTGCATACATGTACTACTTGTGCATATGCCAATAAATTTGACTTTGCTCTTCTATAACAGAAGGTACAAATTATGTCTCATGATTGGGCACTATTCGGAGGGAAGTGGGGCTGGTGGTGATGAATGAGTAAATCAGACAAAAGAATATGCACACTTGCCCAAGTAAATCAGTGAACTTACTTCAGACATGAGTATTACATTCTCAAAACAGCAAAGAAGATTTAAAGAGCTCAAGGGCATATCTTAATGTCTTGTAAAAAGGACGTTCAGACCAAGCTGTGAATGTTATTCATGGCCAGGCTCTTATCTACTCCTAAATGCCATCTCAATTGATTCCATTGCTTCAAATCTCTGGAACTTTTGATTGCATCAAAAGTTCCAGTGATTTGAGTACATTTTGGATCTTTTGCCAGATTAAAGAGAACAAAACACCCCTGAAAATGCCCTTTTCTCTTCTCCCAGAGAAAAGATATGTTGATCTCCTGCCAGTCCTTCCAACTGGCTTTTTTATGCAGAAATCCATTTTCTCCTATTGATGATTGATACCAAAAGCTGGATATTGTTCCAACAATTGTTAGAGGGTCATTAATTATGGAGAAGATTGAATGATGAAGCTCTATTTAAATAACTTTATAGTGCAAGCTTTTAATCAAAATTTGATGAGCATTTATGATGTGAATTTTACTTTATAACAAGGTAAACTAAATCTTCTGTTGAGCAAGCATACTGGTAATTTGCATGATTCATTTTGTTCATTTTAAAAATGTTCATTCTCTTTGTAAAGCACTTAGTTCCTTTCTGTGAGCTTTCCACTTTTGTTATAATTTTGATGATTTTGAAAACTAAGTTTCCTAAGTTAGTTAGTTTCCTAATATTTCCCATTCTCTTTTCGCTAATGAACTGTTGAAATAGTTGTAGGCTGTGGTCAGTAAGTAGTTCTGCACATTGAATTTTTGAGATCTTTTACAGTTCTGCACAACTTTTATATAATAAAAGAAAACATGACCATCAATTAAATGGGAATACTATGGGTTATATTTGAAGACTCCTGATATATATGAAATGTAAGGAGTGTCTTTTTTAATCATTTATTGCGGTCATATGCTTGCTCTGAACAATTGTCTGTTATAAACAATGTCACAGAAAGAACTGTTAAAACAGTACTTGACAAAAACAAAATGATGCGCTGTTGCATTTGTTGTTCAGTGATAGTTGGCAATACAGGAAGTGCAGCAAAATGCAGAGGTATAAAAATGCCTTGGCACTTATACAAAGTTGCTGCAGCCTTTGTTTAATATACAGAATTATTTTTATAATTATTTATAGTGCAGGATAAGTTGGCACCGTTTATGTGGTCTTGCCAGTAAAAGTATGAAAGCTATCCTCTTTTAAATCGAAGTGTTATTTATAGTCTTTCTACTTGGGCAACCTCCACTCTGTAAAACAGCTTTACTTTGGAACTTTCCACAGATTGTTGATATTATCATAGTTTCAGGCAGGGAGAGATTTTTTTTTAAAAAAGTAATAGGTAAGTTGTCTGATTTATTGGTAAGGCTACAACTATATGGTTTACAGGGGAAAATGGATGAAATTTTATTCAAAAGAGTTTAAAGACTGTACTCCAAACAGAATTTTGACGTTCTGTTGCTTATTTGGTGCCCCTGATTATCATCTTTATTTCTAATAGTACAGTCTACTCTCGGCCATTCACTATCAATGTGGAATGGGGGTTGCCGGTTACATTATTATGCCGGTAGCATGAGAATTGCTCAAAGAAAATTACTTACTGTACATCGCACACTAATATTGCAATGCACATACCTTTAAACAACTGCCAAACCATTTGTCATTACCTTAACTTTTTAAATAATGCTGTTTTACACTACATTTCTATATGTTAAGGCTAAAATAGTAGTTATGTAAAGTACAATATAAATAAATTAAATGAAAATCTTCAAAGAGAATGTTGCTGCTAATCAGCTTACAACAGCATTACTCTTATTTATAAATGTAAGTAAACTAAAAATAGCTTTTCAAACTTGTATTGCATAACACTTTAAATAAGAATTTGTTTTGTTTTTTATGAAAATAATCTCAATTTTAGGTAGGCTATGCACAGACTACCTAGTCTGGGCTAGGCTACCACTTCAACTAAAATCACTTAATACTAAATGTCAAAAGGATAGTGCAATTTGTTTGCTTTGTTCTGAATACTCTAGTAGCATTTCGTGAGGTTCAACAGAACTTTTGTGAGTCAAAGGCTGAATAATAGAAATTTTTATTGGTTGTATGAGAATTCTGGATGCATAAATAGAAGGTAAATGAGAGTATACTATAATCTGTATTTCATGACTAGTGAGAACTTAAAAAAAATTAAGGAAGTAAAGACAATTCTTAGCAAAGGTTTTTATCCAAAAAGTATTAAAATTCAAGTGCACAGTGCCAGCTCAAAGTTTAAAGGAACAAATAGTAAACAAAAAGGAGAATCTTTAACATAACAGTAGTTGTCAAGTAACACAAGTGTCATGAGCTGCTTTAAAAAAAATCAATTTGCTTTTTTATTTATTGGTGAGGCAGCATTTATTGCTCATCCAAATACCTTGAGAAGGTATTGGTGAGCTGCCTTGAATTGCAGCAATGCTACTGATGAAGGGGCTCTTGCAGTGTAGTGGAGGGGGGGGGTAGAATTTAAGAAGTAGGACCTTGTGACAATGATTTAGATTTAGCCATGATGAAATAATGGCAATATGTTTCCTAGTCAGGATGATAGGTAATTTATAAGGGAACCTGCAGCTCCTCATTCTTGGAGGTAGGGGTCCTGGGTTACTGAGGAGTTGTTGGAATGGGCTTGGTGGCTGCATTTTGTAATGATGCGCATTGCAGCCATTCCACTATTGATGGAAGGAGTGAATGTTTTTTATGATGGATTGATGCTAATCAAATGGATTGCTTCCTCCTGATGGTGTCAAGTCTCTTGTCTGTTGTCAGGACTGCACTCATCTAGGCAAGTGGAGAGTATTGCTCTGCATTCCTGACTTGGGCCTACAGATGGTTGAAAGGCTTTGGGGAGTCGGTAGATGATCCAGTCCTTTTATCTGCTGTTGCTGACACTGTATTTGAGTTGATCCAGTTAAGTTCCTGGTTGGTATTCACTCCCTAGCCCTCTTCTCCCCAAGGTTATTGATGGATTAATGATTTTTGCTGTTAAACAATGTGCATTTTTTTAAAAATGCTTGCATTAGTGAATATTGAACTTTTCTCTTTGAATATTTTTTATCGTGAGGAGGAGTGGGGGTGGAGAGTTGGTTAACGTCAACTTTTTCTTTAATCGCAGATGATGTTTGGCCTGATTTTGCTGTATCTTGTATAATGCTTTTTATATTTTGGGAATTGCTAATTTTGTATTTTTTTTTCCTTTTTAGGTTGTGAAGAAGCAAACCATGAATGTGGGTACTGCTCACAGTGAAGTGAATCCGAAATACCCGGGTTATGAACAGCCGTGGGATTTGGCTGTCTTATATCCTGGGAATTGGATTACTTCATATCATTCTCTTGAGCATCCCGTTCTTCAGTGTGCCAGTGGTATGGACACTCACCAATATTATTCACAATATGGTAAGGCCATCTGAAATGTAGAATGCTTTTCAGACTTGATAAATGACTGTTTTTTGGGCGAATAGTTACTAAAATTTTGGGTTAAGTTGGAGTGTAGTTTGTCTGTGGTGTTTGTTTTACTTTAATTTTGATTTTGTTATACTTCCACCATTTTTCCCATGCCTCATTTTCTTTGTCAGTTACCATCAGATTGATTTTTGATATGTCAGAGCCTTGATCGCTTTGAACCTCTATCATAGATTTCTTGGTGCAATCATGGAAGTAAAATGCTTTAAAAGTAGTCAGGACGTGCAAAATGTTCCAGTGAAAATATTTTGTCTCTTGATTTTTGTTTCAAAAAAATCATCACTTCCAAAATCACTTGGTTCCAAACAAACACCATCTTTAGCATGCAGTATGTACACAGATTTTATCACTTAAAATGGAAACCCATCAAATCCTTTTATGAATATTTTAAATTTCTAAAACTAAGTAGGAACCCACCAGTTCATATAAATGCAGAATTATGAAACAGTAGAATGCAGGTCGGTGCACACTTCAGTAAGTAATTCGTGCGCATTCAATGCATCTTTTATTCATTTAAAACAAAAACTGACTGGCTGAGATTGCTCCCTTCATTTTGATCCTTTGAAGTTTCTTATTTTGGGGACAGATGGAAGACCTATTTCTGAACATCAATATGGGTCCCATTATAACTATGCAATGGTCACTGCTCAGATGGCCCAATTCACTTCCCTGATAGCGGTCAAAATGAATTGATTGTTCTTTTTAATCAAACACACAGTGCACTGGGTTTCTAGTTAAGAATATAATCGTAAAACTCCAGCCCTAGTTTATACCATGCCTGGTATTTCTATACCTGTTCACACCTGAGAATGATAAACTGTACCTGAATCACTCTTAAATATGTTATGGTAGGAATAAATATCTGTTTCAAGGTTACCACAATCATTTTAGACAAAATGATGATAATCAATAACACAGTCCAAACCTTTATCTTGCGACTTAACTGTGCATTTATGATGGAGTTGAACCTTGTAGGAGCATCAGAGAGAATCAGCAAATTTATTTTAATTTCCATTGATCCATGTAAAAAAAAAACTTGCTGAATGCTGTCACATCTTACTTTTCCTCGGTTGGCAGAGATTTTGTGATCTGTGTAGTTTCCATTCTCTCTCCATTATCTGTTCTATTGTGGTGATCTTCATTCCTGATGTTCCCAGAAATGATGCTGTTTTGGAAAAGTGAAAGGAATATTTTAGCATTGTCAAGCACTTGCATGATTGCTGCAGTTTACATACAAGTTTACAAATCTATTTGTAAATGTGTATTCAACCTGCAGCAGTCTCTTCACTTGTATACAAGTTACAGTAATCTCGGGCACGCTAGTGTAGTGGTTAGCGTAACGCTATTACAGCGCCAGTGACCTGGGTTCAATTCTGGCCGCTGTCTGAAGAAGTTTGCACGTTCTCTGCTTGACTGCAATGGTTTCCTCCAGGTGCTCCGGTTTCCTCCAACATTCGAAAGACATAAGGGTTAGGAAGTTGTGGGCATGCTATGTTGGCGCCAGAAGTGTGGTGACATTTGTGGGCTGCCCCCAGAACATTCTACGCAAAGATGCATTTCACTGTGTGTTTCAATGTACATGTGACTAATAAAGAAATCTTATCCTATTAGTGCTTGGCAATGCAAAACTATTCATCTCTCTTCAAAACACTACCTCTTTCTGGGAACGCAAGTCTTCCACTTGAATCTGTGCAGTTACACAGGTTACATTTTAAACAAGTAACAGGAAAATCAAACCATTGTTTAATAATCAAACTCTTAATATTTTTCCTGTTGTCTTTGTTGGGTCACCTGCCTGGGAACAGAACACTGAACTCTGCTTGGATGAAGGAATAGACTTGTGTGGCATAATAACTAAAGAAACTGGGAGTAGAAAGTTACAGTGGGGCACTGGTAGATTAAGTGAATGGAAAACAGTGGAGGAACAAAGAGACTTAAGGTCCATGAACAACAATTACTAAAAGTTTAAAATAGAACATTATCTTTTATCTTGAGCAGACTGGAACACAATGTTTATGTTGCAGTCCTGTAAACTGGTTATATCTCAGCTAAAATACTGCAACATTTCAGGAAGGATCTGGCCTTGGAGGGTATACAGTGGAGACTAACTAGAACAAAACTGGGATGAGAGTTTAATTATGACAGCGGGTTGTATAGGCTAAGCTTGTATTTTCTTAAGCACGTATGATTAACTGATATAAATTGTTATGTTTAAAGTGATTAGAATATGATAGAATAAGTAGAAACTATCCCTTATGGAAGGGAGTCCAGATAAGAGCGTATTAGCTTGGAATAAGGGAGAGGGCATTCGTAATGATTTGAGGAAGTATTTCTTCATGGAATGTCTTTGCAATCTGAAAGAAGTACTTCTATCTGAAATGGCTGAGGTAATTGTGCTTGCATTTTTGTAGCAAGCTGAGCTAATTATTAACTACCTTATGACAGTTACCTTCATGTCATCTAGCTTAATAATAGTTTGCTTCTCACGATTCATCCCCCACCCCCTAACCTAACTTAAAAAAGTAAGTTGTAACTGTGAGAAATTTCAACTTCAGTATTTAAATGTTACTTTAACTAGGGCTGTGACCTCAGTAGAGTGTTTGTTGCCATTGTGATGTTATATGGTAACTGAATATTTGCTGCCACGTTCTGTTCCCTTCTGATCAGCTATTAATTACTCTTATCTAGTTTCAATTTCTAGAAGACAAGACAAGACTGTCACTACTGTCCCAAGTGACAGTAATCTGAAACTTTTTTGTATTCATAGCCTACTGGTTTTGTATACTTTGAAGATTCATTTTATCCTGAGGTTATGACAGATGGTTTCTAAATGCAAGCTTTTTGCCTGTTCATTAGTTTAAACTTTTAAACATGACCTGTGTATAATTTGTTCCTCATTCACCATCTCCTTGCAAGGTGCACATGTTAGCCTGAGGAAATTGTACCCTTTTGGGCATTGTGATGTTGAGCCTATCTGCTGAATATCCTGGACTACTGTATTTTTTTTCTCTATCATTAGCATTGAAAACATTTTTATCTGTTCTGCAATTGAAAGATGCTCATCTTGCAGTCAATTTTTGATGATTATGTTTGTTACCTTGGGTTCTTGTATTTGCCAGTGTTCACTCATACTTGGTGCCCTTACTGCCCCAGAAAATAAGCATGATATGCATAACCAGACCATCTGTCATTGAAATTGGAATGTGAGATATTCTCAGATCTCAATGACCAAGATTGGCTCTAAAGTCGTAAGTTAGCCTTCATTGTAGTACCCCTGGTAGTCCATTCTGGCAGGTGATGCACACTAATTCAATGCTGCTATTGGTGCTTTTTCTTGGCTCTTCAGTCCAAATTTTGTGCTGCTTCTCTTTAAACCAGTACAGAGAAACAATGTTGGCATCTAGATAATGTTTACTGGGAATTCATGTTTGAAAGCTGTTGGAACAGTGTGTTCATACAAGTGACATCAGTTTGCCCCTCAAACATCAAGCCCTCCAGGTATTTATTCCAGTCACCTGAAGAAATATTCAATGTGGCTGATGCAATGTCATGGTCCTTGACTGGGTAAACATGTACTGGGCATTTTTGTTCACCTCTGGGCATCGTGTACCTGGTGCACAGACTAACGCTGGGCTGTTTTCTAGCCTTATTTAGAAACAGCTGCTGCCACCACCTAATGGTGTGGATTTTTCTGTGGCAGTAGTTCCCATACTTATTGTACATGCCCTACTCCAGACTCACCAGCTGGCCACACACTCTTACCAGCATGTGTTTTATATTTTACCCCTTTAAATCCCTCAAGTCTTAATTTTTTTATTTAACATTGTTAAATATTCCTTAATGGGAGCTTATGAAGTACAAATTGATTGGGGCTGACATGGGTGTTACTTTCCTGGGATAAAAACATTTACTGTATTGGTTTATTATTGTCACTTGTACTGAGGTACAGTGAAAAGCTTGTCTTACAAACTGATCGTACAGGTCAATTCATTACACAGTGCAGTTACATTGAGTTAGTGCAGAGTGCATTGATGTAGTACAGGTAAAAACAATAACAGTACAGAGTAAAGTGTCACAGCTACAGAGAAAGTGCAGTGCAATAGGGTGCAAGGTCACAACAAGGTAGATCGTGAGGTCATAGTCCATCTCATTATATAAGGGAACTGTTCAATAGTCTTATCACAGTGGGGTAGAAGCTGTCCTTAAGTCTGGTGGTACGTGCCTTCAGGCTCCTGTATCTTCTACCCGATGGAAGAGGAGAGAAGAGAGAATGTCCTGGGTGGGTGGGGTCTTTGATTATGCTGGCTGCTACACCAAGACAACGAGAGGTAAAGACAGAGTCCAAGGAGGGGAGGCTGGTGTCCATGATGCGCTGGGCTGTGTCCACAACTCTCTGCAGCTTCTTGCGGTCCTGGGCAGAGCAGTTGCCGTACCAAGCCGTGATACATCCAGATAGGATGCTTTCTATGGTGCATTGGTAAAAGTTGGTGAGAGTCAAAGGGGACAAACCAAATTTCTTTAGCCTCCTGAGGAAGTAGAGGCGCTGGTGAGCTTTCTTGGCTGTGGCATCTATGTGATTTGACCAGGACAGGCTGTTGGTGATGTTCACTCCCAGGAACTTAGGCTCTCAACCCCCTCGACCTCGGCACCATTGATGTAGACAGGTGCATGTACACTGCCCCCTTTCCTGAAATCAATGACCAGCTCTTTTGTTTTGTTGACATTGAGGGAAAGGTTGTTGTCATGACATCATTCCACTAAGCTCTCTATCTCCTTCCTGTACTCCGACTCATCGCTGTTTGAGATACGGCCTACAACGGTGGTATCATCTGTAAACTTGTAGATGGAGTTAGAGCAGAATCTGGCCACACAGTCATGAGTGTATAGGGAGCAGAGTAGAGGGCTGAGGACGCAGCCTTGTGTGGCACCAGTGTTGAGAATAATCGTGCCAGAGGTATTGCTGCCTATCCTCACTGATTGCGGTCTGTTTGTTAGAAAGTCAAGGATCCAGTTACAGAGGGAGGTGTTGAGTCCTAGGTCTCAGAGCTTGGTGACAAACTTGCTTGGAATCATTGTATTGAAGGCAGAACTGTAGTCAATAAACAATAGTCTAGCATATGTGTCTTTACTGTCCAGATGCTCCGGAGCTGAGTGTAGGGCCAGGGAGATGGCATCCGCTGTAGACCTGTTTCGCTGATAGGCGAATAGCAATGGGTCCAGGTTGTCTGGCAGGCTGGAATTGATGTGTGCCATGACCAACCTCTCAAAGCACTTCATGATGGTGGATATCAGAGCCACTGGTTGGTAGTCATTGAGGCATGTTACCTTGCTTTTCTTTAGTACCAGGATGATAGTGGTCTTAAAATAGGAAGGAACCTGAGATTGAAGCAGGGAGAGGTTGAATATATCTGCAAATACTTCTGCCAGCTGATCAGCACAAGATCTGAGCATGCGGCCTGGGACACCATCTGGGCCAGGTGCTTTCCTAGTGTTCATTTTCTGGAAGACTGATCTTGCGTCCTCCACTGTGATCACAGGTTCAGCTGCGTTGGTGGCTGTCAGGGTGGATGGTGACAATCCACTTCCCTTTTGTTCAAAACGCGCATAGAATGCATTAAGTTTATCAGGAAAGGATGAGCTGTTGTTAGCTATGCAGCCCGACTTCTTCGTCTTGTAACCTGTTATGGCATGTAAGCCCTGCCATAACTGGTGGCTGGTCAGGGCCCTAATTACAGTAAATACCCATGATGTTATCCTACAAGGAAAATTAAAACCACCATTGCTTATTTTATTCCGTATACTGCTGCTATTTTTTTGCATGCTCTAAGGATACACTTTCTACAGACTGAGTATCTCTTGCATGTTGTAGATGAGGTGGTGTTATGGGTAAGTTTCTGAACTAATATCTGGTGGCCTGACCTTTAATCTACTGGAATCTGGGACCGTGGCACATGGGAAATTTATTTAAATGACCAGGCTGTTATTAGTAATAGTGACCACGTTATTATCTGACTGATTCACCATTGTCATTCAGGAGGGAAATCTGCCATCTTTACTCGGTCTGGCTCCTGAATGACTCCAGATCCATTGATATGCTTGACTATTAACTACCCCATGAAACGGCCCAGCTGGTCTAATCAGTTTGATCGGTGGGGTGGTCAGTGCAGAGGGAAGTTAGAAATTGACAAATGCTGGCCTTGCAACATCCATATCCAGCAAACAGACAAATGTAAAATAAAAGTTAGACTTTGACGCAGCCTAGACCTAGATTTTATACTCGTGTATATGAGGTTTGTAAAGGTGCTGTCCAGATTGGTGGAACCCCTGCATTCACCACTCTTCAATCTCAATCCATTTCGAATAGACACAAACCCACATGATTGCATTCAAAATCTTTCTCAAAGGAGTCACGTGGTAGAATGTTTATAATACTCCATTAGAAAGCTCCCTCCAAGGTCGAGATTAAGGCAGTCTTAGAATAAAAAGTAGAGTCTACTTTATCCATTTACATTTTAAACTGAACTTGGTAGTACCCTATACCAGCAAGCTGCCTAAAATGTCCCAAATTTGAACCCTAACTAGAGCCTATTATACCAATTTGACTTGATTGAAATCAAATCTTTTAACTGTGAACAAAGTGTAGAGACAGTTTAAAATTTTGGCATAATTGGGGGGTTTATGTAAGAAGACTGATCTGAAGCTCTAACTTATAGTGACTGAGCACCACATACTGCACAGGATGCCTATTTAGATTTAAAGAAAGATTTTTTGCATTGTGTGCACATTTTTTTTGTCAAAAATTACATTCTGATGAACTTTATATAGTTCCTGCTAATATATTGCTCATTAGCATATGACGCAGGTTTGCTCTAATTTTAGATAATGTTGTGACTTTCTTTCTGATTTACATTCCTATTATGACCTTCGGAACACATTTTAAGAGGTTGATTGAGCCAAATTTTACAGAAAAGCTTTTTAATGTCAACTAGTATAATGATTTCATACCCAGTTATGTAGTCATTTAATTACCAGATGCCGATGATCAGCGGTGACCATGGGCCAAAGACTTGATTTTTTTAAAATCATACTGTTTCCAAAGATTCTTGGAAGAAAGCAACATGAAACGTGTCATCTGATTACTGTTGACTAATGATTTTCTCCAAAAAAAAAATTTTTTTTTAAGTTCTAGCACATTTTCTCTGGTGCCTTGGTATAATTTGCGACGAGGTATCATTTCAGGTTGCAACTAATGGTACAAAGTTATTTGGATATTGGGTTTGATGAGGAAAAGAGTTGATATGCTGAGATTTTTATAAGGTCCTGAAGCAACAATTCAGATACAGGAGGGTGTCAGTGTGCAAAGGTTTGCAGTCTGCAGGGCAGTAGTGCCAAGAGTGGTGATTCTTTGGCTGCTTGAAGTACTTGCACCCTCTGCCCACCAACCTATGTTAGCTTCTGATTCACAGATCCTCGATTGTAATTGAAATCACTGGCACAGCTAGTCGAGCTGCTGTCTTGCAGCACCAGTGACCTAAGTTCGATTCTGACCTTGGGTGCTATCTGTATAGAGATTGCACATTCTCCCTGTGACCACGTGAGTTTCCTCCCGCATTGCAAAGACATGAAGGTTGGTAGGTTAATTGGCCACTGTAGATTGCCCCTGTTGTGTAGGTGAGTGGTAGGATCTTGGGAGAGTTGATGAGAATATGGGGGAAAAAATGGGATTAAAGTAGGATTGGGTGGTTGATGGTGTAGACTATGTAGGCTGGAAGGGCCTGTTTCCATCCTGTATCTCTTTATGACTCTTTTATGAGAAAGACAGATGGAGCCATACAGTTCCATGGCAAAATGTTATGAGCAATTTTGTATCTATTTATCAACTTTAGGGTTCAAATGGTAATGAAGGTGCTTGAAGCTTTTACTAACTATTTGAGAAACTTGTATATGTTTGAACCAATCTGTGAAGCATTCTCATTCATATAGATGGGCTACAGATTTAGTAAATAGATTAGACAGTAGCTGAGGATGGACACCTAATGAAGATCATTTACTTTTAGAATGTATCTAGCAAAATCTGGACAGTGAGGCTTCCAAAGGTTGAGACATGTGGTTAATGGCAGATTAGCTAGATTGAAAGCTGACTAGTGTTGAGAAATGGACCAAGTCTTGAGACATGGATCTCCTCAAATCCATGATGTTCTGTGATTAACTTGCAGATGACCAAATGCTGAAATTAAAAGGTGGGTTCAGAAGAGTGTCTTAGGAGAAAGAGGGCTAGAGAGCCAGAGAAATTTAGTGCAGGATTTTCAGAGTTGAAAGTCTTGTCAGCTGAGGTAACCACCAGTGCTCAAGGGGCCAGAACTGAAGAAGTCCAGATATCTCACCAGTTGTAGTGCAGGGAGAACTTCTGGTGGAACAAATCTAGGCCACAGAGGGGTTTGAATGTGAGGAGGGGAGTTTTAAGATTGTGCGGTTGCTTAAAAGGGCCCATTGTAGATCAGCAAGCACAGGAGTGAGGGATGGTGGGAGTTAGGACACCGACAGCTGACCTCCAAATATTGTCAACTTTATGGAAAGTAGATTGAAGGAGCTGGTGAAGACTGCTTTGGAATATCCCAGTCTAAAGATAATGAAAGCATGGGTGAGAATTTCAACAGCAGATGAGATAATGCAGAGGCAGAATTGGTTGTTATCATGGAGCTGCAAATAAGCAGTCCTAGCGATGTGGTGGTGCAAATGTGGGGCTGGAAACTTGCCTTGGGCATCAGATTTTTGGAATTTGAAGGAAAATCCAATGGGAAACAGAGTGTGGGGACTGTGTGGGAAAGTAGACAAAGCACAGAAATAGCTATGCTCTGTCTGAGTAGCAAAGTAAGCACGGGGGGATCAAATAACCTATTCCTGCTTCTAGTTCCTATGTTCTTAAATATTAACACCAAGGTTCCAACAGTCAGGTTTGGCCTCAAGCAGTTGGCAGGGAGAGGAACAGAATCATTGGGTTGGGAGTGGAGTTAGTGTAGGAAACTGAAGTCTGTTTCTAAGGATCATCTTGGCACTGGAGCAAAGTGTGCTCAATGTGAGTGCTCATTGAGGGAAAGTGGCATTAAAATGGGTAGATAACGTTAGACCTGTGACCATATGTATGCAAAATACTTATTGGACTTTAGTGTTTTCATAGTATCTTTTCAAAGCATTTAATAAATGTGAAGTAACTATTTACATTTGCATCACTTTCTTTAATACAAATGAAAACTACTGAGGTACTTCAGAATGCCAGGAAGAAATTATGCTAAACCAGAAGGCTAGAAAACAAGTTTGTTCAAAGGACTTGTTATACTGAGTCTGAAAAATGAGAATTGTTACATTTAATTGATAACTTGGAAGTTAATTTGTGGATATGCTGTAAAGTTGAGTACCCTACTTGCTCTAAAGGCCAGTTTATTACTTCCTTTAATTTGACTGCATTGTGAAATGAGCAATATTTAGATTAGGTATTTCCATTGTGTAAGGTCTTTTTTTAAATCTTAAATTTAAGTTGCATTCATTTTTCGTGATGTTGAATGTGAACCGAACTGATTGGGTAATTGTTATGGAAACTAAATTATATTGAAGAATGCAGAGGGCAGAAAGTTAGGTAGATTTGAATCAGTGGATCCTATTTGAAAGAAATTTAGCAGTTTCAACCCAATTGCCAGTGACTAAGTGTATAACTTTAAATAGCAGTTATGTTTAACAGTTACAATTTATGGACAATCTTTAGTTACAAGAACAGCTGGTGTGAGAAGATGTGATGAAGGGTGTTTTGAAAATGGTGATTGAGACATAAGGCAGTGAATTTTGCCTTGCATGTTTTTGACCTATTGTTTGATGTATTTTTTTTGTTCAGTACTGATCTTCATGTTGAAATAAAAAATATTTATTTGTGGATGGTGGGTAAGAAACAAACAGTAGGTCCTAAACCATGCCTCGTAACTCCAGCTCAGTGGGTGAAGTGTACGTTGTAGATCTGGTTTGTCAAATTAAGGAGACTTGGTTGATTAAAATGTTGCATCCCGTATGTTCATACAAGTAGCTGAGGTAATCACATCACAAAGTATGCTATTCCATGCCAGTGGCACCAGTTGCCATCGATTTCTAATGAAGATTTTAATTCTGTGGAATAAATGTTTAATTTTTCTAAATTTTTTTAGTCCAAGAATTTTGTACATTCCAAGTCAGCTAAAGTTGTAAACAGAATAGAGAACTTTTGGCACTCTGTTTTATTTTATTTATCAAAGGTGTAGAGGCCAGTAAATTTAGAAACGTGTGATTTGTGCTTGCTTTCTGAACAGATACACTAGCATCTTATGTCTGTGTTGCTGCTCTGTCAGTTTAGTTTGCCTACATTCCAGTACTTGCTGCAAGGGAATTAATAAGGTAAGAACACTGAATGTATGCATATGTAAATCTTTTCCCTTCTGCCTCCAGGGAATGTATATATTTCTGCACACTGTAAAGGGAACGCCATTTGAAACTCCAGACCAAGGAAAGGCACGACTGCTGACCCACTGGGAGCAAATGGATTACGGAGTGCAGTTTACAGCCTCGCGCAAATTCCTTACTATCACACCCATTATCTTGTGAGTTTGAGATGTAACCTTTGAAGACTGAGTCAGCTCATGGAATGGTCAGATCAATCTGGAACTTGAAAGTTTGTCTTCCTTTTGATGTAACTTTGCTGATATGTCAATTCTGGAAAAACTAAGTTTCCCTATTTTTCTGTCCTCCACAATCCCACCTCAAAATGTTTCAGTGCAGGAAGTCCAAGTTGCATGACCTTGCTGTACACTTCAAGAATTTAACAACTTCAGCTCGTGCAGAAAAACATCGGGGTTCCTACAATCGCTCTCAAAAGCACCTTTATCAGAGAAGTTGATGGGAGGGTAAATAGGTTCTACTACTGGGGAGAGTAGGATTGTGGTGAAGAATTGGCCAGGGAGTCTACCATGACCTTTGGATGCCCTAGGTTATATTTGTAGTCACTGTTTGGATGCGATAGTTTCCAAGCTCAATAAGCTGGACAGCATTAGAATTGGTGAGCTACAGGAAAATGCTAAAACCCACTGCACTATTTTACAAAGTACTTTTTAGAAATGAGGGGTGATAAAGGACTGAAGAAAATGGTTTCATCGTTGCCTGTCTTAATTAGTGTTAAGTTTAAATTTGTTAAGAATCCAAAAATATAAGCAAGGAATTTATCAAAATTATTAACTATTTGAGTATCAAAATTTGGCAACTTTATACTGGTACTCTTTAAAAACCCATGAATTATGTCTTTGGCTGTTTAATGAAAATGCTACAGATTCTCTGGGAAGGTTTTCATGCTTTGTATCTTTTTTCAAAAACAGGTATTTTCTTACCAGTTTTTACACAAAGTACGACAAGTTACATTTTGTTATAAATACAATTTCGCTGATGAGCGTCCTCATCCCAAAACTCCCTCAACTTCATGGAGTCAGAATCTTTGGCATCAACAAGTACTAAATACAGCATTGGCGGCAAGTGAGAAAGAAAAAGCTATTGGGACAACCGACAGCAGGAAGGACACATCATGATGCTCAGACATGTATACCCTGCACCCTTCAACCTCTTAGCATGGACATTTTATTATGATTGGTGTATTTGTTGGTGAAGCAGCTCATTTTGGTTGCTGAGATATCACATTAAATATTTGCAGTGCTTGGAATAGAAAGCCTGCTTTTTCGTTTACTGCCTGTAGATCCCATTTTCTCAGACAATATTTTTGATTCTTTGGCTGCCATATTAAGTTATGGAGACTTTGATATTGTAGACATTTAGTTGATACGGGGTGTGAATTTTACTGTCCATTGACCAAACAGTTATCAGAGTATAATTTGTAAATATTGTAATGGAAATAGACTTATGAAGGTACATAGTTTGAATGATAGTTGCAGAAAATGTGTTTTCATTGTCTCAATGGAAACAACTGATGAAAAACTGTAATATCAAAGCATTTGGTGCTCATGCTCCAACATGACAGGATTAAGGGTCCTTTACTTTGTTGAGGTACTTGGAAACATGGTCTCTATGGCATAGATGCCCCTCAAGAAACAGTGCTGGTCTTACTGTGCATTTTAATAGCTTTCTTTAGCAGATTATTTTATTTATTTTTGTTCTTGATCTCATATGTTCAGTGTTGTATGTGAAAAAATTTACTAGGGAGAATGTAAGACACTAGTAAGGGTGTGTTTTGAAGCACAGCTCATGAATGTTTGATTTAAAAAGTTGGCTTCTGGATACATTTTCTAAAATAAAGTGTTATGTAATACAGAGCCCATGTGTTAATTGAGGACAAGTGAGGCTGGATAACTAAATTTATCTACCCAAGGTGTAGAGAATCTCAAAGTAATTTATTTTTTTAAAACATACAAAAACAAATCAGGATATTAATTGTTGGAATACTGCAAAACTTTAGCAATCATGCAATTTTCCTGTAAATTTGCCTTTTTTAAAAAAGTCTCTGATTGTCTATACCTATTCTGTCATTCTGTCAGAGTATATTGTAATTTGACTGATTGAAAAATGCGGTACGATTCTCATTGATTTTTTTTATTACTAGATGGTAGTGATGTACCTGACTTTTATATTATGATATACCTGCTGCAAACTTGAAGTACAGGCTAGTACGTACAGCTCGTCCTCCTTGCGGTCTGTTAGGACTACCAAAAACAATAGCACTGTGAATCGTGATTTTAAGCAATAACATGGAAAAATACCATAGCAAAGGATCAACGATGAGTATGGACAGGGAAGCCTTGTTTGGTGTAGTATATAGATTGCTGAACTTTTATCTTTAGTGATGGTAATTTGAAACCAGCCCTTGCTCAAGAGCCATCTCTCTGTCAATCGTAAAAAAAGAAATTTCCTGAAATTGTAGAATTGTTTGGTTTAATGCAGTTTGGCAAAAATCTATGAGCCATTAAGTTAGCTGATTGAGGAAATGTTATCGCAATTGAACATAGTCGTGTTGCAATACTGTTATGGTCACGAGGTTAGAACATTTTGCTTTGGAAGATGTGAAGTCTTGCTTTCCTCACTGGTGTCAAAGACAAAGAAATGGTGTCATTCTCTCAATGGATTCAATTAAAAAAAATTAGCAGCACCCAACAGAAAGGTGTATGAAGCAGAGAATGTATCCTTTTTAGATCTCTGCAGCTCAGATGGTGCATAGAGCCCAGAACTGGTTTTGTCATATTTAAATAATTGAAGGGAAAATCAATCTGTTGTTGCATTCTATGGAGCAACCTCTTCTGAAGATATGTTTGTATGAAAGTTGGGCAGGTCAGGCATTGAACTCTTATAATCGACCCCTCCCCCCACCCCCCACCGATTTTTAAAAAAAAATCTGCCATACCTTTCATTTAAAAAATTAAGCTGACATTGGGAAAAATTTATTTTGGTCAGGAGCAAACATGCCTACCAGTGTAATCTAATGAGAACGCTCCATTATTGGCAATAATTGAAAGTTTACAATTTTTTTCTTAAATTTTGGAATTTAGTGATAAGCTTCTTTCTTGCACTAGTACTTAACCGTAGAAGAAAAGTTAAGGTTGCACTTTTAAAATATTTACAAGCTGACACCAGTCTGTTACATTCTAAAGGAAAGCAAAAGGACAACATTCGGGCCTCAGACTTTCATTGAAAATCAGACGCAATACTGGACAACTTTCTTTTTTGAAAAAAAATGCATTTTAATTAAAAACTGAATTATAAATTAACAAAGTATTAACATTTGTAGCAGTTAAGCCTGCCATTTGCTTAGTTCCTACAGAAGCAAGGATTATGTGCACAATCAGCTGCTTTTTGACTATCAGTTACTGAAGGCTGTTTATTGGATTGCATATTCACAAGCTACTATGAAACTTTCGGAAGATTTAGCTTTGTGTCAAGTTTTGTAAATGCTAAGGGGGTGCCAGTGAAAAAGTTAAATTGCTGTAATCAGGATTTGTTAAACATTTTAAAATATTGCTTTACAATACTATTCTGATGCCTTGTACAAGATAGTTAAAGCCTTGAATTTATAGATTTTGAATGCTGGTAAATATGTTAAGGAAGGTTGTTTTTATAGTATTTTGATGGGTTCTGGATTGTCAAAAAGTAACAAAACTGGTAAAGTACAGTATTTTCTTTGGAACATCCTTCTACTTCCAATATCTATCTTATCAAATGGTAATAGGTGATTGGTTGGTGCTGAGCAATAACAGTACCAGTCCAAACATTGCAAACGTGGGCAAGTTCAGGATAACCCAGGGTCAAACTACTGCAGTATTTTTGTAGTGGCTATTAAAGGTACGGATTCCAAATCTATTTTGGCGAAATCTGAATAATATATGTGCCAGAGTGGACGTTTTGAATTTTATACCAGTCTATCAGTTGTGATATGAACTATTGAAGAATTATTTGCATTGGGGACTAGTGTGTTTGTGTGTTTGAACATATTGTCATGTATTGTAAATAAGAGTTAATTCAGCATCTGGTGGCAAAAGGGTCTTGTAAGCCAACTGCCCTTCTCTGCAGATGTTTTTCATCTAGATCTTTATAAGAAAGAGTGAATAATATTTTTATTACTCCTTTGTACAGTATTCTGATATTTAATAAAGGTCAGTATTCATGTAATATGCTGTCTCCTGTTTTATTCACATGCACTAAGATATTAACTAGAACTTCCAGTGTTTAAGATGTAAACAACATTGGATCTGCCGCCATGTTCAAATTTCTGATTTTGTTTTCCTTTTCTGTTTTCTCATCCAAATTCTAACTGAAACAAGTGAGCAACCCTGCCCTACTGTTCTTTCCAACACCGCCCAGCATGATCTGGTTGCAAAAATCCATGGTATTCACAAGCCAATTTTTCACTTGCCGGTTGCAAATTTTAAAATTATTGAATTATTAATAGTAAGCACTTTTGTCCATGTTGCACAATGCAGTTTAAAAAGTGCTAAATGTGATTATAAACCTGTTGCATTTCACAGAAGTCTCAAAGTATAACCACTTTAGCCTTGGAGCAGTAATATGTACTGTTCTCACTGAAATTTTGCTCTCTAAGGTATGAGATAGACAGCTATTTTCACCAGTACCAATTGCTTTTGGCCGGTTGGTGTTGAAACAATTTAATTACTAGAAACAATGCCCCTGAAGTCCAAGAGTTCAACCATCCAGCATCTTAAGAGATCTTTAAAAAAAAATCGCTTAAAGTAGATCTTGCATTGATGTTGACCAATATAATCAGATATTAAATCCAGTACTAGCACTAGCATAGAAATGGCTGATCTTGCCATACCTGTCTTTGAGTTTGACGACTATCTAGTAGTTTCATGGTTTCCATTACAATTAACCAAATTTAAATTCTTCAGCTGCCATGGTGAATTCATTCTCTAGCCTCTATCATTGGTCCAGGCCTCTGTTGTCCAGTAACAACCAAAATGCTACCACTCCCTCCCAAATGATTCATCAATGAATATTGGTTACTCTTTGTTTATCTATTTGGAACTGTTAGCTCTGTGGATGGAGTAATGCATTTTTATGTCTGTATGTTTAAATTGTGACTCTGGCAAATGTCCCTGGCTATTGGGATTCTAAATGGAATGAAGTTGGGCAGGTCCAACTGGGTGTGCTCCAGCAGCTCAGAAGTTGCCTTTGCAGATTTACTTGAGACTGCAAAACATTTTGAGTGTAAATCGTTCACAATGAGATCAAGGTGTGTTGGGACATAGTAGAACTTCCCTACAGCTGGTTTCATTATTGCAAAAACACATTACACTGGCACAGAAGGTGTTTTTTCTCTTTTGTACTTGTTTTTTTAACATTATGAATAAAGTTTATTTTTAAATTAAAATTACCCCCAAATAACATTATCCTGTCTTTGACAAGCTCAGAATTCATTACATTGTCCCAAAAACTGGTTAAATATGATAAACCCAAATAATAAAATCATAATCTTCCTAATATTCTACCATTTCTGAACTAAATGTGATTATACAGCACAATGTTTCATCTAGGTTCTGCAAATAGGTTGAAAGTTAACACTCTATATCAGGCAACACTAAGGCCAAATAATCAAATTGATGCATTGAATGAATTGTAGGAGACATGCAATGCTGTGAAAGGCAGTAGGTTTTATAAGAACACAATTATAATTTGATGTGGATAAAATTTAGACTTGAACACTGCAGGCTTTACAGTGTAAAATGCTTTTGACAGCTATCTGTATAATCCTAAACTCCTCCCCTGTTATGGTGGCTCAGCTGATAATATTTGGATCTCTGAGTCAGCAAGTTATCAGTTCAATTCCTACTCCAGAGCCTTGAGCTCAAGGATCTAAGTGACCTCTACATAATACGATTATTATGCCATGAGAGGTGCTAGTAAAGGATTATTACACTATGAGAGGTGCCATTACATTGAGCCCCTGTCAGTGACTGAAAGATCACACATGTAAATAATATGTGACTGGAAATGCAGGTAAACCATGAGCTTCTATAGTACATTTTCTTTATCAATTGAAATAAAGTAGAATGAATTCAAAAAAACTTTTAATAAAGTTTGGAAAATAGTAATCACTGGCAGCTCTTCCTAATTCATCAACCCTATTGTGCACAAGAACCTTTCTTCATCCTGCTTGACTGCATTCCTAACACAACTGTTAGGGTTATAACTTGTTGATCTGTCAGACTAACAATTAATGCCAAATACAAAATTGATATATGTCTGCATTTAAGAAGTGAAACCCAGGCTTTAAATCCACAAAAGAACAGGACACCCAGCTGCTGAGGCTGGGAGAAAGAGGGAAGCCTGTTGTCCTCGAGCTCTGTGAGGGATCAGCTGTGGCAAGGGTTTTCAGAGAAGAGAGACCAAGCACTTGGAAGAAGAAGCTGGATCTGAAGCCTGCCATGGAGTTTACAGCCCAGGACCGGCGCTGGCACAGGTACGACTGAAAGTGCCAAGGTTCCCATGTGACCAATTGGGATACAATGGCATAGTGGTTAAATTACTGGGCAGTCGAGCAGAAAGTGCCTGACGTGATGCACTTATTAATGAGTGGCTGAATATCCTGTAGCTTAACTTGTAGTGAAGGAGGCCAAAACAACAACACATTAACAAGAGTAAATCAGACCTGGTCTGGCTTACACACAATGTCAGATTCCCAGCAAAGTAGTTGACTCTCATGAAATAATCTAGAAAGCTGTTCAGTTCAAGGGCAATAAAAATGATAGGGCTTGAATATTTCAGTTCTAACTGATAATAACAGGACAAAAAATGCTCTCAAAGACCTGGTTAGAATTTTTTTATAGTAAAAAATGATGTCAATCAAACTGTTATTTGGTTCCTAAGCAGAATGAACAAATTTGGCAATATATATTTTGGGTTTTGACTCATTTAGCAGTTTCTAGTAGTTTTGGTTGGTGGGGACACCCAACTGAAAAGGATAAACCATCCTGTTTAAGTTGAATAATTTAGAATGAGATCATCTGAAGCAGCAGTATTGTACAAATGAATGATGGAGGACAGGTTCTTTGGTTTAAGAAACCATTACAAGCAGTTCCCCTGTCAGCAGATGAATCATCAGCAATTCTTGTTTCAAAAGTGGGAAAAGTCACTAATTTTAGTCACAAAGACATTGACGTTATATGACCAAGTTCGGTTGTTTACATACATACACATTAAAAAAGGAGTGACGAGCCCTAGACGGTTTCTGCCTATCATCAATTCAGGCTCTTGTCAAGACACCTAATATAGTCAATCCATAAGATTACTGCGCACAACCTTGAGTTCAGAGGTAGTTTCTTATCAATTTCAGGTTTGGGTCAGAAGAATGCAGTATTTTTGCAATGATTTGGCATTTATAACAAAAATTGATTCTTATCTCAGTGTTTTACTGTATTTGGGATACCATATATGGTGTGTTACAATAATGGAATGATAATATTGTACTGTGAAGAATGACTCCTTACTAATTATATCCATACTGCCTCTTTTATGGGAAACCATCTATTTTACTTATAACCTTCAGAGAGTGAACTGCTCTTCTTACTTGGTCTGGCTTACATGCAAGTGCTTGACTTTTACCTCTCGTATGAAATAATCCAGAAAGCCATTCAGTTCAAGAAGGGGAATAAAAAATAATTGGGTTTGTATTTTTCAGTTTTAACCAATAATAACAGGAAAAAAAATGCTCCCAAAGACCTGATTAGAATTTTTTTTTATCACAGAAAGATACAGCATAGAAACAGGCCCTTCAGCCCACCAAGACCATGCCATTCAATCAAGACCTCACATTTTACACTAAACCTACCTCAACCCCTTTTATGCTCCCCACATTTCCCATCAACTCCACAGCCCCCCTCACCTACCACTCTCCTACACACTAGGGGCAATTAACAGTGGCCAATTAACCCTACCAGTCTGCACTTCTTTAGCATGTGGGAGGAAACCAGAGCACCCAAAAGAAACCCACACATTAATGGGGAGAATGTGCAATCTGCACACAGCACCAGAGGCCAGGATCGACTCCAGGTCACTGGAGCTGTGAGGCAGCAGCTCTACCAGCTACACCACTGGGCTATAATGTCAACGATGCTTTAAGCAACTGACTTTCAAATTGCATTGCCCAGTTTGTGGATGTATAATAGAATAACCAATAATTAAATAAAAACAGAAAGTGGTGGTAACACTCAGCAGGTCAGGCGGTATCCATGGAGGGAGAAACAGAGATAATGTTTTGGGTTGACAACCTTTCATCAGAACAAGAGTAAGTTAGAAACCAAGCACTTTCTAAGATGCAGAGAGGGTGAGGAGTGGAGGGAAGAAAAGGGAACATCTGTGGTGGGATGGAGACCAAGAGAGACTGAACAATGCAAATGATGTGGTGGGTGGTGAAGGCATGTTAATTTTAGCTGAATTGCCTGGAGGAGGTGTAAATAGAGGAGGATGAATATGCACAGAAGAGAAAGGGGGGGGGGGGAAACCCACGATGCTGGATCTATGAGGTATAGAACTCTGCTGGGAATCTGAAATAAAAAATAATACTGGAAATACTCAGGCAGGTCTGCATCGGTGGAGAGAGACTGAGCTAGTGTAATGCTAAGTGACTTTACATTAAAACTGACCACCTCTGACATGAACTGGAAAGGTTGGTTATCTAAAATTGTTGAATATAATGCAAGTCCTGATGAGAGGTGACAGTAAACAACCACAGGCCAGTACAGTGGTCAAAGATATGTTTGCAATAAGACCATACCAGTTAGAAATTTAAGTTACTTTCCCCTCTGGTCCTGAGGAGTCTGATGTGCCTACTCAGAAAACAAGATTCTGTTCTTCAAGCTTACATTGGACTTCACTGAAACATTGTGAGAGGATAAAGATAGAGAAGTGGGAGTGGGATGGAGAATTAAAATGTTCAGCAACTGAAATCTCAGTGCCACCTGGAAGGACTGTTTTGGTTCCTGGATGAGTCATAGAGTCATACAGCACAGAAACAGGCCCCTCAGCCCAACTCATCCATGCTGACCAAGATGCCCCATTCAAGATAGTACCATTGCCAGCGTTTGGCCTTTCCGATCCACGTACCTGTCCAACTGTCTTTTAAAAGTTGTTAATGTACCTGCCTCAACCACTTCCTCTGGCAGCTCATTCCACATAGATACCACCCTTTGTGTAAAATGTGGGAAGAGTTAAAAATCTCCCATGTAATCAGGAGCACAGAGAGCCTGTATTAGAGGCAGGAAGAATGCACCCCCTCACAAACTACCCACCTGAATGCCCCAAGAGTCTGTAGTTCTCATATTGGCCTTATCAGCCACCAGAGTGGAAGCAAATCCTTGATCCCGAGGGACTCTCTAAGAAGAGAGTCTTTGACTTGGAACATTAACTTTGTTTCTCTTTCCACAGATATGCCTGATCTGCTTTTTCTTTTCTGTTTTTGAAGTCTGTGGGCCAATACTGTAATTAATGGTGTGTCTGGGGGCAATACAGGGCAATAACATGCTAGGATGGGGAAAACATCAGCAGCTGTGGAGAAATTTTAAAGTGCAGGAATTATTTTTATTACAAATTTTAATACAAATTACAAATGTTAGTTTACACCTAACATATTTAAATAAATGAAAAATTTTCAAAAAATAACAACAGCCAGATGATAATAGCCAGAATAATCAAAGACCCCACCCACACAGGTCATTCTCTCTTCTCTCCTCTTCCATCGGGTAGGAGATACAGGAGCCTGAGGGCACGTACCACCAGACTTAAGGACAGCTTCTACCCCACTGTGATAAGGCTATTCAATGGTTCCCTTATACGATGAGATGGACTCTGACCTCACGATCTACCTTGTTGTGACCTTGCACCTTATTGCACTGCACTTTCTCCATAGCTGTGACACTTTACTCTGTACTGTCATTGTTTTTACCTGTACTACATCAATGCACTCTGTACTACCTCAATGTAACTGCACTGTGTAATGAATGGACCTGTACGATCGGTATGCAAGACAAGTTTTTCACTGTATCCTGGTACAAGTGACAATAATAAACCAAAACTAACAGAAAATAACTGAAATAAAAAGAAGTTTGAAGCCTGGAATGCTGCAAAGAGGTACTTTGCATAACATTTATACCCTGTGTGTGCATACCCATGACAATGAACTTGAACTGGGCTTCATGTTGCCTTTCCCTCCGCTGCCGATCGCGGCGCCTGCGCTCGATTACGACGGGCTGTGGTGGATGAGGCGGCGATCGATTGGCGGGGCCTGGTGGTTTTCCCGGCGGGCAGTGCGGCGCGGCGCGGCCTGGCCTGTCGTGTCCCCGGTTTGTGCTCAGTCATCGCGGCCGTGTGAGGGCGGCCCCGAGCCCGGCACCGACCCCCGGCCTCCCCGCGTCCGTGTGAGGGCGGCCCCGAGCCCGGCACCGACCCCCGGCCTCCCCGCGTCCGTGTGAGGGCGGCACCGACCCCCGGCCTCCCCGCGTCCGTGTGAGGGCGGCCCCGAGCCCGGCACCGACCCCCGGCCTCCCCGCGGCCGTGTGAGGGCGGCCCCGAGCCCGGCACCGACCCCCGGCCTCCCCGCGTCCCTGTGAGGGCGGCCCCGAGCCCGGCACCGACCGTCCCCGCCCCGCACCATGAAGGACACCACGGGCAAGCACAAGCCCAAGGAGCCCGCGTCCGAGAAGGCGAAGGCCGCCGGCGGGCCCCCGGCCCCCGACGTGGAGATGAAGGACGTGTCGGCCGAGCCCGACGGCGAGCCGGCAGACAGCGGCGAGAAGAGCCAGAAGGAGCTGGACCTGCTCACCCTGGAGGGTAACGGCTGGCGGGGGTGGGGAGCCGGGGGCGGTCAGATACCCCGTCACCCCGGGGGTAAAGCGGGGTGGTTAGTGAGGGGGCAGATCATTTAGTGAGAGGAAAGGGCATTTACAGAGAGGAGTGGATCATTTAGTGAGGGGCAGATGGTATAGTTAGAGGAATAGAGCATTATTATCAAACACAATCTGAATTATATCGGCACTGAAGTAACGAAACCAGTCATTGGGTGTGGGGGCAGTGAGACCCATCACCCTGGGGGATAAAGCAGGGCATCTAGTGAGAGGGACAGGGTATTTACAGACAGGAATGCATCATTTAGTGAGAGGAACAGAGCATTTAGTGAGGGGGACTGGGTGTTATCAAACATAGTCTGAATTATATCTGCACTGAAGTAATAAAACTAGTCATTGGGTGTGGGGGCAGTGTGATATGTGGATCCGTCACCCTGGGGAACAAAGCAGGGTATTTAGTGAGAGGAATAGAGCGTTATTATCAAACATTAGTCTGGATTACATCTGCGCTGAAGTAACAAAACCAGTCATTGGGTGTGGGGTGTAATGAGTTACATGGACTGATCACCCTGGAGGGTAAAAGCCGGCACTCAGGGTGGGTAGAGGAGCAACAGGCTCCATTAGTTTAAGCAGTGACAGATTGCCCAGTGCTGGGGGCAGTGATATAAGTGGACCTGTCATCCTGGGAAATAAGGCAGAACGTTTACAGAGAAGAACAGGGCGTTTAATGAGAGGAATCCACACTGCAGTAACAAAGCTCTAGTCATTGGGTGTGAGGGCAATGAGTTACATGGACTGACCACCATGGGTAAAACTCAGAGAAGGAAAGAATAGGGTATCATTATTGTAAATATTGTCTCTCTTGTAAATACACCTGAGTAAAATTGGGGTTGGGGGCAGAGCATTGGATGATAACCCTGGAGGCTACAACATTGCAATCGGTGAGAGACGGGTAAAATTTCACAAAATATTATCCATTGTGAGTACACTAGTGGAATAAAAAAAAGCCAGGGAAAGTGGGCTGGTGATCCCTAAGAGTAAAACATTGCAGTTGCCTGTTAAAATATTTCCCTGTGTAACTATTATTACAGGTAATAGAACAACCAGTAAATGTGGTTAGGAGCAGAGAGCTCTGGGATCTGATCACCCAGTTCTCTGACAATTTGGTGGAATTTAGGAAGAGAAATCAGTGATAAAGAGTGTAACATAATCAAAAAGTACTCAAGTTATATGTACAGTGGTATATGAGCCAGAGTGATTCCTGTGACAGGAATGTAACTCATTGCCCCCACACCCAATGAGGAGAGATTAAGTCGACTAAATTTGTATTCATTAAAGCTTAGGAAAGTGAGAGGTGGTCTAATTGAACCTTATAAAATGACATGGCTAGACTGGATGTTTTTTCTGACTGCTGTGTCTAGAACAAGTAGTCATGGTCTCAGATTACAAGTTAATAGAGCTTTTTTGGGATGAGGAGAAGTTTCTTCACTCAGGGGGATGAACATGAATTCACTGACACAGCTGGAGAGTTGCTAAATATATTTAAGAAAGCAGTTGATAAATTTCTAGATGAAAAAGGCATTTAGGTGCATGGGGAGAGGATGGGAATATTGTATTGAAATAGATGATCAGCCAGGACCATATTGAACGGTGGAGTAATCTCAAAGGGCCAAATGAATTACTCTTGTTTTCCACATAGCAAAATGTCCATTAATTGGGGTAAGGCATAGGGCACTCTGTGATATGGAAATGTATTGTAGATAATGTTCTACAATGACATTCTGCTTGTGCACTGGTGCAATAAAATATTCAGTGATTGGGGTTAGCAGAGGAAAACTGCATGAACTGACCACCCCCCCCCCACCCCCCCCCCCCAAAGGGTAAAACATGATGATCAGTGTGAGGAAAAACCCAGTCAGACAAAGTAAAACACCCCACACATACAGCAGAGACAGGCCAAGTCACTCCGCCTGTCAGAGAAATAGACCCATCATAATCTGTCCTATGAAATTGGGGTCAGTGATAGGAGATGATATGAACTGATCACCAAACTATTAGAATCAATTTTATTTAAATTTACTAATCGAAAGGAAATGACCAGAGATAAACAGTGCGATTAGGGGCAGAAATCTATCATTTACAATATTTAATCAGTTATGAAATGAAATACACACATAAATGGGTTTAAGGACAGATGCCTGGGTGAATCTGATTACATTGAAAAATATAATAATGCCATCAGTATTGCAAAATAATATCAACTGATCTAACATAACTTATCCAATATAATTAATGGAGCTGGAGGCAAAAACACGTATGGATATAAATTTGAAAAAGATGAATATATTATGTAATCAAATCAACAAGTACTTTCATTTAAATTACTTGTTCTTCCTTGCTAAGATCAGTTCCTCCTTTGTCCTTAAAATGCTTTTACTTACACTGGAGTAGAATCTGTTCACGCTATATTTTACACACTAATAGTTACGGTTATTTTAACATCAAGCATCAAAATACCAACATCTGACGTCAGTAATTAATGGGTGATTGTAATGCAATTACTGAAGATAGTAAATTTGTTTAATGTCTTAATAAAAGCAATGTGTATTTTAATAAACACCAGAGAACTGGTTCTGAAAAATTAAAAATTAACCTTCAAGAATAAATGACACAAAGTACTGTGGATGTTAGAAATCTGAAATAAAAACTGTAAACGTGGGAAATCCTCAGCAAGTCAGGCAGCATCTGTGGAGAGAGAGTGTTAATTTTTTAGGTCAATAACCTTTCAGCAGAACTGACATTTACAAAGTTCACAGAAGACCACTAGAACCATTTATATCATTCCTACATAGCATAAATACATTGCATTATGAAAAATTAATAAAACACAGATGGTTTGAATGAGATATCCAGTGTAACTACAGAGGGCAGCACATAAGATGCTGGAGGAATCAGGCAGGTCAGGGACAGCGGGTCAGGCAGCATCTTTGGTGGGAAATGGACAGTTGATATTTTGGGTCGAGAACCCTACGGAGAGCTAGTTCTGCTTACCTTATCCAGAGGAGGCACAATGGCACAGCAGTTAGTGCTGTTGTTGCCCAGCTACAACGACCCGGGCTTCATCATGACCGATGGTGTTGTCTGTGTGGAGTTTGCACGTTTTCTCTATGACTACGTAGGTTTCACCAATTCCTCCCTTGCCCCAAAGCTGTGCTGGTTGATTAACTGGCTACTGTAAAGTATCACTATTGGAGGTGGGTGGTAGGAGAATCGGGGAACAGTTGATAGGCATGTGAAAGAAGTAGGTTACAGGGATGTGTGGAAGAATGGGACTGCTCTGAGAACCAGCATAGACACTATGGACTGAATAGCCTCTTTTTATGATGGAAGAAAATATGGTTGTGTGTAGGGCCAGAATATGGAAAGGAAAATATTGGAAATTTAAAAGATGTATAAACTACTCTAGATTGCATTGTGTGATAGATCTGTAGAGAGAGAATAATGCTGAATTGCACAGGTTTCTAAAAAAAATTTGCAAAAATGTCTTAATTGAGGTAGTTGTGGTAACCCAAAGTACTTCAGAGATAGTGTGGTAAATATTGTAATGAGATAAAGCATAACACTCGGTTAAAGCTGAACATGTGCATAGACAACGTTGCTGTTTGATCAGGTAAATTTTTATTTTTATTGATTTAAGAGACATTTGCATCTGTTTGGCGTGATCTTGGTTTGTACCTTTTCACCAGAAAGGCAGCAAATTAAAACATTTTTAATGCGTGCTGATGCATTTCTTGGCAATTAGTTGAAAACTACCATTTGATATTGTGCCTTAATTCCCCCAGTTTGGTTGATATTGCACAGTGAGACCTGCTGTTAATTGTTTTACTGCCATTTTAACTAAATCCTAAGATTAAGTTCCAGTTGTGATATTACTGCAGCATGCTACTATTTTCCAATGCAATTATGTTAAATAGAAAGGATTTTATTGAAAATTTCTGTCCCGAAATTACAGCCACTGCTCTGTAATGCTTTAGGGACATGTTCATTCAGCATTTAATGTCAGTTTATATTCAAAGTATAGGAACAGTGAAAGTGCCCACCTTTTCTCCACGTCATCCATTGTTTTCAATGATAGTTAGGATTTGATGTTTCTTTTAAATAAGATTTACTTGCACTTAGTAGATAACTGATTTTTTTCTTTTGGATTTTAATTTGGTAGATTTTTGATATTGCAGCAAAAAATAATTTGTACAGTGAGTGACTCTGGAAAGGGCAGATTCATTGCCTTCCAAAAGATTTCCTGAGGAGTTGGTGGACAGCTAACTTGAATCAGGCAATCCTTGTATTGATCTGGATTCATGAGACTGTCTTCTGGTGTAGCAGCTCAGTAATGTGTTGAGACCATAGATGCATTAGCCTAACATAATACTGTTAGTTATGTCTGCCAGTTACTGTTTGTTCTCAAGTTGCTTCTTGCAACCTTCCATTTTGTTGTTTGTAGGATTGTTCATTGACCAAGGAGTGAATGCTGCACATAATGGAAGTAATAAATGTGCCACGAATCCTGTAGCTTTTTGTGTTTGTGATTTTTATATGGCAGTGAATGTAGCAATTTTTAAATTTCATCCTTGATGTGACATGGCTGCTCGTATTGTCATGTAATACTGAGTAAAGCTAGTCAGTCATTCAACCAAATTACATGATTTCCTTTCAGATGTGAGTAGTAGACCCCACTTCAGAAGATTTTTCTATCCCCTCCCCTAAACATTTGAATAAAAACAATTTGGTTTTATAGGAGATGTATGGAGGAAAAGATGTTCGAAATTAATTTAAATTTATACAATTTAAATATTATGTGGATAAGATTCCAGTATTTGAGATCCATAATCAAAAAAGAAAATCTTCACCTGGTCTAATGAAGCAGATATTAGGAAGGTTAACTGAAAGCCTGGTCATCCAGCTCTGTTCTCAGGAGCTTGAGAGGCAGAGAAGTGGGACAAGGAAAAGGGAATTGAGAGAATGCTAAAGTTAGGTCAGGTTGTTGAATGCACAGCCACCAGTACTTGGAAAAGGCATGATAGGAGAGTGCTCAAGAGGCCAGATTAAGAAGGGGGAACACAACGTCACCTCTGACCCATATCTGGGATCACCATGACTTGTGTTATTCAGTCTCCACCCTATCACAGACAGCCTTCTTGTTCTCTCCACTACTTTGCCGGCTCTGCAGCTATAAACTTCATCATCCTGAAATGTTAACTCTGTTTCTCTCCATGGATGCTACCTGATGTGTTGAGTGTGTTGCTTTTCAGGAAGAAACGGGAGGCTGGGGATGGGACAGGTCGAATGGCTGGAGTAATTATAGAGTTTGGGAAGGTGCAGGCCCACAAAGGGTTTTATACGAGGGCAATCTTCAGCATACAGTTAATGACAGTGAAATCTTAAAGCAGTTTCTTTTAGTTTCCTGTGACTTTTAGAAAGCAAATTCATTTCAGGGGTCCTGTTTGTTACAGATGTTTTGGAATTCAAATATTTGTATAAATGGTTATGCTGGAATTCTGAAGACTACAACACTCTCCCAATTAGTACCGTGAGAATCTGCTCACCATGTGGACTACAATGATTCAAGAAGGCAACTCAATGCCATCTTCTCTGGGGCAACTGGGGAAAAGCAGTAAATGCTAGCCTTGCTGGTAATGGCTGTACTCCATAAATGAACCTCTTGTTGCTTGGTTCCTTAAGTATTCATTGCAGATTTTATGAAGAACACCTTAATAATGTTATGCCTCTATTACACAATGCCATTTCAGGTTGCCAGCTACTGATGTGCCTTCAGATTGGTTAGTGTCATTTTTATTTCTAAATTGGGCTTGTAATGCACTTTTTAATCTATTATTGCAAGAAGAGATTTTAAAAGTGCATGAACACGCCTGAAAAATCTTGCCTATAAGATTGATTACCAAGTTATGAATGTAATCAGTTGGAGTTAGAAATCATTGAAGAGTAGCAGGGGAGGAGGGTGTGCAGAATTCCAGGGAATAGCGACCTCTGGACAGAAGAAAAATATAAATATGATCCATACCTGGATTACCCACTGATCCTGGAAATGTACTCCAGGACAAAGCCCATGACTGCAAGATTGATCTTTTGCAGTGTTTCGGGTATTTCATATACTACAGTGCCATGGATTGAATCTTTTGTGACACTGTTCTTGATGTTGTTTTACAACTGTAGGAATGAAATCCGAACTATTATGTGATGTAGATTTGACTATTAGTAGACTTCCGTACACAGAGTGGGTGGAACATTCCCAAAGATGTTACAGATGCTACAGAATAAAATGGTAGGAATTATCAGAGAACTGGTGCAATTCTAGGTAGTTTAAAACAGGTCATTTTAAAACCATTTGTTCTTTTTTCAGATATCAGAGAACATGTCAAGCAGATTGAGAAAGCTGTGTCAAGTAAAGAGCCACGGTTTGTGCTACGGGCTTTGCGTGCACTTCCTTCAACCTGCCGCAGATTGAATCCCACCGTCCTTTACAAGGCTATCAATGGCTTCTTTGTGTCCAACACTTCAACGCGTGATCTCCTGCTGGCTTTTCTCGAGGAGGTTAGCATTGATCAATAAATGTTACGTAATAGTTAACGTGAATCAGAGACAAATATTTAGTTGAATGAGAAACTCATCCAGGGATCCAGACAAATTATAAGAGAATATGAAGTAGGTTCAGGAGTTGGCCATTGAGCCCTTGGAACTTACTCTACTATTCATGGCTGATTTTCTGCCTTTCTATTCTATCCTCATTGATTCCTGAAGGAAATCCTTAACTACCTCGTCTTATTAAAAAATTATTTGGTGTTTGTCTTCCAGTCTGTGGCGAGGACTTAGTGTTGCTTAAATTTGTCTTTCACCAACCAATTTGGATAAAATTTGAAACTGTGTCACCAACTTTCTGATGGGATCCAAAAAAATTACTGAATGAATTTAATGTATGGATTTCGTCACCTTAATTGACAGTGACGAAATCCATACATTAAAAATTAAAGATACTGAAATAGCTAGACAGTTACAGTAATTTAGCCTGAGCTAAAATGTGAATTCAAAACAGTGTCAGAACAGTGAATGAATGAGATGACTTTAGGATTTAGCTTCTTAAATAACTAACATATTAATATGGATTAACTGATCAATGTATTGAATACAACCTAAAATCAAGTATATTTCCTGAACTTGTACGAACTTTCCAACTAGTGTGGGTTTTTATCTGGTAGGTTGGCCTTCTCACAGTGATAAATTATATGTTGTTGGGTTCACCTACATGTGTTTTTGGTATAGCGGGGAGAAACACAGTCCTGCCTTAAAACAGATGAGATTTTGGACATTTAAATAATTTATGTGATTTAACTGGTCAAATGAAAATGGCTGTGCTGAATGCTTTTAAATATTGCTCTTATTTAGCCGATGGATACAGAAGGGGATGTGCAGTTTCGACCTCGAACAGGAAAGGCAGCTTCTGTTCCTCTTCTGCCTGAGGCAGAGGCTTACCTGCAGCTTTTACTAGTCATTTATTTGACAAACAACAAAAGATACACTGAGGTGAGTGGATTTGAACTGGAAGGGCACGTAGTCAAAACTTTTAAATTGTAAACCCTCACGTCAGCAGTTGTTTAAGTCCTATCTATTTGTAAAATGACAACATTTGGTTTAATATTTTTTCCACCCCCTTTTAAAAAAAACTTCCATTTATCTGGTACTTTCAAATTCTCCAGATGTGCCAAGTGACATCATATCAATTGCATTCCAAACGCAGCCATTATTTTGTAGAGAAATGTGAGTGACAACCTCCTAATCAGCAATGCAATGAATGACTGGACAGTGCATTTTAGTAGCAATGATTGAGGGACACATGTTGGGCAGGCCACTGCCTCATGGTTTACCATGCAGCAGTGATCCCTGACGTCCTGGATGTTTCAAAGACCCAGACTACCTACAGCAGAGACCTCCAGGCTCTGGAAAGACATTACCAATGCTGCTTCTGGAATATCATCCAAATCCATTGTTAGAATAAGCAAACTAATGTTAGCATTCTCTCCCAGTTCATTAGTCCCAGCTTTGAGGCCCTAACTATACTTGATCTCCCTGAGCAAGCCATTATTATTTCAAAACAGACTTTCTATTCTCAGCTTTGTCAGAGATTACCAGGTAGTACTGAGCTTGATTGAAACATTTTGCATTCTCTGCTCTGACCTCCATCTCCCCATGTTTCCCCTATTCCCTATTATTGAAGAGCACAATGTTGAAACCTTTTAGCAGCTTCTGGCCCAGCATGTTCTGTGGTTTGTTAGCCTTGCTGTAAATCCTATGCTGCTTTTTTAAAAAAACAAGTGGTGTCAGTTAAAGCTTTAGTCAGGCAATAATGAAAGCAGTGACAATCCAGCTTCCCCAAATGGCTGAAGGATAAAGACAGCACTTAGCGCAGTGCCAAGCCACAGATCCCACACCGAGGGATCAGGCTGAATTCAAAGTTCTAGTTGAGTTAGCCAATCTCAAATCAGGGCAGCAACTCCCATATAAAATCTTGACTAATATGTCCTGGTAGGGTAGAGGAAAGCATTCCCTTCACCACAAAATAATGTTCATTGATGCCTTTCGACAGACACATGAACAGGAAGGGAATTGAGGGATATAGATAACGTGCAGGCAGATGTGCAATTTAAATTGGCATCACAGTGGGCACAGACATCATGGGTCAAAGGGCCTGTTCCTGTGCTGTACTGTACCATATAAAAAGCTATGAGAACAGATGACCAAAAGCTTAGGCAGAGGTAGTTTCTAAGCAGATGCTTAAAGTGGACTCGAACAGTGGAAACTTGGGAGGAGAAATTCCAGAGCTCAGAGCCCTGGAAGGCACAGCAACCAGAGACAGAGTGGTGAAAATCAGATGCACAGGACCAGAAGTTGGATAGAGCTGGGATTCCTAGTCAGTTTCAGCTGGGAAATCTGCCTTGATTGAAGATTCTCATTACTGATTGTTAATCCTCACATTAAGGATACTGGAAGGTTGTAGTAAGAATGGAAGTTGGCATTTAAAAAAAATTTAATGCTCATTTTCTTTTTCTAATGCAGGCACAGAAATCCTCTGATGATCTGATGCAGAAGATTGCTGCTCAGAATCGCCGTGCTCTAGACTTGGTTGCAGCTAAATGTTATTATTACCATGCTCGTGTCTATGAATTTCTGAACAAACTTGATGCAGTCAGAAGGTGAGGAACTTTTTGCACTTTGGACCCTTGAGCAAAAGTAAAGATTTGCTGAAATTAAAGTTCAGAATATAATAATAATAATGCATGGATTGATACGTTTAACTAGTTCCAGGAACAGAATAGGTTTTAAGTGTCTGTGTTTGCTGAATCTTGTACTGGGAGTGCTGCGGCTGAGCTCAAGTCACCAGGTAAAGAAATAAAATTTAGACAAAGTCGTATTCTAAATTGCTGTATGGATGTGAAGGGCCATTTGGGCTATTGCATATCACAGCAATACATCTTTTAATTAGAGCCACTGAAGGTCAATGATTCCGAAGCGTGACAGGTTTTCCAAGTATATCATGCAATGTACATGTATTGGCAGTGTTGCAAAGGTAGACTGGCTCTGTGTTGGGTAAGTTGTGGAGTTTATAACTGAATCAAACTGAATTCCCTGAAACATGAGAATGTGTTTCTGCCAGTGAGGTTGGGTGGGTGCAAACGGAATGGGATGTGCATTGGGGCTGAAAATATTTAGTGACTAAAACATCACCAAATGCTTAATTGGCCTGTGTTATAGATTTCCAGGAGCCCCTTTAATAATTCCCTCTTAAATGATTGATTTAACTTTAGTAGTCTTTGGGCAGTATGCAATTCAAGATCCAATGGCCATTTGTGAGAAGTAATTTTGAACATCCGCTGCCATGCTTCTACCACTGAGGGTAAATTGGAGCCAACTATTAGGGATTCACAGATCAGTGAAAACCTTTTACTCTTTGCTCTCTCAAACTCTTCCATTAACTTTTACATATCTTATTTCTGTCAGCCTCTCCTCTGAGGTGATGACAGCCAAGACTCATAACAAACAAGACTTGTAATTTTATTCTGTCAAAACCTCATATTGTCCTCGAAAAACAAACTAGCAGAAACTTGTAGCCCATATCTTCATGCTGCATTTTCAGCCTGTGGTCTTGACATCCAACACAAAAATGGACCTTCAAGTCCTAAAGCTTGAAAACTTTTGGATTAGACTTCCCTGAGTGTGATTTTTGAAAACAGCCTTATTGATAAAAAGAACATCTTGTATTTTTGGCAAGGATTTCACAAAGATGTCTCTTATAGAACCTAAATTGGATCTGGAGATTTTAGTGCTATTAATTTAATGGATGATAACTTTGATACTTACAATTTTTGTCAATCTTCGATGATGTTTTGGAAGTCTTTTGGTGACAGTCGATGCTTATCCTAGTATAAATTGGTGCCTTTTGTGAAAGGTAAAAAAAGGTACAAGAAAATGCTATAAGTGCTGTGGTAGACCAGGGAGGTTTTCACCTTCACTATGGCCCTCAGTGTAATTTTGCAAGCTTGTGAGTAATTTGCTTGTTTTTCAGCTTCTTGCATGCACGTTTGAGAACAGCCACCCTGCGCCACGATCATGATGGACAGGCCACTTTGCTGAACCTGTTACTAAGAAACTACCTGGTGTATAATCTGTACGATCAGGCTGAGAAGCTCGTCTCTAAATCCATTTTCCCAGAGCAAGCTAACAACAATGAGTGGGCAAGATACCTTTATTACACTGGTGAGACTCAATCCAATCTTGCAATGTGAAGTAAATGCTAAACAGCTGAGACCAGTTAAAATAAAAGCAATGTAAAGACTTGAGAGAGGGCAAGTGTTCTGAAATGTTCATTCATTTATTTCCCCAGTCACAATGCAGCACAATGGGTCTTTCCCTTTTTGTGTATTTGAAGTGTTACCAATAATAACTGTTCATTTTAGCAGGTTCTCTGTGACGAGGTAGCTAGTGAATAATCCTGCAGCACTTTGGTGCGTTATGATATGACAAAGATGTTTGCTGTTCCAGCAAAAAAAAATTAGTTATTTATTGCTTTGAAATGCTGGAGCTGCAGACTTTACAAATGTTGATTTGAATATTACTGATATATCCAAGGTATATTTTTGTGAATTTTGTTTTTAGAAGCAATCACGTTTGTTGCTTTCAGGTCGTATTAAAGCAATTCAGTTGGAATATTCAGAGGCACGAAGGACATTGACCAATGCTCTACGAAAGGCACCACAGCACACTGCAGTTGGCTTCAAACAAACAGTGAGTTAAGGTCTTGTGTTCCTGTAGCTTTGTTTGATTAAAGAAAATAGCACTGCCATTTTTAAATATTATATGCCCTTAAATACTATTAATCTTAAGTAATGAAGTGGCTCAGTAAATGTCGTAACAGAAATAATTTTGTGAGGAATGTGCATTTCATTACCAGGTTCATAAGTTGCTGATTGTTGTGGAGTTACTATTGGGTGAGATCCCGGACAGGCTACAGTTCCGACAACCATCACTCAAGAGGTCCCTGATGCCATACTTCCTGCTCACTCAGGGTCAGTACGAGGCAGCTAGACACAAACATATTAGATTCAAAGCAGATTTCAGGTTTTATTTTTCCCTTGGAAACCAGTTATCCTGAAACATTGTCATGAGCTTTAGGCAGGTGGAATTTGTCTTTTGTTCATTACATGTCCTCAGTGCATTTGTTTGGAAAGCAAGTCATCTAGTTGGAATAAGTTGCTTTACCCCATTACACAGCCACAACCCCATCTCAAACCATTCTTCACACAATGCACTGTAAGAGGGACAAATTGTTTTAGATAATAGTAGTTTATTCACAAAGCAATAATGTGGAACTAAGTACTAAATTAGATCACATTATCATTTTTCTGTTTGTCTTACCTACAAGTAGCCACCTGTGTCATTTCAAATAGTTACAGTTTGTGTTAAAACTTAACTTGTTTAACTTGTAAGATTATATTGATCTGATCCTGTGGACTGAAGTTGCTTTCATTAACTTCCACAGTTAATTTTCACCTCTGTGCATGACCAGCAATAGAGAATTTGGCTATCGAAAAAACAACAGCTTTTCCTTTTCTTAAGGATGGAATTGAAAGCTCAGTGGTTTTGAATAAAGATGCTTAAATAGTGGCCTACCAAATTTTTCCTGCAACAATTCTTGGCTTGGTTTACTGAAAGGATCACACTAAATGGAGATGCTTGGATGTTTTAATGTACTCAAGGCCCTTCTTCACAATCTGCTATTTTGCAGAGAGGAGAAAGTGAGTTGTGGATGGGATCATGTATAGGGATTTGTTGGGCAGATGAGTGGTGGGGAGGAAGGGATGATGGACAGTGGAGTATGCTGGAACAGTGAGTGTAGGGGTGAGGATCATCAACAATCTCAAATAGTTAGAGAAGGCACCTACCCGGAGGCAAATGAATGCCACTTGTGGCAGTGGCCTAGATAAAATGGGGCCTTTTATTGCTGAACTCTCTCAAAGTTCAAGCTCTCAAACCAATTTTGGTGTTCTTGGGATCCTCATAAGCACAATAGAATTTTGTGCAGTCAGTGTCAACTGTGCTCTGTTTGGCATTGTTGCTAATGCTGAGAAGTCTTCAGATATAATCAAATGGCGTACACAAAAATGCTGGCAGCATTTTCAGCCTGTGGTCTTGACATCCAACACAAAAATGGACTTCAAGCCCTAAAGCTTGAGAACTTTTGGATTAGACTTCCCTGAGTGTGATTTTTGAAAACAGCCTTATTGATAAAAAGAACATCTTGTATTTTTGGCCAGGATTTCACAAAAATGTCTCTTATAGAAACTAAATTGGATCTGGAGATTTTAGTGCTATTAATTTAATGGATGATAAATTCTGCATAAGATAACAAACGCTCATTGTCTTCAGCAACTTGAGATGTATTTTATATCACATGGATTTAGCTCAATGGCACTCAACAATGAGCCCAAAAATAACAAGCTTGGTCATGGTGAGGCAGGTTTAGGTTATCTTGTACAAGTAGCAGTGGGTCTTAAAAGCAAATACCTTCATTTAAGTGTGAGTCATGCTAAAGTTAATGTGATTCAAAGTTTTGATCTTGGAAACTCAAATATCTACATTATGTGATTTCAATGACTGCCAATAATTTTGATTTGTTTTAATCGGAACCTAATTAAGATTGTTATTTGTTGTTCTTCATTGCATTGGTAAAAATACGTTGCTCCTCTTTATGCTACAGTTGTCAAGGTTTAACCAGACCTATTCCTTGAGCTGGTTCTTTTTCAATTAAACCATGTTCTGTGTAAATTCCTTTATTGATAGTCTTTGATAAGCTGCAGTCGTACTGTTCTCAATAATGAGCGTTCTGCACTTCTGTCTTTTTCCATCCCCTCCCTCAGCCGTGCGCACTGGGAACTTGGCAAAGTTTAACCAGGTGTTAGAGCAGTTTGGAGAGAAGTTTCAGACTGACGGCACCTACACACTGATCATCCGCCTGCGACACAATGTCATCAAAACAGGTCAGTGTTCCCAGCTGCAGCTTCTCGTGCCACTCCATGATCAGCTTATTCAACCACCAAGTCCTGAAAGTAGCCAGTCGTGGTTAACTAAAGTATATGTGCCCCAAATTTGATCAATTTACTACAGAATCATTTGTCTGCCAATCTTGAACTACTAGGAACCAAGGCCATACTGAAGATCGGTCATATCCTGGGGTTCCTTAATCAAGTACAAGTATTACGTAAGGTGTTGCTGAGGTTTAATACGCAGATCATGCTGATTTTAGCTAACGTTATAGATAGGAAGCTATAGTTGACTTGTAGTGATCCTGAGAAGGGAAAGGGAAAACAAGCCAGTTTCTAATTCTGTACGTGTGTACAGTGACCTTAATCCCAAAAATATACAAATATTAGGACACACTTGTCTTTCTAAATAATATTATTAGTCATAAAAACCCAGGCCCTAGTGTACATGAGACCACAGCGCAGCTACCCAAAGCTAGCATTATATTGGCAATTTCACTCAGCACACAAGTTTGATGGTGTGAGAAATGGTTTATTTACTTCGGTGGATGCACTTCCAGAGCACAGAGGAAGGCATTGATTATTATTTACTCACTCTTAAGGTGATCTAGTGTAAGATAACAGCCCCTCTACTTTGCATTACAAAGAACGGTTTGTTGGAGTCAGTATTTAAATTGTATCCAAACTGATGATGCAACATCAAAGAGTTAATCAGCTATATAATAAGGACCCAAGATATAATTTCACAAGAAGGGGAAGTTGCATTTATACAACACGTGGATAGTAATTGACTCTCAAATTCCCAAGAGTTTACTGCTCTGTTATCTTTTTTCTCTCTCATTCTGTCATATCAAATTAGTGCCTGTCTTTGAGTTTGTTCTTATGAGTTACTGTTTGATTTGTTCGCCAATTTGCTGCTTGTGGCAGTGAGTGGCAGCAGGTATGAAGGGGAGAAAATTGAATTTTTGTTTTTTGCAGGAGTCACAGTGACTCATGGGACAATTGTCCTGATGTAAAAAAAATTGATTTTAGTGCTTGGTGGATATTTTTTCACTTTCTGCACGATGTAAGGATATAATCACATTTCCCAACAATGTCAAGAAGGATAGGCATTGCTTTAAAATATCCAAATAATCGAGTTGCAGGTGACACTAAAATAGATGATATCATAGACAGTGAAGAAGGTCATCAAGAATCACAGCGGGATCTTATCAGCTGGGTAAGTGGGCCAAGGAATGGCAAATGGTGTTTAATTTGGATAAATCTGAAATGTTGCACTTGGAAAGTCAAATCAAGGTAGGACTTGCATGGTGAACAGGAGGGTCTGGGGAGTGTTGCAGAGTAGAGGGACCTTGGAATTCAGGTTTATGGTTCCCTGAAAGTGGAGTGATAGGTAGATAGGGCAGTGAAGAAGGCTTTTAGCATGCTGGCCTTCAGTCAGGACATTGGGTGTAGAAGTTGGGAGATTATATTGCAGTTGTACAAGAGGTTGGTGAGGTCACCCTTGGAGTATTGTGCTCAGTTTTGGCCACCCTGCTATAGGAAAGATGTTGCTAAACTGGAAAGAGTGCAGAAAAGATTTACAAGGATGTTGTCAGAACTTGAGAGACAGAGTTATAGGGAGAGGTTGGACAGGCTAGGGCTTTATTCCTTGGAGTGCAGGAGACTGAAAGGTGATTTTATAGAGGTGTATAAAATCATGAGGGGCATAGATAGGGTGAATGCACTCAAGAGTTTTTCCTAGCACTGGACAATCAAGGACTAGAGGGCATAGGTTTAAGGTGAGAGGGGGAAAGATTTAATGGGAATCTGAGGGGCAACCTTTTCACCCAGAGGGTGGTCAGTATTTAGAATGAGCTGCTAGAGGAAGTGGTTGAGGCAGGTACAATAACGACTTTAAAGAGACAGTTGGACAGGTCCATGGATTGGAAAGGTTTAGAGGGATATGGACCAAATGTGGACAAATGGGACTGGCTGGGATGGGCTGCTTGGTCAACATGGACCAGTTGGGCTGAAGGGCCTGTTTCCATGCCTTATATTTCTGAGAAAGGGCGGGAGCAGATTATGAGTTGGAGAAGCCAAAGCAGATTAAGAGCCTGAGAGAGGAAAACAGTAGAGTGGGAAGGCAAGAGCACAGAACTAGCAGAAGTACTGAAGGACACTTGGAACAGGTGCATGCATTCACCAAACTAACTTATCAGATGCTCTGCTGCAATGACTCATAAACAGGTCTGACTCCCTCTGTTTAATACCAATCTGTTCAAAACAAAAAGGCTGAAATGTTTTGCTCATGTTTCTTACAAAAGTGTAAGTGATTTAAAAAAAAAATGAAGCTTAAGCAATTTTTAAAACCCTTTTTTTCCCTCCCTGCAGGTGTAAGGATGATTAGTTTATCTTATTCCCGCATCTCTCTCTCTGACATTGCACAGAAGCTCCAGCTGGACAGCCCTGAGGATGCAGAGTTTATAGTTGCCAAGGTAATCTGAACATGAGAGAAGAAACAAAAGTAGGATGTAAATAATTCCAGACTGCCTGCTACCTGCTGTAAAGTGGACCCAAGATTCAGTTGGCGTTATGCTTATTGAAGACCTTGCCTCATCAAGCATTCTAATACCCAGTCACTTTCTCACTCGGAGTGACATGTTAAGATAATAGAGGCAATCTTGGCACTCTTGTAACTACCCCAACATGAGGCAGGCTTTTCAGAAGCAGAAGAGATAAAATGGGGGAAAATAATTTTAATCTGTTCTTTTTTCTTTTTAACCAGGCCATTCGTGATGGAGTGATTGAGGCCAGTATTAACCATGAGAGAGGATACGTACAATCTAAAGAGACCATCGATATTTATGGCACAAGGGAACCTCAGCTGGCCTTCCACCAGAGAATCTCTTTCTGTCTGGACATCCACAACATGTCTGTCAAAGTATGACACGATTCTTAACTAGTGATTTTCCATGGTTCCATTGAATTGACTTTTCAAGATGAGGAGGGTGGTGTGGAAATCACTTTGAAATTAAAATAAATTTAGAGCTCTTCCTAATTAGATTGGATTGATATGTAAGTCAATCTTTAGAATTTATGGTCAGTTTTTTTTTATTAGCTCAATCATTTATGTTTTGGTCTGTTGATTGCAAAGACAGTGCTTTATCTCAGCAGAGATTAACCTTGTGCCATCCTTCAACTGCTAGTTGCATATGTGTGTGTGTGTTTCTGTTCACACAAGGGACTCCTAAGTGATCTGTGGAAATGTATCCAAAAGATGCAGTTTATAGCTTTGGCTACTAGAGAGTCCGCAGCACTTTCTGATGAAGGGCAGCAGGTCTGAGAGAAGGCCAAAGTCTGATGCTTTGTTGCTCAGGGCAATCCCATCACATCTGGGTATAAAAGCAGCATTGTTTTGAACATCTATTATTTTCAATGTTTAGAAATCTCACTGTTCTCCTTTGATTTACAGGCAATGCGATTTCCACCCAAGTCATACAACAAAGACCTGGAGTCAGCAGAGGTGAGGTGTCCATTGAAGAAAGTGACGCATCATAATGGGGAACATGTTTGAAGCTTAAAGGTGTTGAAATTTAACTGGGAGATAAGATAATAGATCACGTGGAAGGAGTAGTTGGAGAGCTAGCTTCAGAGTTTGACCAAGCCAGTAGATTTCTGTGAGGAGGTTAGAGATCTATTTTATAAAGACAGAGTAGTGGAGATTACCTACCTGGAGGCATTGTCCCACAGAACAGGCTTGATTCACAAAGTTCATTCCCAAGGGATTGCTGGCAAGAGTTGCAGGCAGGGTTCCAGTATAATTAGAAAGTTAGTAGAATGTGAGAAGGAGTCTGTCATCTGTCATGGAATGGTGTTGGGGCGATTGGTTTAGATTTTTTGGGTTTGTGCATGACACCAAATTAGGTGCTGTGAGCAGTTGCAGATGGAGTTTAAAATGGACAAAATCACAAGATTAGATAAAAGTGAATAAATGAAGTGTTTATTGTAATCGTCTGCATGACAGAGTGAGGTCTGGGAATAGGTTGTTATTGGAAGTTGTAATCGAATATTGTATGTAGAGCTAAAGATGCGACTGAGGCTAATGTTGAAGTTATACCTATGGTTAGTGTGGGTTTTCACTATTGGGAAATATGTACAGGCTGTCCCCGGGTAATGAACGGGTTCTGCCTTGACAGACGTGCTTAGGTCAATTTTGTCCAAAATACACAGAAATGACTCGATGTGGTAACCATTCCTCAACAGTATTGTAATGAATGGCATCGTAAACATATAAGTTTGATAAGAAAGAACAATTACTAAAAATGGAGAGAAAGGGGAAACTAATTCTGCCATTCATGGGAACAAATGTGTATACGCACATTCGACTTTTGAATTTAATATTACGGTAGTTCATTCTATCTGCTGTTGCTTGTAACCCAGAAATGACCTGGGGAATTATCGCTGGCTATGATAATTCCTGACTTTAACAGGACAGAAATGTGAGGAAACTGCGTTCCGTGTGACTTGGTTGTGTTTAAGATTTTCACAAGCATGGAGAATTGGGATTGAGGAAAGCTCTGCTGGCATGGAATTCAAGAGCTGATGGCACAATTTAAAGTTAAGGGTGTCAAATGAAATTTGGAAAATGAACAACTTATAAAAAAAATTTATGAAATACGTTACAAATATGATGAAATAGAAAACTTCAGCATGATTTTAATAAAGGAAATTCTAGAAAAACAAAGGGGGCGTGTTTGCATCAACTGGTCTGGATTTAACCTTTCAGAGCTCAGTGCATTACAGACGCTGGCAGCTGAAGAAGTGCTGCTAGTTGGAGGTGCCCTTCTTCAACTGAGACTTTGAACCACATCCCATTTTCCAGTTCTGGCCGTCTGGGTAAATTTTAATGATCCCATGGCACGGTGTGGATTCCTTATTTCTTCTGGCCATCATTCCTCCCTGAATTTAGTTTAACTAAAAGAAGAACAGATAAATTGATCCAAATCTTCTTGCTGCTTTTGGTATCTTTCTGCACGTGAACTGGATGCAAACTATTCCCATGTTAAATGATTCACAGCATAACGACTAGAAGCCATTGACTGGCCATTTCCTTCTACGGATGCTGCCTAATCTGCTGAGTTCCTTCAGCAGTTTGTTTATTGCTCAAAATTCTAGCATCTCTTGTGCCTCAAGCATAATTTATTGTCTGGGAAGTGTGGTACAGTGTTATAACACTTTATAAATACAAGCCCTTTTAAATTAATTTGTGTGAATACATGGCACATACTTTTAAATATCTTCCTTACAGGAGAGGCGAGAACGGGAACAGCAAGATCTGGAATTTGCGAAAGAAATGGCAGAGGACGATGATGATGGATTCCCATGAGGCTGTGTAGGATATTCTGTGGCATTTGAAATACTGTAACTACAAACAGTAAAGATAAATAAAACCAGAATCGCGGAAGCCCTTTAATAGACTCAAGTCTGTTAGCATGTTTGAGAATGGGAGTGTTATACTCTGTCCAGGTTTGACATATGTTTACCTGCTTTTATTTCTCTCCATTCACGGTTGTTTTCCTAGAAATAGCTACCTTTATCCCTTGTAAACAATTACTTATGAAAAATATATGGTCAATAAAACTAATATCACAAACCTATGCTTTTTTACTTTTGTAACTTAAAAAAAAGTGAGTTCCAGTTTTCACTGGACAAACAAATCTAGGCACCTGGACTGCTGATCCAGATCTGTTCAAATCCCACCACTGCCATTAGAACACTTAAATGAGTTTAATTAAATAAGCCTGGAATAAATAAACAAGGATCAGTCTTCATGATTGTGGAGTTATCTGATTTGTTGTTTAAAATCCATTCTGAATCATTGATGCCTTTCAAGGAAGGAAATCTACTGACCTTGCGTGCTCTGGGTGATGTGTGACTCCAGGCTCTTGGAATGTGTTGACTTTTAACTGTCCTCTGAATGGGATGAGCAAACAATCCATTTCCATTAGTACTGGGTCATAAATACTAGCTTTGCAAACAGCACCCACATTCTTTAAATGAGTTTTAAAAAAGTATGAGGGTATTTTCTGTTGTACATTTACTTTCTGGATGGTAAGGAAGAAAATCTATTCCTGGCACTCAGCAATGAAAAGTATTTGAAATTACTGTTAACACTCAGTAATTAAGGGTTAACTTTAACCTGTGGTCCATGTTATCAAATGAAAATAATGCAGTACGTTAACATTTTTTTAAATAAACCAATATTCTTCACGTCTATGCACTGGTGACATCAGAAAAGATTAGCCCTTGCTTTCTCTGATGGCACAGAGAAGAAAGCCTGGTTGTAGAGGCCTACAGGTTGGGAAAGCTCATGGTTCAATCCCCACTCTGAGTAAACCTCTCAGCTGGAGCTGATGGTCAGTTCAAAGCAATTGACCTGAGGATCACTCAAATCTAAATCATTATCTAGTGGGGGAAAAAAAAACATTATTGTGCTCATTATTGAGTTAGCTTGGCCTTGGGTGTCAGTGCTCTTCAGAATAGGACAAGAGCATCCAATGTTTGGATGGTTACACAACAGCTTTGACCTCGACTGGTGTTTTAATTTTTTTCCAAAAATAATCTTTATTCATGTGTGATATATATAAATACAAAAAACAATGCATGCTTTCTTTGCATTCATAGTGTTTAGTCTGTACATTCACAGTGTTATTCAATCTATACATTTGCTGTTTTAGCGTGTTCTACATACAAGGCACCAGTGCCACTCGTGGCCTCTTTGGATGATACAAACTCCAAGTGTTGAGAGGCTTGTACACAGGACCCAGCCCCTCAAATGGCTAGTGGCAGCAGGACCTTAGACTGCAGTCCTTCCCACAAAACCTTTGCAATGGCTGTACCACCATGCTTCAATGCATTCCCACAACCTGGAATGTGTCAGGCAGCAGTATTCCCTTACGAACGTCTTGTACTGGAAGACCAACAGGTTTCAGGCAGATCAGAGAGTGGGTCAGCTTTTAATTTGTTATTGATCCAGCCCTCCAACTCCACACGTGCATCTCCAGGACTGATCAATGAGTAGTCACCCTTCTGACTTTCTATCCTTCTTAACCTAGTGAGACTAGTTGCGATGCTGCTCTTAGACCTGCTATCAACACACGATAAGGAGTTTCCTAGATCTGGTACATGCAATGATATAAAATAGTTTCCACCATTATTGATTTCTCCCACATGTCATTAGTTCAGACCTCTTCCTGTTGTTCCCCTTTCGCCACGATCTGCTCCCTGAATCACTTTCACAGAGGAAAGGTCTTTCTTCTTGGAGAAGGTGATGTATCTCTAGAGATGTCTAGAGGGCAGTGGAGCCTAGATCGTTAGAAGTATTTAAAGAGGAGGTGGATTCATTTTTGAAAGATCTGGAAATTGAAGGTTATGGGGATCAACTGAGTTGAGGCCTGGGGTAGATCAGCCATGGAATGGTGGGGCGGGCTGTAGAGGCCAGGTAACCCACTCTTGCTCCTATTGTTAATGTTTGTAGTGCCTTTAACTTCAAGGGCTTTCCCCTTCTGCTGACCAACCCTGAGCTGCTGTGGAGCCAGGGTGCAAGACAGAAATTCCAGGCACTCTTTGTTCTCAGTTGGACTCTCCATAAAGAATATACTGCTATTTATAGTCTGGGGTGAGATTGGGTCTGTAAAGCAAAGACCCATAAATGGAGCAGGAGATCAGTCATTGCATTGCTGACATTGGCATACAGTAGTGCACAAAGAAGCTGATTTGTATTTAAATAATACGGAACATCCCAAATGTTTCTGCAGTGAATATCTTTTGAATTGCAATGGCGTATAGTCTCAAGGTAAATCTGTGCTGTCTTTCTGCAAATTGCCTTTGGGGTCTCCCTATTAAAAGTATAATCTTTGATTCTAAAGGTTCACTGCGGGGAGTTTTTTTAACTATAAATCTATGATAATTTTCATCCTTTCTGTACTCTTCATTCCTAAGTGTGTTTCCCTTTACTCTTGAAGATTTCAGGTTTAAGGAACATGGTGAGGTGGAGTAGGGAGGGGAGGTGGAGTAGGGAGGGAAGGCAGAGCAGGTACAGTTTTGGATCTCACTGAATGGTGGAACAAGCTTGAAAGATGAAACTGCCTGGTCTTGCTCCAAAGGATCACAGTTTTACATCCAGAGAGATGTAATGCCGATATATAATAACTTCCCAGTGAACATCGAGATAAGGTATGTCTTCCTGCTCAGTATTTCATAACTACTACATTCTTTCATCAATGCTCCCATTCACTCATTGACTAATCTTGCTTACAGCTTGTTCCAAAGGTCAGCCCCATCAGAGACAACCCCTCTCCCCTACCCTCCCTGAAGCCTAACAAGCTCCTTTTCTTTCCTTCCCAGTTCTGACGAAGTGTCTTCCACCTGAAACGTTGACTGTTTCTCTCCCCGCAAATGCAGTCTGACCTGCTGAGTTATAGAGTCAGACAGCACGGAAACAGGCCATTTGGCCCAACCGGTCCATACTGACCAAGATCCCCATTTAAGATAGTCCTTCTAACCTTTCCAAACTTTTCCTATCCACGTATATCCCTCTAAATCTTCCCTATCCACCACCTCCAACCCCCTCCTGGCCACTCAGACTGAACCAGACTGCTCATAACCTATTGGATCCTGAGCCAAGCTTCTGATCCCTCAAACATTTCTGTCCTGAAGACCTATTCCATATGCACGGTATTGCTCATCTCTAAACTACCTAAGTATTTCCAGTATTTTCTGTTTTTATTTTAGATTTCCAGAATCTGCAGGGTTTTTTTGATTATCAAGATAAAAATTACAGTCTGGGTTTTGGAGGAGTAATGAAGGAACGAGGCTAGTCAAGATCCCATAAAGGAAGCAGCTAACCAATGTCTATAACAATGATATTCCCTGTTACGATGTGAGTTCCAATCTACTGCTATCTATAGGCCACTGGAATGTTCAACAACAGTGATGTCATTAAACAGGCAGACTAACCAATCAGAATTCTCACAGCAAATCAAAGGATAAACAAAGCATAGGGTATATTTTGCATTTTATTGAGTAAAATAATAAATATTACATTAATGAGATTTAGATAAATTTTAAAACTATTGTTATAAAAATACTAATATTTGATGTTTTTAGAAGTCATTTTAAATATTATTCCGATGGTTTGACATTGTGCATTTATATCATTTGTTTTCAAGATGAGAGGAGTTGTTCAATGATAATTATGTGTGCTGCTAAAAACTCAGATGCATCTCCTCCAATGAGATTTAAAAATTTCAGTGGTTTTCACGGCAAAAATCATGCATAAAAGGATTAAGTTTACACTGAATCATTGATCTGTGTTGGTTCCACCTGCAAGGACTGATGACAGTTTTCTGGTAAGAGTTGGTCAAAGATGAAGAGAATATTCCACAATGTCAATGAAGTGGGGAAGTGAATGTGATGGGGAAAAGCAAGAAGAATTTATTATATAATAAACCCAAGTTAAAGTGTGGTCACTGTTTCAGCTGATAAGCAATGTATAATTAATACTCCCGTGTTGAATCAGGTTCAGCTGTCTCTGCACCAGGTTCCACAGTTAACAACTTCATACACACCAAGTGGATTCTTAATATTCTTGTCCACCTTTTCTGAAGTTTGGAAAATGTTATAGAGAAAAACTGAATTTTAATTTTTGAAACTTGGTACTGTGTGACATTAAATAATAATGTTCAGAATTTAATGACTTTTTAAAATTCTGCAACTAAAACCTGGTAAAAATTTAGCGCAACTTGAACAATGAGGATCAGAGTAATAATCTTCAAGTTCCCATCTGCTCACCATACCTCGCTTATTTGGTTCCTCTTCACCTTCCTTCCTTGTCAGATTCCACAGCCCGCAGCCCTTTGTTGTTTCCACCTATCACCTCCCAGCCTCTGTCACTATCTCCACCCTTCCCTCCCCCATGTGGCTGCATCTGCCCATCATCCCCTCCTTCCCTGGATCCACCTATTGCTTGCGACCTCTTGCCCCACCCGTCCCCCTCACCACTCTATCCTGGCTAACTTCCCTCCACTCTTTCACTCCAGATGAAGGGTCTCGACCCGAAACGTTGACTGTCCCTCTGTAGGGGCTGCCTGACCTGCTGAGTTCCTCCAGCAGCTCGTTTTTTTGCTCCAGATTCCAGCAACTGCAGTCTCTTATGTTTCCAAACTTCAAGGAGATATAGACAGGTACCAAGGAGCGGATAGATGACAGATCAAATTTAATGTTGAGAATTGTGAATTTTACATCTTGGTAGGAAGGAAAAGATGCAACATAAGAGCACGTTTCTAAAAGGGTTACATCTCGTGGTGTATGTACATAGTTTTTTGAAAGTGACAGGGTGAGTAGAGAAAGTAAGTAAAGAGCATACAAGCATTATAAACAGAGGTAGAGATCACAGGAACAAATGAAGTCACAATAAAGCTTTATAAAACACTGGTTCAGCCACAACTGATGTACTGTGTCCAGTTCCAGGTGGCACCCCTTGAAGGCTTTGGAGAGGGTGCAGGAGGATGAGTGACTTGAGTTATGCAGGTGGAATGGCGCCATCAACAGTCACACAGCACGGAAACAGGCCATTTGGTCCACCATTTCCATAGCAACTAGCGGGCACCATCTGTATAAATCCCATCCTCCAGCACATGGTCTGGGGCCTTCTATGCCTGGCGATTCAAGTGCTCATCTAAACACTTCTTAAATGCTGTCAATGACTCTGCTTCCACCAGTCTCACAGGCAGTGTGTTCCAGGTACTCATCACCCTCTAGGGGAAGAAGGTCCCCTTCAAATCCCCTCTAAATCTCTTCCCCCTTACCCTAAATCTATATCCTTTAATTTTATCTACCTCTGATATGGAGAAAAGTTACCTGCAGTTGACCGTATCTATACCCCTCATAATTTTATATACCTCAATCATGTCCACTCTTAATCTCCTCTGCTCCAGGGAAAACTGACCCAGCCCCTCCAGCTTGGGTTGTTCTAGTGATGGGATCTGATGGTATTTAAAATCATGTAGGGTACGAGCAGCCAAGAGAGAGTGGGAAGCTCTTCCCATAGCTGATAGGGTCAAGAACCAAGGGATTTAGAATGAAGGTAATTGGCAAAAGAAACAAAAGTGACATGAGATTTTTATTACACAGTGAGTGGTTGGGGTCTGGAATGTACTGCCAGGCTAATATTGGAGGCAAATTAATGAACAACATTTAAAAGGTACTTGGACAGGTACAGGGATTGGAAGGTTTAGAGGGATATGGGCCAAACACGGGCAAATGGGACTAGTTTAGATGGCAATCTTGGCCAGCATGGACCAATTGCACTGAAGGGCCTTTTTCTGCACTGTATGACTCTAAGTTCAAATGTGGGGTCTTTAAAAAGGAGCTGGTTAAGCATCCAGAAGGAAGGAACTTGGGGACTATGGGGAGAGGGTGAGGAAGTGTAGTTGGCTGGATTACCCTTGCACTGAGCTGCATGAATGATAGGCTGGCTGGTCATCTTCCATTCTGTAACCACTTTCTGCGATTCTAAGGACAGGATGATACAAAGGGCTGATTGTGATTGTTGTGAATGTGTTTAATGTTGAATTAATACATATTGTTAAGAAAAATCAAGATACAGATCTCCATCTTACTACCATCGGGGAGGAGGTACAGGAGCCTGAAGACCCACACTCAACGATTCAGGAACAGCTTCTTCCCCTCTGCCATCAGATTTCTGAACGGTCCATGAACCCATAAACGCTACCTCGTTATTCCTCTTTTGCACTTTTTATTTATTTTTGTATCTTATAATAATTTTTACGTCTTTATGTTTTCCTGCTGCAAAACAACAAATTTCACGACATGTGTCAGTGATAATAAACCTGATTCTGATTCTAAGAATGTGGAATTTTAGCAGTGAGTTTAGCTGATAAACTCCAGCAGAGGTCACTAGACACTGATGAGCATTGGCTAATGCAATGAGTGCTGGATCCCAGTGAGCTGCTTTCAATATAACCCATGAGAGTAATTCAGCAGAGACAGGAACTACAGCTCGAACCCTGAGCTTTACAAGAATAGTTCCAGCAATAAAGAATTTCAGCTACGTGATGAGATTGTCCTTCTTGAGGCAAAGTAGATTGAGAAAAAGGTTTAACTGAGGTGAATGAGATCATGACAGACCTACAGAGGGAAAATGGAAACTGTTCCCATTACAGATGGTTCAAGGTGGCAGATGTGTAAAGGGTGCAAGGGGACATAAGATAAAGAATGTTCCTGGAACATAAAGGACAAGGGAGGATGGGGCCATTTGGAACCTGTTTCAGGGGCTGAGGTTTGACAGAGAAAACAATATCATTATGGTTTAAAAGAATTTCTCTATTCATTTATTCACTTTTCACGATCGTTGGCAAGGTCAGTATTTATCGCCTATCCCTAAATGGGCCTGGCAAGATAGTGGTGGGTCACTTTCTTGAACTGCTGCAGTATCCTCGTGGTCAGGTGCTCCCTCAGTGCTGTTGGGGAGGGAATTCCAGGATTTAAACCCAGTGAGGAACTTCCAAGTCAGGGTGGTGTGTGACTCGGAGGGGAACCTGCAGCTGATGTTACTGCCCTCGTTCTTCTCGACGGTAGAAGTAATGGGTTTGAGAGGAAGCATAAGTGTAAATATTTATCTAATGTAGCACACATTTCACAATCTCAGGATGCCTCAAAGTACTTTCCAGCCAACAAAATGCAGTCATATTTGTGGGTAACTCCCATAAGCAGCCATGTATTAATGACTGTTTTAGGAAATGGTGAAGGTTACATTTTTAATCTTAGAAAAAACACACACCGCCTCTTTTATGTAGGACGTGGAACCATTTACATCCATCACAGAGAGTAGAAACTGCCACCTCCTACACAGAAGTGAGCCTAGGTGTGAGTTTGATTCTCTGGAGTGGGATTTGAACCCACAACTTTCCGACTCATTGGCAAGCAGGGCTCTCCTTGAGTCAAAGCTGAGGCACCACAATTTAAATTAAAAGAAAGACAGCAATATAATAATCTATTAAGTGGTGGCTTGTACGTGATTCTCCTACTCTCACTCCCAACCTACAACCTGCGACAAGACTTGTGTGAGAAATAAAAGATCTCTTTATTAGTCACATGTACATCGAAACACACAGTGAAATGCATCTTTTGCGTAGAGTGTTCTGGGGCAGCCCGCAAGTGTCGCCACGCTTCCAGCGCCAACATAGCACGCCCACAACTTCCTGACCCGTACATCTTTGGAATGTGGGAGGAAACTGGAGCAGGAGTGGACCCAACAGTCTCTTCAGCCTGCTCCACCATTCAACAAGGTCACGACTGACCCATGTCTCAGCTCCGCCTTCCTGTGCAATCCACATATACCTTAATTTCCCCAGTTTTTGGACATCGCTTGAACACACTCTTAAAAACCCTTGACCGTCTGCTAATAACCACAAGTGATCTCATGCGCTATTCCGACCAATATTTACCCCCAACGTCACAAAAGGTTATTTGGGGTCACAAGGGACTGCGGATGCCGGAATCTGAAGCATAAACTGCTGGAAGAAATCAGTGGGCTGAGCAGCATCTGTGGAGCCAAAGGGATGATCAGGTTGAGACCCGACATTAAGGCTGAGAGTGTAGAGGGAAGATCAGCAGGATATAGAATTGGGAGGGAGGGAGGGGTGAGACAGGCTGGTAGCTGATAGGTGGAACCAGACAAAGTGGGCGGACGTTTCCACCTATCACCTGGCTCCACCTGCCCATCATCCTCCCCTCATTTGTTTCCACCTATCGCCTACCAGGCTCTGTATCATTCCTCCCTCTCACTTCTATATACTGGCTATCTTCCCCCTGCACTCTCAGCCACGATGCAGAGATGATCTGGTCAACATTATTCTGCTGTTTGTTTGAGGTTACGCCACACACAACGTTTGTTGCGTTTCTTATTGGCTGTAAAGTGCAGGGGGTGTCCTGAGGAGGCGAAAGTGGCTTTATAAGAAAAAACTTTGTAATAACAGCACATCATATATATAGAACAGTACAGCAGAGGAACAGGTCCTTTGGCCCACAATGTCTGTGCTGACCCTGATGCCAAATTAAACTGAACCCATCTGCCTGCACCTGAACCACATCCCTCCATTCCCTAAATGTGGATGTGCCTGTATAAGGTCCTCTTAAACGCCACTACTGCGTCTGCTTCCATCACCACCCTGGCAGTGTGTTCCAGGCACCCACCACTCTCTGCGTAAAACAAAAACTTACCCCGCACATCTCCTTTAAACTTTCCCCCTCCCACCTTAAATTTAAACTTTCCCTCTCTCACCATCATTTCACTTTATTACAGTCATTCCCCTTGTTCCACCCACTGCCCTCCCCCACCTTCTGTTACTCAGGCTAACTTGTTTTCTCCCTTTCTCTGTTCTGATGAAGGGTCCCAGACCTTAAACGTTAACTGTTTCTCTTTCCACAGATGCTACCTGACCTGCTGAGTTTTTCCAGCATTCTCTGTTTTTATTTTACAGTTGTAAGGGACTTGGGATTGTTTTACCAGTATGAGGATTATTGCCAATAGCTGCAAGGTAATCCTGACACTTAACTAGCTTTGCCAGAATATCTAACAGTCCTCAGCCTCCACATCCCATTCAATGAACAGAACATCAGTGAGGGAAATTATACATTTCTCATCTGATTTATTCCTGGGACTCTCTCCTTCCCCTGTGTCGCTGACTGGTTAGAACAGTGTGTGCAGCTCAGAGTGGAAACAGGCGGACCTCTCAGTGACTGGGTTCAGAGCCATGCACAGGATGCAGAGATGGGTGGCGATTACTCATGCAGAAGATCACATGCTGCTTATCTCTTCCTTACCACTGGCTCCAAGAAACCTCCAACAAAAGGTGACATGTTGCACCCCCTCCCACCCCCATTCATAACTACTTAGCACGTCAGGGATATCTGGGTCTCTCCCCCTCCCACACAGAGAGCTGGCATGAATCCAATAGTTGCTCTAACTGACAGCCTGGTGCCTGTCAGTCCTTTTGTTGAGATAAGTCAGTTCCTTAAAACCAGGAATATAAGCCTGCTAACTGTTTATGTTATACATTCAAACCCAAGGCATGTTCATTGCATTAGAGATGTTTGGCATCCACACATTTTCCAGGACCGTCACCAAATATTACCAACCTAATTGGCACAATGCTTGAAATGTCTTCCATCCCTTCCCCTCACTTACTGAGCCAAACTTCTAATGACCCCTCCATCCTCCTCACAACCCCTAGCTCCACCTTCCTCTAGTTCTGGACCACCTCCCCTTCTGCTTGCACTGAGCTCACCATGGGACCCACTACCTGCTCCCTTGACATTTTACCCACCAAGCTGCCAACGACCCAGCTTCCCTCCCTTCCCTTAGCTGATGTTGTTAAAGTCTCGCTACCTTCAGGATCCGTCCCTCTCTCCCTTCAATCTTTCCTTTGTTACCCCTTTCCTGAAAAAACAAAACCTTGAGACCTCATATCCTTGCAAGTTCCTGCCCCATCTCCACCACCCTCGACATCCTATTGTCATCCAGGTCCATGCTCAGCTTTTCCATTAGCTTCTTGAACTGACCTGACAAACCCTAACACTACAGCGGACTTCTCTCTCTCTCTCTCTCTCTCTCACGCTCTCTCTCAACTTGCACTAATGTTATTCTGTTTATTTTGTTGTGTAAGTTATGTATAATTTATGTTAACTTAAGTTTATGTTAAGTTTATGTTAACTTATGTTTGTCATGTTTATAACGTACTGTGTTGCTGCTGCAAAAAACTAGTTTGCACGCCATGGCAATAAACTTGGACTTGGACAAATTGCCTCCTGTGTTGAGTGACCCAATGGCTGATTGTGTTTGCAATGGAAAACATAAGAAATAGAAACAAGAGGAGTTGTTCGAGCCCTCAGACCTGCCCCAGATTGTGACTGATCTTTCACCTCATTGCCACTTTACCATTTTCCTTGATTTCCTCAGTAAACAAAAATCTACCTGTCTCTGTTTTTGACATACTCAGCAGCAGAACCTCCATAGTCCTCTTGGGTAGAGGATTCCAACAATGCACCAACCACTGGATAAGAAAATTCCTTTTATTTCATCCCTAAATGGCCAATGCTTTACTTTCAGACTGTGACTACTGGTTTTAGACACCTACTGTGTCAAGAAGAAATACATTGATTCCACCCAATCCTGATGCCTATCAATGGGTCCACCCAATGGATCTGCCTGAGCTAGAGTTTTGTGCTCTAGTAACAAACAGTCTGCTGAAGAAACTCAGCAGTCGAGCTGCATCTGTGGGAGGAAAGGAATTGTCGACATTTCAGGTCAAAACCCTGCTCCAGTACTGGTCCCTGGAGTAGGACTTCCAACCCGGAACCTTCAGACTTGGCCGTTACCAACCAAACCAGAGCCAAAACCAGCCAGCAATGACCTCATAAATCTGGCCCCCACTGCCAGACCAACTGCCAGGAAGTGCTAGTGAGTCCGTGTACCGGCATGGCTCCATGTCAGAGAGAAAGTTTAAAAATAACACAGGACAGGTTATGATGGACTGTTACGTATGTGTACTCAGTTGGCTCTTCCCCTCTCATGAAGTTCACTGCAGAGTGTGCAGACTTATACGCATGAGACACGAGGAGCTCAAAACAAGTTGTGTAGTATTTCATTCGGGGGCTCTTCCAAAACTGTCCCTGGAACCTCCTATAAAATATTGATGCAATCCAGACGATGATGGCACTCCTGCCATTGCCGCTGCCATTAGTCTATTGGATGTGTTTATACTAACACTCTGTACTGGCCGAAATTCCTTTGCCGTTTTAGTGGCTATAGCCATGGATGTAGCTATCTTGCACGCCTATTCGAACATTAACCCTTGAGCCTTAAGTATCATTAACTGGATTTGCTCATTCATTAATCCACACACAAACCTCTCTCAGTGCAGAAACGCACAGAGGTTCCATCTGTATGGTCACTAGTCACATTTCCTAACCACCACCCCCCCCCCCCCCCCACCACCACCTTACAGATTCCAACTGTAGACCTTTCCAAGATTTCTAATAGTGCTGGGTTGAAATAATTTTGTAGCTTTGCTTTACTTTGTTAAATAGGACAGCAGTTGTCCCGAAGGTACAAGTAAGTATGCCAACATTAAATATGTATTTGGCCTTATTTCTAATAACAAGATCACTTTCTTGTGTTTATGTTGGCCTCATTCTGAGCATCTTCATTCTTACCCTCTCATGTAATTCACCCAAATAAATGTTCCTTTCTTTTCGATGTATGGATTTTCGATGTATAGATACCATATTGTAACCACCTTGGTTTCTGATACAATCAGTCTGTGAGTGGCTGGCCGTTTTGTATTGTCTACCACTTTAACAATCACCATGCTTGACTTTTTTTTCTTTCCTCTGGTTAAGTCTGAACATTAGACCTGGTGCAATTAATTGATTCACCTTATCAGTGCAGCCATGCAGTTGCTCTAAGTTGTCAACGAATCCATCATTGTTAATGGCTGTGATTCTTCATTATTCTCATTGCCAGAGTTACATCTGTGTACTCAATGTACTTACCCAGAGATAAATTCCATTACAGAATGTACAGACTGTGCCATTGTAACCACACAGATCTCAATGTTTCAGACACATGGCACCATTCTCCCTTTTTTTAAAGCATCAGTAAAGCATACGTAACTTATTAATACATAGATTTAATGAACGGCTAAAACTCTTGTCTCATAACCTGCTTTCACAGCCTTACTAATATCCTTACAGGTTTGGTGTTGAACCAATTTTAAGCTGTTTGGGTCTAGATTTGAGCTCAAAGAAAGCTCATTTCCTTTGTGGGACTTGCTTCACTTCCTAAGGTTTTCACTGGATTAAACTCAGCCACAACTTCATCAAGAGGTTCACCATCCAGACTTGGTTCATTTCTAGTCAATATCGTCTGACCCACATGAGCACTTTGGGTTTTATCACCAATTTTAACCAAATATTTTCTGTTTCTCCAAATCTCTGCAATGTTTTCTACTCCCCGTTTGTGTGATCTCAACTTGCCAGGAGGGTTAAAAACACAAACCTGCCTGTTCTGCTTTTTGGCATTTTTTTTGTTATTAATGTCACGGTGATGTTTTTGACTCAGCCTCTTCTGTTCGAAGCATGCTGTGAATCCTCAGCAATGTTTCTGAAGGTGTGCATCCTGTGGCGGTGTACTGAGTTATTCTCTACAGCAACAGGAACTTTGCCAAACAATGTTTCATGTTGAGTTTTGAATTGTCTTGCTTCACTCTTGCTTCTTCACAATTTTGACTAACGTTTTGGTTCTCTATATGAAGCTGGATGATATGAAGGAATGGGAGTTTGTTTGATACCATACTGTCTTATTAAACTTGCAGATTGTCAGAGATTAGCTCTTCAGGCGAATCATAACATCCACATATGCACTCAACTCATCTATTGTATGTTCAGTAGTGCATACACACCCCAACATTTCACTCATATCCACTTCTAGTGATTATTAATCAGAAGCAGGAAATGATCATGCCCTTTTTCCACAAAGTGCTCCTTGAAGAGGTCCAGTAGGCATGACCATGGGTCCAAGGAAATGTTTGATGGTTAGTTCCTTCAGTTTTGGTAGATGTTGCATTTGCTTACCAAGGGTCCAATGTCACCATCCAAACAAGGCCTGTAAGTAAACCTTATTGCAATTGCTTTCATGTGTGCCTGGTGTGAAGTTCAGCCAAAATCTATTCTCTCAAAATAGTAAGTATTAGCACTCTGTGACCCCACTTGATGCAGCTGAGCTCACATGATAACTTACTGCAACAATTGCACAACAGTTTCAGTTCTGAGTCTGTACATTAGTCAGAATCTGCCCATCCTTTCAAAATCCGTTCACCGATCATTGGTGTCTCTGAATCTTGGCTGCAATTCAGATTGGAAGGACTTCATCATCCACACTTTACATGTAGATCACATCTTCACTTCCAAAATCAGAGGTCTAGAGCATCCATGATAGTATTCTGCTTGTAAGAATACTATCATGGTCGTCTAGAGCATCCACGATAGTAGTGGATGACTACACAATAAAGCACAGTGTAGTCATGCTTCATTGTGTAGTCATACTGTAATAGAAGGATGACTCACCATTGCATCCTTGATGCTGCCTTATCGCTGATCTGGGACCTAATAGACCGGTATGGTCTACTATCTGTTAAGTGGGTATAAACTGACGGAATTTCTTGATTCCAAACTTTTTTCTAATAGCTTCCTTCTTGAGTTGTGCTTAATAGTATTCACTCCTTGTAAGAGTGCAAGAAGGCAAGGTGATGTGTTTCTCTTGCCCCTTGTCTATCATAACATAACGTGATGCATCACTTTGCAACTTTAACTTGCACAAAGTATTGCAACAAATAAGGAGAGCTTCAACTGCTGAGCCCTCCTTGCATTCAGCCCATGCACTTTTTTGCTCCTTGCTCCACGTCCATTTTTTTTCCCAATGCCTGATGCAATGGTCTGAGCATGATTGCAAGACCTGGTAGAAACCGCATGTAATGCTGCAGCATCTCCAGAAATGACCTCAGCTCTGCTGCATTTCCAGCCTTTAGTGACAGCCTCTGCTTTTCTCTTCACCCTCAGCATCAAGCTACGATCTGAGGTATGTTACTGCCTGTTACTTTGCTTCAGCTTCATGTTGTGCTTGTGATTCCTGAGCATTTCCTGCAAAATCAGATTTTCCTCTGCATTCATAAGATTCAAAAATTTATTGTGTTAACACAAACAATGATTTACTACTTGCTAGATTTTATCCATGGTAGCACAGAAAATCTTGTAAGATTTGAATCCATGTGTATGAGCAGAGCCTCTTTGTCGATTTTTGTCAACAATTCAGATTTTTGTAACAGAGGAGAAATCCAGTTTTCTGAATGCCTTTGATCTCGCTAACTTTGTGCACGTCATTGTCTACAGCTCAGTTCAGTTTGACATTGATGTCTCCACACAACCACACCTTTCTGTTTGCCTAAGGCATGACCACCATTGATGTAGCCCACTTTGTTCACCTTTTTGTTCAAGCCTATTCAGTTCCTTCTCGATTCGACTCCTTAAAGCATAGGTGATTAGTCTGGGCTTGCAGCAGATTAGCTTTGTATCTGCTCCAATGTGAATATGTGCATTCTCCCTGGTTATGGCAGTGTAACTATCTTTAAACATGTTGTCTTACCTTCCCAGCAACATGCCAAGGTGTGACTCTTAAGTGTCAACGTAAAAACACTCTTCTGATCTATCTCGGGTTGCCTCCGTCAATCCTTCCCTGTTAAAGTTGGCCTTTTCCTGAAATAACTGGCGACATACTCACTATCTGATGTTCTACACTGTGTACTCCGTTTGTGTGGACCACTTCCCATACCCAGGGAGCCAAATCTGACTGAAAGCAGATACCGACAATGAAATTCACCATCATCTTCAGTTTGCCAGTGCAGTCTTTGATCATCTGAGGACCACAGTGTTTGAACGTCCAGATCTTCAACCCAGCACAAAGCTTATGGGCTATCGTCAGCAGTGACCCCTACCCTCCTGTACATGTTTGAGATGTGAACTACACAGAGCAGTCATCTCAAAGCACTGGTGAGGTGCCACCAACTCTGTTTCTGCAGAATCCTCCAACTCCACTGGAAAATGAGCAAACCAACACCAGGGATGTTTCCCAGACCAATACCCCAGCACTGTGGCCCCATGCACACTCTGTCAGCTCTGAGGGGCAGGGCACATCATTGTTATGCCTGACAGCAGACTCCCACATGTGCTACTCCAAGCTGTCATGGTGAGAGGTTACCAGGTAGGCAGAGGAAAAGATTCAGGGATGCTCTCAAAGCTTCCCCGGAAAAAGTGTAGTATCCCCATTGACCATGGGAATCCCTGGCCCATGAATGCTCTCAGTTGAGAAGTACATTTGACTGGTATTGAGAACCTCGAATCCACAAGTCAGCAGCACACAGAAGCCTAGCATAATCTGCCGAAGGAATGCACCACCTCCCTAACTTTCCTGCTACCTCACCTCAAAACCCACAGAACTAGTCTGGAAACAGTCACTCTCCGTTAAAACCTCATCAGAGTCATACAGCATGGAAACAGGCCCTTCGGCCCAGCTAGTCACTGCTGATCAAGATGCCCATCTAAGCCAGTCCCACTTGCCCACGTGCGGCCCATATCCCTCTAAACCTTTTCTATCCTGTCCAAGTGTCTTTTAAATGTTGTTAATGTACCTGCCTTCACCACTTCCTCTGGCAGTTCGTTTCATATACAGACCACCCACTGGGTGAAAAGGTTGCCCCTCAGGTTCCTATTAAATCTCTCCCCTCTCACCTTAACCTATGCCCTTTCGTTCTTGATTCCCCAACCCCGGGAAACAGACTGTAACCATCATGATTTTATACACCTCACCCCTCATTCTCCTACATTCCAATGAATAGTACTAGCCTGCTCACCCTCTCTATAACTAAGTCCCTTGATCCTAGCAAGATCCTCATAAATCTTTTCTGCACTCTTTCCAGCTTAGTGGCATCTTTCCTACAGCAGGGTGACCAAAACACAATACTCCAAGTGCGGCCTCACCAATGTCTTGTACAACTGCAACGTAACATCCCAAATTCTACGCTCAATGCCAGGCTAGATTTTCAATGTGATGGTGCCTTCTGTCAGCTCCATCTGGCTGAACTCGCCATAACATTATCAAACGGTTTGCAGCAGGATCAATTCATTTGTCAATGTACTGGTTGGTAATAACAAACGTTACTCATAAATGCTGCCGTTAATGCTTGTGGCACATCTACTGTGCAATCCCATCTCCTCATTGTCTGAACGAACTTCCAAACTATGAAGTTTTCCTTTCTGTTGTTCCAAACCACCACCGTTACTGCTTTTGTTGTTTGTTTTTACCTTGGATCTGCAGGCTATCAAAATGTGACCTTACTCTCGGCAGCTGAAATACAAGTTGACAAATGGTGAGTAATAGCCATTGCAATGGTTGCAACCATCTGAACTGGTCTCAGCAGGAGGCTTTGGATTCTGCTTCGTAGCCTTGGACTCTGCTGCAGCTGACTGCGGACTGCAGCCATATCAGTGGTGTGTTGTGGATGAATCTCTCTAGATTTCTTGAATGCCATTTCCATTGACACAGCAATATTACTTGCAATTTCCAATGTCAGATTTTGCGTGCTCACAGATTGACTGATTTTTTTTATAGTTTCAAGTCCACACAAAAACCGATCACGTAAGGCACAATATAGCAAAGGATCAAACTGCAATGTGAGGATAAGTCCTTAATGGAACAATATACCCACTAATTGTTTCCCCCTGATGCTGGCTGCTTGTCAAAGAGCTTTCAGCTACTTTTAATGGTGTCGGATTAAACTAAGCTTCCAGTTTCTGCATTGGATCTTTAAACAAGACATCTTTTGCCTGGTGTAACATGAAATGATTTGTCAGGGTGCCACATCTTTCTGGCCCAGCCTCAGTCGAGAGTACTGCTTTTTTTACAGACACATATCTCATCACTGTGAACTCTCACGATACTATCTTTTCCTTCCACCTCCAGGATATTGTTCATTTGAAAGGAGGTACCTGTCCTTGTCCTGGGCTCAGCACGTAGATGCAATCATGAAGAAGGTGTGACAGAGCCTCTACTTTCTTAGAAGTTTAAGGAATTTTGGCATGTCAGCAAATAGTCTAACAAACTTCTACAGATGCACTGTTGAAAGTATGCTGACTGGTTGCATCATGACCTGGTACAGTAATTCCAACACACAGGAACACAAGAGGCTGTAGAGGGTAGTGGACACAGCCCGGTCCATCACAGGCTCAGACCTCTTCACCACTGAAAGCATCATCATGAGGCACTGCCTCGAGAAGGCGGCATCTATCATCAAGGATCCCTACTATCTGGGTCATGCCCTCTTCCCACTGCTACCATCAAGCAGGAGGTACAGAAGCCTGAAGGCCCACACCACCAGGTTCAGGAACAGCTATTTTCCTACAACCATCAGGTTCTTGAATCGACCTGCACAACCCCAACCCCACCTCAGCAACGGAACACTATGGACCACCTCTTGCACCACCATGAACTTCTCTCTGATTGTGTTTTTTTTGCAGTAAACGTCTTGTTTTGCACAGTCTTAATGTTGTCTCTTCATTGTCTTGTGTAATTTATGTTTTTCTGTTTTCGGTACATAATGTGCCTGTGATGCTGCTGCAAGCAAGTTTTTCATTGTACCTGTACCTCACCGTACTTGTGCACATGACAATAAACTTGACTTGACTTGGCCCTTTCTTCAACCAGTGAGCTGACCATTGATGCCCCCCTGTGGTTCTTGACACAGCCAATCAGGGAAGCCATGTTGCTTGTCCCTTTCCTCTACAGCAGTGACATGACTGAGCTTGGATGTGTGCAGTAGTCCAGTAATAAGTCAACACTGCTCCTCTTGACCACTGTGGCTTCTTGTGCCCGGCATTGTCATCAGTATCTGACAACAAATGTGATCCTATGCAAGTCATCATAGGAGAGCACAAGAAGTCAGTTTTGATGCTACAAGCTCAGATAAAAGCTGCCTTGCTAGACTTATCAAAGTCTTTTATTAATCCTGAAGGTAACTACCACACTCACCTCCAACTTCTGATGTTTTTACAACAGAATGTAAGTGGCACAGCAGCAATGCTTTATTTGCAAGGGATAGCGCTTAACATTATTTGTGGGTTTAGACTTTAAGCAGACTGAACTTCCAGACTGTGGCAAATTTACATTGTCGCAAAGCAGACATATCACATGACCCTCCTGTCCAATAACAAATATGAACACGCCCAGGGATACAAAGAGAACAGTGTCCCTGCTTAAAGATACACTGCAAATATTAACTTTGCTTTTCTCTCCATAGATGCTGCCTGACCTGCCGGGGTTTTCCAATGTTTTCTGATTTTTTTGTTTACATTTCGGATTCCCTGCTTCAGCAGTACTCTGGGGGTTTGTAAAGTGGTGTTGTTTGTGGGACATTTTAGAATTGTTAACACAGCGACGCAATCCCTGACTTTCATTCCAGGTTTAAATGTCGTTCATATTCAAACATCTGCTTAATACTGAGTATGTGCTGGTGTCTGGGTTAGAGAGAAGCCAGCTGTGCGGTGGTACCTTGGCAGTTTCTTGTGGTCTGGAATTGATGGGATGGGAGGGGGTTGAGGCAAGCTTCCGTCCTTCTGTTCAATTACTTTGGGGTAAACTAGCTCCAGGAAAAAAACAAAAATCAACAAAGTTGAAATAACTTTATATATATTATAAACTGCATTCAGTAAAATGAAAGAGTTGTAAGACCTTTCTCTTTCAAATTCAGACAAGAGCCACAAATCAGCCCCTCCTGCAGCAGATGCTGTAAACATTTTTAGCTGGGTCTTTCTTCCTGTTCTAACTGCAAGCGTTTGTCTCTGTTTCACTGTATCTCAATCTGCCCTGCAGTGGGTACTGATAAAAAAAATGACTTCCTCGTCCTGTGTTCTCAAACCTTCATGCTTACACTTTGCATTTTCTATTCTCCCATGAGCTGTATCTCTTTTTAGTGTCTTTCTCTGTGAAAACCCCCCTCCCCCAGCTCTAACTGCGCTCGTCAGCAGTGAATTCGAACACTGCCTCTGATTCATGTGCCTCTCCCAAACACACATACACACACACACATCAGAACATACACACACACATTCATTCCTGTCCTTGTTTCTGAGTGTGTCTGATGGAAACTTACAGCTTTTTCTGTGTGTGTCTGAATATCATATTTTGTTTTTGACCACTGTTTCTTATTCTCCCTATTTCTGCCTCTTCACTCTCGGCCTCTGCCCACTCTAACTCAGACATGCTTACATTGTCTGTGGCTGATTGTCTCTCTGGGTCTGTGCTCACTCTGTTCCTCCCCCAGCCTTAGGGAAACACGTCACTATCTCTGAGTCTATGCAAAATCACTCAGGGGGTGGGGGGAAAGGTTCTTAAGGAGGTCCACGAAACTTGAAGGCGTCGTATTTATCTGGTCAAATAGCCTTATAAACTTGGACTTGTTCCTTTTTTTGCATCTTATTTCCATATTTCTTAATAAAAAATAAATGAATTTTACACAAATTTAACAATATTTTACTTACATATTTCAATAAGGATTTTAAATGCAAGCTCCAAGGTTTTAATTAAGGAAAAATGATTCATTTAAAAAAATAAAAACAAACATGTTGAAAACACATAGCAAGTCAATGTATAAAATAAAGTTGTTGTGTGGGGTGAATGACCATGTAACTTGTTGTTGAAAACCTATTATAAAATATCTAAATGAGAAGAAATTGTCCCAGGAAATTCCCATTTCATTTTACCCCTGATTCTTTCTCCCTTTCAACCCTGAAGGTGAATCACCTTGGGTCTAGGTTGTCCTTGAGCCTTCCTTGAGTGATTGAACTTCATGAGCATACCCACACAGTTTCTGGAAGGCTATCACACCTAGCCACAACTTTACTTGAAGAGTTCTCCACTCTATTAATTCAGGGAGGAGTGAGGTTTGTAACAGCATCCACATGGGATTGCTACCTGACTGTACCTTTGATAAACAAATCTGAATTGTCTAGAAATCCAAATAAACCCTACTGGGCATTCACAACATGTGAAGGGTTTATTTGCCTCTAAGCAGCTCGGGGAAAGTGGCCAACTCAGTGTCAAGACACAAAGTCCTCAATCCAATCCCGCTGCCTCCAACCATGGAGGGGGCTTCTGGCCTAGAGGATCTCCGATGTGGGACAGCGTTGCATAGTGACCACTCACTCAGTTGTGCGTTTAAATCCCATTCCAAAGACCCGAACACAAGAAGAGAGACTGATGTCCCAATACAATACTGGACTCTTGGAGGTGTTATCTTTCGGACAAGACATTACACCAAAGTTCTGTCTGCTCTCCCACAGTACTTAATTTTTTTTACCCTGGTGTTTTGGACAAGATGTTTCTCCCGCTCAACATCAAATTTATTTAGTCATTATTGCAATGCTGTCTGTGGGATCTTGCTGTGTGCTGATTGGCTGCATTGTTTTCTATGTTAAAAGAGGCTACGCTGCAACAGTACTTCCTTAACTGATAAGCAGTTCAAAACATAGTGAAAGGAGCTACATAAATGCAGATCTTTCTTTTTAACTCAGTACCCAGTGTGGACTGTCCAAAGCTCGCAGATCCAATGCATTGCAAAAGATATAAAACGTACAACCAGCAAAATGTTTCAAATGGTTTAAAGAGATCCCAGAGCTGGGGGAATATTGCAACGTTAAGCATCTGGAGAAAATTTTGACAGGAGTCCGGGTAAAAGGACAACTGTAACAAGTAAATATCAATGATTTTGGTTTGGTTTGAGAGTGTAGTCACCCTGTAAGGAGGTGCCGACTGGGTTTTGTTTGCATTTTTTTTTACACGGACCACCTTAAACGCCTGCAGTGTGACCCAGCTCCCCACCCTCAGAGGGAGCCAGCACCAGGGTGGGGAAAGGGATTACAGACACACTCTCCTCACTGGCGCCATTGCTCGCTGCCGCTCTCAATCTTATTTTGCTGCGTCGGGCTATTTTTTTTTCACCCTTTATTTTGCAAACCCACCCACGTCTTCTTGCTGTTGCATCCCACCCACCACACCAGCACCACCCTCCCCCCACCCTCCCCACAACAGCCCTTCCCTCCCGCCTGTGTCCCGGGCTCCGCCGGTGCAGCGAACCCCGGTCAACACTCGGAGCAGCGCCGCCAGTCGCCGCCTTCTGCCAAGGTAAGCAGCGCTGCCGGCCGGGCTCTGCACCCTCGGGCGCTCCAAAAAAACAATCCTCAAACCCAGTGCCGTCATTCCCCCTCGCCTTTGCCAGATGTTCAGGGTGGGGGAGGGAGCAGAGATCTGATCCCAGCTTCCACCCCCTCCTTCCCCCCCTCCCCATGTTTCTCTTTCTTCCCAGTTCAGGGAAAGCGTTCCTTACATTTAAAGCGGTAATGCCTCCACTTCTTCCCCCCGCCCCCCACCTCTCTCTCTCGTGGGCCCCACCTGAAGTTGCTTGCTGCCATTCCTGATTGATTTTCGTTGTGATGGACTTTCCTTCCTCGAGACCAAACACAAAATAAAAGACTCTTCCCCTTCCACTCGCTTTTGCAGGACTGTAGGGTAATAAAGTGGTCGTAGTTGGGGTTTTGGGGGTGGGGGGGGATAAGAGAGTTATACAGCAGGGAAGCAGGTCCAATGTGTCCATGCCAACCAAGTTCGCTACCTAAGTTAGCCCTATTTGCCCACATTTGGCCCATATCCCTTTAAACCTTTCCTGACCATTAACCTATCCCAAATGCCTTTTAAACATTGTAATTGTACCCGCTTCTACCACTTCCTCTGGCAGCTCGTTCACATACCCACCAACCTGTGAAAAAGTTGCCCCTCACGTCCCCTTTAAATCTTTCCCCTCTCACCTTAAATCTATGCCCTCTAGTTTTGGACTCTCCCACCCTGGAGAAAAGGAATGTGATTCATCCACTCTATCTATGCCCCTCATGATTTTATAAACCTCTATAAGGTCACCTCAGCCTCCTACGCTCCACAGAGACAAGCCCCGTCCCTATCCAGCCTCCTCCTTATAACTCAGCCCTCCAGTCCCAGTAAGCGTCCTTGTGATCTTTTCCTCTGTCCAGTCTCTAGGAAACCCACAGTCAGCTCCCAGCAGATCATAGTGCATTCTTGCACCAATATGTGTTTCTCCTTAATACATGTTCAGACTGAGTGGTAAATATTGCCTGAGCCCACTTTAGGCATCGATTTGGTGGAAAGAAAGACAAAAGTTTAAACATTGTTGGGTCAAACTGCTGCCAAATGAAAATTTCCAGCATTTCTTATTTTTATTTCAGATTTTCAGCATCTGCCAGTGTTGCTTTGATTTTCATCAGAATCAATTCTGGTTGGAGATTGGGAGGAGGGGCATGGTGGGGGAGAAGGGGGGGTGCACCTTGTGGATATTGGTCGTACCCCTTCCCTTGTTCTGGGGGGGGGTGGGGGTCGCTGGAGTTTACGATGGATGATAGCGTGTTAAAAAGCGCAGCTAATTTCCTTTTGCAATATGAAAGGCCTTCAGTTTATGATATGTGTCGGGAAATGGTGATTTAAAAGATAGTAAAAGATTTGTGGCTCAGAGTGCACAAGTTGTGGTTTATATTGCTGCCAGCATCAATGCTTTCTTGCTGTCTTTTTACCTGGATGAAGTTAAGCTGAGTGTATTTATTGTCCTTCCCTGCTTGAGCTGAGAAGCTGGTGCTGTGTTGGCCAATTGTTTGTACAGTTAGTGGCATACTAGCCTGATAGAGAGTCAGTCTCTTGAGCATTTATTTTTAACAATAATCCTGAGTACTGCTGGCACAGGGGCAGCATCTGATACTGGATCTGTTATTGCCCTGAGAAGATGGAGTTGAGTGGCTCTTCATGAACTGCTGCAGTTGATGTGCTGAAGATTCTCCCTCGCCTGTTAGGTAGGGAGCTCCAGCATCTACGTGCACTGGTGCCCTTCTCTTGTACCTATTGAGTGTGGAATATTGTGCTGCATTTGTAGTGTGATGGAATGGTTTCTATATCAAAACGTGTATTTTGAGACAGTCATGCTCTGACCAATACCTGAGCCTCGAAGCATTAGGTTCACTGGTACCACCGTCATTCCTGCTTTTGGGACTTTTCCTGCTTCTGTTCCCACTGTACCTCTGCCACCGAAACCATCAGGCCCATCTCCACCTCTCACAGACAAAACGCTGGAGGACTTCTGTGGGTCATCTATTGGAGGGAAATGGACTGTCGAGGTTTTGGATCAAGACTCTTCATCTGGGTCCAGACCTGAAACGTTGACTGTCCATTTCCCTCCTCGGATGCTGCCTGACCTGCTGAGTTCCGCCAGTGTTTTGTGTGTTGCTCCAGATCCCAGCATCTGCAGTCTCTGTGTCTCCACCTCTCACAGGCCTGCTTGGCCCTTCAAGGTACCTGAACTGCATTCTCACATCATCCCATCCAACCCCTCACCTCATTTACGCTGGCCATGTATTGTTTGTCGCAGTATATTAAATGAGTGGTAATATTTCCTGAGCTCAACTTGCATCAATTTTGTGGAGAGAAATGCAGAGTTAAACATTTTAGATCAAGATTACTATCAACTGATTGTTTCCAGCATTTTCTGTTTTTTTCAGCATCTGCAGTTTTTTTGATTTTCATTAGCATCAATTTTGGTTGGAGATTGGGAGGCGGGACATGGTGGGCGAGAAGGGAGGTGCACCTTGTGGATATTGTGATGATTCTACTACTCTTGCATATACTGGTTCCCTAGAGCCCTTTCCGGCAATCCATGTTCAGAATACCCCAGCTTGTTGGCTGAGGTCAAGTAACCACCCCCCCCCCCCCCCCCCCCCCTTGCTATTGCACCTTTCTTGAGCCTGCAAAGCAGCTTTTTCCCTGCTGTTCCACCATTAGTGCAGACTCTCCAGCTGAGGTTCCACATAAATCTCCGTGAACCCCCACCTCGTCACTTATATTAACTTCCTGTTGTCTACTGCTTGTGCCTGGTCAGTGTCTGATTCTCCTTTAACCCTCATCCTGAAACTTACAGAATCCCTTGCATTATTTTGCTGTAGAAAAGGCACATTAACTGATGTCCTTCACCATGTCTTATTCTTAACAACTTTGCAAAGACTTTCACTGACTCCACTTACTGTGTGTCTGTGTGGTTGTGTTCCTCTCTTGTGTTGGATGGTGGCAGGGAGAAAGTTTGTTATTGCTTGAAATGTTTACGTGTGCTTTTGAATGGTGCTGGCATCAGTTGCCTTGCCACATGTGTGCTGAGCAGTGCTGGCAGCCTTTTAAAGGAGGTGTTAGCAACTGACAGTAATGAACCATGGAATGTAGTATTGTATTGTAAAACTACAAGTTCTACTTGGGAGTAAGTGTTTTGTAGCCTACCCAGAAGCACAGATAAACGTTTGGCAGAGAATCCTTGAGCGGGGCAACGGCAGAGGTGCCACAAGTTGGTCTCAGTGGGTTATAGAGTAATGCAGCACACAAACAGGCCCTTCGGCCCAACTCGTCCATGCTGACCAAGTTGCCTACCTGAGCTAGTCCCATTTCCGTGTGTTTGGCCCATATCTTTCTAAACCTTTCCTATTCGTGTACCTGTATCAATGTCTTAAATGTTGTAATTGTACCTGTCTCTACCACTTCCTCTGGCAACTCGTTTCATATCCCCACCATCCTTTGTGTGAAAAAGGTACCTCTCAGGTTCCTTTTAAATCTTTCCCCTCTCATCTTAAACCGACGTCCTCTAGTTTTAGATTCCCCTGCCCTGGGGAAAATGTGACCATTTACCTTAAATATGTCTCTCATGATTTTATAAACCTCTTATAAGGTCATCCCTCAGCCTCCCACGCTCCAGGGAAAAAAGTCCCAGCCTATCCAGTCTCTCCTTGTAACTCAAGCCCTCCAGTCCCAGTAACATCCTCAGGAATCTTTTTCTGCACCATTTCCAGCTTAACGACATCCTTCCTACACCCAGGCGACCAGAGCTGCATGCAATATTCCAAGTGTGGTCTCGCCAACATCTTGTACAGTTGTAACATGATTAGGTAGGGGAGAGGCCTATTAGTCATTTTTGGCCACTATCCAGGGAGCCATGAATGTCAGGGGGAGGGGTTTGGGCTGGGCTGGATGTTGGGGTGTGAGGCTGGTGATGACAAGGTCAGACAGCCTGGCCATACACACCATTATGTGAAGAGTCAGCACCATGTGAGAATCCCGGGCCAACAAAGCAGTACTGCACTTTGTTGTACATATTGCTGCCTGCTTCTCTCAGCACTCCACTGTCCACTAGCAACACTTTTTAATGCGCTCCTGAGATGCTTAACGGGCACAAATACCTTCTCCCAGGTGTATTGTATTCACGTACAATACCACTACCATGGCCTGTTGCTCTCAGCAGCCATGCCTCCATTAAGGGGCTGATAGAACTGCTCAATACACTTGTGGCAGGGCAAAGATCTGGCAAATGGATCGTTTCATGTTTTCCCCTCGTTTCAACCCAGTTTCGGCAGGAGCAACACTCACAGCACTGGAGGACCTCAGCAGATCAGGCAGCATCCATGGAGGGGAGTGGACAGTCGACATTTCGGGTCGAGACCAGTCCAGATGAAGGGTCTCGACTCTAAATTTTGACTGTCCACTTCCCTCCACAGATGCTGTCTGACTTTCTGAGTTCCTCCAGCACTTTGTGTGTTGCTCCAGATTCCAGCGTCTGCAGTCTCTTATGTCTCCTATTTTGGCAGGGCTTTTTGTTTAAAAGAAGTGCATTATCTAACTGGTGAGCGATTGCAGAGGATGGCTACAGAGGAATCTGTCCTAGTGTTTGATTTGCAAAAGACTACAATGCAGTCACAGCAAGTAGTTAAGAAGGCTATCAGGATGTTATTGCTTATTGCAAGGGGAATTGAATATGAAAGTGGAGAAGTTATGCTTCAGTTATATAGGGCATTGGCGAGGCCATATCTGGAATACTGGGAAGAATATTGGTCTCCTTATTTAATGGAGGATATTAAAACCTTGAAAGTAGTATGGTGGGCCGAAGGGCCTGTTTTGTGCTGTATGGTTCTAAAGTACTTCAGGGAAAGTTTACTATAGTAATACTTGGAATAGGCGGGTTGTCTAATGAGGAACTGTTGGACAGGCTAGGAGTTCAGAAGGTTTGGAGTAGTCTTAATAGGGTTGAAGTGTAGAGGATGTTTCTTGATGCGGGAGAATTGAAAACCAGGTTCACTTTAAAAGAAAGGGTTGGCTGTGTAAGACAGCTAAGATATGATTTGTTCTCTCAGAGGGTCATGAGATTTAGAAACGTCCTCACAGTGAGGTGGAAGCAGAGTCTTTCAATATTTATGAGGCAGAGATGGATAGGTACTTGATAGAGCAAGGAGGGTTAGGGTTACTGCAGAATGTGGATTTGTGGTTACAATCAAATCTAATGAACTGACAACAGGCATGAGTGACCCACCTCTGTCCTACGTGGTATGTTTGTATGCACATTCAACCTACCTCCCACCTCCCCACCACACCCCCTCACAACCATCCCCCTCCCCTGTCCTTTCCTCACACTTGACCTTAAACTTTGTTAATTAACTGGGATTTGGTTGCAACTATCTGAACTGCTCTTACTTTGAGCAGCTCGTTCACATACCTGTCAGCCTCTGTGTAAAACAAAAGTTGCCACCCACGGTGCTCTTTAAAAAAATCTTTCCCCTATCACCTTAAATCTATGCCCTCTAGTTTTAGATTCTTCTACCCTGGGAAAAAGACCGTGACCATCCACTTTAACTATGCCCCTCATGATTTTATATATTTCAATAATGTCACCCCTCAGCCTCCTTCGCTCCAGGGAAAACATCTAACTTTCTAAAGTGTGAAGGGTGCAACGGATAAATGTTGAAGAGAGTGAAATCACTGTGGGGTCTGCTTGTTGTATGTGTGTGTGTTGTGCCTGTCTTGTGTACGTGTGTGAACTGAGCCATGTCCTGGCTGGTGGTTGCAGGTGGATCTCTGGGCCAAGAGGCAGAGAGCAGTCTCTGTGCACATTGTCACACATGCTTTCTCTCCTTCGCTTCTGAACTGTTATCTCACTTGCTGTGTGTTTGTGCAAGTGCAGGAACTTAAAGAAATCATGTAACCAAATCACTTCCGGCAGTTAGAGAAAGCTTGTGCTTCACTAAAGCTTCTGACTGCTGGATCCAAGAGGATGGTAAACGTAAAACTCAGCAGAATTGGTAAATGAAAAGGAAGACTAGTTTCTCCAGTGTTTTTCATATTATTCTCAATCAAGCTGTAGTTTTTCTATGTTTCTATGTTTCTAACATCAGCTTTAGATACTTTCATAGTTACTGTTGTATTACGGGAGATTCTGCAGACAATTGGCACATAGCAAGTTCTCACAGACTGCAATGTGATAATGACCAGATCATCTACTTGTGTGATGTTGATTAAGAATAAATATTGGCCAGGACATGAGATAATTCCCGTGCTCTTCAAAACATTACCGTGGGATCCTTTATGTCCACCTGAGGAGGTGGATGGGATCTTGGTTTAAAGTTGCACCAGAATGTCAGTCTAGGGTTTCGTGCGCACACCTTTGGAACGGAAGTCAGAACGTTCACATGCAGAGGCAAGAGTGCTGTCAGCTGAGCTGCAGTGCCTGGAGATTAAGGTGCCCACATTCAGTAAATAATGACCTAACAAACTCAGGCACCCACCATTTCACAGCAGTTAAGTACAAGTTTCACAAGTTTATATCTCATTGGAGGAGGCTGGTGTTCAGTGTGGTTTAACCCCATTAAGGACCCCTTTTCCTATCTTCAGTCCTGGAGAAGGGTCCTGACCCGAAACGTTGACCGCCTGCTTTTCTCCACAGATGCTGCTTGGCCTGCTGAGTTTCTCCAGCATCATCGTGTTTTTCATCTAGGTAACATTGTACCTTTTTTAATTCAACACACACAAAATGCTGGAGGAACTCAGCAGGTCAGACAGCATCTATGGAGGGAAATGAACAGTCAATGTTTCGGGTCGAGACCCACTTTTTTGTTTGCGGTTGGAATTGTTTTTAAACTTTGCAAACCAGTTTTAGTCTTCTGGCTGTTGTGTGAAGCATGCGTTCTTCAGCCGATAGCCCAAACACATAAGAACCCAGTCTGCTGAGGGCCAAGACTGGAGGAAAGTTTATCAAGGACAGGAAGGCAGTTGGCACTTGGAAGGGGCATTTTGAAAAACTGGACTGAGACCCTGCCTTTGATGTTGTGCATTTTCCTGTGTCACCCCAGCCTGGCAGGCTGTTGGAAAGGCTGTGCATCCAACAGCTGACAAACAACAAGGCTTTGAAGCAGTTGGGAGTCCCAGATGAAGTTCAAAGATGTGGCATTGAAGTACTTCTGGGTTGAACTCATAGCCCCCTCTCCCCCGTCTGGGAGTGAGCCAGCAGATCTCACTAATGTGGTTATCGTGGCTAGTTTTAGGAAGGGAGACCGGTTTAATTGTACCAATTACGGAGGGGTCTCTGTGCTGTCTGCCACATGGAAGGTCATTGGCAGTATCCTCCTCCACCTCCTCTCTCAGTGGTGGGCTCACTGCTCCCAGAGTTATATTATTTCCGGGAAGCTTTGAGAAGATCCTTGAAGCACTTTCTCTGCCCTCCTGGAAACCTGTTGCTTTGGCAGAGCTCGGAATTCCTACTCGGGAGTCTGATGTCTGATGTGTAAACAGCAAGACCTGTGCATCAGAGCCTATACAGTAGGGATGTTGCTCCTGGAGTGGATTCTGACGTTAGTTCACTTTCCCTACTAATGGATCCTGCCCATCAGGTAGTACAGGGGATGGCAGATCCATTGGAACTGTAGGAAGCAGCACCCCCAATCACTGTGCATGGCCTTTCTCAGTGCAAGAGGGATTATGGAGAATCCTCAGACTTGGCTTTCCTCAGACATTCATTACCACTCTAGCCTGTTACCTGATGCCAAGCACCAAATAACCTGCCCAAGTCCTGTCCACAGCCTGCTGACCCACCCCTGTCGCGGTCTGTGGATCCCACATTGGGTTCTCAGCTACATAAGAACCCACTAACTGGCAGTGGAAGCAAGTCATCCTGGACCCCAAGGGTTGCCTGAGAAGAAGATGGAGTGAAGATCCCTGGACCTTCATTGGAAAACAGGGAAAATTCAACTGATCTCTTCCACTTGACACAAGAAAGCTCAGGTCCACCTTCATCTGTGCTTTACAACCGAGCTTCAGAGAAAGAGGGACAAGTGAAAATACCAACGGCACAGAGCACAGATCTGAACAAGAGGTTGTGGGTGTTAAAGGCAGTAATGAGCTGAACAATGTTGGAAAGGACGGGGAGGATGAGAGATTAGGCAATAGTTGAAGACAGTGCACAGGACAAATGGGAGGGGCTTTACGAAGAAGGGTAATGAGGGGCCTTTGTAAGGAAATGAACAGCTTGAGCAATGCAGGCTATTAATAGGACTAGGGATTTGGTTTGAACAAGTGCCAACACTGTTTTGACTGGATGCTTGCAGAGAAATATTTTAACTAACAGATAGACTATGTGAAGTTTGCTCATTCTCCAATAACTGGTGGGTAGATCATGGACTCCCGGTGACTTTGGGAACTTGCATCTTATCAGGACGCAACAAAAGTGAGACCAAGAGTTGACCTCTTGTGTGAGGCTTGGACAATCCTGGGCAAGCGAGGGGGAGAGGCGGTGTGACTGGTGGATTAAAGACACTTCGGTGTATGATTGTGGGTATCCAACTCAAACAGCCAATCACTCTTCAGGCTGTGTTAGTGACCTTCAAACTGTAATACACTATGTGGAGTAAATAATTAGCCAGTACTTGTTGAATTCACAGGTTCTGGAAGGTGGGGGATGGACTAAGTGGTCTTCATTGCTCTGGTTAGAAGATCCTCTCTGACTCACTATCCAGGGAAGATGTTTGAGGACAAGATTGGGCCTTGCACTATCAATGGAATAGGATCAAGAGTAGGCCATTCAGCCCCTCAATCCTGCTCTGCCATTCATTTATCATCCAGGGATATGTGGCACAGCAGATAGGGCTGGTGCCTCACAGCTCCAGTGACCCGGTGCTGCCTGTGTGGTTTACACGTTCTTCCTGTGACCACATGAGTTGCCCCAGGGTCCTCCATTTGCCTCCCACATGCCAAAGATTTATAGGTTAACTGGTCCTTAAATGACATCTTGTGTGGATGGCTGGTAGGAGAGGAAGTTAACAGGCATAGAGAGTTATAGAGAGAGTTGTGGTTATGGGGAAATACATGGGGGAATGGGATTACTCTGAGACCCAGCATGGATTTGATGGGGTGAATGGCCTCTTCCAATGCTGTAAGGAAGTAGTATATGTGAATGGCAGGACAGGAGAGGGAGGACTTCAGCCACAGAGAAGCTGGATCCTTCTCCTTGGAGCAGAGATAAGAAGATCTGATGGAAATGTTCAAAATCCTGAAGGGACTTGTTCAAATGACAAAAGAGAAACTGTTTTACAACAGCCTGTAAGCATGTACCACCAGGCTCAAGGACAGCTTCTATCCCACTGTTATAAGACTGTTGAACGGTCCCCTAGAACGATAAGCTGGAGTCTTGACCTCACAATCCACCTTGTTATGGCGTTGCACCTTATTGTCTGCCTGTAGCTGTGACACTTTATTCTGTATTCCGTTATTGTTTTCTCTTGTACTACCTCAATGCACTTTTGTAATGAAATGATCTATATGGACAGCAGGCAAGACCTTTTGCACTGTACCTCTGTACATGTGACGGTAACAATTTTTAATTTACAGGTTATGGTAAAGAGAGGGGACAAATAAAGTCATAGAGTAATACAAGCCCTTTGACCCAACTTGTCCATGCCGACCAAGTACAGTGTTGTAGCAAGCTTTCTCCCCGAAACAGACCGGAAGTTCCGTGGAAATCAATGCTTTATGAGATAAAGGTTTGCTGAATGATACAAGATAACAGGAAAAATAACCAGAGGCAACTCAAGATAACAGTGAGCTGTTATGACCTGGAGTACATTGCCCACAAGCTGGTCCCTAATCACGGTCAGGAACATAATTGCAGGTTGAAGATAGGCGCAGGGGGTGGCTTTAAGTGGAGCTGGCATGGACATATTGGGCTGAATAGCTTCTTTGTGGGCTGTATTGTTCTGCAGTACCAGGAGCACAGCACTACAGACTGCCAAAGGAAAGGTGCCCTAAGAGGAGATGGGGGGATACTGGAGCTGACATCAGGACGTAAGAAAATAGGAGCATTTGGCTTTTCAAGCCTGCCCCACCATCAGTATAATCATGGCTGATCTGCCCCAGGCCTCATCTCCTCTTCTGTGTCAGTTCCCCATAACCCTAAATTCCTGATCTTCCAAGAGTTATCTACTTCCCCTTTAAGTACGCCCAGTGATCTAGCCTCCAACCCTCCGGGGTACAGACTTCCAGAGAAACGCCACCCTCTGCCAGAAGAAGTCCCTCCAGACCTCAGTTTTAAATGACTGCACCCCCGCCCCTAATCTTGTAACTATGTCCCTCATTCAAGGTTCTTCCCCCAAGTGAAGACAAACGCTTTTGCTTTTGCTCGGTGGAGCAGCAGGTAGTGACTCAGAGGCAAACAGAATTAGCAATGGTAGCAGCTCTAATGGAGAATGATGCAAGGACCTTCCTAATTACCCCAGCTATAAAGGAACACTTGCTAATACTTGCAGTTGCAGGGCCAGATGCATTGGCCAATTCTTGTTAACTATGTGAGGAACTCGAACCACAAGCCAAAATGACATCAAGGTGCCCCCTTCACGTTAAGATTGTAGCTGGAGATTACTTCTGGCTGGGTTGGTGAGGTGAAAGCTTGACGTGCTCTTATTCCCATCTCCAGTGCTGATGGAGGAGTTTGGTTGCAGGTGTCTCCTGTAATGGAGGCAAAGTGCTGATCCTGAGGGAGGGTGGGTGATGGTGGGGAAGTGCCTGAGGTTGCCTCAGGAGAGGCTGTGCCCTAGACTGTGAATTATAATATATAATTTGGAATACTTGCAGTTTCTCACTGAAGAACCACCTTAATTATTTTTTCCGCTATCTCTTTCCTCTCATTCCCTCTTTGTTTACTCAGTTCCTGCTGTCCGCTCCTCACACATCTCAGGCCTGCACAGCTTGCTGTCAAATGGAACCCAAGTGCCTTTAGTTACCTTCATGTGTCCTGTTTTATTTGATGGAGGAACTGGTCCCCTTCAGCCAGACCTTGTCACTTTCTATTGTGTGCACTAGTGAGCCCCGCAACAATCAACCAGCTGCATTTACAAAGCACCTTTAAAGTAGTAAAATGGCCCGACATACTTCAAATTCTGGCCACTGTTTGCAAGGAGTTTGTACGTTCTCCCCGTGTCTGCGTGGGTTTCCTCCGGGTGCTCCGGTTTCCTCCCAAATTCCAAATACGTACAGGTTAGGAAGTCGTGGGTGTGAAATGTTGGTGCAGAAAGCCTAGTGACACTTGCGGGCTGCCCCCAGAACACTACGCAAAAGATGCATTTCACTGTGTGTTTCGATGTACATGTGACTAATAAAGAAATCTTAAATAAAACTACTTCAGGGCAGTATGAAATAAAACTTGACAGTAGCCCAAGTGAAGTATGTAAAATCATGAGGGGTATAGATATGGTAAATAGAGTCTTCTTCCCAGGGTGGACATGTCAAACACTAGAGGGTATAGAATTAAGGTGAAAGTTTAGAGGAGATATGTGAGGCAAGTTTTTTTGCATAGAGAGTGGTAGGTGCCTGGAATGCACTGCCAGGGTAGGTGGGGGAAATGAATATGATAGCAACATTTAAGAGGCATTTGGACAGACACGTCAACAGGCAGGGAATTGAGAGATACAGACCATGTGCAGGCAGATGGGATTAGTTAGACTGGCATCATGGTCGGCACAGACATGCTGGGCCGAAGGGCCTGTTCCCGTTCTGTACTGTTCTATGTTTCTATGTTCTCTGAAAGTGTCCAGTTGCGAGGAGCACAAGGGAGGAGAGGTGGGTAGAGAGGCTGAGGGAGGGAATGCCAGAGGTTAGAGACTTGGCTTCTCCCCAGTGGAGAAGAGGTTAAATTAGGGGATGTGCAAGAGGCCAGGGCTGGAGGATCATCTCCACTCTCTGTCCCTCTGAGGTCACGGGTACCTTCTACTGGATTATCCCCAGGCCTGGGTCAGTATCTTGCTTTGCAAGGGAAACCTGTATCTGTATCAGAGTGCCAGTCTTGGGCTTGGCAAGTTGGGGAATCCTAGCAGTAGCTGTGGGTCTCCAGCCCTCACTACTGCCAATGTGTAGCAAAATCAGCCTGCATCTATATAGTGCTGTTGACCAGGGTAAAATGTCCCCAGTTGCTTTACAGGCAAATTACAAACTGGATCCTGAGATCCGTTAGAAGATGTTGGGTTAGAAAATGAAAGAGATGGTTCGCCCTTTTTGACATTCAGAAGGTTAGAAAAGCTGGATAGGTACAAGGGTTAGAAGTATACCTGTAGGGTCAGGTGGGAGGACACTTGTGTGGAACTTGACTACATCTCACACACCTGGTGGGCTGAATGGCCATATCTGTAAATTTAAAAAATTGATACCAATTTGTCCCAGGCAATGATGTTTACAATCTAAATCAAAAGTGTGGAGAAAGTTAGATAAGGACCAGGTTGTGAGTTTAAGGCCCCTTCAGAGACTTGGGCACAAAATTCCAGGCGGGCTCCGTGGCGCAGTATGAGGACATGCTGCACTGTCACAGCTCCTGCAGTGAACATGTAACGATGCATGGGAAACGGAGGACAGTTCTCCCTGGTGTTCTGATTGGTGTCAACACCACTGGACCAGATTACTTGGTGACTTGCGTTGCTGTTTCTGGACTTCCACTGAACTAATTCATTACAGGTCTTCCCCAGGTTACAAACATGTCCAGCCCGTACGTACCAGGCAGGATGGACTTGCCAGCTGCTGTGGGGCTGCAGGCATCTTCTGCCGTGTGGTAACTTGGTTCGTGGCCACATTTCTGACTTGCGAACTGTGGGTTACGAACTGTTCACAGGAACGACAATAACTACATTGGAAGATAGCCTTATTGGCTGCAAAGTGCTTTTTGAGGTTATGATAGGCGCTATGCAAATCTTCCTTTTATAGGTGTTTATGGGCACTGGAAATATTGGTTGTGGAGTCAGCTGATAAATTAAAGAATATCACACTTCTTTTTAATTGACTGCACTTGTGTCTCCTGCAGTCCCGCTGCTCATGCTACACAACACACATTTCAATGACAACATGGCCATTTGAGCTGTCTTGATGTCTGTGTAAACGGTTTGATTTCACTAGGGAAATACTGCTTAAACTGATTATTGCGTGTATTTGTGCATTGCACCTTTTGAGCCCAGACTTTGAAGCTCAGATATTTTTGTACAATAAGTTTTCCGGTGTGGGTCAGCTCAGCCAGTATGAAGGGAGCAACAGGTCCCACTGCAGTGGGCTGCAAAAACCGGCAGTGAACTTACACTTAAGGACTGGTTCAGTGGCTGTGAAATTGCTTTGGAACATCTTGAGCACCTGAAGGATGTGTGAATTTCTTCTTTTAACAGGATCGAAGTGTAGGATATAATTAGTACTTCTTGTTTCCTGCCATTATTTACTGTACTTATCTGTGGTAAGTTTTGAGTTTGCACAAGTAAAGTAAAACTGTTCCCGGTGGTAGATGGTTTGAAATGACACTGCACTGCTCTCCAGCAAACTCTGACAGTAGGGAGGTTATGCTTCAGTTATAGAGAGCACACTGAGACTACATCTGGAGGACTGTGTACGCCGTTGGCCTCAATATTTAAGGAAGGATGTTATTACTTTGAAGCAGTTGAGAGAAGGTTGCCATGGATACACAGGAATGAGGGCTTGACATACGCACAGATCAGCCATTGATGATTAATTGATGGATCAGTCTTGAGGGGCGGAGTGGCCTACTCCTGCTAGACTAAGACCTGGAATGTGCAAGTTGTCTAATGAGACAAGGTTGGACAGGCTTGGCTTGTATCCTGGGGAACAACTGAAACATCCTAAGGGGTCTTGTAAGGATGGATGTGGAGAGGGTGTTTCCTCAGGTGGGAGAACTGGGGGGGGTAGGGTCACTGTTTAAATACAAGGCCAAATGAGGTGAATGTTTTCTGAGGGGTGTGAGTGTTTGGAACTCTTCCTCAAAGGGTGGTGGCAGCAGAGTCTTTGGAAGTTTTTAAGGTAGGGTCAGATGGAGACTTGACCTGCAAAAGGGTAAAAGATGCCATGGGAGCACAGACTTCTGGTTGGCTCAGTCGTCTTCATAATAAACAGCGGAGCAGGTTTGCAGGGCCGAGGGGCATACTGTGGCTTCTCATTTGTAGTTTGTGTGCAAGTTCCATCATTTGTTAGTTCCCGAGCTCGCATTGTTATGGCGATGAGCATTTGACACAAACCCACTCCTATTGGGTCTTTTTAGCAGAGATTTAAGAAAAAGAAAGCTTGCAATTACATAGCACCTTTCACATCCCTTTCTGGATGTCTCTTTTTGCTTTACAGCCAATGAGGGTACTTTGGAAGTGTAATTACTGTTGTAATGTAGAGAATGTGGAAATCAAATGTTCTTTCTGGTTATACTTGCTTTGATGTGTAAGTATTGGTCAGGGTTGCCAGTACATCCCTCCTTTAGGTCCACAGAAAAAATTCCAATATAGAAGGCCACTCAGCCCATTGTATCTGTTCTGTTCATAAAATAGCCACCCAGTCTGCTCCCACCTTCCAGCACTGGGTTCATTTTGATACGTGCATATACAAATGCAATGGGGATACTTTTTAATGGTGCGTCTGAACGAAGGCTTCTCCAACAGTACAGCACTCCTCCGTACTGTGTCAGAGCAACAACCAGGAGCTCTGTGCTCAAGTCTCTGGAGGGGACTTTGACCCACAACCTTCTCACTTTGAGATAGAGGGTGGTGCCAAGTGAGACACGGCTGTCACCCAACCACATTCTTAACTGTTCAAATATGTGTCAAAAACCTTTGTATTGTTTATCATGGATAAAGTGCAGATGTTTCAGTTAAAAAATTCTGAAAACTGCCTGGGGCTTTTCATTCAAAAGTTGGGGATTTTTAACTTGACCTAAAATCTGGACAGTTTTAGAGCTTTCGTCTAGGGTTTATTTTATCGCTTGTTTTTGCATTAGACTTTGATCTGCAGATCAGGGCGGGAGCTTGAATGCAGAAGGGGAAGATTTAACTTGTTTAGCACATTGTGGGTGGGGGGGGAGTGCACAGTGGCACAGGCAGTAGAGATGTTGCCTCACAGCACCAGGGGCCTGGGTTCGACACTGACCTCGGGTGCTGTCACTGTGGAGTTTGCACGTTCTCCCTTTGAGTTTCCCCCGCGTGCCCCGGTTTCCTCCCATGTTCCAAAGACGTATGCGTTGGTAGTTTAATTGGTCGTTGTAAATTCTAGTGTGTAATAGAATCTGCAGGGAGTTGATGGGAATTTAGGGAGAATAAAAAATAGTACTAGGGTAGGATTAGTGTAAATAAGTGGTTGATGGTCGATGTGGACATGTTGGGCTGAAGGGCCTGTTTCTGTGCTGTATCTTGCTATCAGTTTATAACAAAAATTGTTGATAAATTGAGAAGACCAGCCAGGGAGGCAATGGGATGGATGGTGCCAGTAAACTTCAAGAGACACTGAAGGAAAATATGTTGGAGCAAATGATCAGGGCATTTTGGATGTGATACCCTTCTGCCTCTGTGCTCGGCCTTGCTTTGTAGTGTCCACTTCCTCTCTAGCACAATCCATTGCTGCTAAGTCAAGGAAACAATGTGAGGCCTCACGTTATGGAGCACCTTTCACAGCCCCTGAACATCCCTCACAGTCAGTTGGAAGCTGCATCAGATTTTACCCTCTTGCATGTCAAGTCTCCACCTGACCCTACCTTAAAAACTTACAAAGACTCTGCTGCCACCACCTTTTGAGGAAGAGAGTTCCAAACACTCACAACCCTTGGAGAGAAAATATTCACCTCATTGGTCTTATTGGGCTTTGTATTTAAACAGTGACCCTCCCGATTCTGAGGAAACACCCTCTCCACATCCATCCTTGCAAGACCCGTTAGGATGTTTCAATTGTCCCCCAGGACTCCAGCTGATACAACCCCTGAACATCCCTGACAGTCAGTTGGAAGCTGCATCGGGAATTTTGGCACAGGAAGTGCAAGCAAGCAGAGATGGGATAAATGGCTAGTTGATCTTTATTATTGAAGCTCACAGTGGAAACATTGGCCAGGACCAGTGAGAAAACTCTTGTTCTCTCCTTCAAGAGGAACCGTGTGGTGTTCTGCACGTGTCTGTGGTTCCACTTCCCATTGGAAAGGTGACATTCTGAGCTAGAAGGAAAGGTTGGGCAAACTTGGATTGTTTTCTCTGGAGCATTGGAGGGTGAGGGGAGACCTGATAAAAGTTTATAAAATTATGAGATGGAATATAGTCAGGGTCTTTTTTCCCAGGGCAGAAATGTCAAATACTGAAGGGCATAGGTTTAAGGTAGGAAAGGGAAAGTTTAAAGGAGATTTATGTGGCAAGTTTTGTTTTACGCAGAGTGTGGTCGGTGCCTGAAACACAGTGCCGGGGGAAGTGGTGGAAGCAGATACCATAGCAACGTTTCAGAGGGATTTAGACAGGCCTGGTTGGAGGGATATAGACCATGTGCAGGCAGCTGTGCGGTTGGTATCATGGTTGGCACTGCCATGGTGGGCCGAAGGGCCTGTTCCTGTGCTGTACTCTCCTATGTTCTCGTATCGGGGCTCAGTGCCGCCTGAAGGGAGAAGTCTGACCTGGGGATCAAGTCTTGGGAATGGGGCTCAAACGCAGGACCTTCTGAGTCAGGCTGAGTGATTTGGAGCTGTCACACTATGTGCTGAGAGTTAAATTACCTTCTCTCACTTTCTGCTACATGCCAGCTTTTAAAGTCAATTTTTTTCATTCTGTTGCTTCATTTCCTTACGTGTGAGTCCCAAGCATAAGACCGCTCTCGTGTGAGAGATCTTTATCGTCACTGCCTGCATTCACTTTGAGCCTGAATCTGGAAGTGACCAATAAGTGTTCTTCAATCCCAGCTAAATACTACCTTGATTTTAAAATTCTCATTCATGTTTTGGAACGGGTTGGAGAGGAGAGGAAGGGGACACCATGGCCCAGAACAGACAGGCGGGAGAGAACCACATCCAACATCCTGCTCTGTCACCTTTTTATTCAGATCCCTCCTGGCATTACCCCTCCCCATGCCTTGCCCCTTCCTGTCTCTGTAATCCCCTCCACCCTGCCAAGATCTCTCTGTTCCTCCATTTCTGGCTTCCTGTCTCCTACTCCAGCCCTCATTTAATTGTCTTCCCATTGGTGGTCACACTATCTGCTGCCGAGGCTCTGGAATTCCTAGTTTTATTCCCTTCCCCCATCCAGTTTCATCACTATACAACACTATACCTTCTGGTGCTCTCTGCCTCCCCATCGTGCTCCATCTGGCCATCACCCCTCCCTTAACTGGTTCCGCATCACCTTCCTTATCAGATTCCAGCATCTGCAGCCTCTTGTGTCTCCATTTATCATTTCCAGCCTCTGCCTCCACCTCCACGCTCCCCCTTTTGCTTTCTCTCTCTTTATCTGTGTCTACCCACCACCCACCTGCCGCTGTCTCCCAACTCCATCCCTCCCTCTCACCTCTTTAATCTGGGCATGTCCCCTTCACACTCTTGGTCTGATGCGGCATCTTGACCCAAAACATCGACCATCCCTCTGCCTCCACAGACAGTCAGAGACTTTTTCCCAGGGCAACAATGGGGCATAATTTTAAGGTGATTGGAGGAAGGTACAAGGGGGATGTCAGGGGTAAGTTTTTTTTACACAGAGGGTGGTGGGTGCGTGGAACACAGTGCCTGCAGAGATTGTGGGGGCAGATACATCAGGGACATTTAAGAGACTCTTAGATAGACACATGAATGATGGAGAAATGGAGGGCTATGTGGGAGGGAAGGGTTAGATAGATCTTAGAGCAGGATAAAATGTCGGCACAACATTGTGGGCCGAAGGGCCTGTACTGTGCTGTAGTGATCTATGTTCTGTGTGGCCTGAACCACTGAGTTCCTCCAGCAGTTTGCTATCCTGCACTGGAATTCTCTCCCTGAACCCCTCCACCTCTCCACCCTCCTTCAGAGCTCCCCTGAAACCCAACCTCTGTCCTGACATCTCCTCAAGCAGCAGTTTTCTTGGGTTTGCTCCTTCAAAGCATCTAGGAATGCTTTTTACATTGTTAAGATAAGATTTCTTTATTAGTCACATGTACATCGAAACACACAGTGAAATACATCTTTTTGCGTAGAGTGTTCTGGAGGCAGCTCGCAAGTGTCGCCACGCTTCCAGCGCCAACATAGCATGCCCACAACTTCCTAACCCGTATGTCTTTGGAATGTGGGAGGAAACTGGAGCACCCGAAGGAAACCCATGGAGTCACGAGGAGAATGGACAAACTCCTTACAGACAGTGGCTGGATTTGAACCCAGGTCACTGGCGCTGTAAAGCATTGCGCTAACCGCTACACTACCGTGCCTGCCTTAGGTGCAGCATTGCTGGTTGTGTTTGCCTCGCGCTGTTACGGTGGAGGGGTCAGTGGGATCTGAAGGTTCTGTTGCTTCTGTCCACAGAGACCGCTCGCTGGCTGCGATCTCAACCCGGGGGCCATGACCACATCTCAGCCGTCCACACTGGGGGAGCTGCAACTCTACCGGGTCCTCCAGCGGGCGAACCTTCTCCTCTACTACGATGCCTTCATCCAGCAAGGAGGAGATGATGTCCAGCAGCTGTGCGATGCGGCGGAGGAGGAATTTCTGGAGATCATGGCGCTGGTGGGCATGTCCAGCAAACCGCTGCACGTCCGACGCCTCCAGAAGGCCTTGCAGGAGTGGATCACAAACCCCTCGGCCTTCAACCAGCCCCTCACCAAGTTGCCAGCGAGCAGCATTCCCATTGCCAAAATCTCAGACCCCAACTCCGCCAGTGCCCAACAGGAGCATCCGTCGCGGCTGACGCAGAACATGGCTGGCGCGCAGGAGATCGGCAACAACCACGCCTCGCCGCGGCGGACGGAGACCTCGTCACAGACGGAGCCGGTGGCCTCGGGCCAGCACCTGCCCACCATCTCCAACGTCATCACGGTGACCAAGGAGGAGCCCCACTCTCCGCCCAAGGACGGCCCGTCCCTGCCCCTCACCCAGGACGTCATCCAGATCATCGCCGCCTGCGCTGAGCGCCTCATCCAGACCGTGCCCAGGATGGAGCCCAAGGAGCTGGAGTGCATCTTCATCAGCAACAAAAAGATGGCCAAAACCCTTGGCCACATCTTTGAGATGAGCGACCAGGAGCCACAGAAGGAAGAGGAGATCCGGAAGTTCAGCGCTATCTACGGGAGGTTTGACTCCAAGCGGAAAGATGGGAAAAATCTCACGTTGCACGAGGTACAGTCATCATTATCTACTTGACCATAAGATATGGGGGCAGAATTAGGCCATTCGGCCCATCAAGTCTACTCCACCATTCAAACATAGCTGATTTTGTTTTTAACCCCATTCTCCCGCTTTCTCCCCCTAACCTTTAACCCCCTTACCAATCAAGAACCTATCAATTTCTGCTTTAAATACACTCAAAGTGGCAATGAATTCCACAAATTCAACACCCTCTGGCTGAAGAAATTCCTGCTCATCTCAGTTTTAAAGGGACGTCCCTTTATTCTGAGGCTGTGCCCTTGGATCCTAGATTCTCCCACTAATGGAAACATCCTCTCCATGTCCATATTCAGGCCTTTCAGTATCCATTAGCTTGCAATAAGATCACCAGCCCCCCCCCCCCCCCCCCCCCAATAAGAACACTCAACTTATGAGCAAGGATTAGCCTTTTCTAGGCAGCTCTGCCATTCCATAAGATTACAATGGAGGGGGTGATTGGCCACTTTCTGAACAATCCCTATAACCCACAACACCCCTTTGGTCTAAACGTCTACCTCAGCCTTAAATTTCTTCTCAGAGGGCTGGGAATTTTTGGAATTCTCTATCCCAGAGAATCCTTGAATGTTTAATGACTTGGCATCCATGACTCTCCAAACATTCCCTCCTCTCTGAGAGAAGGCATTCCTCCTCAAACCATTCTTAAATGATCATTCTTTTCTTCTGAGTTTGTTCCACTTTCTAGATTTCCCCATTAGTGAAATATCCTCAAAGCATTTTTCCCTTCAAGGTTCCTCCAGGATTGTGAATGCTTCAGTGAGATCACCTGAGCTCTAGAGTGTGTAGATCCAACCCACTCAATGTTCCCCTTTATGACAAACCCTTCATCCCAGGAATCCCTTCCGTTCTCAGCATCAAGACGTGGTGATGCTCTGCATGCAAATTGGGAATGGCAGTGCACAATGGATCGGATGGCGGGCTGACTTGGTGATGGACTTGTCCAGTAAAGAGCTTCAATCTGGACCATTCGTCAAATCGATCAAATGTCAGGGGAGTCATCCAATCAACAGCCAAAATTCAGTGCCCATTTAACATTATTGACCAAAGACAAACCTCTCCCAATTGCAATACATTCTCACCCTCATTTTAAAATCCCTCCAAGGCCCAAACCCTCCCTATCCCTGTTAACTTCCTCCAGTCTGACAGCCCTCTGAGATTTCCACGCTCATCCAGTTTTTGCCTCCTGCATATCCCCAGTTTTCTTTGTTTGTTTTGATATCTGTGCCGTCAGACGCCAAGGTTCAGAAGCCTAGTATTCCCTCTCCTCCATGTCATTTTTGAAAACCAACCTCTTAGACCAAGATATTGAGTGTTGTTCATGCTCCATTATCAGATTTTGTCTGGTAACTGGTGTGTTGTCTTGGGTCACTTTGCAATGTCATCGGGAATATATAAAGTGACTGCTATGAAATGGGGAGAAATGTAGAAACTGCGAGCTATATCTCTTCTTCTGTGCCTTTCACACCAAAGCTCATTTATTTTTATGTTTCCGACAAGAGTTTTGATGAGGGGATGAGTCTGTCCTGAATTCAAACAGCCTATCTACAAGGAATAACTGTAATGGAAACAGAACATGCAGGAAATACTCAGTCGGTCAGGCAGCATCTATGGAGAGAGAGACATAGAATCAATGTTTCGACTTGATGATAACCTTCCATCAGTTCTGGTGAAGGGTCATTGAATTGAAACATTAATTCTATTTCTCTCCCCATAGCTGCCTGCTTTACCGAGTATTTCTTGCCTTTTCTATTAATATTTACAGGATCTGCAGTATTTTGCATTTGGACAATTATTTGTGTTATGTTATTACATTCTACACCTATTGTAGGATTTTAAAATGCATTATACATTCAGTAGTATAATCCAAAGCCAATAGACATGGGGGTCTTCAGATCCCTGGGTTGGATCAATTTGGGAGCACTGTACACAGTTATGGTCACCATGTACCTTAGTTAACCCACTATATCCCTGATAGCTAGGGGGAGTGGGAGCTGGAGCTGGGTGAGGGGAAATTGAGGTGCAAATGTCCTCCTGCTCCTGCTAACCCATGAGCAGCGGTAGAAAACCTCTTCCTGCTGAACCTGCAATTCCTCTCACCCCTTTAGCTGCCAGGATTTTGGAGTCTTGGGAAATGTAAACACCGCATCAGCACTCGTGGTTCACACAGCTCACTGACGTGATGCATTCACACCCTGAGATACGCAAGGTGTGTTGAGGAGGAGACCCTCCCTCCCACCACGTTTCATGCTCTCTGTTGGACTGTAACCCCTTCCGCTTTCCAGTGCAAATGGATTTTTAATCTGCATCACCATTTCTAGCAGGAAGTCCCAGAGCACGGTGCAGCCAAAACACTCGTTGAAGTGCAGTCACTGCTGTGTTGCAGGGAGTGCACCATGCAACTTGCACTCTACAAGCTCCCACACACACAAGTGAGATAAATGACTGGATTATCACTGGGTCTTCCCACCTACTGCTGGGAGACTTGCTTTTCCATGGGTGAGAATGAGTAACTGTGTTTGGGTATGCTGCTTCCCGAAAATCGCTGAAATGAATTTCGGGATCATTGTAACGCTGGTGTAAGTGGTCTGCTGTTTGGGTCTAGGCGTGTACAAGGATATGAGTGTGTGTGATTGAGCAAATGGTTATGGTGAATGTGGGTGTGCACGTGTGACTGCACTTGCACATACAGTCGGCACTCTCAGGGTTAATGCTGCAGCAGTTCAAGGGAAGTCTCGAGGTGAGAGCAGAAATTTATTTCATTTCAAAAGAAATCACTTCTGAGTAATGATTTATATCTGTGTCACCAGCTCCTCAGCTAACTCCAGTGGGGCTAGGCAGCATGCCTTAGGTGGCGCAGGTAGTAAGCTCCAGTGACCCTGATCTCCGGTACTGTGTGTGGAGTTTGCATGCTCTCCCTGTGAATGCATGGGTTTCCTCTGAATACTCTGGTTTCCTCCCACATGTCAAAGACGTGCAGGTTGGTAGATTAATTGGCCACTGTAAATTGCCCCTAGTTTGGAGGTGAGCGGTAGTAATCTGGGGAAGGTGGGGACCTGAGGTTACAAGGAAAATTTGTGAGGAAATGGGGATTGCTCTGTGAGCTGACATAGATGCAATAGGCAGAATAGCCTACTATGTCATAAGGAGATATGTGGAAAATGATAATTTTCACTCAAATGATTTCTAAAGCTTTTGCAATGAAGAAAGACAGAGACTTTATCCTGTGTCCATCCTCCAGGCTGTGCAGGAACCTCCATTGTCCTATTGAATTAGCTCTTGGGGAACTTTTGTCCACTACTGAGTGAAGTTCCAGGCTGTGAGCTAAAAGGATCCAGAGCTGTCAAGGAAATTTCCTTCCCATTATCCGCACTGCTTATCTTCCACTTACCTTATGTGGGTTCAATGTCTGATAATATTCACAGACTCAGATCCACGCTGAAGTGACAGCTTCCCCTTTCTGTCCTATATCCCCCGTCTTCTCTCTTCCTCACAACCCTGAAAAATGTATCTCCTTTCTTGATGCATTCATTTTCTTTACGTCAGCCAAGTGATGGTTGTGAATTGAGAGGGTGAATACTTGCAGACTTGAAGGGTTTTATGGCTTGGGCAGATCTCTGGATCTATCAGTGCCGATATAAAGGTCGGCAGGGATTGCTGAGAAGCAGTCAGGATATTGGTCTTGTTTTTGACCCCAGAGGCAGCAGAGAGTAACCAACACTATGTCAGCTATCTTGGTTCGTACAGCTCACTGCTGTGACGCCTTCAAACCCCGAGTCCTCCTCAGACCCCTGGGCTGGAGGAGCTGTCCCTCTCTGCCAGCATTGCTGTACGTTTCCTGCTCTCTTTGTGCCCAGACTTTTCAAGCCGTGACCATTTGTAGCATCGTCCACTGTCACCTCTTCCTGAGCCCCGTGCCATTGGATTTTCAGTCTTCATCACCTTTTCTAAAAAGAAATATTTTTGTTTCGGGTTACACAGAATAGAGTTGTACGTCATAGAAACAGGCCCTTTGCCCCACCACGTCTATGCCGACCTTCATGCCTATCCATACGACAGGGAACAGAAACAGGCCATTTGGTCCAACCAGATGTTGCCAGCATTAGTACTCCACACATCATTCCTCATCTAGGTACATCAGAGTGACCATCCATCCCCTTCTCCTCAGCTGCTTGTCCATTGTCCCTTTACAGTTGCCAACATTTCACCTCATCTCCACCCCACGGCACTGAGTTCCACACTCTTCCCACTTCTTGAGTAAAGAAGGTTCTTGTGAATGTGTTATTGGATTTCTTGGTGACGATCAGTTTCTTTCCATCCATCGTCAGATTTCTGAACGGTCCATGAACCCATAAACACTACCTCATTATTCCTTTTTTTTTTGCACTCTTTATTTATTTTGTGATTTATAGTAATTTTATGTCTTTGCGCTGTACTGCTGCCACAAAACAGCAAATTTCACGTCATATAAGTCAGTGATGATAAACCTGATTCTGATCTTTTCATGGTGGCCTCTAGTTATGCTCTTCCGCACAAGTGGAAATCTCTCTGTATCAAAATATTTCATAATTTTAAAAAACCTGTGTTAGACATCCTTTGACCTTCTCTTTACAGTAGCTTGATGGTTCCAAAACTGCAGAGGCAGACCACCTTTACCAAAGGCCTTGGTGAGCCAGTTTTAGGGAGTTACTTCAGTCTACCTGCCTTCCCTTAGGATTTCCCAATCCCCAGCGTAGACAGCTGAGTTGGAGGGAACTTTGGAGCCACCAGAGTTTCTCAGCATTACAAAGTGATCACTAGGACTGATTGGGCATTTGGTGGGGGCGCGGGAGGAGAATCATCTGCCCTGCTCTGTGACTCGGTGGGTAGCTTTCTCATCTCTGAATCTGAAGGTCGTGCGTTCAAGTCCCACTTCGGAGAATTAATAAACGCATTGACTGCAGTACAACGAGAGTGCTGCAGTGTTGGAGGTGTTGTCTTCCAGATGACACGTGAAATTGGGACCTCGTCTCCTCCCTCCGGGTATTATGTGGTTATATTTCAAACTGCAGGTGAGCTCTTCCAAGTTTCCTGGGTGAGGGACAGAGTTCTGAGATACCGACTATCCCAGTGGGGATTTTTTTTTCTATCAAGCAGTTGTTAGCCTTGTAAACGACGTTCTCCAGAAACGAATGAAATCAAGATTCATTCTGGTGGCCAGCATTAGCCGTTAGACATGTCAGTCAACGTAAAGTGACCAACCAAGGACTAGACATCCATTTACTCCAGTTGTTGACCCACTAAAATGAGGCCAATATGGGAACAAACATTAGTGTTCCAATTATTCTCTCTGTTCCTCATAAGGAGTGTTGCACTCAAGAGTTCAAAGGCACGGCTGTTACTGGAGTTAAGTATGGGAGCATTATAAAACAAGGTTGAGTGAATTTAACACATCTGGAATGGTTCTGAGTATTGAAATCAAAAGGTGAACAAATTGGAAATTATTTCACACTTTTCTTTCTTCTGAATGTCTCCAAGCAGTTTTCAGGTGATGTGCATTTGTTCTGATTGTACTTGCCATTGTAATGTGGACAACTCAGCTGACTCCACAAAGACTGCTGTGATGTTGACCAGATAATCTGACGTTAGGGGTGTTGGTACAGGGACAATTATTGACTGGAATACTGGGGAGAAAACTGCTCTTCTTGTAGCTGGCACCTGAGGATTTTTTACATTCTCCTTAGAGAGCAGTTTGATGTCCCATGTGAAGAACCTACAACTCGACAGTGCATCACTCCCTCTGTTCACACTTGGCGTCAGCCTGAGTCTTATGTGCTCAGATTTCGGGAGCCGGACTTTAACCCACCACCTTCCGACTCGGAGTGAGAGCACTCCCAACTGAGCCAGAGATGAAATGGACGCAGTCAACAGTTGGCACTCTCAAGGCTTCATTTTAATTTGGTATCGTGTGGCCTTCAGCTGACAGGCTAATCAGATCCCAACCAAGTAACAGTTGGCAGCAGTCCGTTTCTGTGAACATAACTTTGACGCAGTGACCTTCTTTCTTGGAACATTACCAGAAGCAGTGTACTAGCTTGGGAAGGAAGTGCTCTGTGTGGAGAGTGAGCCTTCACGTGGAAATAAATCCCTATATCATTCAGGGCGGTTTTACAGTAGGATGAGCACACTGTTATAAGGATCAAACCTTAAAAGAGGGATCAGCAGCCAACCAAGTCACTGTTAGAAAAAATAGCACGCAGCCAATAATCTTTAATACTTCCTGTACCACTGAAAATAGGTACACTTGGAAAGACACAGCCTGTATGTGTACTACTACCTGTTTTACACCTGCTCCATTTGAATGGCGTGTAATTATTTCAGACCCTGACCCTTGGAAAGAAAGACCTTCATTTAGGTTACAACCTTTGGAAAGATCTCCACACACTAGGCTTGATTGAATCTCATCTTGTTAGTACCACAGCCACCTTCCATTGCTGGATTGGTTTCTGTGTTCTAAGACACTGAAGATCTCAGTGGGAATATTTTTGTTATCATTTACATTTGTGGGCAATTACATGACCTCCCATTGATCGTACCAGAACAAACAAAGCTAAAGGGTGGGAAACGGTCACAGACCCAGAGTCAGCTAAAGTCAGGCCAGACCTCATAGGAGTATGTGATCCCTGGCCAACTGTGTGGACGTCTTCAGAAAGGGTGAGAACATTTCCTGGCAGTGGGTTTGTTTCATTTTACCTGGAATTGCAAACACATTGAATATCTGTTTCCTTCTGTCTACTTCAACACTCCCGACTCCCAGCTCCACCCCTCCCCCTCCCTACCTAGCTCCAGCTGCCCATTACCTTTCACTCCTCCTTGGTTCACCAATCACCTACTGGCCCCTGTGTTGCCACTCCCCCTCTCTTCTTTACACTGGCTATCTTCCCTCTACACCCTTGGTGTTGATGCAGGGTTTCAACCTGAAACGTCAACCGTTCTTCTCCTTCCATAGATGCTGCTCGACCTGCTGCATTCCTCCTGCATATTGTTTGTTGCTCCTGATAACTGTTCCTTGCGAACTGTCTGAAGGTGACCGTGTGGGGACTGAGGTTCAACGTCCCTCTGTACTCCTACGTGCCTGAGTATATGTTCCTCACCAGTTGTGTGGGGGAACCAACTTTCCACACCTCTTGAACTACCAAGCCTGTCTTTTTACAAGATTACAAAAGACTAATCAGATTAAATAAAAACAGAAAGGGCTGGAAGACTTGGCAGCATCTGCGGAGAGAGAATTAGTTAATGTTTTGAATTGATTAGATTAACTTGGTCACTGTAAACACTTTAAAAGCACCATTTCCATTCCCCTGCCCTGCACCACTCCTTACATTGCTGCACCCAGTTATATCTCTTCAGTTCCAGGGATTTTCCACCAACTCCATGCTTTGTATGGAAAAATAAGTTCTTGATGTTAGTCATAAAGTTCGTTTGAACCAGTGAGACATTTTCCTAGTCCCCTGTGGTTTAAAGTATTATTCTGGGATTTCGTATTCTATATCAGACACTCTTTTGTACATTTCAATGACAACAGCTTCTTTCTATCTGATCACAAACCACGGACGGTAAAGACTGGGCTCTACAGAGTTTTCCTTACAGACCCTGGATTAGTGTTCCTTGGATCTCCGACCTGTCTGAGTGTTCACCTGACTCTGTTGGAGCTGTTCTTATTGTCTCTCTATTCATTTTCTGTTCCTTTAAGTTTATATGAGGCTCCTCTGGCATCACCACTCCCCTTCTCTGTAGCCTTTTCCTTCTCCCCAATCATCCTGTGCATCCCTAGTGTTATCATCTAAGTATCTCAGCCCCAAGCTCTGGAACTCCTCCCACAACCATTCTGTCTCTATCCTCTTTTGAGACGCTCTATAATTCCTGTCCCTTAGACCAAGTTTTTGGTCACATCAGTTCTGGTATCTCCTTGTACGTCGTGATTTCAATTTTTTTGTTTGAAATTGATCCCTGGAAATCCTTTGAGAAATTTTACACTGTTATATGCACAATATAAATGCAGGTTGTTGGCTTTAGTTTACTTCTCTTCTGTGAGTACCTGATCCATAAAGTCTCAATGAGGCTGATTTTTGGTTGTTTGTTTCCCAACTATTACCCTCACTCGAGAGTAGCAATGACTGTCTTTTAATGTGATTCATCTGCTCCCAGAGTGTGCAGTAATATTCCCCTCTCAGTACAGTGGGAACTGTTGTGGAAGGGGTGATACTCTTAGCTAACTTGGCTGCATGCTGGTACTTCAGTATGTTGTACCACGCTGTGACCAGATATTGTTTCCGCTCTCCCATCCTGTCTTGGAGAGATGGACGAGGGACACTTTTTGTGCTACTGTGGTGGGTGCTGAAGGTTTATTTAGAGTGGTCGATAAGCTCTGATGAGAGTACAGCTTGAAGGTGATGGGAAATGGATCCTGAGTCAGGTATTTGTGCAATTTCCTGAAATCTGACTATTTCTGTGTCAGTATTTTAATTATTGTTTTGTTATGTTTTTTTGCTGCTTGTGATGCCATGGAGTATTAGCAAGGAAGCATTCTATATCAATGTAAAATAAACACCTTAAGACAAGTAATAAAGTCCTTCAGAGTGATGGGAAATAATCCAAAGTTCCTGCATGTCCTCTCCCCGCCCCCCAGAAGTAAAACCTAGACCATCAAGAGTTTATACAAGCCATAAAAATTGCACTCTTGCATATTTTGAACTGTTGTACAATTTGTTCAGAGGGGTCTAGGTGTTGTAGTGCATGAATCACAAAAAGTTAGCCAGCAGGTCCAACAAGTAGTGAAGAAGGCAAATGAGATGTTGGCTTTTAATGTGAAGGTGTGAAGTTTAAGAATGGGGAAGTTACACTTGTACAGGGTGTTGGGGAGGCCACACCTAGAATATTGCACACAGTTTTGCTCCCCTTACCTAAAAGGGGATATCATAGCATTGGAGGCAGTCCAAAGAGATTCACCAGCTAATTCCTGGGATGAGAGAGTTGTCCTATCAAGAGAGGCTGAACAGTTTGGGTCTGTATTCCTTTGAGCTTATTCAGACATAAGGGGGCCCGATAGGGTTGATGTTGAGATGTTTTCTCTTGTGGGAGAGTCTCAAACTTGGGATCATAGATACAAAGTAAGGAGCCAGTCATTTAAACTGAGGTGTAAAGAACTTTATTCTTTCAGAGGGTAGTAGATCTCAGGAAGTCTCTGTCCCCAAGGGTGGAGGAGGCCAGATCATTAGATGTATTTAAAGTGGAGATAGATAAATGTTTGAAAGACTGAGGAATTGAGGGCTATGGGGAACTGGCACAGAAGAGGAGTTGGGGCCAGCTTAGATCAGCTATGATTACTATTGAACAGCAGGCAGGTTTAAGGGGCCAGGTGACCTACTACTGCTCCTATTATCTTGTATTCCTGTGACAGAATGTTATGTACTGCTGCAATCTATCATGTTGATCTTGCACCTGATGCTGCTCTCACTCAGATTCTCTTCCCACGTCATTGTACACAGATTGGGACCGAGAAATCTAACATTGTGGAAAGCAAACCAACTCATTTCCTCACCTTGAAGCAGTTGTCCTGGTCATGACCCTTAGTTCAGGAGCACTTTTCAGATGGACAATGTTCTGGGATTTACCAGCTTTTTATTATCTGCGTCAACTTCCTTGAGCTGTCCAGCAATGCTTCTGAAAACCAATCAAAAGCAAAATGGATTTGTGTCCAACTGCATTCTGTGCTTTTCTAATTAGGCTATTAACCAATCAGCTTTGACAGCCATCACTTAAAAAGTGGAGCGAGAACTCTTAGAAGCTAATTATTATGATTAAAGGTCATGGAATCATTACATACAGGCCACTTGGCCCACTGGGTTCATGACAGCTCCTTGTCGAGCAATCCATTCAGTCTCAGTTACCCTGTTGTTTCCTTGCAGCCCTGTAGACCATTTTCCATTGAGTTCTTATCCATTTCTCTTTTGAAACCCCTGATTGATACTGACAGGAAATAGGTTCCAGATTTAAGCCACTCTTTATGTAAAAATATTTTCTCTTATGTTCTGCCATCCCCCCCCCAAAAATGTTGAATCAGTATTCCCGGTCCTTGTTTAATCTGCTGATAGCAATTCATGTATGACAATAATATCTTTCTTTATATTCCACCCTGTTCCAGAGTTCTCCCTGCTGTTTGTCTAACTTGACCTCCTCCCTCTCTCAGTTTCAGTTCCTTTCCTCTGCTTTGCTAATTCTCTGTTCCTCTTTGAAATTTACAGTCCCGTCTAAAAGCACCAGTTTATCTACATGTCATTGATGCCAATTTCTAAGCAAGGATCACCAAAAAAAACTTTGAGAGGAGAGAGGCAGACAGACAGACAGAGAGAATTCCCAGAGAGGGACATAGCAAGGAGGGTGAGATTGTGACTGGTCTAGGGTTGTAGGATCATCTCCACCATTCATGGCTTGGCTAAGTGCTAAGCACTGTCAAAGGAGAGATAACCTACCACCACTTAAATCTGCCTGACTATTTCAGCAAATTCTCAAAACAAAGCCCCCCCCCCCCCTCCCCCAACTCTCTTCAAATTTTAAGTGCTCTGTAATTTCAGTTCCCTTTTGGTAAAAACTTACCTTCCCAGGTTTAATTTACTGGGATGATTAACTTCTACCAAAAGGGAACTAAATCAGTGTTTGCTGTTGGGGCGGGGAGAGGGGAGGAGGGCAGTGTAACAGTGAGGTAAGAGGCTATTTTTGGTTTATTAAAGATTGGTTGAACTGACTCTGGGGGTTGGGGCAAGTATGAACTTTGTTCCCTGTAACAAAACCAAACTAAACCAAATTCTCGAAAAGGGAAAGTCCCCTGTTTCAGGAAACATTTTGGAAATAATTTGCACACATTGGGTGCTGGTGAACATGTATGTCTCTCCTGCCCACCAAGCGGACAAAGCCTCAATTGGCATTGCATTAGAAGGACCCCGAGCAAAGTACTGCAGGTGCTTGAAAACCTGAAACAAAAACAGGAAATTCTGGAAATACTCAGCCGGTGAGGCAGCATCTGTGGAGAGAGAGAAAAGCGCAGTGAGCCTTTGAGGTCAAAGACTTTTTGTCAGAACAGTCATGGAAGGTCATCCATCTGAAACATTAACTCTGTTTTTCTCTCTCCTCAGATGCTACCTGAGTGCTGAACATTTCCATCATTTTCTATTTTTATTTAGAGTCATAGAGTCATACAGCACAGAAATGGGCCCTTTCCCATTTCTGTGCTGTATGACTCTATGACTCTAAATAAAAATAGACCAAGATTCCCATCTAAGCTAGTCCCATTTTGACCCATATCCTTCTAAACCTTTCCTGTCCATGTACCTGTCCAAGTACCTTTTAAATGTTGTTAATGTTCCTGCCTCAACCACTTCCTCCGGCAGTTCATTCCGTATACTGACCACCTTCTGGGTGAAAAAGTTGCCCCTCAGGTCCCAATTAAATCTCTCCCCTCTCACCTTAAACCTATGCCCTCTAGTTCTTGATTCCCCAACCCACGGAAAAAGACTGTGTGCATTCACCCTATCTATGCCCCTCATGATTTTATATCATGATATCATGTAAGATCACCCCTCGTTCTCCTATGCTCCACTGAAAAATATCCCAACCTCTCTCCGTAACTCAGTCCCTCGAGTCCTGGCAACATCCTTGTAAATCTCCTCTGCACTCTTTCCAGCTTAATGGCATCTTTCCTATAGCAGGGTGACCAAAACTGAACACAGTATTCTAAATATGGCCTCACCAGTGTCTTGTACAACTGCAATGTAACATCCCAACTTCTATACTCAATGCCCTGACTGATGAAGGCCAGTGTGCCAAAAGCTCTACCCTGTCTACCTGTGATGCCACTTTCAGGGAACCATTGACTTGTACTCCTGGGTCCCTCTGTTCTACAACACCACCCAGGGCCCTACCATTGACTGAATGTCCTACCTTGATTTATGTCACCAAGATTTGTGCTCCCATTTCTGAGTATGCAGCACTCCCTCAGTAATTTCCTGGAGTGACAACCAAGCAGGGAATGGTTGGGGAATTATATTCCGGCTGGCGATGTTGCCGATGCGTGTTAGCAGGCTGGGAGTTATTTTCCCACCCATTCCACTGCCAGTGAGGTTGGTGGCTGGAAAGCTGCCAAGATCTCCTGTACACCGGCACATTAGATCAAGACCTTCATAGGGAAATACAACAGCTGCAAGCACTTTTCATAGCAGAAGGTCTCCAGTAGAATCTAAAGCAACCAAAACCAAATGCTCACACACTCAGAGTTCCCAGCAAAATGAATCACAAGTTTCCAGAGGTTAAAACTCAGTTTTATGTGCTCAGCAGGATCTTGTGTCGTAAATTCAACAAATAAATGTTTTATATAATATGTACTTACATATAACATACAACTAGCCCTTAAGTACATTGGATATATAAAGAAAGATAGTATTCACAATCCCAATATACTGTGAATATGGCTTTGACCTGAGCAATTCAGGCTAGAATTTGTATGTTCTTATCTGTGAAAAGGCCGCTAGCTGTTTATAGCGAGATTGTTTGTGATGATGTAGGCTGGTCTGGAGTCCTGGGAGTTATCAGAGTCTTACCTCACCGTGTGAAATGATGCGTTGGTGTGCCAGTGAGTTCCACAGTCACTGCTCAGGTAACTAATGGGCTGGTTGGTTTTCTTGGCAGGTAATGGTTAATGAAGCGGCCGCACAGCTCTGCATGATCGACAGCACTCTGCTGGCCAGGCGTGACGAACTCTTCCCACTAGCCCGACAAGTAGTCCGAGACTCCGGGTACAAATACAGTCACAGGTATTCCAGGTAGGGACGGGGGTTTAACCCAGCCATGCCCCCCGGTTACAAACCACACAAGCTGACTTTACCAGATCTAACCTTTGTCACAACACTGAGAGGACTAGACTCCACACCACTGACCAGAGTCTGTGTCTACGGGAACATCTCTACGATCTCGACTTCCCTAGAGTTTATAGTTACCAACAGCACTCCGGTAATCAGTCACAAAACTTGTCACAAAGCTAGCAAAATTGTAATATTGGGACAAAATATATAAACAAAGTCACAGTGTAAATAGATTGCCATAATGGTTCATTCACAAGATTTTGGTGTCACTGACAGTCTTACAGAGGTGTATAAAACCATGAGGGGCATAGATAGGATGAATGCATACAGTCTTTTTCCCAGGGTTGGGGAATCAAGAACTGCAGGGCATAGATTTAAGGTGAGAGGGGAGAGGTTTAATAGGAACCTGAGGGGCAACTTTTTCACCCAGAAAGTGGTCAGTATATGGAATGAGCTGCCAGAGGAAGTGGTTGAGGCAGGTACATTAACAACATTTAAAAGGTACTTGGACAGGTAAACAGATAGGAAAGGTTGAGACGGATATGGGCAAATGGGACTAGCTTAGATGGGAATCTTGGTTGGCATGGACGTGTTGGGCTGAAAGGCCCGTGTCTGTGCTTTATGACTCTATGACAGTCAGTGCCTATTCTCTAATAGTCCCTGAGGAGACTGTGGTGAATTGTCTTTTTGGGCCATTACAGTTGACATGGTGAAGGTCTTTCCACAGTAGTACTGAAGTGATTGAACAGGCCATTCAGTCCATTGTGTTCTTGTCAGCCAACAAGAGCTACTTGAGCTACCTCCAGTAGGTTAAGACACTTCCATCTCCAACTGCATTTTTAACATTTTTAGGATTTCTGCCTTTGTTAACCTTTCAGGCCATGAGTTCCAGACATCCACCTTATCTGTCCGCTGATCCCTCTGCCAATCTGCTGCTTAGTGGGACCTTTCTGTTCGCCCCACCAAGATCCCTACTAATTTAATTTTAAAAATTCCATGGGCTGTGGGATGTGGTGGTGGGGTTTGAGGACTGGACCAAACACATGTCCAGGTCAGGATGGTAAAATCCCACAGCAATGTCCTGAGGGAGAGCCCAGGAATTCTCCCAGTGTCCTGGCCGACTTAACCCCTTAAACAACACAAGTGAATCACTAATCTGGTCAGTGTTCTGCCCCTGTTAGGGGAGGGGGTGTGGTGCCCCGCATGTGTTGCACTTCCAACATTATAACAGCAACTGTGCTTCATTGTATTCTGTTGGATATCAAAAACTTTGGGTACTGTGAAGTGTTGAATGGTGTTATTTGAATGCAGGTCTTTATTTGTCTCTTTCTTTGCTTTAATGACTCATCCATGGGGTGGCATGTCTTAGATCTTGACCCAAAGAGTCAAGATGGAAGCGCTCAAGTCTTTGAGTAGGACTGTAGTTCTGACGCAGAGACACTGGTGCTGATTCTAGCCAGACAATATAAAGGGGCTGCTGGTCAGCAAAACCATTTACCAGGAGTTATTCTATATCCAAATCTTAGTTACTAAATCTTTCAAGGAAGCCATCAGTAAATTCATTATTTGATCGGAGTTTGTTACAAGAAGGAGACTCCAGGGTTGCCACCTCTCCATCTTTAGCCTGGAGCGTGTAGGGGTTGGAGGTTAATGTCTGGGATCCTGCTGGAAGTATCTGGGGAGAGAAATCAATGGGAGAATTGAGTAAAATACTTCTTAAATTTTTGTTAGCTGCTTCTCATTATATAAAAGTATTGAAGATGGAGTGTTGCAGTTGTTTGACAGCCAAGGATCATCCAATCTAATGTTTTCCAGTCAGCATGTTTGTTGCGTTGGAAGGGAACTTAAGTGATATGTACTGATAGATGCCATTGAGAGTGAGCCTCTTCTCTTGACTTTTCTTTATTGCCATCACGATTAAGGCAACATAAGAGTACAATGGCTTTTGCAATCGGTCAACTTTCTCCAGGGACTCCTTGTCTCCAACCTTGACCAAAACAGACTTGCCCTGAACACTTGATGCATTGCTGATGCCTTCCGGATTGTGGTTCTCCGTATTGTGAAACCTTTCCATAGTTTTGGCTTTAGGTGTAAGAATCCAGAGAATGGCACTGCCTTCCCAGTCTGCACTCAATCCAGCATCTTGTCGTGTCTGGAGTGTAGGGGCGGGCAGTTGGAGACAGGATTCATGGGATGAAACCTTTAACTTGCATAATCCAAATGGATCCTAAACAAGGGAGTCGCAGCTTAATCGCTTTCAAAATTATTAGGATTGTTTTTAATATTTTTAGATCCAAGTTTATAGATACACCGATTCCTAAGAGGCCACGGCTGGATCCCAATGGTCAATATCTGCGGGATGAAGTGCACACTCGGACAGTGCAGGCAGAGCTGATGAAGCTGAAGAGACAGGTGAGTGTAACTCAGTGTTTGAGCCTCACTGGGGCAAAAGAGACTGATTCAATCCTGTGGTCACTGCTGGGATCCACACTGAGAAAGCCCATACAGGGAGGGCTGGAACACATGAGTTTCATTCAGGCATTCATACTTTGACCAAAGACACAGGACAGGAAATTGAGATATCCTTAATCCATGCACTGTCCTAGGAGTGCCTCTTTCTAAGGTGATGAGAAAGGACTGTGAGCAGGGACCTCCGGGTATGGGGTGTCGTTGGTACACTGTGTCATGTGTAGAAGCAGACAGCAGCGAAAACTACACGGGGAAGTGTTTTTTTTAACACTCATTGCATCTGAGGCTGTCTCTCACCACATAAAGCTCTGCCCTTGCCACCACCTTGCAAGCTCTGCCATTTATAAAGCATCCAACACATCCTCAATGTTCTCACAGACAGTGGCTTCAAGCACAGCCTATACTGCTCTGGATCAAAACTGGAAGCTGTGTGCACAGCAGGATCCCACAAGCAGCAAATATGATAACTAACCAGTTACTGTGTCTTCCCTGAGGGATAAACGTTGGCCAGCTCGTCTTTCTCTGTCAATGTCTATGCAGAGAAGTCCAATAGTATCATGACTGCCTTCCACTCCAGCCAGCAGGGGTCACTGGCTGCTGCTTGGAAGCACTAACCTTCATCCCCCTCCTCACCTGGAGTATCGTTTATTGTTGTCACATGTACCTAGCTACAGTGAAAAACTTGTCTGGCATACTGTTGGTACAGATCAATTCATTCCAACAGTGCATTGAGGTAGTACATGGTAAAACAATAACCGAATGCAGAATCTCCTTCCCTTAAACTAAAAAAGCTATAGAGGGACGGCAGGAAGAGCCATAAGATAAGATTTCTTTATTAGTCACATGTGCATCGAAACACACAGTGAAATGCATCTTTTGCGTAGAGTGTTCTGGGGGCAGACCGCAAGTGTCGCCACGCTTCTGGCGCCAACAAAGCATGCCCACAACTTCCTAACCTGTACATCTTTGGAATGTGGGAGGAAACCGGAGCACCCGGAGGAAACCCACGCAGGCACGGGGAGAATGTACAAAACTCCTTACAGACAGTGGCGGGAATTGAACCCGGGTCTCTGGCGCTGTAATAGTGTTATGCTAACCGCTACACTGCTGTGCCTGTGGGTCTGTCAGGTGAGGAGAGATTGAGGAGGTGATCTGTCTTCTAGAGTTTAGATCAATGAGACCCCATTCAACCATAAATGTTTGGACAGGACACAAACAAGGAAGATGTTTCTGTTGGTTAAGGAGTCGAAGTCGCTAAATAAAGGTGGGCCACTCAAGACTGAAATGTCTTCCCTCACTTGGTGGTGAATCGATGGAAGCTGTGCAGGCTTGGTGGTTGATTTCCTTCAAAACTGAGTGATAGATCTGTGGATGTTAGAGGAGTTAAGGGGTGTGAGGGTAGGGCAGGAAGGGATGTTGAGGGAGAAAATCAGCCACGATCTTGTTGAATGGCAGAGTGGACTCAAGGGATCACCTCGTCTACCCCTATGTATTGTGTACCTGTGTCTGATGTGGGGACTGCTTGTGATTCCCTGCCTTGGCTAGTTTGGCCCAGGAATTGTGAGTGGCGCAGCTGGTAGAGCTGCTCCCTCACACTGTCTGTGTGGAGTTTGCACGTTCCTCCCTGTCACTGTGTGGGTTTACCCAGGGTGTTCTGGTTTCCTCCCACATCCCTCAGACATGCTGGTGAGGAGGTTAATTAGCCAAGGTAAATTACCCCCAGTACATAGGTGAGTGGTAGAATCTTGGGGGGAGTTGATGGGAATGTGAAGAAAATGGGACTAGTGTGAGGGCGCTTGATGGTCAGCATTGCATTGATGGGCTGAAGTTCATGTTTCCACATTGTATGACTCAATGATCTTCGCACCCCTCCATGTTTTACCAGCTAAACCACAGGGACTTTTACTCTTTAGTCTTCTAACCAAGCATTGCGTGAGCAAAGAACAGAGGCGACCCAGATACTAATGTACGTGTTCCCCTGGAGCCTCACTGTCACTGACTAGACTGTAGGTCAGCCATAGCTTAATTGGCGGTCTCTCAACTCTGAGTCGGAAGTAGAAAGAGAGAGTGCAGGTCAGGTAGCATCAATGGTGAGGGAAGTACAGTCAGTGTGTCAGGTGGAGGAGCTTCCATCAGAAGTTCATGTCTTACTCAAGAGAGGGGAGCATTACAATCTAGGCTGCACCGTTAGAGGTGCCAACCATTGGATGAGAGGATGAGCAGAGACCTCCTTAAAAAGCATCTAGACAAGTACTTGAATCGCCAAGGCATAGAAGGCTACGGACCTAATGTGGGTAAATGGGATTAGTGTAAGTAGGCAGAAGGGCTGGCATGGACTTGGTGGGCCGAAGGGCTTGTTTCGGTGCTGTATGATTGTGACTCCTCTGCTCTTTCGGGTGGATGTAAAACACATGCTACCAGTTTTGAGGAGGAGCACCGGTATTTCACCTCATTACTTTGGACTATGTTTATCTCTCATTCACATCAGGAAAATAGATTAACCATCCTATTGGTGCTTATGGGTGATTGCTGTGCGTGCATTCACTGGCAGGTTTCCCAAGTAACTGCACTTCAACAGCATTTACAGTAAACCACTTTGGGACTTCCTGAGGTTGTGGAAGGTGCTATACAAATGCAAGTCTCTTTTTGTTTTGTAAGTGTAAGCTCAGCTGCAGACACCGACCCTCTGCCAGAGATTGCCTTGGAAGCTGTATGAAGGAGAATTGGTATGTTCTTTTTCTCCCCCTTACAGGAGCGGCTGCTGGAGATTCAGGCTATTCTGACTGGCATCTACCAGAAACAGGAAACCCTCAAGTCCAAGATCATGCACGAGGAGCTGAGTAATAACGTGACCGAGGTCCACGAGCTGCAGGTGCGTGTCTATCCTGTGACGCTGCAGTGAAAACACTTCCCCTGACCCTCTGCGGGCAACCAGTGACCCTGCAGTCCCTTGCCGTGGCTGACTGGCTGATGATCCCCGACATTTGGTGACGTGAGGCAGAGGGAGTGCTACACTGTCAGAGGCACCTTCTGTTGTTTAAGCAAAGGCCCAGCCCACCCTCAGAGGCAGCAGTGATTACAAAAGAATTGCAGGGCTGAGCTCTACTCCGTTTATCAGGATGAGTGTAGCTTCAGTAACACTCAAGAAGCTCAGCACTATCCAAGACAAGTGGTCTATGTATACCCCATCAACCATGAACATCCCTGAGCTCTGGGCCACTGTTAATCTCTCAGTCAGACTCGCGAACGTGGATTACCAGGTCATTCTCATGTTGGGGTCTTGCTGTGCTCAAATTGGTTGCTCTGCTTCCTGCATTACAACAGTGATGACACTTCAGAATGACTTCATTGGCTGTAAAGTGTTTTGGGAGTTCCTGAAAGAGACTTGGAGAGCGCTATAGAAATGCAAGTATTTAATGACGGGAGAGGAGAGAAATCAATACTAAAGAAGTCAAAGAAATGAAAGCAAAATTTCCTTTCTATTCTCTCTCATCATCTCATCTCTACCAGGATGCAGGGACATTTCCCATCCCCTCCTACCCCTTGGGAAGATGGTGGTGAGCTGCCTTGATTCACTGCAGGCCTTCTGGTGAAGGCACTCCTGCTCTGAGGGACCCCGTTCCAGGATTTAGACCCAGCAACGGTGAAGGAAAGGCAGGGTGGTGTGCTCCCATGCACCTACTGCCTTGTGGTAGCGGTTGCGGGGTTGGGAGGTGCTGTTGGAGTAGAAATGCTCTAGTGCATCTTGTCGATGGTACACACTGCAGCCATGTTGCACAGCTGGTGGGATGGAGCGAAAATTTAGGATAGTTGATGGGGTAGATATAGACCACTTGCCTTGCATGGTGTTGGGCTTCTTGAGTGTTACTGAAGCTACTCATCCTGGTATTGGTATTGGTTTATTATTGTCACTTGTACCGAGGTACAGTGAAAAACTTGTCTTGCGTACCGATTGTACAGGTCAATTCATTACACAGTGCAGTTACATTGAGTTAGTACAGAGTGCATTGACGTAGTACAGGTAAAAACAATAACAGTACAGAGTAAAGTGTCACAGCTACAGAGGAAGTGCAGTGCAATAAGGTGCAAGGTCACATTTGTGAGGTCACAGTCCATCTCATTGTATAAGGGAACCGTTCAATAGTCTTATCACAGTGGGGTAGAAGCTGTCCTTAAGCCTGGTGGTACGTGCCCTCAGGCTCCTGTATCTTCTACCTGATGGAAGAGGAGAGAAGAGAGAATGTCCCGGGTGGGTGGGGTCTTTGATTATGGAAATGGAGCATGTTTCATCAGACTCCTGACTTGTTCCTTCTACTTAGTGGGAAAGCTTAGAGGAGGCAGGAGGTGAGCTACTTATTGTAGGGTACTCAGTTTCTAACCTGTCCTTGTAGCCTTGGTATTCATGTAGCTGCTCCAGTTAAGTTTCTGATCCTTATCCATGGTCTGCATTACTCATTCATTACTATAAACAGTATTTAATTGTTCCTCTGTTCATAGAGAAACATAGTGTGATCGGGACTACAGATACTCAAATCACTGTAAACAATGGTGCTGATTTGTAAGTCCGCTTGAGTAAAGAAAAGCAATCCTAACACGAGGATTGAGAAGCTACACTAACTTGCCTCAGACCTTGCTAAATCCATACTTGTGCTGTGTACACTGCTGATTATAAAAGAGGTGTAAGTTGTGGAGAGGCTGTAAGAAATGATTTATCAGTACGGCGACAATTTACACATCGACAAAGGATGAACAGACTGGGTCTCTCTTTTTGAACGGAAAAATCTATGGGGCGGTCTAATAGAGACGTTCAGGGACTGTGTGCTGGTGATGGAGGGATTGGATGCTCGGTGGTGAAGGGGGCTATAGAGTGGGCTGCTGTGTCCTGGACAGTGTTGGGCTTCTAGAGTGCTGTCTGTGCTGCAGAGGGTATTGCATCTGTGGCTGATTGCATCCCCCTTCTCCCACCGTTCCTCCTCATGTGAATTCTATTTTTGAATTGTTTTTGTCAGCACCATTGGCTCAGAGTGATAGAGACACCAGAGTCTGCAGATGTTGGAATCTGCAGCAACAAACAATCTGCTCGAGGAACTCAGTGGGTCGAGCAGCATCTGTGGGAGGAAAGAACTTGTTGACATTTTGAGTCAAAACCCTGCATCAGGAGTCACGATACGGGATTTTGACCTGAAATGTCGGCGATTCTTGCTGCGCCGCAGATGCGGCTCAACCCGCTGAGTTCCTCCAGCAGATTGTTTGAAGGCCCAGAGTGATGTGCTGCTCCCTGCTTCTGTTCATTCGCTCCACAGGCCAGTTATTCTTGTTTTCCTTTCCTTCTCTCTCCGTCTCCGCGGAACATCTCAGCTGGAGCTGGAGAAGGTCACCACGGAGCAGCTGTCGCTAATGCAGGAGCAGAACGACCTCATCAAGAAGCAGAAGCGATCGGACAAGTACTTCTCGGCGAAGGCGCGCAGCCTGTCCCTACTGGGGATGCAGCAGGTAGAAGAGGAAGATGGCGGAATGTCGGAAGGAAGCGGAGATGGTGAGTTTCGGTGACCCATCCGTCGCTCGAGCCCAGTCCAGCAGCTGCAGGAAGACCTGCGACAATGCTGCAGTTCTGGGCTGCTCTGGTGGCAGGAAGCAGGTTTGTGGGCTGCAGTGTAGCAGAGGCAGCAAGGAAACACTTGCTGTAGCACAAGGCCCCTCGAGGCAAGTGAACCACTTCTGAAGCACAGTCGGAAAATGGACTGTCGAGTTTTGTAGAACAAGATCCGGCAGACGCCAGTGAGTGATTAACCAGTTAATCCGCCTTCAGTGAAGTTAGTTAAGAGGCAAATGCTGTTCAGAATGCCTTTGGAATCATTTGGTGCACAAGAGAGCAGGTGAGGCGTTGGTTAGAGACTGTGGCCTTAGTTCCATTGTAGCGCAGTGATTCCTGACCAGCACTGGACTGACACTGGAGCCCAGTTCATCAACATTGAATTTCAGATCTCTCCACAGACCCGTGCCACTGACACCTCCCCAATCCTGATAACTCCCAGAGATCTCTGTGCTCCTCCTGTTACAGACTCCTGGTCATCCCTTACTTTAATTGTCCGACCTTTTCTGGCTGTGTGTTCAGCCACCTAAGTCCCAAGTAAAGTCCCTCATCCCTCCCTCTCTTCTCCCTCCCCCCTCCTCCCTCCCCCCCCTTCTCCCTCCCCCCTCATCTCCCCCTCCCCTTTCATCTCCTCCCCCCCATCTCCCCCTCCCCCCTCCCTCTCCCTCTCCTCCAACTCCCAGTGGTTCCATTCAAGGGATTAAAGTTGCTGTTGTTGCTGTTTATAAATGGTTCTTAGTAAAATATCGCAAGAGATGTCAGAGGTGGATTGTATAATGGAACCTAGGGTTTGCATTCTAACTGAGCAATGCAATGCCTGGTTGAGAAGTGATGACCAGTGAAGTGGTTTACCAGCAGCTTGGAACTGACCCAGTTCTCCGTGTCCCTGGGGATCCAGCGATGGTCACGCAGAGGGTCTGTGAGTCGCATCCAGTAAGATTTGCGCAGACTGTTTGTTGGGGATGTGATTACGTGGCGATGCCTTCCATAGTTGAATATCCAGTGAGCCCTCAAAAGTCAAATTTTATGGGGGGGTGGAGGGCGCTTCTGTTGAGCAGTTGTCAGATGGAATTTCGGGAAAATCGCAGGTGTGTCCTTGAGGATTCCTGCCAGCGGGCGGAGAATTGGACGAGAGACATCAGGTTGAGACCCGAGTCTCAGAGCTCACGTAGGAAGAATGATCTTGAGCAGGTAAGAAATAAGAGCAGGGTTTGCCCATTCAGCCTGTGAGTCAGTGAAGGTGTGCTGTGCGGTTGCATGGTGGGGCCACATTGGGTTTATGGGTGGGGGGTGGCAGCTGGAGGTTGGGGACAGGGGGCGAGGTCAAGGGCAGAGGGGGTAATATTTTGGTGGGAGGAGCAGAGGATAGGAGGTAGGAATGGAGTGGGGCCCTTGTCTGGAACAGTACTATGGCTGTGCTGGGTGAGTCATGATCAAGTTTGGGCAATTAGCAGCAATTCTTCCCATCCACTGCAGTGGGAACATTGCTGTGGGAATGATGTTCCTTGAGGCATGGCAGGAAAAGTGTCCAATCGACTTTCCGGGGTGATGTGAAAGGACTTGGCGAAGTGGGGGAGGTCATAGGCTCGGCTGTGGGAATAGAGCCAACAGTTGGTAGATCAGGGTCAGTGGGTTATGGCAGGGGTGAGAATCCATGGCATTGAAGATTGAGCAATCAGAACCATGGAGAGTTGGGGGATTTGTTTGCACTGTGGAGCTCAGGATCCTCACTGACATTGATGTTCATTGCAATGAATGTAAAACAGATAAGAGCCGCTGATAGAGTGAAACACTGCTGACCACTTGATAGGATGAATGAGATTCCTACTAAATACCAGTGACCTGAATGCTGACAGGAACTAATGTCTGGGTTGTAACTAAATATCCCTTGCTGCAATTATAGAGGATCTTGGTGAGACCACACTTGGTGTAATGTAGGCAAGGTCTCCTTCCTAAAAACATAAATACCCGCTATAGAGTGAGGTCAGCAAAGATTCACCCGGCTGGTTCTTGAGATTGCAGGTCTGTCATATGAGGAGAGATTGGTTAGACGAGGGCTTTACCTGGAGCTTAGAAGAATGAGAGGTGACCTCAGTGAAATGTATAAGGTTCTTGGTATTGGTTTATTATTTTCACATAGAACATAGAACAGTACAGCATAGAACAGGCCCTTCGGCCCACAACGTTGTGCCGACATAGCTATTCCCTCCTATCTACAGAATGCCCGTATCCCTCTATTTTCCTCTCATTCATGTGGCCATCCAAGCCCCTCTTAAAAGCCCCCAATGAATTTGCCTCCACCACCCTATCAGGTAACACATTCCGGGCATTCATCACTCTCTCGGTTAAAAAAACATACCCCTCGCGTCTGTTCTGAACCTACCCCCTCTCACCTTAAATGCATGCCCTCTGGTATTGGAAATCCATGGTGAGATAGAGTGAAATGTACCAAGATAGAGTGAAAAGCTTTTTGTTTGCATTCCATTCAGAAGTACATCGAGGTAGTAAAAAGAAATAGAATGCAGAAAATAGTGTTACAGTTACAGAGAAAGTGCAGTGCAGTTAAACACATAAAATGCAAGGGCCACCACAAGGTAGATTGGGAGATCAAGAGTTCATCTTTTAGCGTATGAAAGGTCCGTAACAGTGGGATTGAAGCCGTCCTTGAGCCTGGTGGTACGTGGTCTCAAGCTTTTGTACCTTCTGCCTGATGGGAGGAGGGAAGAAGAGAGCAGAGAGAGGGAGCATGTTCATTCCTAATGAGAAGTCTAGAACTAAGATAAGACAAGATCTCTTTATTAGTCACATGCACATCGAAACACACAGTGAAATGCATCTTTTGCTTAGAGTGTTCTGGGGGCAGCTCACAAGTGTCGCCACGCTTCCGGCGCCAACATAGAATGCCTACAACTTCCTCACCTGTATATCTTTTGGATTGTGGGAGGAAACCAGAGAACCCGAAGGAAACACATGCAGACATGGGGAGAACATACAAACTCCTTACAGACAGAGGCCAGAATTGAACCTGGGTCGCTGGTGCTGTAATAGCATTACGCTAACCGCTACACTACCGTGCCCGCCCTCGTAAACTGGAGGTCATAGTGCCAAAGTAAGGATGGACTATTTAGAACTGAAAGAGCTTCAGTCACTAATTTCATTCAAAATGGATTCATAGATTTCTGGATATTAACAGAATTAAGGGAGATGGGGATAGAGCAGGAAAATCGGCCACGAAGGAGGGGGGCTGAGGGGTGGAATCCCCACTTTTTCCCCTTTATTTCTTATGATTACCAGATTGCATTCCACGTATTGTGTGGAGGCATTGACCACGCATAGATGTGGCTGTGTCACTGACAGCGTGGGCACTGGGACACATTAGCCTCCAAAGCAACTGCGTGTTGTAGTGCCTGCTATTTTACTACAAAGGCACAGAACAGGATAGAGCATCGCTTGGCCCAAGTACAGGTCACTCCCCACTGGACCGGGCAGGCCAAGAAATTGCTTCAAAACAAAACTAATGTTGACATGTGGCATTTTAAGCATCTGTTTGGTTAAGTGTTAATTTTATTATGCACCAATATCCTTGGGCTTGTCGTATGAAACCACATCCTCCCTGTAAACAGTGTGCTAGTACACAGTGTAACTGCAAGCAGTGCTAATCTGCAGTAGACATGTATTGCACCAATACACATCCATACATGTTGTTCCATTAGCAAATACAAAGGTATAAACAGGCCCAAGGTAGGTGTGACCTTCCAACACTGATCCATTGTCAGTGTTAGACCATAAGACAAAGGAGCAGAAGTCGGCCATTCGGCCCATCGAGTCTGCTCCGCCATTCTATCATGAGCTGATCCATTCTCCCATTTAGCCCCACTCCCCCGCCTTCTCACCATAACCTTTGATGCCCTGGCTACTCAGATACCTATCAGTCTCTGCCTTAAATACACCCAGTGACTTTACCTCCACAGCTGCCCGTGGCAATGAATTCCACAGATAAAGTGTTTCAAGGGAGGAAGAAATAATCATTTTATTTAATAGGTGGCAAGGTCAGCATTTACTGCCCATCCCTACTTGCCCTTGGGTGAGCCACCTCCTTCAACTGGTGCAGCCCTGTAGTCCTGCAGTGCTGTTGGGGAGGGTGTCTCTGGATGCAGATCCAACGACAGTGAGGTACCAGTGATCCCCAGTCACGATGGTAGCTGCAGGAGGGAAATCAAGTGGCTTTTGCTTTGCAACCAGATATTAGTGCAAATGAGAATGTTTTGTAAAGTTGTCCTCCTCCCACAGATGTGTCTGAGGACATGACCTCGAACTCCAGTCTGGCACCATCTCCCTGCCCCTCGGATATTCCCGGCACCTTCAGACCTTGCCAGAGCAAAACCAAGCAGATGATTCAGCTGGCGTTGATTGACGAGGGGCTGCGGGTGGCTCAGCAACACGCCTCACCCAGTACGGAGGAGGGCGAGAGGATCAGCCCTAGGATCAAGCAGGAGGCCTTCTCCGGTGAGTGAACATTGTCGTGCTCCAGGTCTTACAGAGTGATTTGCTGCATCCCACCTCAATCCACGTCGTCTGCTGGGAGGTACTATAGGGAGTAAGCCCTGAGGTACATGCATTACCTCCTGACATAACAATATTGTCACCAATGTTACACAACTTCTAACATGTTAGAACACAGAACAGTACAGCACAGGAACAGGCCCTTCAGTCCACGATGTCTGTGCTTAACACAATGCCAAAGTAAACTAAATCTCTTCTGCCTGTACATAATCCACATCCCCCGCCATTCCCTGAATATCCATGTATCTATCTAACAGCCTCTTAAACACCACTATCATATCTGCCTCCACCACTTCCCTGGCAGCCCGTTCCAGGCACCCACCACTCTCTGTGTAAAAAAAACTTGCCCTGCACATCTCCTTTAAACTTTCCCCCTCTCACCTTAAATGCCTGTCCTCTAGTATTTGACATTTCTACCCTGGGAAAAAGATTCTACACTGTCCACACCTGTCATAATTTTAGAAACTTCTATCAGGTCTCCCCTCAGCCTCTGACGCTCCAGAGAAAACAACCCAAGTTTGTCCAACCTCTCCTTATAGCTCATACCCTCTAATCCAGGCAGCATCCTGGTAAACCTCTTTTGCACCCTCTCCAAAGCCTCCACATCCTTCTTGTAATGGGGTGACCAGAACTGCACACAATACTCCAAGTGCGGCCTAACCAATGATTTTCATAGCTGCAACACGACTTTCTTATTCTTATAACTGGTGCCCCAACCAATGAAGACAATCATCCCAAATGCCTTCTTTTACCACCTTATCTACTTACGTGGCCACTTTCAGTGAGCTATGGACTCGGAGACCTAGTTCTCTTCACCAGCAGCCATCCAGGGACCGAGTGTCAGCTCGTACATCTGTACTCCCTGCCGGTACACTCCCTCCAACACCAACCCTCCCACTGTACAGCAGCTATCACTAGATAGAGACAGGGGTATGGGCAAGGCTGGTGCTTATTGCCCACTCCTAGTTCTTAATGTCCCAAGTGGCTTGGGTAGACACTATCAGAGTCACATGTAAACCAGACCAAGGAAGAGAGATGTATTTCTGCCCCAGAGGATTAGGTGTTTTCTTTATATAATTTTGGGTAATTTGGTGGTCACCATTACTTACACAACCTACTTATTCCAGAATTATATTATTCTTTGCAGTGGGATTTAAGATTAAGATCTTTATTAGTCACATGTACATCGAAACACACAGTGAAATGCATCTTTTGCGTAGAGTGTTCTGGGAGCAGCCCGCAAGTGTCACCACGCTTCTGGCGCCAACATAGCATGCCCACAACTTCCTAACCCATATGTCTTTGGAACGTGGGAGGAAACCAGAGCACCCGGAGGAAACCCACACAGACACGGGGATAATGTACAAACTCCTTACAGACAGCGGCTGGAATTGAACCTGGGCTGCTGGCCCTGTAACAGTGTTACGCTAACCGCTACACTATCAATAGAAGTCTGTGAGTCACTCATCCAGAAACATAATCCACTAGACTATTTTACCCTAAATATTTTCTTTAATCTGTCACTAATCACTGATCTATACTGCTTCCCCTTCACAAGTTTCCTTTGACCATGTCAGTGGGTTCCATAGTGTAGTGGTTTGCTTTCTGGATATTACAAAACACTCAGTCTGCATTTTCATTTATTGTTTATATTTTACTAAACGCCATCTGAAGCAATGGAATCACAAAACATAACACAGGATGTTATCAGTAGAACAAATGCTGTTTTGTAACTTGGATTGTATTTTCATGATTGACGTGATATTAATAAGTGAAAGTTTAAACCCAAGAGAAATGGAGGAAGTGGGTTTAATTTTTCATTTATTAATATCACGTCAATCATGAAAATACAATCCAAGCTACAAAACACTGGTGCGAATTATGCACTGGATTTTACAGTATTTACTACCAAAGGTTGACTCCAGGAAGGAGTAAGTTGTAGAGGGAATGGGTGCAACACCCAAGTAAACTTTCCGAATGCCTCTATTATACTCTAACTAGTCCTTTTTCTCTCTCACTGCAGAGGATGAAGAAAATTACAAAGAGGAGTCTGACATTACATCAAACCGCAATTCATGAACCTTTCACATAGTAACTAGACATTTTTAAAAATGTAATGAATTAGGTTTCTTTTTTAATTCATTCAGGTACAAAAGTATTTATTCATTTTTTTCTAATTAAAAAAATCATGTTTTTTTTTACTTGCTTGTTTAACTTTGAAGAGCTTGGAGTATTTCGAAGTTATTTCTGTACATACTGACGTTTGCTAAACCAGCATCCGAACAGTCAGTGACATTTCCTTCTATTTTTACACAAAACTTCAGGAATTAGTGTTTTGCCTTTTTAGTTTTTCTCTCTGTACATGTATGTCATACTGTGATTGTCCAGTTTCCGACAGCAATAACACAATAAATATTTACTGCTTTGTGACACTCGGTGCTTAAGGTGGGTCATGTCTTCTGTTTTCCACAGTCCCTCTCCTGTCTTGACTCACTAAGTCTGTGTTTAGAACATAGAACAGTACAGCACAATACAGGTCCTACAGTGCCAACCTTTAAACCTCGCCTAAGACTATCTAATTCCTTCCTCCCACATATCCCTCTATTTTAAATTCCTCCATATGCTTATCTAGCAATCTCTTGAATTTGACCAATGTACCTGCCTCCACCACCGCCCCAGGCAGCGCATTCCATGCCCCAACCACTCTCTGGGTAAAAAACCTTCCTCTGATATCTCCCTTGAACTTCCCACCCATTACTTTAAAGCCATGCCCTCTTGTATTGAGCATTGGTTTACCTCCAGAAGCTGTGATTAAAGGTACAATATCAGTGCTACGTGAGCCAGTGTTGGCCTTCGAGGACAGCCCAGCTCTTCTTAACACAACATCTATGCACAAGCAGGAACAGAAACTGCTGGAAAAGCTCCCCAGGTCTGTCAGCTGCTGTGGAAAGAGAGACTGTCAGTGTTGCGGGTCTCTGACCCTTTATCAGAAAGGCTTTTGGAGATCAGTTGGCTGGGAGAACTCTGGACTGGTACAAGACTGAATTAGAGTGAACTCTGATCTCTGTCTACAGAATGTGAACTCAGGGATGAGTGGATACCAGACTGGTCTACTCAGGATCCCTTTAAGAGTCACAACTCACACTTGGGTAAACTCTTTGTAATTAGAAGATAATATGGTGATGTTGGAAGTTGGAGAATCCGTGGCTGTGGTGGATTGTTGACTTGTTGATCTCTGCAGCACCCCCGGGCAGAGAGTGAAGGCCATTTCGCAGGGGATAGGATATCGATCATCAAATGGTCATTCCTTTGGCTCAAGCACTCCCTCTGGTGGCCAATCTTTATGTAAGGATTGGGACGGTTTATGTTGACTGAATGGGGATTTCAGGAAAAACATCTTTACCCAATCAGACAATGGTGGGAATAAGGATTGCTCCCACAGGGATTAGCTGGGGTGATTAACAAAGGCACTAGGTACATAATCACGCAAGAGACATAGGAGGAGAAAGATCCTGTTTAAAGGAGAATGGGAAGAGATTAAAAACACGATGATGCTGGAGGAACTCAGCAGGTCAGGCAGCATCCATGGAGAGAAGCAGGCGGTCGACAAAGAATAACGGTCCCGGGCACGAGAACTGTGGAAGAGAAAGAGAGAGGGCCAGAAGGTGTCGGCTCATGGCAGCGAGGGTAGAACAGAGGGCACGAGGGGGAACCAGAGAGAGCAGCGGTGAACATACTGGAGGCTTGCAGAGAGTTTTAACACCATTACTGATGAGTTTCTCCATGATCCTCAGGTTTCTTGTTCTCAGACCAAGGCAACATGTTCATTCCCACCAGTTAACTCATTATAGACCAGACTGAACTGCAAACCCATCAGGAAATACACCAGCCTATCCAAAGGGTGTTGCTCAAAAAATCAGTGAAGCTTCTTTAGCTTGTTTGGGCAAGTGGCCTTTTGTGAAGGCAGAGTCCTGGATCATGCTGGGATAATCAGTGAGGGAGAGGCCCTGGCAGACGGGAAATCATGGAGATGGAACTAAGAGGAATATGAAACAGAACCGAGGGTCAGAAAGGGAGCTGAAGCTTCTATGTCATCAGGCTCACTCTGAATGATGTCAGTGCTACAAAAACACAGTGGTACATAGTCCTTCACTGGAAGAGCTGCCAGAGTTCTGGACTTTTGATCCAGAGACATGTGTTTGCATCCCAACTTTAAATTTAACTCATTAAATGAATTGTTATGGTAATGATGACCATGAAAGTCCTGGATAGTCATAAAAACATATCTGGTTCTCTAAATCCTTCAACGAAGGAGATTTAGTGCTTTCCCTTCCCCTGTGATCTTAAGTCTGTGACATTAGAGGACTTTGGATAGAACAAATTGCTTTTTAACTCCTTATTTAACACCATGATGTACACAAATATTGCACAGCCCGGGCTGTGTTTGATACCTGTGCTGGTGATTAGACCCTCACCCACTCAATCTTTCCATGTGGGTAGTGGGTGTGAGATAGCAACTGGTCGATCTCCTCACCTTCGCCTGACTCAGGAGAGAGTGATGCTCTCTCTGCTCGTGCTTTTATCTTGTTTGTCACACACTGGATGAAACTGCCCCTAACCTCCATATCCCAGGGGTCCCACAACACACATCTGATCGTATGTAGCCCACAGTCATACCCCTGCTTTGATCTTGATTATGTTCTTTAACAACTGTGAATGGTCTGATTTTGTTAGTCCTGTAATTATTTCTTGCAGAAGGTTGTTTTGAGGGGGAGATTAACAATACCTGGAAACATTAAACTTATTTGGCAGGTTTACCCAGTGTTTGTCCAGGTGTGGTTCGGTATCAGCCAGTTATTTTATCTTGACGCCCAGGATCTCAGTGGATGGTTGGACATTGTTGGGTTTTATTGCGATATTGGTGTGACTCACAGTCTCGATTTTGGAAGCTTTCATTAACCCTTGGTCCAGACTCCTACAAATCCTCTCTTTATAACACTTACTCCAGTAATAAAATGTTAAACTCTTTGGACTCAAATCCTCTTGTTCTGACCTCAAAAGTCTCACGGCTATCTCCAGACACCAGATTACATACATGTTCTGAGCATACACAGAAGATGTTTCCTTTTGGGGAGGATCTAGAACCAAGGGTCACTGCTTAAAAATAAGGAGTTAACTTTAAGGTAGAGATGAAATACCCAACCAACAACAACAACAACAAAGCAATGATGCAATGACTGAAACCCATCAAACTACCCAGATCCATGGTGAGATCTTCCCACCATGGTGTTCATGTTATTCCTTATGACATTGGAAGGAGGCTATTTGGCCCATCAAGTCTATGCGAATTAGCAGAGCAATCCCATCATTCCACTCCCCTACTTACTACCCTGTAACCTATTTTCTCACACATGCCAATTAGCATCTCCCGCTCCTCCCACCACACACCTATCTAGGGGCAAATTACCTACCAACTCGCTCATCTTTGGGATGTGGGGGGAAACCAGAGCTCCTGGGGGAAGCTCACGTGGTCACAGGGAGAACATACAAGCTCCATTAGACAGCACCAGAGGTCAGGATTGAACCCAGGTCACTGGAGCTGTGAGATGGTCACTGTGCCGCCCTAGAGCTCATCTGCTTCACTTCTAGTCAAAGAATGCTAACGCCTTTGTAACAAATCAGGCTTACTCAATAAAGGTTGACCAATTCCTGTCCCGGGTCTGAAGGTTTAGTCAAGGTATCTACAACTTAAAACCACCAAGTTTGTCTGCAACAATCAAGTTTGTTTAATCCTAGAAAGGTTCTGACACTACAAGCATTATATTTATGTATTCACACAGATTGGGCTACCTGGTGGCTTGTATGGTACCTGGTCCTGGAGAAGGTCCAGAGGAGGTTCACAAGAATGACCCCAGGAATGAAAGGCTTGATGTATGAGGAGCGTTTGATGGTCCTGGGCCTCTTCTCAATGGAGTTCAGAAGGATGAGGGGGGATCTCATTGAAGCTGACCAGATACTTAAAGGCCTGGATAGAGTGGACGTGGAGAGGATGTTTCCATTAGTAGGAGAGTCTAGGATCTGAGGGCACAGCCTCAGAATAGAGGGACGTCTCTTTAGAACTGAGATGAGGAGGAATTTCTTCAGCCAGAGGGTGGTGAATCTGTGGAATTTGTTGCCACAGAGGGCTGTGGAGGCCAAGTCATTGGGTGTACTTAGGGCAGAGATTGATCGGTTCTGGATTGGTAAGGGGGTTAAGGGTTACGGTTAGAAGGCAGGAGAATGGGGTTGAGAAAACAAAAGTCAGCCATGACTGAGCAGACTTGATGGGCCGAATGGCCCAATTCTGCTCCTTTACCTTATGGTCTTATTGTTAGAGAGTCAGTCAGAGGAGGTGATTAGTCCTCATGTTCTGGCTTCCATGTAGCTGATCAGACTTCATTACTGAGCTATCTGGCTATCCCCTTAGGAGTACCTGATCTTGTACTCCATTTTGGCCCTGCACCTTGCCTGACTAGTTGACCGTACTGCCCAGTCCTCAGAGATTGATTGGCTAACCATTGACGGATGTCAAGGTGTGTCACAGCTACTACGGCCAGTTGACTTTGCATCACTTTGAACATCTGCTTGTTATCTCTCAGCTTCAACTGTGCCCAGCAGCTAGTTGCTCTGTCTCACAGGAGAGTAAACATTATCTCGTCTCTGCACCTCAGGCCTCCAAGCAACCAGCCCCATGACACTATGACAATGGCAACTATTTCTTTATCAGCCCTTCACCCCCTGCCCCATGGACTCATGGGTTTCAGTATGCTTGCTTTCCCTCTTCTTGTTTCAATTCAGTTTTACATTATGAAACTCAAATAGACACGGGGACCTTAAGAACAGTAACACATGTAGCACCCCCATCTTCCCCCGAGATCTGACTGGTCTAACGAGAAACCTTACAACCTGTCCGGATTCATAAGGATTCATACTCACCAAATATCGATGCACCACAGAAAGCATCCTATCTGGACACATCACGGCTTGGTATGGCAACTGCTCTGCCCAGGACCGCAAGAAACTGCGGAGAACTGTGGACATGGCTCAGCACATCGCGGACACCAGCCCCCCCTCCATGGACTCTTGTCTATACTTCTCGCTGCCTCAATAAAGCAGTCAGCATAATCAAAGACCCCACCCACCCCCAGACATTCTCTCTTCTCCCCTCTGCCATCGGGTAGAAGATACAAAAGCCTGAAAGCATGTACCACCGGCCTCAAGGACAGCTTCAATCCCACTGTTATAAGACTATTGAATGGTTCCCTTGTACCATAAGATGGACTCTTGACCTCACAATCTACCTTGTTATGACCTTATACCTGTACCTCTGCATTCTGTATTGTTTTACCTTGTACTACCTCAATGCACTGTGTATGAATGGTATGCAAGACAAGTTTTTCACTGTAGCTCGGTACAAGTGACAATAATAAACTAATTCCAATTCCAAGGAAATTTCAGACCATACCGTGATTCAAGCTGGTGGTGTTGCATGTGGAATAAGTGGAAACAAATTTGGATGTAATTCTTAGGAATGTCCCTCAAATTGGGAAAGGAATTCTGGGGCAGACTGGGTGATTAACATCTCATTGACTTGCTCAATATGTGTTGGTGGACAAAGTCCACTAGACCCGCAGAAGGCAGGAAAGGCCTAACGAAGGCCCCCTGATTTTCCTAGGTCCTTCCATCTGCACATCCTTATCGGTGTTACTCTGTGTTGCACACTGTCTACCTTTCCTTCCCCTTCCACCCTATGGCATTTGGTTACCTTCCTTAGCTGTCCTTCAACAGTGTAATGGTCTTTGGGTCCGTATTGTTCCTGTACCTTCTAGCTATTTCAAATTTAACCATAGTATACAAGTGGCATAACAGGTAGACAGGGTGGTTGTTGTGTGAAATGGTTCTTTTCGGTCTTAAGGATCAAGGACTCTGGACATGAGCTTTTATATCAAAACTAGTTTAATCACAAAGGTAAACGCGGGGACAGAATGGATGGGAACAGACACACACTCACATACACGCAGGAGACCGCGAACATGCGGGGGCGGCATCACAACTAGGATAAGATACACACACACACACACACACACTGATACACAGAAGCACAATAACAATGTTCAACTTCAGGATATAATACTTCAATGCTTGACCCACACTAGCATTGGCTCTAAGACTGCCTGGAATTTGAGTGAAACGCTCCCAAACCACATGGTGATGCACTCTTACCAGTGATCTCTGCAGCGTTGTCTCACTACTCCTGGGGTCGTCAAAAGAGGAAGGGCTAGGGGACTGCAGCCCTTTTTGTGGTGCTAGGAGGCTGGGTGGAGCCTCACTGTTTAAACGATTTAAACGAGCCAATGGTCAAATAAGTTCAGAGACAAAAGGTACTCTCACACCTGAGGGGTGGGTGGAGCCGCACCTTGATCGACAGTCGTATCACTTCCGATCAGAGGAGCAATGCTGTCCTCTGGTCAGCGGGGGTCATTGTCATTACTGTCACGTGACAGCCATGTGCTGTCTCACTACAGTGGTGAAGAAGGCTTTTGGCACACTGGCCTTCATCAGTCAGGACATTGAGTATAGAAGTTGGGATGCTATCTTGCAGTTGTACTTGGAGCATTGTGTTCAGTTTCGGTCACCCTGCTATAGGAAAGATGCTGCTATGATGGAAAGAGTGCAGAAAAGGTTTACAGGAATGTTGTCAGGACTCGGGTCTAGGTTATAGGGAGGGGTTGGACAGGCTAGGACTTCATTCGTTGGAATGTAGGAAACTAAGGGAGGGTCTTATAGAGGTGTATAAAATCATGAGGGGCATAGATAGGGTGAATGCACACAGTCTTTTTCCCAGGGAAAGGGAATCAAGAACGAGAGGGCATAGGTTTAAGATGAGAGGGGAAAGATTGAAAGGAACCTTTTTCACAGAGAGGTGTGGTACATTTCTGGAATGAGCTGCCAGAGGAAGTGGTTGGGGCAGGTACATTAAAAACATTTAAAAGGCACTTTGACGGTTACATGGATAGGAAAGGTTTAGAGGGAGATGGGCCAAACTCAGGCAAATGGGACTAGCTTAGATGGTCAATTTGGTTGGCATGGATCAGTTGGGCTGAAGGGCCTGTTCCTGTGCGGTCTGACTCTATGTGGTCTGGAACGCCCACCCCCACCCCCGCCCCGCCCCATACTTCCTCCTGTATCTCTACTCCACTATAGAGATTACATTTTCACATTGTGTAATCATCTCCTGGTCTCTCTATTACCTTCTGTGGAGTTAAGAAGAGGTCCCCGTTTCCCTGTCTCATACTGATTTGGAAGGTGTCACCCAATAAGTAGATCTTGCTATGTATAAAGGAGCTTATTTTAGCCTCTCCCTAACAGCAATGTGAGTACACCCACAGCTCAAGGACTGCAGCAGTTCAAAAAGGAAACTCACCACCCCCATCTCAAGGGCAACTAGGGATGGGCAACTAACTGCTGGCTCAGCCTGTGAAGTCCACATCCCTTGAATGAATAATTAAAAAAAACTAACCTGTTCTCTCTCCAGAACTCTCTGAGTGACTGCAGTAGCCCTGTCCTGACTATAGTGACCCTATTGGACTGTAGCTTCTAACCTGATGGTGATGTCCTTGTCTGACTATAGCCCTTGTCTTGACTAGTTTTTTTATTTCAAAGATAAACTTTTCATTAAAAAAATCCAAGAAATTCAAAACAGTACGTGGCTCTCCTTACATTCATTCTGCTGTCACCTAACTCTAGGAAGGATATCAGTAAGATTGAAAGAGTGCAGAGAATGTTTACTAGAATGTTGCCGGGTCTTCAGGAGTTGAGTTACAGGGAAAGATTGAACAGGTTAGGACTTTATTCCTTGGAGCGTAGAAGAATGAGGGGAGATTTGATAGAGGTTTACAAAATTATGAGGTGTATAGACAGAGTCAATGTGAGTAGGCTCTTTCCACCTAGATTAGGAGAGATAAGTATGAGGGGACATGGCTTTAGGGTGAAAGGGGAAAGTTTTAGGGGGAACATTGGGGGGAACTTCTTCACTCAGAGTGGTGGGAGTGTGGAACGGGTTGCCATCTGATGTGGTAAATGTGGGCTGTCTCCTAAGTTTTAAGAAAAAATTGGATAGATACATGGATGGGAGAGGTCTGGAGGGTTATGGACTGGGTGCAGGTAAATGGGACTAGTGGAATAAAGTTTCTGCACAGACTAGAAGGGCCGAATGGCCTGTTTTCTGTGCTGTAATGTTCTATGGTTCTATCCAGTCTATACATTCACGTGTCGTCAGGTTAATACATTCTATGTACAAACCACCAATGTCACTCAGGTGGCCTCTTTGAACAATACACCCTTCAAGGACTGGAGACACAAGGGACTGCAGATACTGGAATCTGGAGCAAAACCAAACTGCTGGAGAACTCCACACATCGATCAGCATGGTCAACACTGTGGGTTGACACCCTGTGCAAGTCCTGATCCAGGGTCTCAGCCTGAAAAGTCGACTTTCCCTTTGCGTGCTGCTTGACCCGCTGAGTTCCTCCAGCAGTTTGTTTTTACCCTTCAAGTGTTTGCGGGGCTGTTCCACTGGACCCAGCCTCTTAGTGTCCAGTGGCGCCGGGGCCTTAGATTGTAATCCTTCCCCACAAAGCCTTTGCGTCGGTTGCACCAAACTTCTGTGCGTCCCTTAGCTCGTGTCCCTACAGTCTGGAAGGTGCCAGGTGGCAGCATTCCCTTACGGATATCGTATTGTACTGGAAGACCAATGGGTTTTGGACAGAGCAAAGTGTGTCTTTCACCAGGCTGACGATCTTCCAGCAGCACTTGATGTTTGTCTTGGTCTGTGTCTCAGGGAACAGCCTGTAGCTGCTTGGGGTGAACCTCAACAAGGACCCTTGCATCATCTTCCAGACCTTGGCAACTGCACAGTCCACAAAGAGGTGGGCAATCGTCTTGTGCTCACCGCAGCTGTGTGAGATTCCAACTGTACAGGAAGAATCTGACAGTGAGGGCCACTCTCACTGTCATCCAAGCGAGGTCTTGGTGCTTAGTGAGTTCTGCCTTTCTTGACTGTAGTAACCCTGGTCATGACTGTAGCCCCTGTAGTAACTCTGGCTGAGAGGTCCCACCTTTCAGGTAATATCTCATTGCCAAAACTTATTGAAACCTTTGATCTCACCATGTTTTCGTGCCCCAACTCCCCCCTGCCAGTGCAGACAGTCCCAGCTCTTTCACCCTTTCCTGCTAGAACACAGAACTGTACAGCACTGGAACAGGCCTTTCAGCCCACAGTGTCTGTGCCGAGCATGATGCCAATTTAAACTAATCCCTTCTGCCTGCTCATGATCTAAATCCTTATGATGCTGGAGGAACTCAGCAGGCCAGGCAACATCTGTGGAGAAAAGCAGGCGGTCAACGTTTCGGATCAGGACCTGACCCGAAACGTTGACTGCCTGCTTTTCTCCATGGATGCTGCCTGGCCTGCTGAGTTCCTCCAGCATCATTGTGTCTTTCATCTAGATTCCAGCACCTGTAGTCCTTTATTTCCCTGATCTAAATCCCTCCTTTCCCTGCATATTCATCTAAAAGCCTCTTGAACGCCACCGTGGTACCTGCTTCCACCACTACCCCTGGCAGTGTGTTCCAGCCACCTACCGCTCTTGCTCCACACATGCTGTTTAAACTTTACCCCTCTCACCTTAAAGCTATGCCCTCTAGTATTCAATATTGCTACTCTGGGAAAAAGATTCTGGCTGTCTACCCTATCTATGCCTCTCATAAGTTTATAAAAATCTATCAGGTCCCCCCTCAGCCTCCGATGCTCCAGAGAAAACAACCCAAGTTTGTCCAACCTCTCCTTATATCAACTACCCTCTAATCCAGGCAGCATCCTGGTGAACCTCTTCTGCACCCTCTCCAAAGCCTCCACATCCTTCCTGTAATTGGGCAAACAGAACTGCACACAATACTCCAAGTGCATCCTAACCAAAGTTTTATATAACAATCTGCTGGAGGGACTCAGCGCGTCGAGCAGCATCTGTCGGGGGAAAGCAATTGTTGATGTTTCAAGTCGAAACCCTGCAGGGGACTGAATTCCTTTCCTCCCACCGATGCTGCTCGACTTGCTGAGTTCCTCCAGCAGATTGTTTGTTGCTCCAGATTCCAGTCATGTGTCTCCAAAGTTTCATTCAACTGCAACATGACTTATACTCTATGGCCTTGGCAATGAAGGCAAGCATGCCATACGCCTTCTTTACCAGTCTGTCTGCTTGTGTGGCCACTTCAGGGGCAATGTTTTGAGGGCTGGCTCTTCTGGATGACCAGGGCGGGTTTTTCTGACAGTCCACAGGCATAGTTGGTTCTCTCCAAGCCTGGTAGGAGGGGGTGTGACAATTGTCCATCCACTTCCTGGAGGATGTCGCAAACAGCTCAGCCTTCCCGCCCCGTTCACGGGGATACAATCAGCCACTTGCCCCGCAGGGTTGGCTACACTGCAGCTCTTCCTCTGCAGGCAGGAGGAGGTGAGCGTCACAGGCTGGGAGTTATCCAGGCTGGGGGCGCGTTTTGTCTGGGTTTGGAAACATTCTGCAAACCCTCCGGATCAGGGGGCGCGCCCCCGAGAGGATGCACGCACCGGGAGCGCGCTCTCAGCAACGTGCACCCTTTCTTGCGAGCTTGGTCGCGCCTGCGTCCGCGGGAGCGCGCCCTCTGGACAGCTGCACGCTTTGTGGCCGGGTCGGGGGCGCGCAGGTTGGTTTCACTTTCGTTGTGCGGGCGGGGACGGCGGATGCAGCGTGGGATCTGGTGCACGGTGAGTGCGGAGCGGAGCGGAGCCCGGGGACAGCGCTGCGGGGCCGCTCACTTCACCACCGACCCAGCGCTCCCGTTGCATCAACCCCGCTCGGTGCAAAGCGCCGCGCCCTGTCTGCATTGGGCCGGCTTTGTGGCAGCTCGGCCGTGCTCTTGTTGCGCAGCCCTTGTTATTGTTTGATGCATAAGTATTGTCTTATTTTCGTTTGTTGATGCCCGTTAATTATTTCCATCAAATCCGAGGCTCTCGGCTCGTTCTCCAACCATTTAGCGCAGGCAATACGAGAAATTGAGGCATCGGTTGTTTGCATTAACATGTGTTTGACCCAGCTGGTTTGCGTTAGTGTTTTGCTCGCCACAGGAATCTCCTCCCTGTCTCATTCATTCAGCTGAGTATTGGATTGTAGCAGACCAAACCTCTTTGGTCTCCACCCCAAGCTCAGTCCTGATGCAGAGCCTGACCCGCTGCCTTCTGTGCCCCTATTGTTGTGATCCCACCCCTCTGCCTGACACTGGGACTGGACTGTTTACAATCTGGGCGTCGCTCCTGATCAACGCAAGCCTCAGACAGTACGTCTCCACCACTACCCGAGGCTCCTACTTCTGTTGTCAAAACAGAAAATGCTGGTCAGGCAGCATCTGTGGAGAGAGAACCAGGGCTAGCGTTTGGTCCGGAATCTCATTCCACAGATGCTGTCTGACCTGCTGAGTGTTTCCAGCATTTTCTGTTTTTATTTCAGATTTCCAACTTCTGTAGTTGTTTGATTATTTTTTAAATTCATCTCTGTTGTGTTGTGTAACTCCACACCCACACCCTTGCCTGCTGTGGACACCTTTGTGGTTCTGTTACCTTTAGATTTAACCATTACACCTGTGACATTCCTCATTCCACCCACTGTAGATTTGGGATCATCTAAAATTTCTCCCTTGAACCAGCTGCTGTTCACTCACTCTCTCTATTTCATCTCACCTATCACCTGCCTGCGTGTGCTCCTCCCTCTCCCCCCATTCTGGCTTCTGCCCTCTTCCTTTCCAGTCCTGATGAAGGGTCTCAACCCCAAACATTGACTGTTTATTTCCCTCCATAGATGCTGCCTGACCTCCAACACTTCTTGTGTATTGCTCCAGATTCCAGCATCTGCAGAATTTCTTGTGTCCCTGTATTTCCCAACCCACTTTGACTCCTGGTAGGAGCTGTTTTTGTTTTGAAACCCTCAACCTTGTTTCCAACATTCCCTTCCCCTGCCGTGGAAATTCCCCTCCCTGTTTCTGTAATCACCAGCTTAAACAATTCTTCCAGTATCTCTGCACCTCTGTATTTACCTTTCTGATGGTATCACTTTACCATTAGCAACAGTACTAATAAACGAGAAAGTGTTGGAAACACTTGACAGAGCAGGCAGCAGAAAGAGAAACTGACTTAGCATTTTGCTCTGTTTCCCACAAATGCTGAGTGTTTCCAGCGCTTTCTATTTATATTTCAGATTTCTGGCATCTGCAGTTTTTCTTTTATTTTCATTGCCAGCTGTGGCCAAGCTCTGTCAAGACTACCCTGTTTTAAGATGCTCCTTAATATCCACAGCTGTATAAAGCACTTGTTAGAACATTTTTGGAAGACTGAACAGATAGACTTGGAGAGACGGCAGTGAATGCAAGGGGTTAAATTATAAGAACAAATAATGTGAACTTGGATTGTATTCCTTGGGGGTTTAGAAGGTTAAGGGATGATTTGGAGATTTTGAAGGGATTGTAAGAGAGAGACTAGTTCTGCTGGTTGGAGAATTCAGCATGAGGTGATAGAGTCTAAAAATTAGGGTCTTGCCTCACAGGAATGAAAGGGGAGACATTTCTCCATATAGACAATAGTGGAAGTTTGGAACTATCCTCTAAAAATGGCGGTTGATGCTAACTTAGTGGTTAGATTGAAACATTTCGTTTAACCAAAGCTATTGAAGGTTATGGAGATCAGTTGGGAACATGGGGTCAGCTCCCAGAACAGTTGTGGTCTCAATGAATGGTAAACAGGCTTGAGGGGTTAAACCTCCTCCTTCTGTTCCAGCTTTCTTTGACAATGTTCACTGCTCTAATATTTTTTTATGTGGCTTGGTGTCATATTTAGTTTGATAACATTCTCATGAACTGCATTTTGCTATGTTAAAGATGCTTTATGTAAATCTATGTTGTTGCTTCATTGACCCTGAGAGCCTTGATCATTTTGAGAAATTAACGAACATGGGAATCATCAAGAGAGACACTGAATGCAAAGCAGGGATGGAATGTTGAACCTTCATAAAACACTGGTTCGACCACAACTGGAGTATTGCACCCAATTGTGGTTGAAAAGCAACTCAAGTCTGGAGTTGGAGATGTTACAGGCCAATCACACATGCAGGAGAAACCAGCTGGAAGAGTCCCCCAAACCTAAATATATTGGGTTTTGTACTCATTAGACATAATGACAGTACCTCACAGGTAATGATTGGAAGATCAGGTGTGACCATGACCATGTTTGGTGTGCCTAGGTGGCAAAGTAGCCATTCTGGAACCTCTCGTGTTCTCTTGCATGAATTGGGGACACAGGACCCTCTTCATCCACCATTTCCCTTGTCTGTGTTTCAATGATGCAAAATACCTTGGCTCTGAAGATGTCTAATGGTTTCATGCCTGGACCTTTCATCTGTTGTTTCTGCTCTGAGCCACCTGGTACTTTTCACATTTCCCTCTCTGGAGCAGTGGTGGCTTGGATGTAATCCAATTAACATAACTCTTTACTCTTGGCAGTCTGGAGAGAGTGTCTACATTTGGCCACTCCATGCCAGAATGTCTCATGATCATGTCAACATTTGCTCTCTCCCAATGTTTAACAGATGTAGTAAATGCAAGTAAAAGGCTGATGAACCACTGATTGTCTTGAGCAAAAAAAAACTGCTGGAGGAACTCAGCGGGTCGAGCAGAATCTATGGAGTCCTGATGCTGGGTCTTGACCCGAAATGTCCCTCTGCCTCCACTCCACTGAGTTCCTCCAGCAGTTTTTTTGGCTCCAGATTCCATCACCTGCAGTCTCTTGTGTCTCCAATCATCTTCTTGTCAGCTTCCAAAACCCTTAAGTGAAGTGTCTTCCCTGCTGGAGGCAATCAGCTTCTGTTCTTTCAGTAGGGAGTGGTGTTTGTTTATACAGCCACACCTTAGAATATCAAACCCATTACTGCACGTGAGTTACATGTGGAAATTGAGGGCTGGATCTTGCTTGTATCAATGGTTCCTATATTAACTTTAGATTCACTAACTCACTGACTACTGCCTAACAGCCACCACACTCTGGAAAGGATGTTCTGTTCCAGAGATTTACCAGCACAGATCCAGGGATGAGGAATTTCAGCTGCCAGGATAGGCTGGAGACACAAATTGTTTTCCTTGGAATGAAGAAGGTTGAAGAGGAGATTTAATGGAAGTGAAGACTGTGAGGGGAAAAAGGAGAGCGAGGGAGAATGGAAGTGACGGACACAGATTATTCCTCGGCCTTCATGATTCTGTGATTCTCAGTTCTTCAAAATGTTGCTATGTTTATGACTTCATTTTTCACCCTCCTTTTCGCTCTCAAAAGCCTTCCCCTATTGTTTTCACAAGCTTCAGTCACCTTTCTGGACAGCTCACTGCTTCGGTACCTGGGGCCAGCAGGCTATCTGATTGTGGTCATCTCTCAGGCGGGACACAACCTTGACTTCAGCAGAGGCCACAGATTGGGATTTTTGCCCCTCTCTGACTCAGCTGGTCTGGGTGTCGCTGTGTCTTCACTGTTCCTAGTGCTCCAGCTCTGAGCAGCCAACTCGATCCAGGCAGGAGACGGACCCTGCATCTGTCAACAGTTTAGCTCAACAAATGAAAGGCTTCAGGGAGCTACAAACAATTTTCTGGTGGAACTGAGGACCGGTGCGGGGTTTTGACCCGAAACGTCGACAATTCCTTTCCTCCCACAGATGCTACTCGACCTGCTGAGTTTCTCCAGCAGATTGCTCCAGGTTCCAGCATTTGCAGTCTCTTGTGTCTCCAAAGGTCTCAGGGAACCCATCGCATGTGGATTAATCAAAGAGGGTGAATCCCAAGGCTTTGCAGTTTTACTGCATCTTCTTGGGTGGTCCCTCGGGATTAGAATGACTTGCTTCCACTGAGGAGTATGTGGTTTCTTCAATGTGGGATAGCTGTTGCTCTTGATAGGGTGAGGTCTTGGTCCATTATCAAGAAGGTTTGAGACATTTGGAGACACAAATGTATAGACTTAGCTTGGGCGCGCGCGCGCGCGCACACACACACACACACACACACACACACAAACGCAATGTACACACAGGCATACTTTGACTTCTATGAACACAGGCATGTCCTATACATGTCTTCGTGTGTAACTGGGAGGTGTGATTTACAACTATACTCTGCCCCCAGCAGCATTTACAATCAGAATCTTTAGCGTGCTGTGCTTGATTGCTTTATAATGTGAATCCTAACAAACAACCATCAACAAAACCCATCTGCTGATATGACAAAGTATTACTGCTGCTCTACTGAGCTACAATAAGAACCATTTTATCAGCTGGACCGAAAAAGGACTTGTTGTCCCAACTCCTAAAGCTGTATTAAGATAAATTTGAAATGACGTAATGAAACTGCCTTTAATGTGGCTGTACTCAGTACAGAAGGCTCTCAGAAGACTGAAACCTAATATTGTTAAGTTTCAACTTGGAAGTTTCAGTTGCACTTTAACTTATATGTAACTACCTTCGTAGAAGTTTCATTTGATTGGTTGAATGGAATTTATTTATTTCAGTGTTTTCTGTGGGAGCTGTTAAAGTTACTTGATAACTGGTTGTTTCCCAGTGCAGATTATACACATAAAATTCCCCTGAACAATTCTACACATAAAATTCCCCTGGCAACTGCCCATTACTTGCCTCTAATCTAAGTGAAATATCAGCAACTAGTCCTCTGGACTCATTCAAATCAAAAAGCTAAGGAGATTTTGCAAATCAATGAATGTAAAAAATGTTTTTTAAAGTTTCTATGTATGCACCTTTTGTATAGGATAAAAGGCCTTGAGATTTTAATATAACAGTGGCAACACTTCAAAAATATTTAGCCAGCTGTGAAGGGGTTGGCATGTTTTGAAATTATGCCAGGTAGGCAAATCTTTTTCAAGGTTGAAGTGAGATTGATTGCTTTAACCAGAGTGCAGATGTATCCATTTTTCTAACCACCTTTATTTCATGCATTGAAGTGTGTAGAAACCGGAAGCCTGTACAACTGTAAAATGTGCAGCTTGAAAGATCGTGCTTAAGTGACACAGTTTGTTTTGTGTAAGTGTTAGGAGTCTGAAATCCCCTGGCCTGCAGATTATATAGGTGAGTCTTAATTTAACTATTTTTTGTGTATAGGACAGACTTTCATTTCTCTTTTCTTTTTGAGTTTGGTACATCTGTTGTAGCTTTTAAGTGGCGTTCCCGCTTCACACCATTGTAAGGACTGTGGGGGATAGAGAATAAAATAATCGGCATCTCCCCACTGAAGTGTCAGGCAGGAATCCAGGGGTGAGTAGTGCTGGGTTGAGAGAGTGCTCAGCAGAAGGGATGGGATCCAGGGCTTCATAAATGGAAGGACTGAGGACAAAAGCAGGGAACTTTTACAAAGCTCTGGATTAGCCACAGCTGCTAGCTGGCAAGGTTGTGAAGGTCCTTGAGAGGGTGCAGACGGGATTTACCAGAACAGTTCCAGGGATGAGGAATATTAGCAATCGCAGCTTTTCCAACAGAGTTAGTTTGGGATTGCTTTCCTTGGAGCAGAGAAATTGAGGGGAGAGTTCATGGGTGGACAAGGATTAGATAAGGTGGACTGAGGAAATCCGTTCCCATTAGCCGATGGTACAAGAGACGGGGTCACAGGTATCAGGTCTTGGCCAGGGACAGGGTCGGGATGTGAGGAAGAACCTCCGTGTGTAGCAAGTGGCAATGACGTGGAACCACCTGCCGACGAGGGTGATGGAAGTGATGATCAGTGATTTCAGAGGGAAATTTGCAGTATTAGGGGGCTAGAGCAGCAAAGAGTTCTGACTGATTTACAGAGAACCAGCAAGTTCACTTGGGCTCACTGAACATCTGTTCTATCATGACTGATATTCTGTTCTGTGCATGGATGAGTTGGGTTGAAGGACTTGTTTCCGTGTTGTATGACTCTATGACTACGATTGTAACTTGTGGTATTTTCTGGTTTTATTCTTGGCTGAGTATCCCTTGTAAACAGTAAATTAGGAAAAGGCATTAGATTCCCAAGTATTGTGTTGAGATCCTGAAGTAACCAGCTCGCTAGTTGTCCCCGAGATCTGCAGGAGGAGGATGGTTATGAGAAGACCAACACCGCCCGGGACAAAGTAGTCGGTTTGATTGGCATCTCACCACCCCCGCCTGCTAAAATGTTTATTCCTTTCACCACTGGTGTACCTTGGCTGCAGCATTTACCATCCACAAAATGATCTGCAGTTACTGGCCCAGCAGCACCCAGACCTGTGACGTTACTCGTGGCAGAGTATACATTATTCTCAAACATCCTTGATTCGTCTGTTAATAGACAAGTATTCTCACTAATAGTAATTGGTAAAACAAGTTAGTTAATATATTACTGGTACAAGGTGACTGGCGAGATACATGATGTTGAATTCTCTGATCTCCTCATCCTAGACATAGGGGCTTCCTTTTGACTGGTGGTCTCTCTCGTGTCCTGGATGTAGGTTGATCTCCAAGGAGAGGTTGCACACGTGTGGGCTTTCTGCCCTTTCTTATATGATCCTTGGAGAAGTGTTTATTCACTTGATGAGTTTCGCTCTTGCTTGATCGGTTTCAGTTTGGACACCGTTGATCAGTTCAGTTTCACTACTGGCTTGATTGTCCATTTATAACTTATCAGCACCAAGTGTCATCATCTGTCTGTCCACTGATATGACCTGTGGCATTTATTGTACCTATTGTGATCTGCATTTGTTACCATCTTCTGCCTTTATGTTATGTCCTTCAGCTTATCAATTCTTCCTGCTATCTGAGTACAAGTGTGACCTGGTTCTGTGTGATCATTTGATCAAAAGGGGGCAGATGTAGCCAGGGGCTTCCAGGAGATGGATTTGCTGATGAGGGGTAGTGCCCAGTTCTGGACTCGTGGAAGCATCATGGAGCTGGCAATGTGGTGAACTTCACAAAATAGGGTGTGAAGGAAAACCACAGAAGCAAAGTATGATCAAATCAGTGGACAGGTGATGACGTTTGGTGCTGGTAAGTTATAAACAGATAGTCAAGCCAGCACTGGAACTGAACTGATCAATGACGTCCGGACTGAAAGTAATCAAACAAGGGCAAGTGAATAAACAACTCTCCAAGGAGGGACGGAAAGTCCACATTGTCGCGACCTGTCGCAAAGAGAGAGTCCCCTACGTGTGGGACGCAAGAGAGACCGAGCGTCAAGAGCGAAGAGGAAACTGCTGCGTCTGGGACGTGGAGACCAGACCTGGAGAGTTCAACATCGTACACCCAGTCAGTCACCTTGTACGGGTAATAATCTAACTAACTTGTTTTAGTAAATGTTTTGGTAAGCGTTGTTGGTGAGAATACTTGTTTATTTAGAGAGAAGTGAAGAAAGTTTTGAGTATAGAACGCATGCTCGGCCTTAGGCTCTCTATCTGTCTGCAGTGTTGTCACAGGATACGGGCTACGCATTGGGGGGTGGGTATTAAGTGCTGACCTTTCTGGGATCACCCATAAACTCTGAATGAATAAAAAAACAGTTCCAATTAATCACAGAATGCTAATGTAGCTTTTGACATCTGGTAAAATTTCCATTGCCGTTCTTCTCAATCGACAGAATTTTTGCAGGCCAGCAGTCAGGTCACTGTGGCTTATTAGCGCCAACAGTTTGGTCAACAAATCTGTGCAGCCGAGGTGCTTTACATTGGGCTTAGTTATTTCTCAGAGTCACAGCATTGCCAGGAGACGTGAGTGTTTTGTATCTTTTACAAGCTGTGATCTGTGACTCGATGAACCAATAGTCTTTTTCCTTTTAAAGCCTCGACCTTTTATAATCATAGAGAACAGAATCATAGAAACGTGCAGCCCAGCAGGAGGCCATTTGGCCCATTGTGTTTGTGCTAGCCAGAAAGAGAGCCATGAAGAATCACAGCCTGCTATTTTCCAATGTTTTCTGTGAGCCCAGGCTCCAGGTCTGTCTCCCTGTTTATCCAAGTACCTATTGAATGTGATGCGGATTTCTACTTTCACCCTTCTTCTAGCTACATGTAAAAACCAGAATCAAGGGGTTTCAGTCCAGGTTTAGTCCTCCACTATAAGGATGTTCTGTGATTTGGGGCTCTAATCTCAAACTATTAATGTCTCTGCACTTATGTGTTGGGTGTTGTAAGTGTAATGTGATGTGTGCTTGTTTATTCAGTTTCATCTGTAACCTTCAAGCATTCATTGTACACACAAGTCACAGTTCCTGTTTTTCAGGACAGCTGTTGCCTTTTTATATTTGAGCTGTCAGGCCTGTGACCGCACTCTGGAACAGTTCCTGTGTGTAGCCCCCAGGAAGTCTCGGCAACTGTTTGTAGTTTGCCCTGGTCGCTCATTTGCTTCAAGTGGATGACATTTTAGTATTTTGTTTTTGCTTTAAAAACTGCAAGCAGTTTAGAGAATGAATTGTCCCAGCCGATTAGAAGGATTTAGGGAGGAACAGAATTGGCTTGAAGCTGAAGGGTAAGGCCTGATGTATGTTAGATATCACACAGTGATTCCTTACCCCAGATATTTAGGGGTCAGGGTGACCACTGGACCAGGAGGAGAGCAGACAGGCTGTCCAATGCCTTGGAGGGAGAGGTTATGAGGTTGGTCAGTGTGTGGCCTGGGTGTGGGAGAAGAGGTCGGTGCCCAAGAGGCAAAACTTCACCCACAGGTTCCAGGCCCACTCGTCAGATGGAGCTGGAGGTTTGCTCTGTTTCCATGCCTGCCCGGGGCCTTGGCCTGGACCCTCTGGTAGTTCCCACTCAGCCAGTGCCAGGCTTGACTCGGCTTCTGAGGCAGGATTCTCCTGTCTGTGAGTGACGATGCCCAACTTACTGAGATCTCGTCTGATCTTTGGGTCATAGTCACAGAGTTGTATAGCACGGAAACAGGCCCTTTGGTCCAACTTGCCCATGCTGATCATGACGCACACCAGATTTGTCCCATATCCCTCTAAACCCCTCCTATCCATGAACTTGTCCAAATATCTTTTGAATGCTGTTACTGTACCTGCATCTTGATCATTATATCGGAGTTTTAGTCTTCATCTGCATTCTCGAGTGGTTCTCGAGCTCACCGTTAACCAAAGCCTGTGGCGTATCATTGAGCATCACTCCACAGTTAATATATCTTTATTAGTCACATGTACATTGAAACACACAGTGAAATACATCTTTTGCATAGAGTGTTCTGGGGGCAGCCCGCAAGTGTTGCCACGCTTCTGGTGCCAACATAGCATGCCCACAACTTCCTAACCCGTACGTCTTTGGAATGTGGTAGGAAACCAGAGCACCCGGAGGAAACCCACGCAGACACGGGGAGAACGTACAAACTCCTTACAGACAGCGGCTGGAATTGAACCCGGGTCTCTGGCGCTGTAAAGCGTTACGCTAACCGCTACACTATTATGAAATGCTCAGTTTTAACTTAAACTTAGACTTTATCTGTACATTTTATCAGCATGCAAATTATTTTATATTGCATTGTTACTCACCAGGGGGTACAAGCAGAATGGAAGATGACTCTGTTGTAACTTTTAAAAGCAAATTTAATTTATGAACTCAAAATTGCAGAGAAGAGTTGGGTGGTGGGAAGAATGGGATAGTTTTAGCATGGTTGGCTGAATGGCCATCAGTACTTTAAGGTTCTTTAGACAGAATTGTAACTATCAGTAATGGGTTAAAATGCAAGCATCTGTTCCAGATATCTGCCCAGTCTAGGAACCAACTGTACCACAGGAGGAGGTTGGTCATATGAGGATTATGATGAGGTTTCCTGCTTTGTTCCAACAGCTCATCTGTTTTGAACCCATTTTGCCCGTTTCCCAGGCCCCAGCCAAGAGACTGTTAGACAACAGGCAAGAAGAATTGTATTGGGAATCCCACTTGGATTGCTTGCTTGTGACTTGGAGGAGTCAGAGTATTTTCTCCGTATAAAACTGAGCCCTTGCCTAATCTGCCATCTAGTTATCCCCTAAGCTCGACACCCTGCCCCGTTCACCGACCACCATTCCCCAATCCTCAGCTCGGATCGCTGGGATCACCCCTTACACACCCAGTACTCTGGACCTGCTACTAGCCTGGGTTTCAGCCTTGTGAAGCAGGGTCCTGCTCGGTATTAGCCTTGGGTTTATTGGCCAGGCTGTCTATGGGAGGCATTCCTGTTTAAAAAAACCGCAGGAATCTCGTTCTTTGGGGTTACCTGTATTCACGAATGGTACCGACATAGTATTGTACCCGGGCAAAAGTTCTAGAGCTTTACAATACAGGGCAGTTTGGCCCATCAAGTGGATGCCACTGCTGGGATAGCAATCCTGTCAACCCTTTTCCCTGATCCTTTACCCACAGCCCCACAAAATACTCCCAGGTGAAGGCCCTGATTGATTCCGTTTCCAGTACTCCTGAAGGCACTGGATCCCAGATCATAACTATTCTGTGACTAAGTTTCTCCTCAGACTCCCCTGTATCGTTAGTCCTTGATCCTCCTGCCAATGGGAGCTGTTTCCCTATCTCACCCAGTCCTGGTCTTGAATGCCTCTATTAAATCCCCTCTCAACTTTCTTGCTGAGTTTATTGTTCAATGCACAAGTACAGTGAGGTACAGGTACAATGGAAAAACTCGCTTGCAGCAGTTAACACACAGTACATAAATCATACCAGCGAGTGAAGAAAAAAAATACTGTGCAAAACAAGAGATTAGTACAAAAAAAAAGTCAAAGTCCATGGTAGTGCAAGAGATGGTCCCTAGTGTTCGGTTGCTGAGGTAGGGTTGGGGTTGTGCAGATTGGTTCAAAAATCTGATGGTTGTAGGAAGGTAGCTGTTCCTGAACCTGGTGGTGTGGGACTTCAGGCTTCTGTATCTCCTGCCTGATGGCAGCAGTGAGAAGAGGGCATGACCTGGATGGTGGGGATTCTTTACTCCAGAGAGAACAACCCCAGCATCTCCAGTCCAAATCCTTCATTCCCTTCAACTTTATAGTGAATCCTTCCTGCAGTGTAATCAATGTGGTGACCAAAATTGGGTGCAGTACCTGTTGTGGCCTTGCTCTTGTGTAGATTCAATATAATTCCCCTGCTTTTGTCCTCTATGCCTCTTTTTATGATCCCCAGTTTCCTGTGAGCTTGACTAATCATTCCCTCAATATGTCCTCCCAACTTCAAAGGTTTGCACAGAATTGGGATTAGCCTTCCTGACTCGTAGCACAGCAGACTGTACATTTACCATCTGCAGGACGCTGTGCTTCAGAAACATGAGGCTTTGCTATTGAGGGACTGAATTAATATCCCACCCTGAAGAAAGGGTTTCTGAAATGTCCTGCTGTTTTTGAAATAGGACTGCTGCCCACAGACAGCATTTAAGCAAGAGGATGCACTTGGCATTCCCACTTCTCACTTGTTTCCATTTCTTTTTTAGATCAGAAACCTATTCAAAATGGGGGGAAAATCATCCAAGCCTAAGGTTACACAATGCAACAGTTTCCCTTTCTTGGAAGACAGAAATACCATTGAAACAATTAAAGAAGCTCACTCCTTCTTCATTCTACGAGGCCTTCCAGGCAGCGGGAAGTCTACTATTGCCAAAAAGATCACAGAAAAGTATTCGTCGATTTCTGCCATCGCTTCTGCGGATGACTTGGGGATCGCTCCCCTGGTGGAGGAATCTGAGGCCGACGGCAGTAGGTACAACAAGTTGGACCAGCAAATCCAGCAGTATTTTGAAGAAGATAGAAAGGTCATCGTGGTTGATGACACCCACCATGATTCGAACCGCCTGGACTATCTCTTTGATCTTGCCAGTGGCAAGGACTACATTGTCTTCATTGTTAACCCTGGGACGGAGAGGAGCAACAACCTCCCATTATTGGTGAAATCCAGCCAATGGAAGTTGTCTCTGGAGAAGCTGCAACTGCTGGAGCCAGCCTTGAAGAAGAGCGTTATCCCATTCTTCTTTGGCTGGTTCTTGGTGAAACAGGATGCGGAGAAGCTGCGCAACATTGCAATGGAGTTCTTGGATCAGCTCAGCAAAAATGAGACATTTCTGAAAGAGTTTGTAAAATGTATGTGGTCTTTTCTGTTGTGATTTTTTTTCTTTTTGGTAGGGGTGTGGGGGTAAGCTTTGTCTCACAGTCACACTACTGGCTGATTTAATTCTCCTGCTGAAATTGCTTTGAATGCTAAGTGAAGCATTGCTTTATATAATCCAGTGACCTGCCTCTTCCTGAATACTGAGGCAGGATTACGAGGTTGTTCAGGATTGTCTCCTTTCACTGTTGGCAAGCTGTTTGACTGTAGAGGCATCACAACAATGTCTATTGCAGTCCTTTACCGACAGCAGAGGAAGTTGCTGCTAGCTTGAGGAGTGTGGGTGAAAGGAAGTGCGATTGGAGTGTGGGTGAGCCTTTAAGCACAGATCTGATGAATAAATGATAGAATTCAAGACATATGCAACAGCAAGGTGGCCCTTCAGCCCATTATGTCCATGCTGGCCAATCACCATAAGTAAAATAAAGCAAAGAAAGCATACTGTGCAGTAAATGTGGTTTTGTTTACCGCAGATGTGAAATGGGATTCCAACGAGGACTTCAACCTGCAGGAGTATTTCAAGAAGAAGCCCAGTGTGCTGCATTGTACAACAATGTTCTGCGACTATGGAAAGGTTCCAAATTCTGAATCTTATGCTAGGGCCAAGGTTGGTAACTAGTTCTTCAATTGTGACTCTCTTACAGATCCAAGTTGACAAGAAGTTCAAGTTTATTGCCCTGGGCATACATACCCAGTGTATAAATGCCATCAAAATTAGCTTCTTGCTGCAGCAGCACAGTATGTTACAAACATCAATTCCATGAACTTAAATTAACAAATTATACATGACTTGCACGACACAGTAAACAAAAATAAATATGACAACATTGGTGCAAGTTGAGGGAAATATAGTCGGAAGTAGAACCAGGGTTTTTCAGGTCAGTTCTAGAATGAACGGCAGTGGGGAAGAAGCTGTTGTTGAACTTGAGGTTTGGGGTCTTCAGGCTCCTGTACCTCCTGCCTGATGGCAGCATCGAGAAGGAGGCATGGCCCAGATGGTGAGGGTCCTTAATGATGGATGTTGCCACCACCTCTTGTAGATGTCTTTGTTGGTGGGGAGAGCTGTACCCGTGATGGAACTGGCTGACTCCACCATACTCTGTAGCCTCTTGCATTCCTGTGCACTGGAGTTCCCATACCAGGCCATGATGCAACCAATCAGAATGCTTTCCACTGTATATCTGTAAAAGATTTTTTTTAAAGAGTCTTTGATGACATACCAAATCTCCCTAAATTTCCAAGAAAGTAGAGACACTGCTGTGCCCCCTTCATAGTTGTATCTATGTGCTGGAAGAACTGGAGGCGATACTACTGGACGAGTGCCTACCAGCTGCTTCTGTGTACGGTTTTAGCCCAGGTACTTCCTTCTCTCAGCTTCACTGGTTAGCATCTTAATTATAATGTTGGCTGGAGAAATGTGCTAATTCATTTAGACAAATTTGAAACAGTCATACACAATATTTCAGAAGGATTTCTTTCCAGCTCCAGGAACCAGTATTCCATTTCTCGGTCCAGTTATCTGGAGCTTGTGTGTGCCAGATTTGGTACGTCACCAAAGACACTTGCAAATTTCTACATATGTATGATGGAGAGCATTCTGACTGGTTGCATCATTGCCTGATATAGGAACTCCAGTGTGCAGGATTGAAAGAGGCTGCAGAGGGCTGTAGACTCAGCCAGCTCCATCACGGGCACAACGCTCCCTGTCATCGAGGATATCTTCAAGAGGCGGTGCCTCAAGAAGGCAGCATCCATCACTAAGGACCCTCACCATCCGGGCATGCCCTCTTTTCATTACTACCGTTGCAGAGGAGATACAGGAGCCTGAAGACCCACACTCAACATTTTAGGAACAGCTTCTTCCCTTCCTCCATCAGATTTCTGAACGGTCCATGAACACTACCTCGTTATTCCTCTTTTGTACTATTTATTTTATTTTTGGTAACTTATAGTAATTTTTATGTCTTGTACTACTGCTGCTGCAAAACAACAGATGTCAGTGGTAATAAACCTGATTCTGACTCTGTGGGGTTAGTTTTGTAGAGCTTTGAAGGAGGTGCAAGCTGACAGGACACATTTTTGGAAGAGCACATCATTACACCCCCTCTGTGTTTATACACTGATGGTCCTGCACGAAGTTTGATGATCAGGAGTTGAATGATCATCTATTTGAGTGGCTGAATCAAGAGTTGGTTTTCAGTCCGAGCACTCTATAATTGTAAATGAGGTGATGGTGTTGTAGTGTTTTTCGATGATGGGTTGAGTAAGAAGCCAGGGAGCCTCCTTGTTATATAGTCAGATAGTAAGTCCAGCCCCTATCTCATGACATAACCTGAGTCAACAGATTAATGTAATGTTCCCTCGGTGCCACCCAACTTGATTCACGCCATCAGACAGTGATGCTGAGCAAATCTAATGTGGCTTCAAAGATGCGCTCTGGAAGTAGCCACACTTTTGGACAAGCAGAGTATCTAGAACATTGACATCTGTTTGCCCCCCCCAAAAAATCAGGATACAGCCTATCAGCAAATTACTGTCCCATCAGTGTCCTCCAGTCACTAGTCAAGTGACGGGAAGTGTCCTCAACACTGTCATCAAGCAGCAAGCTGGGCTCCTTCTGGATTCTATTCCATTTGTAACTCCTCAGTAAATTCTAGACAACATTCAGGCATGGGCTGATGTGGCAAGTAACATTGTGCCACGATAGTGTCAGGCAATGACCATCTCCAATGAGAGTTGCAACATCTACTCTTGACTTTCAATGACACTACCATTGCCGAGTATCGACTTCTTGGTGGTTGATTTTGCCCAGAAACTTATCTGGACCAGCCACATAAATGCCGTAGTTGAGAGCTGGGCAGAGGCTGGCTACCCTGTGGCACTTAATCATCTCCTACCACCTCCAAAGCCCTTCCATCATCTACGAGACAGAACACTTCCCACTTGCCTTGATGGGTTCAGCCCCAACAACTCTGAAGCTCACCACCATCCAGGACAGAGCAGTCTGTATGATTGTGATGGGCCAGACAACCTTGCTTTGTGCTGCACGTTATTTTCTTAAAAAGAGCAATAGTCATTGATATAGCACCTTGCACATCCCTTTCAGGACACCATTGGGCTGCACTTAGAAATATAGTCACTTGTCATCTAGGAAATGCAGGAAGCATTTTGCACACAGCAGACTCCCTGAAATGAATGTGATGCAATGATGTTAATTACACCAGTATATCAGAAAACCAAGTTCCAATTAGTCAAGGTGGATGTTGTGATAAATAACTGTGTTTCCCTGCTTAGGTTGTTGAACAATCCCTTTCGAAGGCCTTTGTCCTGAAGGTTTCGGCATTGTTTATCACACCCAGGACAGTGGGAGCCCGTGTTTTGCTGAACGAGCAACAGCAGCAGCTCTGGCCTGAGGTAAAAGAGCATGAAGATGCAGATAGTTCTGGAGATAAGATTGAGCTGCCACATAGCAGCAGATCCCACATCACACTGGCATGTGCTCCTGGAGTGCAGGCAGTTCAGACTGGACTCGATCTGCTCGATATTTTAAAGGCAGAGAAAACAAAAGCCGCCTCTGAATGTCAAGTCACGTTGGAACAAGGTCAGCTTTGTTGCCTAGGTGAAGGGAGGTGGATAGTCAACCTGTCCAACGCAATTGATGTGAACACCCTTTTCTCTGGGTTTTATGCAAAAAAAACCACCATTGAATGAAAGGGAGTTTAAAAACGAACAAATTTTATTTGTGTCATGAGACACAAAAACTTTTAAGTCAAAATCTGTGTTACATTTAATGTAATCTCTTCCAAACACATTAAGAGCCTATTTTTTAACCGTTGGGCTGGACTTCTCTAATTTTTTTTTATAAAATTGTTTTTGATCTGTAATTGTAATATTCTGGTAGGTCATATGCTTTGCTTTAAGTGTGACCACATGCCTGGTGTTTAATTCTAATGCAAAGATCAATTGGTGATTTAACCAAGGCAAGGCTGCATTTATCAGCGAATGAGTTCTGGGGGCTCCTCCATGCAAGTTTAGGGGTTCAGGTGGAAGAGGGAGCATGAGTTTGTCTATTGTGGCAATCTAGTCCTACAAATCAGACAAGCTTTATGTTAAAATAAGAACTCTATGCCCGTTTCCAAGAGATGGATATAGTGTGGATATATGGATATAGTTAAGCATCTTACTGGGCTTTTTTTGTAAGTATCCAGAATCACATTGCCTTTATTGCTATCTGGAATTAATGATTCAATAAATGAATTACAACAACCTGTTTCATCAACATATTTTGATTACACCTCACACAATCATATGCTGGATAATTTATTTGCTACCTTGGCCACAATGGTGGTAGATCTATTGTGTGTGATAAGTCAGCAGAACACCTTGCTAAATGGTACTGTTGGCTAATCATACCAAAAGCATTGGGAGGGAGCAAGGATCAGTGTTGAAAGTGAACGTTTTTGGGTCAGAAGAGCATTATCTTTCACTATGAATGTGTACCTCCTTATCGTGCCCAGCTTTGCACAAGAATCTTTGCGTATAATACAAATTGCATCAGCCTAGACACAAGTACAGAATCTTTATCTGAATTCATGTCAAAACGGGCAGCAGTTTGATGCCATTATTAAACCTTTCAATAGTAGTGAAGCTGTTAATACATGGAGAATCCATACTGAAGTGTTGCAGAGAGTTGATGGGTAGGGAACGTCATAAGCATTAAACACAAATTTGAACTCTGCTTCAGAGATGCAATTCTTGTGAACTCGGTGGAATGAATTTCAGAAGCAGAGTTCAATACTACATCACGTGTTTAATGCTGCAACAGAAGGTGAATTTCAACCCCAACGTTGCACTGATCTGCATGTTTATAACAAGCACTAGGCTGGAAACAGTAACAAATGCAAGCACAAAAAGAGGGTGGCTTTGAATCTAGCTGCGAAGTAAATTCGTGTTAATATACTCCAATGCCACTGTATATAAAACATTAATACATTGCATAACAATGAAGGCTTCACCATATGTAGAATGCCCCATTGAGGGCTGCAGAAGCTAAGAAATAAGATAATTTTTTGAAAAAGTGAGAGGAAGTGACAATAGTGCATACCCAGAAAATGCAGTACAGGATGTCAAACAGCATCTGTAGAAAGACGAGTTAACACATAAAACAACTCATCTTCCACTTCCCAACAAACTTTCAACTGATAAAAGGCCTTTCATGATCTCTGCATGTTTCAAACTGCCTTATCAAAAGTATATATAGACAAAATCCATAGACACTTGTCCAAACATTTATAATTATTGATGAATTCTTGCTCTCTATGGAGGACTTTCTACAAATCTATTTCTCCCTATAACAAACAGCAAGCCACTCTCTACCCATAAAAATGCACTGTGCACTTTGCCCAGCCCTGCCGAATTTCATTAAAAATGTGTTGCAGAAACATATCCCTTCAATCAAGCAACGGCTGTATTTATTCTCAAAGTACTTAATCTCTTTGTTCTTTACTATGTATTCCTGTCAGTCCCCAGCATCTCATATTAAACCGTTAATTTCTGATGACTTAATATTGACATTTAAAATTTATAATTTAACATTTGGCAATACAAAGAAAATATAATTCCCAAACCTAGACCTTTGGAAAATTTATGCAAATGTGCTTAATTTACTCCATTTCTTTTAATTATTATGGAAACCTTGTCTATCTCAATTTCCATTATTTTCCCAATAATCATTTAGTTAGTTTTTATTAAATCCAGAGAGACACAAAAGACTGCAGGTGCTGGAATCTGCAGCATCAAACAACCTGCTGGAAGAACCTAGCAGGTCAGGTAGCATCTGTGGAAGGAAAAAAATTGTCGATGTTTTGGGTCAAAACCTTGCATCAGGACCTATAGGTTAAAATATTAAATCCAATAGGTTTCATTGCTTTCTTGCTAAGTTCCTTTACACTACTGCTCTTTTATCTTTCTCTGTTGTGAAGTAGCACAATATCATTCATTTGACCAGTCTACCATTTCCTTATTACCCATTATAGCATTGCCCTGTCTGCTGTCAACATCAGAAGATAGAATTAACCTTGGAGACAGTATATGGGTGATTACCAGTTGTCACTGAGACCAGTAAATTGGGTTAGGTAAAGCCATTTGAGGAGTACATTACCATATAATTCAGACCACAGGAGAGGGCAGAAGCAGGTCTGATGGAGTGAAAACACCTATTGAGCAATCCTGTTTTATTTTTATTTCACTTTGTACATGAATACTGTACAGAGTGTACATATTGTACAGCAGTAAAACACTGAGAAATGATACAATCAGAACAAAGTATGTGCAGCATAATATACATCACAAGGCTCACTAGAGAAATACATTACACAAAATAGGAAAAATATTCAAAACCCTTCAAGAGGTGCAGTTGGAGTCTTACCATCAGGACCCCTTAACCATAACATTACTTAGATTTAGCATGAAGTTTACAAACTCTATAAACGTTTGAATGTCTATGCTCAAGGAGTGATAATATTCGAGAAAAATAATCAGTGTGAGGCGTTACAAAGTCACAGTAAAGCTGAAGTTAACAGTACTGATGGGGCATCATGGATCAAGCCCTTAAATGTTACTTTGATGATGCATTCAGCTCAACTTTTGCATACATTGTGACTCAGTAACTCCCTCAGGTCAGTTCCCCAAAGTTTCAAGCCAGAATAAAGTGTAAAGAAAACAATAAACTGAGCAACACATTAATGCTAAACTTGCTGCTGATTTTATTTTGAAAAGGAAATTGCTTCCCTTTCATTAGTTTTTCTTTAGAAAACAGCAGTCTGACAGTCTGTATTTGGCAATTTTCAGTGCGAAAACACATACAAAAATAAAAAAGATCAACCCTGTCCATCAGCATTTAGACCTTCATAAATCAAAAATTATCTGAGTGTATGACTCTGTCACCATGGTAACAATAAGCTTGAAGCAAAACAAAATTTGCAAATGATTTTCAATGCCAGAGAACAAAACATTTTCAAAATATCCATGAGCAACTTGCTTCAATGTTTCAGGTATAGGTAATTTCTCCACATTGTTCTGAGACACCTCAAAGGTTTACCTATCTTGTGCATTTTCAACTTTGTTTCACATTTTCTGCTTTTACTTCAGGTTTACAGCATGCAAAAGCCTTTAAATCTAAACTCAAAGTTACCTTTACACTCATCCCTTAGTTACTAAAAGTGAACACACACGCAAAGCTTAGGTCTCTGATCTGAATCCATATTCTATTCAGTTTACAGGAGTATTTAAGGATTCCATTCTCTGAAAGGACAGTGGTGAAAATGGATTGAACCTTGGTCTCTTTTAACTTTGTAATCTAGTTTGAAACCGAAGTTAATGCCATATTTCCCCTCAATCCTTCCCTTAATGAATCAGATTGGATTCAGTCTTTGTTGAGTGAAGTGCTCTCCAGTAGAGCATCAAAAATTTAGACACTACCATTTACTTCTGTTTCCAAGGAAAGTGGAAGACAGAAAAGTGGCCAGAGATGATGAATATCATCTAAGTGGTCCCTGTAGGGAGTGGATGGATGTTCGGAGAAGACAGGATGGCTAATAAAGCCTTGATGACTGAAGAGTCAGCAGATACTTGGCATTCTTGAACAATGACCGTTTGAAAGTACTAGGACACCGATAGCCAGGGAATTGTAATCCTTACAAAAAAAATTACTTACTTGGCATGCTTGGGAAACACGCGAGAATTAAAAATAGGGGAAACTTCTAATCTTACACAAAAACATACATATGTGTTTGAGATATTAAATAGGTTTCACACATTAAAATTAGTGGCAATATAACAAATGGTTGGCTTTTAATTTCTTTAAGATTTAGTTTCTAAGTATCAGACCAGGGTGTATTTAAATCAGTTAATGTGACTGTTCAAAAGCGAGATCCTGACACCTGAATGTTGGATAATGTTCTGTTGGAAGGATTGTTAAAGATATGAGCAGGGGGAGAAAAATGGAATTACAATGGGTGCAACAGAATGATCCAGTAACATTTTCTCTCAAGTTATGTTCTCTTGAAGTGTCTCCAGAAACCCTCAACTCCATGCAAAGAAAGAAAAAAGCTCCTCAGTTTATAGTTGGGACATGAAACCCTTATTCAGATCACGCTAATCAGAATCTTAAAGCATATTTTCAAAAAAAGTAGCCTTTATCATAAGCAAAAAAAAATTACACATTATATGACAATTTTAGAATGTCCACCTTTGATCCTGTATGTGCTTTTATTCAAAGTTGCACATTAATACATTTTTGCCCTGTCAATTTCTTCTACAAATTTATCACTACTATTCCCTTCTAGTTTGTGTTAATTAAGTTACTGTGGTACAGGTTACTGGATAAGAGTTATATACAAGTGCCAACAGCACTTTACCCAAACAACAAGCAGTAAAGGATTTTCATGAAGGATAGTTTGGACTTAAAACCATTAAAAACCGTAAGAGGGGCAAAAATAAGAGACTTGGACAACTTGCTTCCTTAGGCTGGGAAGAACATTTTCAATGCCTTAACAACACATTAAAAAATAATGTTTTGAAGCCATTCCAAACATTCTTTAGAACCATGCATTTATAGACCAGCCTAATTTTTAAAATGTAAGCTGTATTTTAAAACAACAGTAGAATAGGTAACTTACCTATTTGCCATTTCAAACAGTTGAATCAAACTTTTATTACAGTTTTCTACCAGTTTGCTAACCAATTTCAACAGAAAGGTTTTACTGTAATGTCTGGTCTACTTCACTGTAGACATTGTCAGCTTTATGTAAAGTTCAGTCTAGACAAATGGTGCAATCCAACTCCTGGAATGAATGCTGATATGCCAACACAAAAGAAATCAAACTAGTTATTATTAACTAAAAAGGTGCCACTAGTGACTTTGAAATGGATCCTGCAATTTATTAATCTATTAAATTGATGAAACAAGCAAGGGTCATTCCCATGCAATTTAGCATTTTACCAAGTTAAACCCCAGCAGTCAGCTAGATGGAGTACTGCAGAATTCCACTAAAATGCGTAAATCTTTTTTGAACTGAATGAACCTGATTTAGGAGAATCTGGAGGACCAATTACTGAATGTATAGCCCAAAAGAGATGTCAGGTTTCCTAATTACTGTCTGGGAGGGAGATTTGATGAACAGGGATCCCTTTCCTGCCATTCGTTTGAAGTGGTCAGGGTTTGAACATGCGCTTTTTGAACGATCAACATTTACCTAGGTGTTCTTTTTAAAACATTTCAAATTCATTTTTTTCTGACATGACTTCAGCAAAAAGCCTACAGTGCAATATGCATAGACATGGACCATTTACTCTAAAGCTATTTTTCCTCTTTCCTATACCCACTTCACCAAAATATTCTCATAAAAACATTTTAATCAGATGCAGAATACAGACACATGATAAAATAGGCCTATAAATAAAATGTACAGTTTTAAGTTTATCCTCCTCTCAAGCCTACCTCGTTCAATCGCCCACATACTTGGACGGGTACATGGATCGGAAAGGGATATGGGCCAAATGTGGGCAGCAAATGGGACTAGCTTAGATGGGAATCTTGGTCGGTATGGACCAGATGGGCTGAAGGGCCTGCTTCCTTGCTGTATGACTCTACGTCAGTTACTATTCTGCAGACTTACAAGCTTGGCCACTTTGCAACTAACAGACAGAAACTAAGTAGTGTGGCAAATGAACTTGCATTTCTAGGTCTCCCCGATCCTTGAGTCTCCTGCCTCCCATGGCGCAATATTTATTTAAAAAAACAAAGCAGCCCTGCTGTTGCACTCCCTTCTCAGAGTGCAGTTACTGGGTATTTGTTTGACAAAGGCAGAAGGATGTATAGATGCCACTTGACCAAGGCAAAGAGAATTCAGCACCACAAGGTCAAATCTAATGGTGTGAGCACAAAAGACATTAGTGATGTCCTCTGCAAAGAAATCCTAAAGACCTTTGTGACAGTTGTGTCATTTTTGGGATGTGTATGTGATGTGGCTGGAGCTATTAAACTGGAGGTCGACTGCAATGACAGTTCATGTCTCCCTTCAGGTTTATTTTAGTTGTGCACTTGTATAGTTTTGGGCTAAGATCATGCAGACAGATCAGTTAAGTTAAATACAAGGTATGACAGAACATTTGAAGACTTCCAGGACTTGCACTGGTATGAAATGGACTGGTTCTGATAACTCCATAAATAGATGAAACTTGAAATGATGGCATACTTCCTGCTGGTCCACTTGTAAAGCTAACAGGTCTTTAATTGAACCATTTTCCCATCTTCCCCCAACCATTCTACTTCCAATGGTCATTTATCTAACAAGGCAGATTACTTGGGAAGACCACAGAGAGGCTGACAAAATAATGCACTCCAGAAATCAATTAGAAGTTGATCATTCCTGGGAGAAAAATCCACTACTTCATTGAGATAAAGTCCCTTTCTGCTTTGGACAAAAAACTGATTTTCCACGTTGGAGGAAATAGTCATCTATGTAAAAGCTCAAAGTCTTTATTTATCTAACCGAAGATCATTAGTGGAAGGGACTGCATACTTCAAAAAAAAACTGAGGTAATCCTTTTTATTTTTAATATGATTATAAAAACAAAGCATTAATAGGTCAGTTTCACATCCTGTGACGACAGCTTTTTTTTCAACAGAACATACAATTAGATGAATACAAGAGGTATTCAACTGAAACATTGAAGATTTTTCTTCTAAATAGATTAAACACAGGGAAACATGGGTATTCATTTATTTTTGCTCGAGTTACACCCAGTCACATTGAACAAAAAGGTGTGCATTAGCCAAACTGGAAGAAAAAATTCCCAGGACCAGACGCTGAAAAGAGAGAGAGAGATATCCAGCATTAGTATTATCAACAGATCTTCAACACCAAAAGTATTATTTTGCAATGGCAACTTCCAATTTGGCCACAGAAAGATTATTTTATTTGTTTACAAGATGTGTGAGTCACTATTTATTCTCCATCCTTAAATAGGCTTAAGCTGAATGACAGAGACCAGTTTCTGTGGGTCTGGAGTCACAGAGAGGTCAGTCTGGGCAAGGAATGTAGGTTTTCTCCTCTGATGGATGTGAGAGAACCAGATGAGTTTTAACAACAATTTGGTGAATCATGATTACTGATAATATTCCTTTTTAAATTCCATAATTATTTAATTAACCATATGTAAATACAGTAGGAGCTTGTGGTGGATTTCAACACAGGACCTGGGATCAATATTTTGGGCATATGATTACTTGACAAGTTAACCACTATATTATACCTCTAATACAGAATCTTCTATGCCAGGAGCAAAATTTGCATAGTGAAAGGTATCCTTTGCACATGATAAAAATGGAAAATATTGGAAATACCTGTTTTTTTTATTTCAGATTTTCAATATCTGCACCTTTTTGCATTTCCCTTTGCATATATTAAATTTCAAAGTGCTGCAAGCATCAGCAAATCAAATCTCTATTAAGTAACTCACTAATAGAAGCTGGTGTGAATAAGTTTGGCATTATTAAATTGGTTATATGGTTATGGTAACTTGGATGTTATTTTGGGCTTTCCTATATGACTCAGGCACCACTGGAAAGCTGTTTGTCCAAATCACACCATAGTTGGAACTTGTCTACCATTCAACTGAGATACTGGATTTGCGAACACAGCTGAAAATGAGATAAATGAGCTGAGAGGTTGCCTATAATCTAAAAAATATCTGGTCCTACTGTGAAGTTAGAGGAATGAGGAATGATCTTATACAAGATGCTAAGGGGAACGTGACAAGGTACATGCTGTGATGTTTCCACTAGAGGGAGATCTTGAACAAGAAACATAGTTACAAGGAGCAGTCACTTAAAACTGAGGGGCATAGGAATTTCTTGCTGCAGAAGGTGGTGAATCTCTGGGATTGTCTATCCCAGAGGGTTGTGGAGGCTAGATTATTGGAAGTATTTGAAGAGGATAGAAACATAGAAAACCTACAGCACAATTCAGGCCCTTCGGCCCAAAAAGTTGTGCCGAACACGTCTCTACCTTAGAAATTACTAGACTCACACATAGCCCTCTATTTTTCTAAGCTCCATGTACCTATCCAAAAGTCTCTTAAAAGACCCCATCATATCCGCCTCCACCACCGTTGCCGGCAGCCCATTCCATGCACTCACCACTCTGAGTAAAAAACTTACCCCTGACATCTCCTCTGTACCTACTCCCCAGCACCTTAAACGTGTGTCCTCTTGTGGCAACCATTTCAGCCCTGGGGAAAAGCCTCTGACTATCCAAATGATCAATGCCTCTCATTATTTTATACACCTCTATCAGGATGTAGATAAATTTCTGTTGGGAATTGATGGTTATGAGGAACTGGCAAAGAAGAGTAGGCCTGGGACAGATCATATTGAATGGTGGGGGGGGCAGGTTTGAGAGGCTGAGTGACCTACTCCTGTTTTCTAGTGTACACTCCCTTTCTCATACTAGGCAAAGCTTGTGTGGTTACCTCATCTGAACAGCAAATTTGACTATGAATGAGAAAGTGAATACTGTCAGGCTATTTATTCGGAGTGGAACTCATAACCTAGCCTGATCCAGGGCTTAATTCCACATAGGAGCATCAAACAAGGAGCACAGGCAGCATTGTCCCATCCACTGGTTAACAGGTCTGAACAGCAGTGGAGGTTGAGTGCACTATCACACAGCATATATTCCATTTAAATTTAAAGCATGCATTTATAGACTTAGTATATTTAAAACTCACCTTCAAAACTAAAGCCACCCGGGCTACCAAAAAATGCCTTGAAAATATTATTAGCGTCAAAATCTGCAACAATAAGAAAATAATTAACAAACAATCACACACTGATCTCCTTAGTAAAACAAAACTAAAACTTATTTTCCCATGTTCCATTGTTTTCCAGTTTTACCCTGAAATAACTTGTCCTGGATTGGGTTCCCACTGATAGCTCTCAGTATCTCGCACATGGGCAGCACTAAGATGGGCATTGACAACAACGAGGATGCAAACAACTGAGGCAGAGCTGTAATTATAGCCTCTTTGCAGTGACTCAACTTGGGGATTACCAATCAAATCTGCAGCAATTCTCACATGATACTTTAATACAGATATAGCTGAAGATAAGCTGTCTGTAGCACTGCCAGCTAAAAATAATCCCTTTCTCCAAATGAAGCATTCTAGGTAATGCTTCTTCCCTTAAAATTTGCTAGCTTGCTCACAAATTTCAGTAGCTGCATTGTTGTGTATCAGAAATTTGCAGGCTAATTACCTGTACAGGTCAGCATGTTAGGGTTGTACAGAAAGGTGCTGTTCACAGCAGTTTTACAAGGACTCACTTACCACCAGAGTTCATGCCGTCATCATCCAAATCCTGACCGCTGTCATAACGCGCTTTCTTTTTGGGATCTGACAGAATACTGAATGCTTCTCCTACTTCTTTGAATTTCTTTTCTTCTTCTTTCTGTACCTCTGGACTGGCACCACTGTGTCTATCTGCACAGAGATAAAGAGACACTTAACCATAAGATATGCTTTACATCACGATTTTTATTCTGAATTCTCAGATCTATAACTTCTAATATATATTCTCAGGCCACTGCATATTCAGACATGAATCACAAATAATGTAGATGTATGTGGACATACAAGATGTGTGAAATCACTGATATTTTGATTGTACGCCACTTACAAAGGAATCACATTGACACATCTGGATTTCTTAGTATGGATGTGCTTGGAATCAGTTAGCTCAAGGCTTGAGGGAAGAGGAGGCTGTCCTTCATGACGAGGGAGCAAATAGCAAAGAGGTAGCCCAGATTTCCCACACTGACACGTCTGTCCACGGCCTCTTCTACTGGCACATTGAGGCCAGACGCAGGTTGGACGAGCAACACCTCATATTCTGTCCCTGTAATCTCCAACCTGATGGCATCAACATCGATTTCTCTAACTTCTGGTAACCTCTCCCCTCTGTTTTCTCCCCCCCCCACTTTGTTTTCCCTCATTCCTGTGGCCCCTTCATCCCTTCTCTTTCCCCTCCTCCACCCTCACGATCTGCCCACTTTCTTCCCTTTATCCCACGGTCCACTGTCCTCTTCTATTAGATTCCTTCTTCTTCAGCCCTTTGCCTCTTCCACCTATCACCTCCCAGCTTCTCACATCATTCCTTTTCACCCCCTCTCCCCCACCTACCTAACTTCCCCCTCTCGCCTCGACTCACCTAACACCTGCCAGCTCATGCTCCTCTCCCTCCCCTTTTATTCTGGCTTCTGTCCTTTTCCTTTCCAGTCCTGATGAAGGGTCTCAGCCCGAAATGTCGACTGTTCATTTCCCTCTATAGATGCTGCCTGACCTGGTGAGTTCTTCCAGCATTTTGTGTTCGTTGCTCGGATTTTGCAGTCAGTGGTGGAGCACTGACATGCCTTGATGACCTAGCAAAATGTGTGGTAGGGACTCTGTTTCTGAAACTGGAATTGGTTTATTAGAGCAAAAAACTTGTCTTGTATACTGTTCATACAGATTAATTCATTACATAGTGCATCAAGGTTAGAATAAGGTAACACAGTAACAGAATGCAGAATAAAGTGTAATAGCAACAGAGAAAGTGTAGTGCAGGTAAACAGTAAGGTGCAAGGTCATAACGAGGTAGATTGTGAGGTCAAGAGTCCATCTTATGGTACTAGGGAACCGTTTAATAGTCTTATAACAGCAGGATAGAAGCTGTCCTTGAACCTGGTGGTATGTGCTTTCAGGCTTTTGTATCTTCTGTCCGATGGGAGGGGGGAGAAGAGAGAATGTCCAGCGTGGGTGGGGTCTCTGATTACGCAGGCTGCTTTACTGAAGCAATGAGAAGTATAGACAGAGTCCGTGGAGGGGAGGCTGGTTTCAGCGATGTGCTGAGCTGTGTCCACAATTCTCTGCAGTTTCTTGCGGTCACGGACAAAGCAGTTGCCATACCAAGGTGTGATACAACCGGATAGGATGCTTTCAATGGTGCATCAATACAAATTGGTGAGGGTCGACGGGTCATGCCAAATTTCTTTAGCCTCCTGAGGAAGTAGAGGCATTGGTGAGCTTTCTTGACCGTGGCATCTACGTGGTTGGACCAGGGCAGACTACTGGTGATGTTCACTCCAAGGAACATGAAGCTCTCAACCTTCTTGACCTCAGCACCGTTGCTGTCTACACTGGGGTGGGATGTTCAGGATAGAGACAAGAAGAAATTTCTTCACCCAGGAGAGCAGTAAATCTTTGGAATTCACTACCCAAGAGCGCTCTGGTGGTTTAAACTGAGTACAGTACTGCAGGGCAGAGTTTTAGATATTAAGGGAATCAAGGGATATGGGGGTTAGGTGAGGGAAACAGTGCTAAGCAAAAATCAGCCATGATCTGATTGAATGGCAGAGCAGGCAAGAAGGGAAAAACAGTCTTTTCCTGTTCCCATTTCTTACGTTTTTTTACAATACTTTCCTAATATTTTTAACATCTTACAGAGTAGTAAATAAAGATTGAAACATACCCGTGATTTAAATTACAGGCTGAAATATCAGAAGTAAATCATAAAGCAAAAATAAGTTTAAACTCACACTTTAAAATACTTATGTGAGGGAATTACAATTTACATGCATACAGTAAGTATTATAGGGCCGGAGAGTTTTCTAAGCAGGATGGCATAGTAGTAATAAGTACGGCATAGTCGGTCACCTAGACTTCAGGCAACAAATGATAATTTGAGATCAGATTGTAAATATGTTACGTTCTTCCTCGATTTCCCTTCATTCTGGAGGAGGCAGCCTCAAAGCAAGATAGTGACACAAGAAACTGCAGACATTGGAATCTGAAGCAACACAAAAAGCGCTGGAGGAACTCAGTGGGTAAGGCAGCATCTATGGAGGGAAATGGACAGTCAATATTTTGGGCCTAGGCCCTTCATCTGGACTGAAGGGTCTCAACCTGGGACTGAAGGGTCCAGATGAAGGGTCTCAACCCAAAATGTCGACTGTCCATTTCCCTCCATTGATGCTGCCTGACCAGCTGATTTCTTCCAGTGCTTTTGTGTTGCTCAAAGACAGCCTGTGAATGAGAGCTTAATCATTTACAGAAACCTCAGGATTTCTGCATTAAACTATGTAGGTGAAAAAAACCTCAAAGCCGGTGTCAGTTAACAATGTTCTGACACCTGATAATTTCACCGTTACAACTACCAACTCTGCATTACTTTGATATAAAGTAAAATTTCACTCATTGTGCTTTCAGCTGCATTTTTAACAAAGGAGTCCAGAGATGCCACTAAGAAGTCAAGAAGATAAAAGGTAAAAAGTCAATGTTGAACAGGCAACTCGCAAGCTTGGAAAGCCACTGAACAAACAGGTTAATTGCTGTGTGGTATTTGCCACTGGATGGAGCTCTAACTTCATCAATGCTTGCAGTGAAAGGATTAAGAGGGATTACATCAGAATATTGGCAAAATAGAGGAACAGAGTCATAAGAAATAAATGAGTAGAGAAAAACTCACTCCAAGCTTCATTCTGCAGACTTAGATACGCAGGATATGCTAATTTACCATCTTTTTACTGTTTTTCTATCTAATTAAAACATCTGCATTCCACTGCAAGTTAAATCAATTTCATCTCAAATATACAAGGGGATTTTTCAAATATTACACTAGGTGGCAGCCAAATACAGACAACTGCTCCATATATAAAGCATCAGGCACAGAAACTATTTCCCACTACAGCATGGTCTATTCATGGAATCACAGACACATACAGCCCAGAAACGGGACTTTTCAGCCCACCTTGTCCATGCTGACCGTGACACCTATCTACACTAATTCCATTTGCCTGCATTAGGCTTGTATCCCTTTGTGCTTTTCCACATCCTCTGGCAGCTTGTTTCAGATATTCACCACCCTCTGTGTGGAAAAACTTAGCCTTCAGACTTCCTTTAAATTTCTCTCTTCTCACCTTAAACCGGTGCCCTGCCTTGGGAAAAAAAGAATCTATTTTATGTATGCTCCTCATGATTGTTTTTAAAGCTCTACAAGGTCATCCCCCTCTTTTGAAATATATTAGATGGCACTCAAAGCTCTTTGCTAGGCATGAGAAATAATTAGGCACAAGAAAAAAATAATATTAAAGTTTGTAGGAGTTAACACATTGAGTATCAATGCAATGAATGCAGGAGAGACATTAAAGATCGAGGACATAGGAAAATCATGCTTAACCATACTCAAATGCAAACCCAGAACTTTCAATGAACTCAGAGCTTGTAGGCAACTGCTGGGACAACATATGGAATTCTGTCTTACCTGGGTGATGCATCAGTGCCCGCTTCCTGTAGGCTTTCTTAATTTCATCTTCTGAAGCAGTTTTGTCAACACCAAGAATTTTGTAATAATCTTTTCGTTTGCTCTTTTTCAGTTCAAGCTGAGCATTCTTAAGAAGTTGCTTATGCTCTAAGAATAGAAAACAAAAATAAGACACCCTAGGTGTTTTGGAGTATGCTCCACCAAAAGGCAGTTCATAACTAAAGGTATTTATCTTTAAGCTGCAAGTATTAGGCATAATTTTCTCACAGTGTCTCCTTCCTTTACAGATATTTTTCCTGTCTCCAATTTCCCTTATTTGATTTTTTTGAGAGTTTTTTCATATATTTTTAATCTCAACTCTTCATTTTTTTTCCCCAAAAATCTTTTCCTAGTATCACTGATTTTTTTTTCTTATTAAACAATTCATTCAATTCCATTAACTCTTCTGCATTACTGAACTGTGATTTCTGCCTCAATCTTTTCATCTCATGGTTTTCCAGTTACACAAAATATTTGCATATGAAGGATCTACACCCAAAACTCTCTCTGTCCTCCTTAGGTACCTGCTCTATACTTCTAACATTTTCTGTTTTCATTTAGTCTTCAAAATGAAGTTAAGACTTCAGTTTTTTTTTCAGATGTGTTATCTAAATCTTAAATCATCCTTACAATTTTAAAGTCAAGAACTGTAAACATGATGCAGCCAAAGTCAGGCCCAAACTAAACCTGGAATCTCCAAATATCCTTCCTTGGTATTCACTTGAAGCACTAAAATAATATGCCACAGTAAATTTTAAATTGAACTGAGTCCAGAGGAATAAATTGCTGCAGTATAGCAAACAAAATCATGACCGATAAAAACATTGCTCCATTAAAAACCTATACTCTATTACAATGTGGAGCCTGGTCAAGGGAGTCCAAAGCCATTTTAAAGTTTCTCTCACCTCTCTAAAATTATCTCATTGCCTGCACAAAAAAGACAGCCAGTTTTTTAAACCATGCAGACTAGGCTACCTTTTACAAAGTTGCTATGCCCTTCAGAGAAAAGGAAGTTATTCTTTGAACACAGAATTCTTTATATTCACAATAGTTTAAGCTAATTTTAGAGTTAAAGGAATTCAAATAGCCCAAATCTCAGACACTCCGAAGAGCTAGTTTTGCAGAATTTATAATACTTGCATGTTAACAATAGAGACCTGCACTACAAAATTCAGTTATTCATGGTCAAGGTTAAATGTGGTGTTCGAGTGACACATTGCCATTTGAGATAAAACCAATTATAAATCACCGACACTACTTGGAAATTTATGAGGATAAATACAGAAACAATAATGAAAGACAAATTTAAAATTGACGTCAGGATGCTCCTCACGCAGCACAATTAACATATGGAATTGGCTTGCCTGGGTCAATGGAAATAAAAATAGCCTGTTCCATGTAAAAAGCACCATGATTCAGAGATGGGGGATTGGAAGCACAAGTTAAATTGCCTCTCACATCAGAATGTATCCTGTGACATTCAATGGACTTGAAGTTAAAAATCATTTTACTTTCTCAATAGAATACTGTATATAAACCAATTTTTGAGATAAAGAAATTTAAACAGCTTAAGTTGCATATTCTTCTCCAAGACATTAAGGTTCGGTAATGGAATTTTATAGATCATTAAAATTTAGAGCACAATTAGTGAATACAGAGATGAAGAAATTCAAGCTATCACAGAAAATTCTGCAGTTCCTAAAAGATAATGACACTTTTAAAAAACAAAACTCATAGCAAAGCCACTGAGCCCATCAAACCCATTGCATTCAATGTCCATTTATGATTACACAATCAGTGACTTCTCTCCCATCTATCTGCTGACTTGGTTCTATTCCCAAGTTCCACCCAAAAAAAAACAAGCAGTCCTACTAACTTTATTAAGAAAGCACAGTTTGGTGGAGGGAAAAGCAGGGTAGGCCAACTCACCTGCAATCTGGTAAAACACTTAGCTCTAAATCATATAGCCTTAACATGAACACAATTTATTGGGTTAGTGCAACTGTATATTGCCACCAGAAACGCACTCCTCTCTAAGGCTCACTGGCGATCACAAAATATTACACGCACTTGATCTCACATGCCACCAAAAAGCCAAGGATTTTGATTGCTTTGCTGAGGAAATATATTTTGAAATGGTTTAGTCTTGAAGCTTTGCATCAAAATGATCTGTTCATAAACAGCCACTGAGAGGATTTATTAAATTTACCTTTTGTTTTTTCTGTCTGGTATATTTTCTCATAATCTCTTACAGCCTCTTCATATTGTTCTGTATCCATATAACTATAAAAGGTATAAAAATAAACACAGTAAACAATTAATGTGAACACTTTGCCAGACACAAAATGCCTGTTTTTAAGTCCAACACTTACTTCCACATTCTCAATCAACTGCAGCTACACCAACGGAAATTTGTTGCAGTCATTTGTACTTTTGACTTGTGCGAAAAAGCCACAGGTTCAAGTCCCACCACAGGATTAAACATAAGCTGGCATTTCAGAGTTGGTTCAAGGAATTCAGGTCTATGACGTTAAACAAGAGTTGCTGCCTCTCTCAGATGGACACAAACGATCCCACAGCAAAATGACTGCTGAAGCACCCATGTCTGGGAGCAACAAAGCATAAAGGATACTTCCCTTTATTGGACAAGGCACAGAATACAGAACGATGATATCAAGCTAAAAATTAGGCCACAGTACAGTACAACAGTTCTGGTCACCACAATGCAGAAGGACATGACAAGCATTCAAAGTCAAAAAATACTCAAGATAGAAAAGTCCAGCTGGGATGAATAGTAGACCGCTGATGGAAGTAACAGTTGAAGGATGGGCCCCATCATCAAGTGTCCTTGGATACTGGAGTGGCAGCAATGAACTAGAGGAGTGCAAGTACGCCCCTGTTGTTACAAGGGGAGAGAGAGAGATAAACGAGCCAACTGTAGGCCAGCCACCAACCCCCAACCCTTTTGACTTCAGTAGTGGGATAACTTAATAAAATTAATAGGAATTATCACTAAGAAGAATATGGATGAATGCACGGATGAACAGTTTTGTTAAACAATCATGCCTTAATAAAATTCTTCATGAAATATCAGAGGATGTATATTGACCTTCAAAATGTCTGAGACAGTATGCCACATAACAGTCTTGTCCGTAATGAATCCCATTAGATTGATGGAATGACAGCGCATGGATGTGAAATATGCTAAGAGACTAGAAAGCAAAAAGTAGCAGTGGACATTTGTTTATGAAAGTGGAGGGAAGTGTACTGTAGTATTGCCCAAAGGGTGAATATTAAAATCAATGTTCTTTTCAATATCAATGACATGAACTTAGGCATAGATGACAAAATTTCAAAGACTGTAGATGCCAGAAACCTTGGAAAGGTAATAAGCAATAAACTTCAGTAGAACATTGGCAATATAGTGAAGAAAATTTATAAATTTTAATACAATTTTTAAAGGGGGTGCAGGAACCAAGGGAAGGCCTGTTGGGTTAAGAACACTCAAATCCTTAAAAGCTGGCAGATTTTGACAAGCTGTTAAGAAAACATTCAGGATCCTTTATTAATAAAGACAATAATACAAAAATCAAGGAAGATATAGTAAACCTTTGTGAAAAAAACTGGCTAGGCTTCAGCTGGAGTATTATGTTCACTTCAAGACATCAGATTTTAGAAAAGTGTCAGCTGGACAGGATGCAGAGGAGATCTGTCAGAATGGTAGCTGGGATGAAGCACCTCGGGAGTGCAGAGAGATCACGGGAGTTAGGAAGCTTGGGCTGCAGTGCTTAATAGCCTTGACTAAACTCCCTCATAACTTTGAGCAACTGCATAGTACAAATCCATTTTATACTGGTACATGAACTGTAATCGGCAGCCAGAGCTGTCAAAATAATTGGCAAAAATTCCAGGCAAACAATTACAAGAAATTTCTTTTCCCAGAAGCAGATGCTTTGATTTGCAACTGGTCATACTTCCAAAGAAGAAATTTGCAGAGTTATGGTAAGTGGACATTCAGTCTAATCAGATGGCTTTTTCAAGGGACTTACACAGATATAATGGGGTGAATGGCCTCCTTATGTGTTGTGGCACAGTGGTGCAGCTCATAGAGCCGCTGCCTCAGTGTCAGAGACTCAGGTTCAATCCCGACCTTGGATGTTGTCTGTGTGGAGTTTGCACATTCGCCCTGTGACCATATGGAGTTCCTCCGGGTGCTCCGGTTTCCTTCCACATCCCAGAGACAGGTGGGTGAGGTAGGTCAATTGGCTACTGCAAATTGCCCCTCATGTGCAGGTGAGCGGTAGAATGTGGGGGAGTTAATGAGAGCGTGGAGAGAATAAACAATGGGATTAACGTTGGATTAGCCTAAATGAGTGGTTGATGGTCGGTGCAGACTCCATTGGTCGAACAGTCTAGTTTCTATGCTATATGACATTTGTTCTGCTAAGACTCTGACGATGCTACGAATGTCAGTTCCTTCCTTGTAAAAAAAAAACTAGTTATATGGCTGCCGTAGTTAAAATGCCAAGAAAGAAATTAACTACTGGTCATAAGCTCTATATATGCAATTAATGTTGTGATGGAGGGTTCTACACTGCTACTGAATTGACTTCAATGTGGAATATAACATGCAGCTGCCATTTTACTGTACATTCGATGGTAGCAACATGGGAACAATTTCTATCCCAGTGTTTTCTTTAAACTCTCGAGTCCAAAACCAGAGTGACAGCCACAGTCTGACAGCAGCCTGTAAGAGTGCTTTGTGAAATTCAAAGTCTCATTCCAATTCCCAGTGATGCCACAGGTCAAACCAAATGCACATTTAGACACAATGAAAAGCTGAAATTCAATCCAACAAACATGCCGCTCACCACTGTGCCCGTCTCATATATGCCTTGATATACGTGTCATCAAGTTTTATTGCATTTGTGCAGTCTTCTATTGCTTGCTGCATCTTATTGAGCTGTAAAACATGTTACAACCAGAAAATTTAGTATTCCTTAATAACGTTTAAGCATGTAGTAAGTGTTTTTTTTAAACCATATTTAATTTGTTACAACTGCATTTCTCCAATCATAACATGGACATATGACCGTACAAGTTAGGAGCAGGAATATCCCACTCAGCCTTGCAAGCTTGCTTCATCATTTAAAATCACGGCTGTTTTGTTCACAACCTCATCTCCAATTCCAGTCACCTTTCACAACTTGCTTATCAAAATCTGTTTTCCTTTGCCTTTAAAACTTTAAAGACTTTGCTTCGACTGCCCTTTACCTCAGTGCTGCATTTCTGAATGTTCATGAGGGTAGTGCAGTAGATGTGGTCTACATGGATTTTAGTAAGGCGTTTGACAAGGATCCACATGGTAGGCTTCTTCAGAAGGTCAGAGGGCACGGGATCCAGGGAGGCTTGGCCGTGTGGATTCAAAATTGGCTTGCCTGTAGAAAGCAGAGGGTTGTGGTGGAGGGAGTGCATTCAGATTGGAGGGCTGTGACTAGCGGTGTCCCACAAGGATTGGTTCTGGGACCTCTACTTTTCATGATATTTATTAATGACTTGGATGAGGGGGTAGAAGGGTGGGTTAGCAAGTTTGCAGATGACACAAAGGTCAGTGGTGTTGTTGATAGTGTGGAGGACTGTCGAAGATTGCAGAGGGATATTCATAGGATGCAGAGCTGGGCTGAGAAGTGGAAGATGGAGTTCAATCCAGAGAAATGTGAGTGGTACACTTTGGAAGGACAAACTCCAAGGTGGAGTACAAGGTTAATAGCAGGATTCTGGGTAGTGTGGAGGAGCAGAGGGATCTGGGGGTTCATATCCACAGATCACTGAAAGTTGCCTCACAGGTGGATAGGGTAGTTTCGTGGGATCAAGTTTAAGAGCTGCGAGGTAATGTTGCAGCTCTACAAAACTCTGGTTAGACCACACTTGGAGTACTGTGTCCAGTTCTGGTCACCTCATTACAGGAAGGATGTGGAAGCGTTGGAAAGGGTGCAGAGGAGATTTACCAGGATGCTGCCTGGTTTGGAGAGTATGCACTATGAGGAGAGACTAAGGGAGCTAGGGCTTTACTTTTTAGAGAGGAGGATGAGGGGAGACATGATAGAGGTATACAAAATATTAAGAGGAATAGATAATGTGGCCAGCCAGCGCCTCTTTCCCAGGGCACCAATGCTCAATACAAGAGGGCATAGCTTTAAAGTAATGGGTGGGAAATTCAAGGGAGATATCAGAGGGAGATTTTTTACCCAGAGAGTGGTTGGTGCATGGAGTGCGCTGCCTGGGGCAGTGGTGGAGGCAGGTGCGTTGGTCAAATTCAAGAGCTTGTTAGATAAGCATATGGAGGAATTTAAAATAGGGGGATATGTGGGAGGAAGGGGTTAGATAGTCTTAGGTGAGGTTTAAAGGTCGGCACAACATGGTGGGCCGAAGAGCCTGTATTGTGCTGTACTGTTCTATGGTTCATATCACCCAAACCAACTTTGTTTACTTCAGAAAGCCATTTGTAATATTTTATGACTGTAATTTCTTCACTGATAATGTAGTAAATCAAATTAAAATGAAGATCCCCTTTACACTTGTGTGATGATTGTAGAACCATAGAACAATACAGCACAATACAGGCCCTTAGGCCCACCATGTTATGCCGACCTTCAAACCACTCCTAAGACTTTCTAACCCCTTCCTCCCATATATCCCTCTATCTTAAATTCCTCCATACGCTTATCTAACAATCTCTTGAACTTGCCCAACATATCAGCCTCCACCACCACCCCCAGCAGCGCATTCCACGCACCAACCACTCTCTGGGTGAAAAACCTCCCTCTGACGTCTCCCTTGAACTTCCCACCCATTATCTTAAAGCCATGCCCTCTTGTATTGAGCACTGGTGCCCTGGGAAAGAGGCGCTGGCTGTCCACTCTACCTATTCCTCTTAATATTTTGTATACCTCTATCATGTCTCCCCTCATCCTCCTCCTCTCCAATGAGTAAAGCCCTAGCTCCCTTAGTCTCTCCTCATAATCCATACTCTCTAATCCAGGAAGCATCCTGGTAAATCTCCTCTGCACCCTTTCGAATGCCTCCACATCCTTCCTATAATGAGGCGATCAGAACAGGACACAATACTCTATTAGTGATAATATAAAGTCATCCCAGGACTCAATGAAGCTTAGCATTTTCTTCCAAATTTAAAGAGAACATTACTGTTTATTTATTGCCACAGCTGATTTTTTTGCCCCTTATAATTTCCCCTATTCTATCCTGTAGACATTGAATCACAGACAGGTCCTATTGTTGTAATCGTTACTATATTCAGTGAGTGGTATCCAGGCATGTGGTAGGAGAAGAATGGGTGGACATCAATCTGAACTCCAATCATGTCCTCACTTGATATGCATTTCTTGCAGGGATCACTGGATAGTGATTCGAGCAGTAATTTCACTCAATTTTCACACTCCTTCCCCCCAACACCCCCCCCCCCCCCCGACAAAGCAGTGAACAGCTAGCACACTCCCCATATCACTAGAGTAGCTAACATCACCTAACCCAGGTGAAAGATGGGCTCACATCTGGGGTAACTTGGTCTGTGGTATTTACCTAATCCCTGGATAAACAGAGTCAGCAAAATATTCAGATTACCCAAGCCTAGTGACAGCTACAAACAACATACATGTGACTAAATAACAAAAATAGCAAGTAACTTACCTTGGAGCCTACTGTGCCCCGATTACAGTACAATTTAGCATTAGTTTTGATGTTATTTGGATCTATTTTCAGAGCTTCTGTGTAAAGTTCAAATGCCTTGTCAAAAGATCCTTCTTTAAAAGCCCTGTTCCCTTCTTCCTTCTTTGCTCGTAAAGCTTTAGCATTCTATTTGCAGAAAGAAAACAAATATCGCCACACTGATATTTCAGTTCAAACATGTCAAGAAGCAACATCTTAGCATAAGTGTTCACTTTACCATTAAGAATTTTCTTTTCCATTAAAAAAAATTCAATTGTTCAAGACATTCCAGAAGGTAAAAGTAATTTTAAAGAAAAAACACTCTTTATGTGTTCATGCATCTTTCCCTCACTAAAGGGGATCACAAGCAGTTCATGCTCAGGCCCCAGAAATATGTTTCAGGAACAATACTCATTAGATCTGATAGTTCTGATCAGGGTCCCCACCCAAAATATTAACCTTTCCTCCTTTTTCCAGATTCTGAATGACTAGCTATGCATTGAGTTTTTATTTCAGCCCTTCACACTATTCATATGAAATGAATGTTAGAAACTAATTATCTTGAAGCTATACCTGCTTCAGTGTTGAGGAACCAGGACAGGGACCAGTGCAACTGTAGCTTCTGGCGTTCATGCTGCCAGGGCCTGATATTGTGACGCGGGTAATGCAGTGACGGGACAAACTGTTACTGCTGCTGAATGCAATTGCAGAAATTAATGGATAACTGTTAATAAAATAAAATAGAGATACAAGGGTATTTTATAGAGTGGCAAATATGATCAAAGGAAAATAAAAACCTTGTGCAATTGTTCTAAAGAGTTTGTGGAATCTTCCCCCCCCCAGCCCCAAACTTTCTCATTCAAGAGACGCAAAGAAAAACATCAACTGATTGTACTTTCAGTATTCAAAACAAAAACAAAACGCTGGAAGAACTCAGCAGGTCAAGCAGCATCTGTAGTGGCCAAAAGGTCTAAGCTGACGTTTCAGGTCAAGACCCTGCATCAGGACCATCAGTTGGCATTTTGGGTTGATATCCAGCTGCACTTTAAGCATCGTTTACCCCTAACATGAGGAAAGTTTTATAACAACCACTGAAGTATCCTACTACCAAAAGTAAAATTACTCATGAATCAGTTGAATGATGACACTTTAGAAATGTACCATGAAAAATCATTTCCCAGTCACTTTGGCTAGAAGTTTGTGGTAGGTTTAGCTTCATTGCCTTGCTGTAACGCTGATAAAAAGTGAATTAGTACAATGCAGATCTTAGCTGACACAATAATCCACAGTACTCTGTAAAAACAATGTGCTTACATTTTCCTGGAAGTCATCTGAGATAACATACATTTCAGCCAATTTGATTATTTATGGCTTTGATTTATTTAAAGCAAATGGAGAAAATACTCCCCTATGTGCCAATTGCTATTGTAAACACTTTGCTTCCCATGCAGGAAGATAACAGGAAATGTCTTTTTTTAAATTATAAAATGACATCAATTGGTAAAACATTTGATACAAATTTCTGCATCTATGTCAAAATTTGCAGATTTTATGAAGCCTTCCACAGAGGCTGGTTGTAATTATGTAACAATGCTTTTAATAATACAAGATTTATTGGATATTGTAGCAATTCACAAAATTACATAAAATTCTGTGGTGGATAATCATAGAATGGAACAGAATATTGGGTTTAATGCAATTACTGTCCATATGATTTACAGGAATACATTCAAATATTTGTTTACCCAAAGCTCGTGCATCAAGGCTGATCTTATTATACTTAAGATATAATGCACCTGATAGTAAAGGATTATTGAGTTGCTTTTGTCTGCATTACAAGTGCTATAAAATATCCCAAATGAAAGGCAAAGCACAGAACTGGCTATGAGACTTGCCTTTCTTGTGCCAGTTTTTATTGCCTTTAAATATTGGAAGGAAATGGAGAATAGTCTGCATCTCTCTGCCCAAAAATATTCATCCAAGCAAAAGTACTTGAACAAACACTTGCCATATTCTGCAAGATTTTGACTCAGAGCTGGAAACTGGGATCAGGTTGGATAGCAATACGTTGGCTGATGTTGATTAGATGGGCCAAGTGGCTTCACTTCTACATTGTATATTTCTACGAAAATCAAGCAGGCTCGATCAGTCTTGAAACTCTTGCCACCTGATTCTTCACTCTGAGCTTTGCTCAGGCAATACAGATAACCACCCTTAAACAGACTCATGAAACTTAACCTGCATAAGCATACCAGCACCCAAAAGTATTATTCGATAATATCCAAGCTGCAAAATTCCATTATTATAAAAGAGTTAAAAAATTGAAGCAATTTGCAATTCAGTTTGTCAAAGTATTAGAAGATTTCAAATTTAGATTACAAATTTAGAAAATTTCATTTGGCTTTGTTGTTTCATTGCTGCCATAGTCAAATGCAACCATCTGGCAAGCAAAACAAAAATCAAGAAGCACTGAAGTTTCTGTTTCTCCTCTAAACCTGCTACTTGGCTTATTCCATTCTCCCTCCTCTTTTTATCCTTGGTGTTGACCTTTGATCCAAGTTTCACAATAACAAGGGGAAGCATTGCACGGTTTATATGCACATAAAAATGGAATCAGGACAAGCAAATGTCTCCTATCACTCTTGTGACTGACCCTTAAAAGACTCTAATCACTTTAAACACTTCAATATGTCATAAAACAGAAAAAAAACTTTTACAGAAAGAACACCATTACTGCAGTAAGAATACTACCAACTTTTGATCGCCAGGCCCTGTAAGAGGGTCGTCAGTACCTACCCTGCAAGCGAGTCGAGCCTTTTCGTGATCAGGTGCCATTTTTAAAGCCTGGATAAAAAATTGCACAGCCTTTTCAATACAGTCCTCATAGTAAAGGCAAAGTCCCCTCACGTACAAAGCATCTGCATTAGTTGAATCCATGCGCAAAATATCACTGAAACAAAAACAAACAGAAATCATTGCTGATGCCCTAGTTATGTGGGCAAGTTAAACATTCTGGGATTGCTGACACTAGAGCAGAGATGGAGAGAGAACCTGATATTATTGTTAGTAAAAACAAACAAAAAATTGACTGTGTAGATGTTCAGACACTCTTTTGATTAAGAAAAGAGTCAATAAACTGAGGGCACAGATTCAGAGTAGTTTGGGAAAAAAGGATTTTTTTTGTTTTTACACAATGAGTTGTTATGATCTGAAATGGTGATAGCAGGAAATTCATTATTAATTTTGCAAAGCGAATTGGATAAATACTCAAAAAAGAAAATACTGCAGGATGATGGTAAAGAACAGAGGGGTGTGACGAACTTGGTAGCTCCTGCTAAGAGAAAGGACGAGCAGAAAAGACAGAATGGCTTTCTACGCAGTAACTTTCTGGGTAAAATTACCTAGTTAGCTATCAGCAAATAGGCAAAAGGTCAAAACAAAACAGAACGTTACTTTGTTAAAACTATAGGCAGCCCACCATTTTATTTCCTCTACCATTAAAGATACCAATTCCGTTAGTTCATTGGGGATTGGCTCTATGACATCCCAGCCATTCTTTGCTTGTGACAGCAATTTGAATGTGCAGGAATGCAAGAAGCTTTAGAGAACAATGGACTCAGCCCAATACATCACAGTCATGTCTCTCCCCACCATTGGAAGTATCTACATAAGGCGCTGCCTTGAGAAGGCACCATCTATCATCAAAGATCCCCACCATCCAGGCCATGCCATCTTCTCACAGCTACCATCAGGCAGGAGGTACAGAAGCCTTAAGTCCCACACCACCAGGTTTAAGAACAGCTACTTCCTTTTAACCATTTGGACTTGAACCAACCTGCACGACCCGAATCACTACCTCAGCAATAGCGACACTATGACCACTTTGACTACAATGCACTTTTTTTTGGTTCTAATTGTTTTTTTTCTTGTATAATTTATGTTTAATTTATGTTTTTCTTGCAAATGTTGTGTTGCTAATGCTATGTGCCTGTGATGCTGCTGCAAGTAAGTTTTTCACTGCAACTGTGCATACATGTACTTGCGCATATGACAACAAACTTGACTTTGAACAAATCTCTATTTGGGCTTTTCTCTACCTGTCCTAACACTATCAGCTCAGATGATATCAGTCTGAAACATTAACTATTCCTCTCTTCATAGATGCTGCTTGGCATACTGCATATTTCCAGCATTGTGCTTCATTTCAACTTTCTAGCATCTGCAGTATTTTAGTTTTGTTATCAATTTTTTTTAATGAAACAAACGTGTAATATGCTTTTTCCTACAACATTGATCACCTCTGTCGATTTTAATTTCTAGTTCCCATGAAATTAAAGTACAAAGCTGGCCATAGCAATTGGTAGAGTCAGGGTGAAGGAAGGAACATGGGTCACAGTGGTGCAGTATGCTTTGTTCTTCAGAGACTGATGTAGATGGAGAATAAAATTGAATTTTTACTCTACAGCCTACAGTAGTATAACTGACTTGGGAATGTCTGATGCTAATCTAGGTGCTCAAAATGCAAAGTGATTTGGTCCCCAGAACTAACTTCCCTTGTGGAATGTGAAGAATTTTTAAAAAGTGCAAAATTACATTCATAAAGTCACAGTACTCAAAAATGATTAATATCTACCTTGCCACTGATTGGGCATCAGGGTAGCGACCAAGTAATGCCAAACATTCGGCTTTAAGGATTTTGAAGCGGTGACAGACAGGAGCAAACTCAAGGGCACGATCCATACAATATACAACCTGAGACAACAAATCAAGGAGGGAGATATGACATAAGACTCTGGTCAATTAGTTTGTTAACTTAACCAGAACTAAAAGGGAGATTTGAACAGCACAAAAATTCTTTCATTAACTAAGAATGAATTGATTTGAGCTCAAAAGATTAAAGAAAAAGACGTTAAATGCAGCGCAGATGAAAGTGAGTCTTTCAGAAAGAAATAAAACAGTGGGTATATTTTCATTCATAAGCCAAGTTTTGATGGTGAGGCATTGGAATTGAAATTTATCTTCAGTTACGTGTGCTAAATCCCCATTACAGCAGTGGCTGCAAATTGGGCACTGGTTCAGAAATTTGATTCCAGTGATACTGTTGGCCAAATTTTGTACCATGTGCTGATGCTGCTATATTGGGTGTTTGGCACATGTGACCAAGAACAGACTTCTGACTAAATAAAGGTTGAGTGCAGTTTTATGGCAGGATAAACTAACCAGCTACAGAAAGCTTGCATTTTTTTGGCAGAGTATGGGGAAGAAAGTATTTAAGAGGAGGTTAAACAATTGAAAACCAAGAGTAGCAAAGGTGAATGGAAATTTTCTTATATCAACTTGCAAAGCCATCAACAAAAGGCATGCAAGATTTCTTTGAATCTTCATACATTTTCAGATTCCCCAAATTATCTCTTCACTTGCTGGATGCTTAGGTATTGTAACATTAAAAAATCTCTTAAGTCCCAAATTGTTACAAATTAATGTTTAATTCATTTCTAATAACATATTTATGAAGGAATGCAGGATTACCTTTCTGAAATCTCCTTTCTCAAAGTCAATTTCAGCTACTCTTTCATACTCCAACACTGCTTCTGCGCTCTTCAGCTAGAGAAAGAACAGGTTAGCTGAAGGTCCAGTACAATATCAAATTTCTCAAATAAAGCTCAACAGTAAACCTGTTTGGAATAGGTTGGTTTAGCATACAACATTAGGCAGCAAAATCCTGTGTGTCACCAGATAATGATGCGCAAATATTTTTTGTGTGTATAAAATATAGACCAGAACATGTGTGGGCACACAAGAGAAATGCTGCACAGAAGAAACAGAAATCATTGCAACACAGCACCATTCTCTCTTCAACTGATTTCACTTGTGAAAAAAATCTGCTATTCTTGTCAATGCTTAAAGTATGCTTAAATATATTTCTCTTTCAATGAAGCCCATAACTACCTCTTTCATCTCCTTCTAGCTCTTTACTGCCAGATTCCTCTTGATCCCTTTTTGTTTTATCTATATCATCGTATCCCTTCAAAACAATCAGCCCTCTTCAAATTTACTTCACCTGCAAAAATTAAAACCTTGCTTAAACTACATTGTTCCCTGTCCTTTTGTTGCAATGCCAAGTTGGCTTCTGCTTTGGTCTCCGCACCATTCTCTCTTTTCAACTTATTTCACCTGTGAAAAGAATTTGCTGCTGCCTTTTATTGGTACAGAGCCATTTGAATTTGAATCAAGATTTTACAGAAAACTTCTAAGTTTACTGGCAGCAGGATTGATCTTAGGCTGCAATTGTTAACATGATTCATCCTTCTATCTTCCCTGAAAGTCTCCTCAGCACACTTTCACGATATGCTTTATTTATGGATTGAGACAAATGGTTTCTCCTCCCATTACCACAAGGTGACCTGTGACTCAGTCCTTCATTCTCTTCTTCCAATCCTTGCCCTGAAAAATCTCTATGTTATTGCTTTTTTTTACATTAAATGAAAGCATAGGTTCTAATTCCATGAAAGCCTAGCATTTGGTTCTGTATGTATGCTGATTGCATCCAGGAATAAGCATATATTTTTGTTTCACTTGATATAAAGGTTGTTCCTCGACTCTCTAAGTGTGCACCTAGAATCATGCTCTTTACCAAGCCAACTACACCAAGATCTCATCTTGCAACAGCTTAACTAAGGGTTAGCTTGCTTCTCCACCCATCTAAGAAAAGTGGTCAATTAAGAGTAGTTACGTGAAATTAAGATTCCATTAACATCAAAGTAACCAACAAGAGTTTTCGTAAATGTAAGCAGTGATCTAAGAAAAAACAGCAAGAATATAATGGTGCCCAGATGTAGGCCAATCTAAACCAACATTAGAATCCTGTACGGTTGAGTGAAGGTTGCTTGGGCAAGTTATGTGTTGGAAATATTTACAACAGATGTGCTCCTTACCTCAGCGAGTGCCTGAGTGTTGTCACCTTCTAGTTCCAGAACTTTTTGAAAACACCGGCCGGCGGCCATGGCATTCCCTAAGGAAAGATGACATTTCCCCTCTCGCAGGTGACCCTAAAATTAAAACATAACTACTTAGCAGTTTGAAAATTCTGTAAAATGATGAAGAATTGTCGACACAGGATAAAGCTTTTTTTTGAAAGATCTCCAACCTCCTCTTCACTTCAACTAGTAATGAAATTCCAAACCTAAAGGTACAAATAGATTTGTTTGTGCACATCAGAAACTCATGGAGAGGTAATGACATGAGCTGAGAAGAAATGAAGCAACATCATTTTAGAATAAACTGGGCTTACCAATAGAACTTCAGTAAGGTCTAATCATTAGTGCATGTTGTCTAATTATTCATGTTTTTTTTTGTGTTTGGAACCCGCACATTTCAGGCTAATTATTTTTTTAAATATATTCATTCACAGAATGAAGATGTTATTGGCAATGGCAGCATTTATTGTACATCCCCAACTGTCCTGGGCCATCAACGACATTGCAGGGCCTGGTGTCACATACAAGCAAAGAGTAAGGATGGCAGATTTCCTTTCCCGAAGGACGTTAGTGAATCAGACGGGGTTTTTGAGACAATGTTGTTGTTTTCATGGTTACCATTATTGAAGCTAGTTTTTTTTTAAATTACATATTTAGTTACACAATTTTAAATTCCCCAGCTACCCTCAGGGGATTTGAACTCCAGGCTTTGGAACAACAGTCCATAACTCTGACTGATAGTCCAATAACATAGACATTTTGTTATTGTAACTTGAACATTGACCTTAGGAACTTTGCTTGTTGAATAGACTAAGCTGGGATCTGGCATTGGGATCTGGCACTGGGATCTGTGGTCGAAGAAGTGGGAAAAGTGAAGTGATAAATTACGTTTCTCAATATCTGTACCTCGGAACCACTTCCACTAGTACTGGCCTTGTTGCCAAATCTGTAATATTTACACTTTGAGGTGGAAGAGATAACAAGAAAATTGTGTCATTTTCTCAGGCTTTTTAGCAGAATTATAATTCACAAGCATAGCAATAGCATTGCTAGTTTCCAGAAAATGTCTTAGCTAATTCATTGTCCAAAACAAATGTATGTAAATTTACAAAAACCAAGACTGATCCCAATATTTAAGCTCTAATTTGAATGTCTACGAAAATGCAACTGCATACTAATAAAAATTTAACAATGTGACCACCAATATCTTTAAAAGAAGCATCACATTTTAAGGAACTGTCACAATACATTCCAAAAACAAAACAATGATCTGATTTGAGTGAATGCAAATAGATTCACACCTATTTCTGGGTTGTCAACCACCAAAAAGATTTAAAGACAACAGATTCCTTTATTTGCCATGTGAAACATTACATGTAATGCTGATGAATTTGAGGGAAAGGTTTTATGTTATTTGGGGGGAAAAAAAACAGGGGTTTCACTGTCACCCATTATTACGTTTCAGACTGATCATCCATGACATACCTTCACAAAAGTGTCATCCAGTCTCACAGCCTGCTGTGCATCTTCAAGGGCCTCCCGGAGTTTACCCATCATCATAAGAGTAGCTGCTCGGTTGCCATAGTAACTGGCATTTTTAGGGCAGATATCTGGGAAAACAAAAGAACACTTAAAAGAAGTTATCAGGCAGGTAGAAGAAATTCCAAAATAATATGTATGAAGATCAACATTAATTTTAACCCATTTCGTATAAATTTTGGGAAGGTGGGAAAGTTGGCCTCAACAACACTATGTTGCTGATCAAGAAACACAAGTTCAAATCCCATTATGCATTTTGGGAGGGGGGAGATGCAGCTTTGAAATTCTGTTAAACAAGTTCTGCAAGAAAGCTAGTATCAGTAATAATGACAATGAAACTAATGGATTGATGAAAAAAAAAGACTACTAATGTTACTTAGAGAACTGCCTCGTGCATTCTGGCCAAATGCATAGAAATATGAACTAGCCTCTGAAATAACCTTGCAATCCACTGTTCGAGCGCAACTAAGGATGGGTAATAAATGATTATCTTGCTTGTGATTCCCATATCTAGTTATGAGTTAAAAAGCTGACAGCAAGCTGTCACCCATCGACCTTTAAACCTTATCCACCTTGATTTACAAGAACCATCTACTAATTGCAATAGTATAGTCAGAATTAATTTTCACCACTTTGTGGAAATGTCAGGCATTTTTCTTGATTAAATAAAGCAAAACTCTTGCTCTACAGAAGTTACCGTTGGCCTACACAACAGCAATACCACTGTTAATTATGTATTAAACAAACAGCTCTTAGTTCATATGTTTGCCTGACACCCTCGAGTAACTGTTCATAAAAGCAAGTGGGTTTGCCATACCGGAGGATGGGTAGGTGAGAGGCAGCTGCTGGTGAAGTACGATGCTGATCACTTTTTTGTGCTATAGTACAAGGGAGCAACAAATAACCCAACTTTTCAGAAACTATTATTAAAAGAATAGCCATTAAAACAATAAGTTTGTAAAATTAACCAGAAGTCAAGTGTTTCACATCAATATCCTATGCAGTTCAATCCTACCTGAACTATAACAGTAACGTAAAACTGGATTTAACAAGCCTCCAGGATTTAAAAAAACATGTTCTTAAACAAACCACAGAGAAAGACTGAAATTTAGCAATAAAAACTCTTAAGATATTTTTCTCATATTTCTCTCTTTCCATGTGTTTTTCTTCCTGAATTGTAACTAGCAGGTGCCAGCAACTCTGTTACCTCACATCAATGGCCATTCTTCATGGGTGCATTCTTGATGATGAATATAGGCCATTTAACCAAGGGTGCCACCAGAGTCAAATCTAATCCTACCTTCTTCTAACTTTCATGCATTTTTTTTCATGAGCAATAATGATATGAGTGGTCCAAGGGATCTGAGACATTTGTAGCCTTGTAGTTGTTAAATTTATTTTACAATATTAAAAGTATTATGGTAACCTGTTTCAATTTGCCTGGGTTTAACAAACTCTTTTGGCATATTCTTCCTCAAATGCTGTGTAACACCTTCCTTGCCAATTAAGCTTAATTAAAATTAATTAAACTTTTATAGAGTCAGGATCCACCTAACAAATAAATGTAGCCACTATTTGTATATTTTGATAATTTTTGGATTTTTTTTAAGGTCTTGCTCACTAGCCAGTTTCAGCATTAGTCTCAGAACAGGTATGACATTATGACAAATGCCTAATATTCTAGTCCCATAATTTCTGCAGTGTGTATTTTCCCATATCAGCTTCTCTTCATTCAGATTATTACAAACTGGAAGAGTTCTATACAGCAGCCACCGAAAAGAACCCAAAACTATCAAAATGAAACATGTAAAGAGCATTTACAAAAGCAAGGAGATGACCTTTTAATTTATTCCCCAAGGAGTCCAATAATTCCACTTTCATTTTGCAAATAATGGTTGAAAAGAAATACTCCAGAGAACAATGGCAGTAAATGGTTTTAATTGAACACCAGCATTTAAAACAGAACTGCTGCATCCATTTAAAGTCTACAAGTTCCTCATGAATCCACAGCAATGACATAAAATAATGGCTTAGATCATATCCTTACCTATTGCTTTTGTGTAATAATTGTATGCTTCGTTGTAGTCCTTCTTTGCATAAAATGCATTTCCTTGTTCTTTAAATAATTCAGCATCTCTGCAAAATTAAAAGACAGCTTTAATTTTATACATTAAAAGCATGATCTCAATTCTTCCCCTCAAATGTAATCCATTCCACTGTTAGCTTTCAATCAGTCTAGAGAATTTTAAACATGCTTGAGGTTTGAGTTACTTAGCAAAATAAAATGCAGTACTTTAACATATGAAAAATTCCAATGGCATCTATGCACCTTTGAATTATGCAGCTAACTCCAATCTGGTTCATGAATGGCATTTGAGAAGGAACCAGTCAGTCCTAAATTTGCTCTTTTACAATATGGTTGACTTTTACATCCTCTGAAGTTCCCACACTTGGTTGCTATGAAACAAAAAACTCCTGACCAACCAATGTTTTCTCAGTGTGACCAGAGATGGACAACAAATGTAGCCTGGCCTGTGGACCCCACATCCAGGAACAGTTGAAAGAAAACACAATGACAAAAAAGTGAACAGATTAGGGCCGGAGGACTGAATCATCTGTAGCAATGGAAGCCACTGTATCCACAAAGTTCTATGCTTCTAGATATATACACACTGGTGTTAGGAACCACCAGTAACATTTTACAATTTGCAGAATAGAGATTCCATGATTAAGACCCAAGTTCTTCTTTCCCCTTTGCAGACAGAGAGAGTCAAGGCAAGTGTGGGGTTCTCAAGGATTACACACTTCTCAATGATACAAAAAAAACATTGATTCCACCCACATTGCTTTGAGAGCACGAGACTTAAATCCCACGATGTACGTGAGATTTCAGTCACTGAACGCTCAGCCAGTCAGCAACCATTTCCAAAAGAATCACAATGGAGTTGTCTGATACTCAAGGAACAGAGTTGAGAAAGAAAGGAAAATGAAAGTTAAAAGTTAGAATTGAAACAAAAATTGCTGGGAATGTGCCAGTACGTGCTGAATACATCAGAACTGAAAGTAAAAGATAGATTTATGTATCAAGTGACACCACCAGCAAAGCTTGTGAACTATTATATACCTGTTTTAGAATGTGATTCACATTTCCAGCAAATTCTGTCAAGTGGAAAGTAATTGGAAAGAATTTGAACATAGTGATAATTAAGATGTTTTACAGAGGGGCACATTAATGAAATAATTATGAAACATATCAGAAATTGTAAAGAGAAATTCCCAAAAAGACTTCCGAAAGGTGCCTTAGTTATTAGCTTCCAAGGAAAGCAAGATGTCTGGGTGAAGTAATTCAAACAAATACCACAGTACATGTATGTCCTTGACGTGGATGAAATACCAAAGAGCTCCAGCTATACATAGCAACAGTAACATTAGAAGTTATTCCTGCAATTCCAGATTCCCAAATGGATTGGTAGGTGATAAAACTATCAGCCAAATGAAACGCTCCTCATAAAAATTACTTCTTCTAGTAGCCCTATATTTGTTCTTAATATGACTCTGACTGAAAGCTGAAAAACACACAACACTGGCCCTATTTTAGTCACAGCTTTTAAGAGTAAACACAGCAAACAATTGATCCGCAAGTCAATTTGTTTTCCAAAACTGCATGCAATTGTGGCTTTAAAAATGACGTAAATAGAATACATTCAAAGAAATAATTTATGCTGGTTAAGGGTTTAACTACTTAAACCCAGAGGCAATGCCTAAGGCAAATTGGTTTTGATCAGTATGGGTAGCTTTTCCTGTCACACGTGATTTTAACTCAGTGGCAAATTAATGTTATGATTTTCCATGGAATTCTTCAGCAGCTATATCTTTTATTTCATTGTTTTACAAATTGAAATAAAATATTACTTCTTGGGAGAACTTTGTCCTCATTAAAAGGAGCATTTAGTAGAAGGGAACAGATAACTTCTCTCATGTGTCAACAGCAAAAACCCAGAATAGATTCTGCCTTTGTTGAATGCAGATTAAAAGACATTTTACTTCATGAGCATACCATCAACTGCTGACACATAGGTCTTCTGTGGTCAATAGCACTGAAATAAAGATGTTAATCTCCCAGGATTTATCTGCAGCATGGATATTTAAAAGATTTCTTTGGCACAAGTGATTCACAATTGTGCTGCCACAAGGCACCAAGCCATTCAATACACTGGTGTGTTGAGTCATGGCACAAAATTGTACTATGACAAGAAGACACTTGATACACCTGGAATCAAGAAGAATTGCTCTCCAATGGATCTGCTGGACCCTAACCAAAGGCAGTATTGCCCAGAACTCTGTGAATAGAAGCCTTTGTTGCAACATTTCCATTACATCTCTTGTAAGTATTTGCAGTTATTAACCTCATCTGTTTCCATTTCTAATATCTCTGTGGAGTGCTTTGGGAAGTTTCTTTGAAACAATACACAAGTTTAAGTGGTTGTGATTAAATTTCCCACTCTAGAGTGCTTCAGTACTACCTAAACACCACCACTACTGCATTCTCTCAAAATGACTGCCAATTTCTATTAACTACAACTGAATGTTCATGCAGTTGGTCCAAGGAACTCTACACGAATAGGTTGAGAATGAGTGGAATGTCTGATTTGGCTCAGTGGTCAGAAAGATGTAAGTTCAAATCCCAGACTAATCTAGGCTGACATTTCAACACCGCACTGAGCAAGCATGTAAAAGATCCAATGGTACTTTTCAAAGAAGAGCGAAGGAGCTTCTCTGATGTCCTGACTTATCTTTCAATCAACACTAAGTCAGATTATCTTCTCATTTACTGTATTGCTGGCTGTGGGATCTTGTTAAAAGCAAAGTGCATTTACCTATATTACAAGTGTTGAAACTTCCAAAGTACTTTTTTCCGAGAAATATCCCAAGGTTGTAAGGGATATTATGCAACTTTCATTCCATCTAAAATCTTGAAGAGTCAAGATAAGTAAATGTGACTGTGAAAAGGTATATTAGTAAAAGACCCAAATCTCCAATATACAGTTCACTGGATATGCCATGTGCTTCTTACTTAGCCATCCCAACTCTGGCACGGTCATACTAACACACTTCTGGCATGGGATAGCTTCAGAAACCACAAATCCCCAAAGCTGTACCTACAGCATTACTAATGTATTCTAAAGGAAATTCAGCTCTGTCCTTCCTTTCCATGAGTAAAGTCATCCACTCACTGGGTAGTGATAAACAGTAAAATGCAAAAACCAAGTTCCAGTTTCTAATTTCATGTGGATATTTTCGTGAAAGTCACTAGTGATTTTCGAACCACATTCTTAAATTATGGTGGACACAATTGATACAGTGAACATGTCATAATAACACTGCTTACAGTGACAAATTTCTAATTGTTTCTAAAAAAGCAATCACAATGGATGCTTCTTTCACTACATGCCGTGCTGTCCATTACAGAAGTTGCCTGTTACAATCAGCAGTGGATGATTTTTAATTTGTATGATCAACTTTTGGCAAGTAAAGGCCACAGACATCATTTGTTATCAATTCTGCATTTAATTGGATGCCAGCAAGTGGAACTAAAGTTTCTTTTAACAAAATCAATGATAATCCAATGGCACTGCAGTCCAAAAATAATGCAGAAAACTCCAAATGGTTTTGAAAACTTGCAGAACTAAAGCCTTGGTTATATGTAGTTAAACCAGAGGCTGATTGCATCCAGCATCTCCACTTTCAGATTACGTTAAAACATGTATTCACAGAACATGAAGTGGGTTATGATGTTCAATGGGTTTATACAACACTCTTTTCCTGTTCACTTCTTCCAAAGCAATAGTAAAACTCTGCTCACTTGTCCCCTTAATAATTATCTAAACTCCTATTTAATATCTCAATGCCAGTCACAGCAGGAGCAAAATGTTCTTCCATACAGGCCATCCCAGGTCACGAACGCCCGGCTTCCAGACACCCATACAGACAAATGACCTCCTATAATATTATTAAATTCAGAAGTCCACTGTACAATATGTTCATTCCTATGAGGGGCAGAACTAGTTTCCTCCCTCTCTCTCCAATTTTAATAATTGTGCTTTCTTAACAGCCTTGTGTTTTTGATGCCTTTTATTACAATACTGTGGAGGCATCTGACTCATGGACAAAATCAACATAAGGATGTCTATAAAACCTATTCATTACCCAGGGACAGCCTGTAATTCCCTAGAAGATTAATGACACTTGTGCTGTAGTTTTGAGCATCTCCAGGTGACCCAGATTTTACATTTGATGGCAGAATTCTGAGTAAGTAAAATAAATTATATATGTGATGAGTAATTTTGGTTTTTATTAACTATTCTGGCAATTGAAAAGATTATGCTCTGTTGCACAAAGTGTGAGTAAATGTTAAAGATGTCCTGTACTAAACAACCCATAGTTACTCATTTGCAAATTTCCTGTTGTTAAAAAACTAAGTTTGTCTGCATTGTAATTCCCTTGCTTCTCTTCCACATGATATTTCAGCTTCTATCTCGTGCACTCTTTATTTTATCCTTTGTTGATTGCCTAAAGCATTGACTAAAAGCTGTGCGTTTTCCTTCCTAGTATGCTTTTTGAGAGAATCCATCAGTTTAACTCACTGCTCAATTAGCTCGATGACACTGATGTTGCTAATATTCTCAAATTTAATCTTGACCATTACTAATGTTAGAAAATGAGAAACTCAAGCCAAAAATCAATAGATCTTTGTGTGCAGTTTTCTTAAGGTCAGGGGCAAGCAGCATCATTTCACCTCTGAATGCGATGTCGAGACCATTATCTTTATATCTACCTGATCAAACACCTTTACAGTCCCATGGATGTCCATTCAATCACCTTTCAGCTTTTCCTTTCCCCATAGTATGGTTACAAGGGAAATGGAATTAGGGCTCATGGAATTGGGGGGCAGGTATTAACATGGATAGAAAACTGGTTGGCGGATAGGAAACAAAGGGTAGGGGTGAATGGATGTTTCTCAGAATGGCAGGCCGTGATTAGTGGGGTGCCACAGGGCTCGGTGCTGGGACCGCAGCTGTTTACGATCTATGTTGATGACTTAGATGAAGGCATTGTGAATAACATTAGCAAGTTTGCTGATGATACAAAGTTGGGTGGCAGTGCAACATGTGTAGAGGAAGTTAGGAGAATTCAAGGTGATTTGGATAGGTTGGGTAAGTGGGCAGATACTTGGCAGATGAAGTTTAATGTGGATAAGTGTGAGGTTCTCCACTTTGGGAGCAGGAACAGGAAGGCGGATTATTATCTGAATGGTGTGGAGCTAGGTAAGGGGGAAATACAAAAGGATCTAGGAGTCCTTGTTCATCAGTCACTGAAAGTAAATGAGCAAGTGCAGCAGGCAGTGATGAAGGCTAATGGAATGTTGGCCTGTATTACAAGGGGAATTGAGTACAAAAGCAAAGAGATTCTTTTGCATTTGTACAGGGCCCTGGTGAGACCACTCCTGGAGTATTGTGTACAGTTTTGGTCTCCAGGGTTAAGGAAGGATATCCTGGCTATAGGGGGCGTGCAGCGTAGGTTTACGAGGTTAATTCCACGGATGTCGGGACTGTCTTATGCCGAGGGGTTGGAGAGACTGGGATTGTACACGCTGGAATTGAGAAGATTGAGAGGGGATCTGATTGAAACATACAGGATTATTAAGGGATTGGACAAGATAGAGACAGGAAATATGTTCCAGATGTTGGGTAGGTCCAGGACCAGGGGGTATGATTTAAGAATAAGGGCTAGGCCATTTAGGACAGAGGTGAGGAAAAACTTCTTCTCCCAGAGGGTTGTGAATTTGTGGAATGCACTGCCTCAGAGGGCAGTGGAGGCCAATTCTCTGGGCACTTTCAAGAAGGAGCTAGATAGGTTTCTTATAGATAGGGGAATCAAGGGATATGGGGACAAGGCAGGAACAGGATATTGATGGTTGAGGATCAGCCATGATCTCAAAATGGCGGTGCAGACTCGAAGGGCCGAATGGTCTACTTCTGCTCCTATTGTCCATTGTCTATAAATCTCTTAGCTGTGTTTTTTTTTGCACCATGTGATTGGGAATTAACTGATCTGTGGGAAACTAGTAAGCAGAGCGTCCACAGTGTAGCATAAATGTTATGGAGAAGATCTGCACATAAATGTAATTCTCAGTAGCTGATTTGCCTGTAAAACTGGACTGACCACGGGAATAAGTGGTGAAAAGGTTACCTGTCATTGAGTGAATGGGGGCAGTTAGAGAGCGAGAAGGTAGACGAAAGAATGTAAGAGTTGCAAAATGCAGAGCAGGAAGACATGCCCGTCAGTTCCGGCTGGGCATGCCCCCCACTCCCAGGGGGGAGAAAAGAAAAAGAGGAAGAACATTGTTCTAGGTTCTATTCGAGCCGACAGTCAGAGACTTTTTCCCAGGGCAACAATGGCTAACATGAGGGGGTATAATTTTAAGGTGATTGGAGGAAGGTATAAGGGGGATGTCAGGGGTAAGTTTTTTTTAAACACAGAGAGTGGTGGGTGTGTGGAACGCACTGCCGGCAGAGGTTGTGGGGGCAGATACATTAGCGACATTTAAGAGACTCTTAGACACATGAATGATAGACAAATGGGGGGGGCTATGTGGGAGGGAAGGGTTAAATAGATCTTAGAGCAGGATAAAATGTTGGCACAACATTGTGGACCGAAGGGCCTGTACTGTGCTGTAACGTTCTATGTTCTTAAAAACCACGAACAAGCTGAGTCAGCATTATAGATGGATGACTGATAGTGACAGAAATCAAGTTACCTTAAATTGTAGAATTCAGTATTGAGTCCAGAAGGTTGCAATATACCCAGACAGAAGATGAGGTGCTATTCCTCAGGCTTGCATTGGGCATCCTTGTAACAGTACAGGAGGCCACAGACCAATAGGTCAGAGTAGGAGAGTGATAGAGAATTAAAGTGGCAGGCAACGGGTCGCTCAGGGTCAGCTCTGCAGACTAAGCTCAGGTGCTTCGCAAAGCAATCACCCAATTTGTGTTTAGTATCTCCAGTGTAGAGGAGGCCACTTTATGAACACTGAATGCGGCACATTAGATTGGAAGAAGTGCAAGTGAATCGTTACTTCACCTGGAAAGGCTGTTTGGGTACCTGGATGACGCGAAAGGAAGAGGTGAAAGGTTGCCTGCGGTTGCAAGGACAAGTACCTTAAGAGAGGTGGTTGGTGGGAATAGAAGAGTGGACCAAGGAGTTGCAAAGGGAATAGTCCCCATGAAATGATGAAATGAGAGGAGAGGGGAAATGTGTCTGGTGATGGAATCTCTTTGAAGATGGCAGATATTGCAGAGAATGATCTGTTAAATGTGATGGAAATAGACTTCCAGCATCTGTAATTTGTTTGCTTTCCACTTTTTTTTCCCCTCAAGTTTCCAGTTCCGGTGAAAGGTCACTGACCTGAAACTGTCTGTCTCCACACATACTGTCTCACTTGTTGAGTATCTCAGGTATTATTTCATTTTATTTAAAGATTAATTCAAAGTTCACGTTTCAGGCTGCCAAATGCCTTGAGATTCCTAGAACAGCAGCTCCTCAAAACCTGACTCTAATCATTACTGTGTTTTCTCCTCATCTTTTCCATAGGCTACAAGTTACCAAGTTGAGTTTACTGCTCCTTACCTGAATATATTCAATACCGAACAATCAGGTGGCTGGAATGCTCCTCTATAAGTCAATACCATAAGAAATGTACACAGTCAAACCCTATTCTACTAAAAGCTATTAACAGGACACCAAACACACAGGCAGCTACTGAATGTAAACTTGACTGACATAATCAGCTTCTTGAGTAACTAATGGAAGTCAGAGACCAATTACATGAGGGTAATTTAATTATCAAAAGAGAACGAAATTCAAAAGCTTATAACTCAGTGATCACCACCGAGTATCATATTTAGATACAAATACTAATGCTTTTACAGTTAATTTAAATTTTTCTTTGGAGATTAAATCACTTTTCAAGCACTAGAACTACTGAAAAAATTTAGCTTAACTGATCATTCAAACTTGTAACCCATATCACATTAGGTATATAGAAGAGATCAATCTGTAATGTTTCAGTAAACAATTACCATGCAACAATTCAAGGTGGACAGGAAAATTGGTATTGGTTTATTATTGTCACTTGTATGGAGGTACAGTGAAAAACTTGTCTTGCATACCATTCATACACAGTGCATTGAGGTAGCACAAGGTAAAACAATACAGATTGCAGAGGTACAGGTATAAGGTCATAACAAGGTAGATTGTGAGATCAAGAGTCCACCTCATTGTACAAGGGAATTGTTCAATAGTCGTAAAACAGCGGGTTAGAAGCTGACCTTGAGCCTGGTGGTACGTGCCCTCAGGCTCCTGTACCTTCTGCCCGATAAGGGAGAGGGGAGAAGAGGAAATGTTCCGGGTGGGTGGGGTCTTTGATTATGATGTCTGACTCATCAAGGCAGCGAGAAGTATCGACAGAGTCCATGGAGGGGAGGCTGGTTTCTGTGATGTGCTGGGCTGTGTCCACAACTCTCTGCAGTTTCTTGCGGTCCCAGGCAGGGCAGTTGCCATACCAAGCCGTGATGCATCCAGATAGGATGCTTTCTATGGCGCATCAATAAAAATTGGGGAGGGCTGACTTTGCACATACCAAATTTCTTTAGCCTCCTGAGAAAGTAGAGGTGCTGGTGAGCTTTCTTGGCCCTGGCGTCTATGTGGTTGGACCAGGACAAGCTATTGGTGAAATTCGCTCCTAGGAACTTGAAGCTCTCAACCCTCTCGACCTCAGCACTACTGATGTAGACAGGTGCATGTCCACCGCCCCCTTTCCTGAAGTCAATGACCAGTTCTTTTGTTTTGCTGACATCAAGGGAAAGGTTGTTATCATGACACCATGTCACTAAGCTCTATCTTCTTCCTGTACTCTTTGACTCATCGTTATTTGAGATATGGCCCACTATGGTGGTATCATCTGCAAACTTGTGGATGGAGTTAGAGCAGAATCTGGTCACGCAATCGTGAGTATATAGGGAGTAGGGTAGAGGGCTGAGGATGCAGCCTTGTGGGGCACCAGTGTTGAGAATAAACGTGCTGGAGCTGTTGCTGCCTATCCTCACTGATTGTGATCTGTTGGTCAGAAAGTCAAGGATCCAGTTGCAAAGGGAGGTGTTGAGTCCCAGGTCTCAGAGTTTGGTGATGAATTTGCTTGGAATTATAGTACTGAAGGCGGAGCTGTAGTTAATAAACAATAGTCTAACATAGGTGTCTTTACTGTCCAGATGCTCCAGAGATGAGTGTAGGTCAGGGAGATGGTGTCCACTGTAGATTTGTTCTGGCGGTAGGCGAATTGCAGTGGGTCGAGGTTTTCCGAGAGGCTGGAGCTAATGCATGCCATGACCAGCCTCTCAAAGCACTTCATGATGGCGGACATTAGAGCCACCAGTCGGTAGACATCAAAGCATGTTTCCTCGTTTTTCTTAAAACAACTGGGAACCTCAGATTGAAGCAGGGGGAAGTTAAATATGTCTGCAAATACCCCCATCAGCACAATATCTGAGGACACGGCCAGGGACACCATCCAGGCCAGATGCTTTCCACGGGTTCACTCTCCAGAAGACTAATCTTACATCTTCAATGGTGACCACGGGTTCAGGTGCGTTGGAGGCTGCCAGGGTGGGTGGTGACAAAGTAATCCCCTTCTGTTCAAATCATGCTGCTAATAGAACCGCTGCCTCACCCTGCCAGTGACCTGCATTCAATCCTGACCACGGGCACTCTCTATGTGCAGTTTGCACCTTCTCCCTGTGACCATGTGGGTTTCCTCCGGGTGCTCCAATTTCCTCTCACATCCCAAATAATGTGGGTTGGTAGGTTAATTGGCCACTATAAATTGCCCCTACTGTGTAGGTGAGTGATAAAATCTGGAGGGAGTTGGTGAGAATGTGGAGAGAATTTTAAAAATGGGATTAATGTAGAATTAGTGTAAATGGATGGTTAGTGGTCTGTGCAGACTTAGGTGGAATGAAGGGCCTGCTTCCGTGCTCCATCTCTTGACCACTTTATAAAGCCTTACTAAAAATCAAAAAAAGCTCCAGCAACTTGAATTACCATCTCCCCACTCATAAATTATCCCTGGTATGAACACGTAGCTTCACACCAATTTAGTCATGTAACAGATCTGACAGACATGGACAAAGCTGTGTAAACAGTTGCAGGAAATGCAAACTAATCCAGTTAAACATGACAAGGTTAATTTCTAAAATGGTCCTGACACCAATGCATTTTACTAGAACCAGGATGAACCCAACAGTCAATGATCACCAATGGGAGTATTTGCTGTGGGTTGATTGAGCAACAGTACATGTGCACTTGAATTCTCAAAGAGGAGATGAGATTAGTCATATAATTATAGTACACAAGCAGCTTCATCCAAAAGAAGCTAAAGGGAAAAAATATATTAATTTGCTAATATCTTTTAATATTGGGTAGTATGCATGTAATGATATACAATTGGCTCAGTTGTAGCACTCCCATTTATATCAGAAGGTGGTGTGTTTTAACATTAAGTGTCAATTTTGTTTGGGTGACACACACATGCAATCCCAATTATCAACAAGGACAAGTGAACAAAATGTCAGGAAACTCTAAATTCTTCTTTCCCTCTGACATCCTAGACTAAGACTGCTGAATAAAAACAGGGATCAAACCAAGGTATAGCTTGAACTCTATGACTCAGTTCTACATTGAGTGGTGAGCTAACCAACAAAAGCAATGGGGGTATTCAAGAAAAAAAATCTTAGCATGAAATCCATATATAACCATTTACCACCTGAGCAAGCTGGGAAGAATTTTCTGAACCGGAATACTGTATATTGCTCCGAACTGGATAATGATTAGCAATATAACCATATGCTTCAAGTCAATTATTGACTAAAATTAGAATCCTATAAATTAAACTTAAAAAATGCCATGCACCTAATTGCTTAAAACCAAAATTTTTAGCGTTGATTGAATTCCTCCCACGGAGTTGAAACCACTCTGTCTCCTTAAGCTCCAAGAAGAATTATGTAATTTATTTAGCCCATTTCAACTCCACAGAAACAAGTAGAAACTCATTTTGACAGGACATTTCATGTTTTCCTAAACAACTGAATGGTTGAGAATGACAAAGAATTACTTAATGACCAAGGCCCATGTTTGTGGGTAAATCCCAATATACACCTAACTCTAACTAAATGTTCCTGTCTGTACTTTTCACTACCTGTATACAAACCCTTTTCCATACAGTGAATGGCAGAACCCTGGAGAGTGTTGGAGAAATGAGACCTAAGAGTACAAGTACATAGTTCCCTGAAGGTGGCAACACAGGTAGACAGGGTGGTGAAGGTGGCGTATGGCATTCTTGCCTTTGTTGATCAGGCATTGAGTACAAGAGTTGGGGCATCATGTCACAGCTGCACAAGGTGTTGGTGAGACTGCACTTGGCAGTTTTTATTTGCAGTTTTAGTCACCTGCTGAGCGGGAAGGATGTAATTAAGCCAGAAAACATGCAGAAAAGATTCACAAAAATGTTACCAGGACTGGAAAGCTTGAGTTATAAGGAGAGACTGGATAGGCTGGAACTGTGTTCTTTGGAGCAAAGGAGGCCGAGGAGTGACCTTATGGAGGTTTATACCATTATGAGGGGCATAGATAAGGTGGATGGTCACAGATTTTTTCCCAGGGTGGGAAAATCTAAAACTAGAGGGCATAGGTGTAAGGTGAGAGATTAAAGGGGATCTCACAGAAGGTGGCAGGTATATAGAACAAGCTGCCAGAGTAGGTGGTAGAGGTGGGTACAATTACAATGTTTAAAAGACATATAGACAGGTTCAGGATCCTTGGGTTGCAAGAGATATTGTAATTCTATTCCAAAAAAAAGAGGAAAAGTATGCAAGGTTTAGGAAGCTGAAATGAGACAAGGCCCTTGAGGAATATGAGGGAAGCAAGAAAAAACTTGAACAGATTAGGAGGGCTAAAAGGGGCCATGAAATGTCCTTGGCAAGTAGGATTAAGGAGAATCCAAAGAATTTTATCAGTATATTAGGAGCAATTGGGGAGCTAGGAAAAGGATAAATCCACTCAAAGACAAAGGAGGGGATTTGTGCGTGGAGCCAGAGAAACTGGGCGAGGTCCTTAATGTGTGCTTCACATTGGCATACACCAAGGAGGACATGGATGGTGGCGAGATCAGGGAGGGGTATGTTAATATTCTAGGACATGTTGATATTGAAGAGGTGGTGGTGTTGGGTGTCTTGAAAAACATTAAGGCGGATAAATTCCCAGGGCCAAATAGGATCTAGCCCAGGATACCGAGGGAAGCAATGAAGGAGATTTCTGGGGTGAGGTGCCAGAAGACTGGAGAATAGCCAGTGTTGTTCATTTGTTTAAGAAGGGCAACAGGGGAAAACTAGGAAATGATAAGCCATTAAGCCTTACATCAGAGGTAAGGAAATTATTGGAGGAGATTCTTAGGGACAGGATTTACTTGAATTTAGAAAAGCATGGACTTTTTAGGGATAGTCAGCATGGCTTTGTGCAGGGGAGGTCCTGTCTCTCAAATGTGATTGGGTTTTTTCCTCATGTGATGAAGATGATTGAAGAGAGTAGGGCAGTGGATGTTGTCCACATGGACTTCTGTAAAGCATTTGACAAGGTCCCTAATGGTACAATGGTCCAGAGGGGCAAGTCACATGGGGTCCACGGCAAGGAGTTAAATTGGATCCAACATTGGCTTGATCGTAGAAGACTGAGGGTAGTGGTTATAGGGCTGTTTTTCTGACTGGAGGGATGTGATAAGAGGCGTTTCACAAGGATCAGTGCTGGAACCTCTGTTGCCTGTGATATAATATTAATGAAAATACAGGTGGTCTGATTAATAAGTTTGCAGATAACATGAAAATGGTGGAGTTGCGGATAGCGAATAAGGTTGTCAAAGCCTACAGGTAGGTGCCTAAAATGCACTGCCAGGGGAGGTGGTAGAAGCAGATAGCAATGGTTAAGAGGCATTCAGACACACACGCGAACAGGCAGGGAATAGAGGGATACAGACCATGTGGCAGCAGCTGGTATTAGTCTAGATTGGCGTCATGGTTGGTGCAGATAAGATGGGCCAAAGGGCCTATTCTTGTGCTGTATTATTCCATGCAGAATAATGGCAAAATTTTACTAAGCAAGACATTCAATTTATAATATAACTCTCAATATTTGTGAATGCATACTTCTTTCAGAATTGTAACTTGTAAAAAGGAAAGTATATAGATAATAAAAATGCTCACTGGACCATACAGATTATTAAAAGAGTGTATAATGGGATTTACCAAAAAATGTGCATAGTTGTAAGAAAACACAACACAAGCATGTACTACATCTTTTAATATTCTACATTGTAATTAATAAACAATTTAGTAAATGAATGCCTACATTTGAGATAAGTACCCTCTTTCTGAAAGCTGGAGTAATATAAAAAGAGTGAATTGGAAGGTTGGAAAAAGGAATTGGTCATTCACTCCCTGGAGCCCATATATTGAAAATGTGAGCAGGACTAAGCCATTTAGTCCTGTGCAACCATTCAATATTATCATGGTTGATCATCCATTTCAGTGTGCTGTTCTCACCTCCCCTCTCCCCCACATTCCTTAATCTGTTTAACATTAATAAATAGATCTAATTCCTTCTTGAACATGCTAATGACAGCCTCCTTTTCCTTCTGTGATAGAGAATTCCACAAGTTCACCACCCTCTGGGTGAAGACATTTCTCCTGCTTTTAGTCCATCTGGTCCTGTTAGAAATTTATAGGTTTCTGTGAGATTCCCTCTTTTGCTCCAATATTCCAGTTATTGTAGGCCTAATCAACCCAATATTTCCTCAAACATTAATTCCGTCATCCTAGTGATCAGTCGAGCAAATTTTAGTTGCATTTTTTCCTAAGGCAGGAACTTCCTTCCTCAAACAAGGAGACCAAAACATGCACACAAAACTCCAGGGTTTCATTAAGACATCCTTGCTGCAGTCTTTAGGTCCTTGTGCAATGAAGGCCAATATACCATTTGCCTTCCTAACTGCTTGCTGCACCTGAATGCTTGTTTCATTACACATTCTCCTTTCCCAATCCATCACATATTAAGATAATAATCTGCCTTTGATTTTTGAACCAAAGTGGATAACCTCACATTTATCCACATTAAACTGCATCTGTGATTCATTTGTCCACTCACTCAACATGTCTAAATCATGATGGAGCCTCTTTGCATTCTCCTCTCAATTCATATCCCCCAACTTTGTGTCATCTGCAAACCTGCAGGTGTTACATTTAGTTCCCTCATCCAAATCATTGATACATATTGTGAATAGCTGGACCCTAATCACTATAAACTAATCAGTATGGCACTCCACTAGTCACTGTCTGCACCCAGAAAGAGACCCATTTACTCCTGCTGTTTCCTTTCCATCAACCAATTCTCAATCCATGTCAGTATATTATCTCCCATTCTTTGTGCTTTAACTCTGCACACAAATCTCATGCTGGACCTTACCAAAAACCTACCAAAAGATCTAAAACAATATAAACATTGGTTCTCCTCATCTATTCTACTAGTTACATATTCAAAAAATACTCCAGCAGATTTCCCTTTTATAAACCAATACTGACTTCATTCAATCCTGTTATGCTTTCCAAGTATTCGGTTTTGACATCTTTTATAATAAGCACTAGCATAACGTTAGGGTAATTGGTCTATAATTACCTACTTTTATTCTCCTTCCCTTTTTAAAAAAAAAGTGTTACATTTGCCACGCACCAGCCTGCGGGATCTGCTCCAGAGTCTAAGGGATTTTGAACGATGATCACCAATGTATTCACCATTTCCAGGGCCACTTCCTTTAGTATTGTAGGATGCAGAATATTAGGCCCTGAGGAATTGTTAATCTTTACCTTCATTAATTTCCCCAGAACCACTACTTTACTAATACTGATTTCCTTCAGTTCCTCCCATTCGCTAGACCTTTGGTTCCCTAACATATCTGTGAAGTTATTTGTCCTCATAGATTCATAGAGTTGTACGGCACAGAAAAAGGCCCTTCAGCCCAACTCATTCAGACCAACCAAGTTGCCTACCTGAGCTAGTCCTCCTTTGTGACAATAGAGCCAATGTATGTTTAATTGCTAAGCAACTTTTTTATTCATAAATCATAACTCCCTCTCCCCCCATTACTGACTATAAGGGACCTGCATTTGTCTTCACTAATCTTCTACTCTTCACATATTTATTGAAGCTTTTACGGTCAGTTTTTATGTTCCTTGCCAGCTTACTCTCACAATCTCCCATGTAGTCAATTTTTTTGTTCTCCTTTGCTGAATCCTAAATTGCCCTCAATCCTCAGGCTTGCTCTTTTTCCAAGAATGCTGTTTGTCTCCTCTTTGGATCTAATACTATCCTTGACTTCCTTCACTAGTCTTTCTTGACTTACTTTTGTGCCAGACAGAACTAAATATTTGTTGTAATTTATCCATACATTATTTAAATATTATCCACTCTCTACCCACCATCAACCCACTTAAATAAAGGCCCCCATTCTATCATAACCAACTCATGCCTCATATACCTTCATAGTTTGCATTGTCCAGATTCAGAACTTCAGTTTCTGATTCAATTATTTCACTCTCCATGTTAATAAAGAACTATATCTTGTTATGGTCACTCTTCACTAAGGGACCACGTACAACAAAACTGTTCTTCTTTTCTTATTGCACTATACGCAGTTGAGAAATAGCCTTTCCTCTAGTTAGTTCCTCAATATATTGGTTAAATAAAGTCATATTCACACTCCAGGAATTCCTCCTCCACAATATTACTGCTAATTTAGCTTGATCAATTGTATGTAGGTTAAAGCCAGCCATGATTACAGTAAACCCTTACTGTATACATCTCCAATTTCCTGTGTAATTCCATCCCTCATATCACCAGTGCAGTTTGGGACTCATAGACAAACGCCACCAATGTTTCTGCCCCTTAGCGTTTCTTAGCTCTACCCATACAAATTCCATTAGGATTTTCTAAGCCAATGTCCTTCTTGCCATTGCAATGATTTCCTCCTTTACTAACAATACCACCTCACCTACATTCCCTATTTGCCTGGCCTAAGTATTGAACATTCTATGGATTCAGTTCCCATCCTTCTCAACCTGTAGTCTTGTCTGATTATGGTAACAATATCATACGTCTACATGTATTTGCACTGTTAATTCATCTTCCTTTTTGTAAATGCTCCACACAATAAGGCACAATACCTTTAGATTGTTCTTTATAACATTGTTAGCCTTCTTAACTTTATTTTTTGCACCGTGGCTCTACTTGCTTCTCACCTTTGTTTTCTCTACCTTTCTCTTTCACTTTTTTTTTAACCTTTCATTTCTCTCATCTCCCCCTACTCCACCTACATGTTCACATTCCTCTCCTCCTGCCATTTTAGTTTTAAACACAGCCCCTTTTCATGGACAGCATTAATAAACACATACACTCCCCTCCCCTCCCCACCATGAGGACATCTGTCCAGTTTGTACCAGTTGCACATTCCCCACAACAGGTCCCAGAGAATCCAAATGCCTCTTTTAATGAACCTTGGTTTTGCAACCCTTAAAACACTTGCTTAACCACAGTTTTAGATCTTGTGTCTCAAACTTTTCAAGTTCACCCAGTATGAATATTTATTTTGCCTTGAGGGGGGAAGAGAGATGGGGAGGGAAGAATTGGGAAAAACATTCGAAATTTCCACTCCATTACTGTTGAATGACCCAGTCCTAATACTGTTTCTCTAGTCTCCCTCACCTGTTTCTTCTGATCTTCCTTATTAAATCCTTTAATGAAATGACTTCGAGTGAGGAAGCCTTTCACAGCATCAAATCATCTAAGTCAATAAAGTAATTTTGAAATAGGAAATGTGGCATTGTGACAATGTCAAGATAATCTACTTTTGACCGAAGTGTAAATATTGGCTAGGAGAGCAGGGACAAGTTCCTCTGTTTTTCAAATAAGATCACTGATATCCAACTGAGAGAGCAGATATGCCTCCCACTTAACTTCTCATCCAAAGGAAGCATCACCAACCATACAACACTCCTCACTTACATTCTAGCGCACAAGTCACTGGAATGGAACCTGAACGCATAATATGCAAATTCAGAGGTGAGAGTGCTATTTGCTAATCCACACCTAACATTTTTATTATCTTAAATACCTCAATTAGAACTAATATATTCAGAAAAAGTTTTAGTATTCCAATACCTGACCAAATGCAACTTTAGGAGAGTGATTCTGGTAATAACATCCAAATAAAAAGATGTTTGTCTGGAATGAATTAAGTCGCATGAACATATAATATATAACTTTACAAATGCATATAATGCTGGTAATTTTTGAGAATGTTATTTCTAAGGGGAACGTGGCTATTTTTAAGCACCACCAACAAACAAAAATCCATCAATACAATGAGTAATCTTTGGTTGCAGTGCAGCCTGGAACATTTTGACCACATGCACTGATCAAAGTAATCAATACAGAACTATTTGGAAATTAAAGGGAACTTCTCAGATGGTGCACAATGCTGATCTCAGGAAGAATACAACTAGTATATTAATATCTGACGTGTAAGTGGAAGGTTCTAGTCTTTCATGGAGGCAGGATTCCCGTTTCCTTCCTGATGCAAACCCCCCACGTGGGTACTGACAGCACCAGAAAGAATCAGATTGCTTCTGATCCCCAAATCCCAGTGGTTAATGTATTAGAAATGATAAATTCCGACGGAATTATCAGTACAGCTCGCACAATATGTAATCTGTAATACATATTACCATTAGGATCTAAAAGGAACATAAACAAAGGGCAGTTACAGTATCAAAGTTTAAAAATAATCAAGTGTTTTAAGCAATATAAAGGCTTCCCGTTACAAATTATAATCTAGGGCTCTGTTTAAATGAGTACTCGAGGGCGTTGAACCTTATTTTCGTTCAAAGCCCAGCCTTCGTTTCAGGATCGGGGCCCAAAGTCTTGGGTCCAGCCTCGGACTTTCCTCCCAGCAGCTTCCGTTCGCAGATCCATTGGAAACGGTCGGCTGCCCGGGTGGGGGTCCGGCTGCCCGCCCCGGACCCGCAGCCTCCACACCCCCCCCCCCCCACTCCCCCCGGCTCACGGTACCGCCGTGAGGCCGCGGCTCCCGGGCCCCGCTTTCTACTCGAGGCCGAGGCTCTTGCCGGCGGCCTGGCTTCCCCTCGCCCCTCGATCCCCCGCCGGCCGGACTCGCCCCGCTCCCCAGGCCTCTCCCTCCCCCCGGTTACCTCTCCGCGTCGGCCTCGGACACCGCGCCCGGCTCCGGAGCCATCGCCACATCGCAGTCACCGGCCGCCATTTCCCAACACCTGTAGCCGGGCACCGGCTTCCGGAACAAGGAGGCGGCCGCCCGGGGGGCGGGACAAGAGAAGCCCTCGGGGGCGCCTCGCACTGCGCTGGTGCCAGGGAGGAGTGCTGCCCCCCCTCCCCGGCTCCGCCAGCGGGCTACTGCCTGCTGCCCGCACTGGAAGAGATTCTCATCAATACTGCCAAACACTGGCAATGGTAGACATCAATTCTTGCAGCACTGGCAATGGTAGACATCAATTCTTGCAGCACTGGCAATGGTTGACGTCAATGCTGCCAGCACTGGCAATAGTTGACGTCAGTGCTGTCTGCACTGGCAATGGTTGACATCAATTCTTGCAGCACTGGCAATGGTTGACGTCAATGCTGCCAGCACTGGCAATAGTTGACGTCAGTGCTGTCTGCACTGGCAATGGTTGACATCAATTCTTGCAGCACTGGCAATGGTTGACGTCAATGCTGCCAGCACTGGCAATAGTTGACGTCAGTGCTGTCTGCACTGGCAATGGTTGACATCAATTCTTGCAGCACTGGCAATGGTTGACATCAATTCCTACAGCACTGGCAAAGGTTGATGTCAATTCTGCCAGCACTGGCAATGGTTGACACTAATTCTTATAGCACTGGCAATGATTGATGCCTATCCTGCTAGCACAGCCAACGGTTAATGTTAATTCTTACAGCACTGGCAATGGTTGGCGTCAATACTGTCAGCACTGGGAATGATGGACATAAATACTGCCAGTACTGGCAATGATTGGCATCAATACTGCTGGCACTGGCAATGATTTTCATTGAAGGTGCTAGCACTGTCAATGATTGACACCAATACAGCCAGCACTGGCAATGGTTGATATCAATACTACTGGCACAGGCAATTATTCTCTTTGAAGAATCCAGCAGTGGCAATGATTGACATCAACGTTACTGACACTGGCAACGATTGACCACAATACAGCCTGTTGTGGTTGAAAGGGCCACTCAAAATCCTGAGTTTTAGACCTAACAGGTCCTTATTCATCACAAGTGAATACTTAGGGGATATTCGGTAGAAGTACCTTCCAGAACTCAAAATACATTGTTTTGTATACATTTTTGGTGCAAAGACAACAGCAGGTGACCAAATAGAATTTAAGTGATTCCAATACATATTCTACCTCAATAATTTGGGAGAGAACAAATGGTTCCATAGAATTATACATTCATGAATCATAAATTCATTATGTGAGGTGACAACAAACACCTTTGTTGAGACAAAGTACTTCACTAAATACTTCTAAAAGCTTCTGAAGACAAAACTCTGACACCCAAAACATCCTTCTTTATCCACAGTATTGTGAGGGGGATTCTTTAGATACACAGATACCACAGGCTTTACTTGGTAGAACAATTATGACCATGACTGTGTTTGGTGGCAAAATAGCCAATCTGCAACCTCCCTTGATCTCATTCTGTGGTTGAAGACACAGGGCCTCCTATGTCACAATGGTGGAAAGTATCTTGGCTCAAGATGTCTGATGCCTGGTTCCGGTGCCTAGACCTTTATCTATTGTTTTTCTGTATCACTGGATGTCATCTCTCTCTCTCAGTGTAGCTGTGGCTGGGATTTCAAGCAGTCCAATTGATATAGCATTGTTGTCTTCAGATAGCATCTTCACATTTGGCTAATGCATATCGGAATGCCTCATGATCATGTCACATTTGCTTTGTCCCAATATTTAACAAATACCTTTATGCATTTATCTGCTGTAAGGTCAAGTATTTTCTTAATAGATGCTGCCTGAGCCTCTGAGTTCATCTAGGGTTTTGTGTGTTGCTCCTTATTCCAGCACCTGCGGTCTCTTGTGTCCCCAAGTATTTTCTTGTCATTTCCAAAGCATACCACCTAAGTGGCCTCCCACTGTGAGCTTGCTCCCTTCACAGACAACTTTACAACTGCAGGCTGTCCTTGACATTTCCAAACTGATTACCGATTGTAAGTTGCATTGGGAAGTAGCTTTAAGGATAACTCTTGCTTGTATTAATAAAATCAATGGTTCCTTTACTATATACCCTCTGACTATAGCTCACTCTTCCCTTACTCTGCCAGCACTAGCAATGATTCTCATCATCGCGCCAGCAAAGGCAGAACCTGTCACTCCAGCATAAGATTGCCTGGCACCAAAATTGCCAGCACAGACAACGCCTGTATCATTACATTGCTGGTAATTGTTCTGCAAGGCACCATCTTTACTGACATTACCTGGGACTAGGGCAATGCTGACAATTGCACTGCATTGCAATGCCATTAACAATAATGCTTAGCACCACAGCACTGTTGGTAATTACTCTGCACCATAACGCAAGCATAAGCAATACTTGATACCTTAGTGCTTCCATCATACGTATAATTGATATCAGCAGTAGCATGATTGGTCTGAGTGCTGCCTGTTAACACCACTGTCACCAAGATCCACAACTCAGAATGTGAATCCTTTGAAATTCTGCATGAAAGTAATTTGACTTGTTTGATTGTGTTAGTGATTAGAACAAACCTATGAGGAAATCCAGATGCAATTTACTTTAGTATGTCTGGCAATTTCTTGCTGTCACTTTGTACATCTAACAATATCAGAAACTGCACACTTCACATTTCCTCCTTTACTGAGATAAATACTCACCAATTTTTTTCGATGCACCATAGAAAGCATCCTATCTGGATGCATCACGGCTTGGTATGGCAACTGCTCTGCCCAGGACCACAAGAAACTGCAGAGAGTTGTGGACACAACCCAGCGCATCACGGAAACCAGCCTCCCCTCCATGGACTCTTTCTATACCTCTTGCTGCCTTGATGAAGCAGCCAGCATAATCAAAGACCCCACCCACCTGGGCCATTCTCTCTTCTCTCCTCTTCCATCAGGCAGAAGATACAGGAGCCTGAGGGCACCAAACTCAAGGACAGCTTCTGTCCCACTGTGATAAGACTATTGAACAGTTCCTTTATGCAATGAGATGGACTCTTGACCTCACAATTAACCTTGTTTGACCTTGTACATTATTGTCTACCTGCAATGCACTTCCCTGTAGCTGTGACACTTTACTCTGCATTCTGTTGTTGTTTTTACCCTGTACCACCTCAATGCACTCTGTACTACCTCAATGCACTGTGTACTGAATTAATCTGTACGAATGGTATGCAAGACAAGTTTTTCCATTGTACTTCGGTACAAGTGACAATAATAAATCAATACCAATATCAATAAATAGGAGCTTTTGGGTGCAGTCTTTGACCCTTTAATCTAGGTTGAAAACTCACAAAAAGATGAGACACATACTGCACCAAGATCACCAATAACAGGGGGTCCTATTCCAACAGCTGTGTCTCACACACAGCATCTACCAGCCTCTGTATCCGATGCTTGGGATATGTAAAGCTTCACCTATTGTTCCATCACTGACTGGAGACTCATTATACTATGCACATCAGGACTACCTGCTGCATTTCTGCTTCACTGATGATCCAGAACCTTACAGTGGTATGTAGCATGGGACTTCATCAGAGCAGACAATTGTGTGAGGGTGCCCAAACACACAGAACACCGTGTCCCTGTTTCCCTGTGTTTTCCCTCACTTCCAAGGAAGCCTTTTACGTAGCAGTTCTGTGGCTGCACTGTTCTTTTTCTTCCAAAAACCTACTTTATTCATAATATATACAGAAATACATTTGGAGTGAAGAGCATTTGATGGCTCTGTGCCTGTACTTTATCAAGTAGAATGAGGGGGATCTCACTGAAACTTACCGAATACTGAAAGGCCTGGATAGAGTGGATGCGGAGAGGATGTTTCCATTAGTTGTAGAGTCTAGGATGCAAGGGCACAGCCTCAGAATAAAGGGACTTACCTTTAAAACTGAGATGAGGAGGAATTTCTTCAGCCAGAGGATGGTGAGTCTGTAGAATTTGTTGCCACAGATGGCTGTGGAGGCCAGGTCGTTGGGTGAGATTGATAGGTTCTTGATTGATAAGGAGTGTGAGGGTTATGGAGAGAAGGTGGGAGAATGGGGAGCAGATTCAATGGGCCAAATGGCCAAATTCTGCTTCTACATCTTACGGTCTTATGGGTAACTGCGTGGTGCAGGAGTGGGGTATGGATCACACCTGTACCATGTACAGCAACACAGAGCACACCTCACACCTAATAACAGAATATCTTATTCTGCATTCTGTTATTGCTTTCCCTTGTACTACCTCGATGCACTGATGTGATGAAATGATCTGTATGGATGGCATGCAAAACAAAGTTTATCATTGTACCTTGGTACATGTGACAATAATAAACCAATTTACCAATTTACACTGGCAGTCTTACTGCCCAACACTGGCATTGGCACTGGCATGAATGGTTTCAATAATGCTCAGCCTCATCCACACCAGCGCAATTAAAACCTGCAACCAAACCACAACTGCTTGGCACAGTCATCGCCAACATCAGTGTTAATTTTATAGGCACCAGAATGATATGTATGGGTGCTACTAGCATGGGCAAGGACTGCACCTACACTGCAAACAGAGGCATTTTGGGCTTGGTCCTGTTTGTCAAGAGCAAAGGCTGGCAAGATTAGGGAACCTTGGATGACAAAGGTTATTGAAGGTTCGATCAGGAAATAAAAGGAAGCATACCACAGATTTAGGCAACTACAATAACAACATTTAAAAGACATTTGAATAAGTACATGGATAGGAGGGGTTGAGAGGGATATGGGCCAAATCTGGGCAAACTAACTTGATGAGCATCATGGTCGGCATGGGCGAGTTGGGTCAAAGGGTCTGTTTCCTGCTGTGTTACTCTATGATTCTATAACTACAATCAGGCAAGTCCCTTGATGAATATAGAGGGTACAGGAGAGTACTTAAGATGGAAATTAGGAGGGCAAAACGATGTCATTTAGGATTAAGGAGAATTCTAAGTCATTCTATAAGTATATTAGGAGCAAAATGGTGGCTTGGGAAAAAGTAGGTCCCCTTAGAGGCCAAAGGGGTAGTCTGTGTGTGGAGCCAGGGGATATTGGTGAGGTCATCTGTATTCACCAAGAAGGACATGGAGGGAGTGAATTCAGGGAGGGATATATTGATTGTTTGGACCATGTTATTACGGACTAGGTGAACGTTCCTTTAGGATAGAGCATAGTGGTGTGTGTGTGTGTGTGTGTGTGTGTGTGTGTGTGTGCGTGCGTGCGTGCGTGCGTGCGTGCGTGCGTGCGTGCGTGTGTGTGTGGCATGCTTACGTCAACAGAAGATAAAGGACGTAACGACGTTGTTGACGAGGCCAGTCGAAGTCAGTCAGAGGAGAGAGAGAGAGAAAAGAGAGAGAGACACCAGCCTGCTAGTTTTCTCTATCGATGGATGAGAAACAATAACTGTGTCTGTTACTACAATCCACGTATGGAAATTGGGAGTAATCCGGTGGAGTTCACTTTGTTGCTGACCTGTAGAAGGAAACAGGTATTTGTGTGGACAACCATGATTCGGGTGCTTTTCGGGGTGAGCAAGTCACTACCACGTAAACACTGAGGTGTCATTTGTGGAACATTTGGATTTCGTAATTACTCTCTATGTTCTCTACATCTACGTTTTATCTTCAGACAACGGTGGTTGTTGAAGGAGCCTTTGCTCATGTTTCACCTATGGCTTGCTGAACTGAACTTTAAGAACCACTCCTGCACTTGGAGTTTGGGACTTTGCCACACACACACGATGAGTTTAGTTTTGGGGTTAATGTTCAAGGTTCAACATCTTTACTTCTAACATTCTAACATTTTTACTTTTATTTTTCTTATTATCATAAGTAGTTATTAATAAAGTAGTTTTTAACACTGAATCATGACTCAGTGTGTTTCTTTTGTTGCTGGTTCGTAACAATGTAGATATGAAGAAGGTATTACGGAGGTGTTAGATGTCTTGGAATGCATAAGGGTGGATAAATCATGAGGACCTGATGAGATCTATCCAGCTACAGAAAACAAGGGAGGAGATTGCTGGGGCCCTGATGGAGCTTTTGCATCTTTGTTAGCCACAGGCAAAGCACCAGAAGACTGAAGGATAGCTAATGTTGTTCCTTTATTTAAGAAGGGCAGCAGGTAAGTGCAGGTTGGTGAGCCTTATGTCAGTGGTGGGGAAATTATTGGAGAAAATTCTGAGGGATAGGATTTATGTACATTTGGGAAAGCAGGGTCTGATCCTGGCTTTGTGGGAGGGAATTCCTGTCTTGTGAATTTGATTGAGTGTTTTGAGGAGGTAACAAAGGAGATTGATGAAGGCGGGGCAGTTTATATGGACTTTAGTAAGACAAGGTCCTGCATGGTAGGTTGGTCCAGAAGGTTAAGGCACATGGCTTCCAAGGCGAACTGGCTAATTGGATCCAAAATTGGTTTGGTATTAGAAGGCAGAGGGTAGTGGTGGAAGGGTGTTTTTTGGATCAGAAGTCTGTGACTAGAATCAATGCTGGGATATATGATATGTGATATTTATTAAAGACTTGTATTTGAATGTATTATTAGTAAATTTGTGGAAGCCACGACAATTGGTGGTGTTGTGGACAGCGAGGAAGGTTGTCTAAGGCTGCAGCAGGATAGAGATCAGTTGAAATGTTGGACAGAGCTTGGCAGATGGAATTTAATTCTGACAAGTACAAGGTGATGCATTTTGGGAAGTCATATAGGTGTAGGACTAATACATTAAGTTGTGGGACACTAATGAACGTTGATGAACAGAGTGACATGGGGTTCAAGTCCATAGTTCTCTGATAGTGACAACACTGGTCAATAGGGTGGTGAACGAGGCATGTAGCATGCTTGCTTATACAGGTCAGAGCACAGAATATAAGGGTTGGGACGTTAGGTTGCAACTTTACAAAACACTGGTTAGGCTGCACTTGGAGTACTGAATGCAGTTTTGGTTGCCACACTACAGGGAGGATGTGATTGCATTGGAGAGTGTGCAGAGGAGATTCTCCAGGATGTTGCCTGGATTGGAGGACTTCAGTTAAGGGGAAAGATTGAATAGGCTGGGCTTGTCTTTCCTGGAGTGAAGGGGGCTGAGGGGTGACCTGATAGAAGGATATAAGTTTAGGAGAGGCATAGATAGTGTAGATAGTCAAAATCGTTTTTTCCCATGGCAGGGTTATCAAAAATGAGAGGGCATAGTTTTAATGTGAAAGATAAGAGTTTTAAAGGGGATCTGAGGGGTGAGTTCTTTACACAGAGAATGTCTAGAACTTGCTGCCAGAAGAGGCAATGGAATCATTAAGTTTAAGCATTAAGACTGATGCTTAAATACACAAGGTATAGAAAGATATGGTCCTAAGGTGGGCTGACAGGATTAGTGTAGATGGAGGTTGGATGAACATATTGGGTTGAAAGGCCCATTTCTGTGCTGTACAAGTCTATGACTCTGTGACTCTATCAACATGATCTTGCTGGTGACATGGATACAGGTTGAATGCATGAATCAATTTAGTTGCAACGTGAACACCAAGAAAATGTCCAAATTCCAAAAGCAAATCTTTAAAGAAAACTTGCGATGTCAATTTGATTTTCTTTAATTCCATTTTTTGCAACATTGACTCCCTGTTGCAATAGGTATCTACACCAATGTGCATTTTCAGACATCCACTCCCCAGCTAAATGGTGCAGTGGATCTTTTACATCAGCCTGAGAAAGCTGGCGAGGCCTCACATAATGTTTCCTCTCAAATACGGAACCGTCTGATTATGCAGCACTTCCTGAGTTCTGCTCGGACTGTCGGTCTGAATTGTTGTACTCAGAGTCTCTGGAATGTACTTGAAACCACTGAGAGGCAAAAGCTGATCCAAGACCATTGGTGTAGTTGAAACTGTGTCAGAGATTGGATACCCTCTACTTATTCAGCTGTCTGGAACTTAATTCATCTCATTAAATTTAAAAAAAACAACAAAAAATGACCTTACATCCAAACTGAAAAAAAAGAGAAAACAAACCTGTTTCAAGCAGAGAGAAGAGGTGTGGAATGAGGTGGAAAGAGCAAAGGGAATGTCTAGGACAAGGTGGAGACTAAAAGAATCATGATGATGCAAATCCATCTATGAGAGGGTGATGAAGGCTTGGTAATCATAGCCGATCTGCCTGGCCAGGCATGGTAGTGTAGTGGTTAGCGTAATGCTATTACAGCGCCAGTGACCTGGGTTCAATTCCAGCCGCTGTCTGTAAGGAGTTTGTCTGTTCTCCCTGTGTCTGCGTGGGTTTCCTCCAGGTGCTCCGGTTTCCTCCCACATTCCAAACATGTACGGGTTAGGAAGTTGTGGGCGTGCTATGTTGGCGACGGAAGTGTGGTGACACTTGCAGGCTGCCCCCAGAACATTCTACGCAAAGATGCATTTTACTGTGTGTTTCGATGTACATGTGACTCATAAAGATATCTTATCTTTTCTCTTTACCTTTGATACAGATTACACCACCTGCAGGGCATTGTAAAATAGCCTATACAAAATTTTAATCTGATTTGTAAATCAAGATGTACTTTGATGTATAAAATTGGAAACTTGTTTTATGAAGTATTTTTTTCAGAATAACATTTCAGGACTTTTGCATGGGACCTTAAACTGAGGATCTGGCAGTCTCAGAATGATATGGAAGGTCCAGAAGCACTGTCTGGAAGAACATCTCAGTTATCTCCGTTGTGCTGACAAATATTTATCCCACAATCAAAATCACTCTAATACTTAAATTATGTGGCCACTCTTTGTTGCATTGTGGGAACTTTTCACAACTTGCCTCTTGCACTTCCTTCATTGAGTGAGAAGCTCTTTGGGATCTCCAGAGATCATAAAGGCATTGTAAAATCAAAGGTCTTTTAACGTTGCCAGTGATCTCAAAGGGTAACAATGTATGCTTCATAGAATTGCATTTAATCTACATAATTCAAATTCTGGAGGAAATAAAATGAATCAACAGGGTACTTAACAGCATCTGTGGAAAGTGAAACGAGAGTTAAATTTCAGGTTGATAAACTTTCATAGAACATAACAGCACAGTACAGGCCCTTCAGCTCATGATATTGTGCCTACCTTTTAGCCTACTCTAAGATCAATCTAACCCTTACCTCCCACATACCCCTCCATTTTTCTATCATCCATGTGCCTACCTAAGAGTCTCTTAAACGTCCCTAATGTATCCGCCTCTACCAGCACCCCTGGCAGCACGTTCCACACACCCACCACTCTCTGTGTAAAAAACTTGCCTCTGATATCCCCCCCTGTACTTTCCTCCAGTCACCTTAAAATTATGCCCCCTCATGTTAGCTACTTCCGTCCTGGGAAAAAGTCTCTGGCTGTCCACTCAGTCTATGCCTCTTATCATCTTGTACACCTCTATCAAGTCACCTCTCATCCTCCTTTGCTCCAAAGAGAAAAGCCATAGCTCACTCAATCTATCCTCATAAGACACACTCTCCAATCTAGGCAGCATCCTGGTAAATCTCCTCTGCACCCTTTCGAAAGCTTCCACATCCTTCCTATAGTGAGGTGACCAGAAATGAACACAGTACTCTAAGAGTGGTCTAACCAGAGTTTTCTAGAGCTGCAACATTACCTCGCGGCTCTTGAACTCAATCCTCCGACTAATGAAGGCCAACGTGCCATATGCCTTCTTAACAACCCTATCAACTTGCATGGCAACTTTGAGGGATCTATGGACTTGGACTCCAAGATCCCTCTGTTCCTCCACACTGTTAAGAATCCTGCCATTAACCCTGTATTATGCCTTCAAGTTCGATCTTCCAAGGTGAATCACTTCACACTTTTCCGGGTTGAACTCTATCTGCCACTTCTCAGCCCAGCTTTGCATCCTATTAATGTTCTGTTGTAACCCTCGACAACCTTCTACACTATCCACAACACCACCAACCTTTGTGTTATCTGCAAACTTACTAACCCACCCTTTCACTTCCTCATCCAAGTCATTTATAAAAATCACAAGGAGCAGCGGTCCCAGAATGGATCCCTGTGGAACACCACTGGTCACCGACCTACAGGTAGAATATACTCCATCTACAACCACTCTCTGCCTTCTATGGGCAAGCCAATTGCGGATCCACACAGCCAAGTTTCCCTGGATCCCATGCCTCCCGACCTTCTGAATGAGCCTATCATGGGGAACCTTAGCACCTCACTAAAGTTCATATACACCACATCCACTGCTCTACCCTCAATGTGTTTTGTCACACCCTCAAAGAATTTAATCAGGCTCGTGAGACATGACCTGCCCCTCACAAAGCCATTGCTGACTATCCCTAATCACACTATTCTTCTCCAAATGCTCTTAGATCCTGTCTTTAAGAATCTTTTCCAATAATTTTCCCACCACAGAAGTAAGACTCACTGGTCTATAATTCCCAGGGTTATCCCTACTCCCTTGCTTGAACAAAGGGATAACATTTGCCACCAATCATATGGTACTATTCCTGTGGCCAGTGAGGATGCAAAGGTCCAAGGGCTCAGAAATCTCTTCCCTCACTTCCCGTAGTATCCTGGGATATATTCTGACCGGCACTGGGGACTTATCTATCCTAATGTTTTTCAAAAGTTCCAGCACATCCTCCTTCTTAACATTGGCATGTTCTAGCGTATCAGCCTGTTTTACGCTGTTCTCCCCTACCTCCTCTGACTCCAGGCACATGTTTCCTCTTTTATCGCTAATCAGACCTACCTTCACTCTAGTCATCCTCCTGTTCTTCACATACGAGTAGAATGCCTTGAGGTTTTCCTTAATCCTACTCACCAAGGCCTTCTCATGCCCCCTTTTAGCTCTCCTAAGTCTATTCTTAAGCTCCTTCCTGGCTACCTTGTAACTCTCTAGAGCCCTGTCTGATCCTTGCTTCTTAAACCATAAGCAAGTTTCTTTCTTCCTTTTCACTAGATATTCCACATCTCTTGTCAACCATGGTTCCTTCACCCTACCATCCTTTTCCTGCCTCAATGGAACAAACCTATCTAGAATCCCCTGCAAGTGATCTCTAAGCAACCTCCACATTTCCATTGTGCATTTCCCTGAGTACATCTGCTTCCAATTTACACTCCCAAGTTCCTGCCTAATTGCATCTTAATTCCCCCTCCCCCAATTAACTACTTTCCCATACCATCTGCTCCTATCCCTCTCCAAGGCAAGGTTAAAAGTCAGGGAGTTGTGGTCACTGTCTCCGAAATGCTCACCCATGAGAGATCTGACACTTGACCAGGTTCATTGCCTAGTACCAGATCCAGAATGGCCTCCCCTCTAGTTAGCCTGTCTACATATTGTGTCAGGGATCCTTCCTGGACACACCCAACAAATTCCGCCCCATCCAAACCTTTTGCACTAAGGAGGTGCCAATTAATATTAGGGAAGTTGAAATCACCCATGACAACAACCCTGTTACTTTTGCACCTTTCCAAAATCTGCCTCCTGATCTTGTTCCTCAGTGTCTTTGTTGCTATTGGGGGTGGGGTGGGGGGGGGGTCTGCAGAATACTCCCAATAGAGTGATCACTCCCTTTCTGTTTCTGACCTCCACCCATACTGACTCAGTAGACGATCCCTCCAGGACATCTTCCCTTTCTGCAGCTGTGATACTATCCCTGATTAGCAATGTCACTCCCCTACCTCTTTCACATCCCTGTCCCTTTTGAAACATCTAAACCCCGGAACATCAGGCAGCCATTCCTGCCCTGTCTCTGTAATGGCCACAACATTGTAGTTCCATGTACTGACCCATGCTCTAAGTTCACCACCCTTGTTCCTGATACTTCTTGCATTAAAATAGACACACTTCAGCCCATCCAACTGACAATTTTGCCCTATCAAATGCCTATCCTTCCTCACAGTCTCTCTACACGCTGCATCATACTGTACACCAACTGACCCATCCTCTGACCTATCACTCAGGTTCCCATCCCCCTGCCAAACTAGTTTAAACTCTGCAACAGCTCTAACAAACCTGCCCGCAAGGATGTTGGTTTCCCTCCAGTTCAGGTGTAACCCATCCCTTTTGTACAGGTCGTACCTTCCCCAGAAGAGATCCCAATGATCCACAAACCTGAAACCCTGCCCCCTGCACCAATTTCTCACCCACACATTCATCCGCCAAATCAACCTATTCTTACCCTCACTGGCACATGGCACAGGCAGCAATCCAGAGATTACTACCCTTGAGGTCCTGCTTTTCAGCTTCCTACCTAGTTCCCCACATTCACTTTTCAGGACCTCATCCTTTTGGTACCAATATGTACCACGACTTCTGGCTGCTCACCCTCCCCCTTCAGAATGCTGTGGACCCGATCTGAGACGTCCCTGACCCTGGAACCTGAGAGGCAACATATCATCCGGCAGTCTCTTTCACATCCACAGAATCTCTTGTCTGGTCCCCTAACTATAGAGTCCCCTATCACTATTGCTCTCCTCTTCTCCCCCCTTCCCTTCTGAACTACACTGCCAGACTCAGTGCCAGCGACTTGACCACTGTGGCTTTCCCCGAGTAGGTCATCCCCCCCAACAGTATCCAAAGCGGTATACCTGTTATTTAGGGGAACGGCCACAGGGGTATTCTGCACTACCTGCCTATTCCCTTCCCCTCTCCTGACAGTCACTTTCTGACAGAATCTTTCTGATGAGAGATCCATGACCTCTTTCTCTCAAAGTCAAAATCAAAGTCAAGTTTATTGTCATATGCACAAGTACAAATATGCACAGGTGCAATAAAAAACTTACTTTCAGCCACATCACAGGCACACAGCATCTTGTGAGCAACATTCACAAGAAAAACATAAATGAAATATAAATTATACACAACTCTTTGCACATGTTGGGTATTTTTCCAATAATTCATGCTTTAAAATCTGCATTGTTTTAGTTTTGTGCCAAATGCACCTGGGGAGATCGGATAATGAGCAAAAGCAAATTGAAAAGATTTTGATGACTTAACTAAAACTTATTGCCCAATATCATTCTAGTCTAATTTAATCTTCGTGTTTTAAATGATATTAAAATAACATGTTAATTTTTGGTTCATTAACAGTGCTGGTATTTGAAAGTGAGCTAAGCATGTATTCATCCAGTTACTGGTACTTGTTTTGCTTCTTTTTCACCATGTTCCTACATCCTAAGGTGAGAGGGGGTAGGTTCAGAACAGATGTGAGGGGTATGTTTTTTACTGAGAGAGTGGTGGATGCCTGGAATGCATTGCCTGATAGGGTGATGAAGGCAAGTTCATTGGGTGCTTTTAAGAGGGGCTTGGATGGGTACATGAATGAGAGGAAAACAGAAGGATATGGGCGTTCTGTAGGAGGGAATAGCTATGTCGGCACAACATTGTGGGCCGATGGGCCTGTTCTGTGCTGCACTGTTCTATGTCCTACCTTAACCAAATATTTCAAGACCCTCCTCTTCACTCTGCAGGGTGAGAGATGAGGAGGACTGAGAGCTCCTCCGGGCCTGTGGGGGGTGCTGTGAGGAGCCGAGGGCCGGGGGTGAGGTAACGCTTGTCCGGCCGGGTGGTGCAGGAAGAGGCCGCGGTTCGGGAGAGGAGTCGATTTGTCCCTGTTGCTCTTCTACCGACAAACCTCTCATCGAGGCAGCGACTAACTGAGGTAACGTTGAAGCCGTGTCCCTCCAACAAATAAAACAAAACACCCTGTCCAACTACAACGTTCAATGAAATAGGAGGTTGCAATTGAACAGAGATGTTGCCTTAATGCTAATTGTGTTGTCCTACCAGCCTGTCAGTGTTTGCATTATTATCTCAAAATATCCCGTGTTAAATTCATGAATATTTCCTCCTCCGAGGTTAAATGGTTTTACTTCGTGTTGCAGAGATTTTTGCACTTCCTATTGAGCCACCTTTGTGTGGATTTGTTGATGGTTTGAGTTTTCATGCTTGCTAAGTGGCTGCAGTTATTTTTCTCCCCTACTGGGATGATATAGTTTCTGGATGCTCCATATTCTATTTTTGTGCAGGTTGTACCATGTAAAGGTCTGCTGTTGCTCTGGTAAAATGGCCTTCATTTCAATTTATCAGGCTTGCAAACAGAGCAGGGTGCAGCTTGAATTTGAAAAGTCGTTTTGTGAAGTATTGGTTTATTATGAGGTGCAGTGGAAAAACTTGTCTTGCATACTGTCCGTACAGATCAATTCATTACACAGATCATTGAGGTAGTCCAGGGTAAAAACAATAACAGAATACGGAGTAAAGTGTCACAGCTACAGAGGCAGTGCAGTGCAGGGAAACACTAAGATCATAACAATGTAGTTTGTGAGGTCAAGAGTCCATCTCGTCGTATAAGGGAACTGTTCAATAGTTCATTCAGTTGAAGTGTCAGATTTATATCACAATGTTGTAGGTGACTGCATTTGATACTGCAGTCTTTCCCGTGGTGATTTCAAACTTGTGGATGTGATCTTTGGAGCAGTTTTGGCAAGGTATTTACACTCTTTCAAACCTTCCCCCAAACATGATCACACCACTTTAAAGCAGGACGATTATATTATGCTGTTAATGCACCTATGTATGACAATTCTGTCAAAGTCCACTTATTGTGGAATATTTTGTCTTGGTACAAAGAAAATATCAGAGAAAGTCACCCTCTTTGAAAACAAGGGAAGCATGGCTGTACTGTGCTGGCCTTTCAGAACCTCAGTCTGACTACTGTTCCTTGGGTCAGATTATCAAGTAAAAGAGAAAGATGTGTTGCATTGCATGTAACTGCATTTTGAAAGAGTAAATATTGTAAATGGATTTACAAATCCTATTGATAGCTATATTTGCCAGACTAGTTCTGATACAGGAAATCTTAACCAATTATCCTCACTGAAGTGGGCCAATTCATGCATTTATTTTACAGTGTGCTCCTTGTGATCTTGAATAGGAACAAAATATTATTTCTGTGTCTTCATGTGACTTTCATTGCAATGCTGTCCCGTGTTGTTTGTAATTTTTCTCTTCTGGGTGGCTGAGAACCTTTAGTTCTCTTTTCAGTCTTTGTACTTTTTTTTATAAAGTCTGACATTCACTCTGGTTAAAGGATGCTCTGTGCACGTTGCCACACATTGTTCATTGTTTCCCGTTATGTATTTTTGTAAAACTTGTCAATTCCACTTAGTTGCTATTTTCAATTCATTCATTTTCCCAGCCCTGGCTCCTTATCCAAGTATTGAGGTAAGATTATGATTTGAATTGTGTCTTTTGACCTCAGTTTTGGCCCAGGGTTGTATGTGAGGAGGAGGAAGATTTGGCCCAGAGAGAACAAGACAAGCTGAGCAAGATGAGGCTTAGGAGAGAAAAATAGTTTTAAAAATGGAAAGCTGAAATAAAAATAAATCATTTTATGACAAATTGGATAAAAGATAATAGGTTTTTGTTTAGTGGAATATGATTGGTCCATTGTAATAGTGTTTAGAACCATGTGATTGCTGGAGCAGACCTACATGTATGGAGTTCACTCCAGTTTATTTTTAAACAATGGCGCCTTGATTATTTAACATGAAGGGGACTGGCCCTTCCACTCAGGCAGACGAACAATAGCTTTCCCCATCACCACTCCTCCCACCTGGCCCCAGCCTCACCTATCTCTCTCTACTTATTTGATAGGTAGTCTTTGGACTTGGGTCTGTTGTTTTTACCTGCTCAATTCCCCAATACCTGCCATAAAAAGTTTAGGTCTTTCTGTTAAATTGCTGGGAGGCCAAATTCTTTTAGTCTCCTGGTACATACTTGAGATCCAGACCATGCTCTGTTGTAAATCCTACCATCTGCTGACAAGATTCAGATAATCACCTATTGTTATTGCCGAATCAAGAGTTCAGGGACTCGGAAAAGTCATTTAAAATACCCAGTTGGATTTTGCCAGTTTATGCATGTCTCCATTAACTAGATACTTCCAATATTTGTGGTTTTCTTTCTACTTATTTCATAGTTATTTGGAACTACCCCACACAGAAGGAGGCCATTCAGCCCATTGTGCTTTTGTCAGGTCTTTGAAAGTACCACCCACTATCCTTTTGTCTTGTTCTCTGTCCATTACTAAATAGTTTTCTTTTTGAAGGATATATCCAATTGTCTTTTCAATATTGCTATTGAACGTACACCTTCCTTTCCAGGCAATGCCTTCTAAATCATAATGTTATCAAGAATTTGTTGTTATTTAAATAGTAGTGTTGATGGTATTCTGGTAAGTTATGTATGCTGCTTGCAAGAGAGGAAACTATGAATGTCCTTGAAATCTATTTCTGTGCATTGATTTTCTATGCTGAACTGTTTCTAGTTTCTCTTCTTGTCTCTTTAGTGTCAACATCTCTGTGCCACTGTTGGCAGTTCCAGAAGAGTGACATGGGGAAGAGTTGTAAAGTCGTGGTGTGTGGGTTGGCATCTGTTGGAAAAACTGCCATTTTGGAACAGCTTCTTTATGGAAACCATGCTGTTGGTAAGTGTAAAGGCAAAAAACGCTCAGGAAAATCAGAATTTACCCCGTACACTTTCGGCTAGGACGTGAATAGGAGAGGTTTTAGTTGAGGTGTGGGTTACCAACTTGTGAGGCAAGTGGTGGAAGGTGGGAGGTGGGTGATAGCCAGGGCAGGGGACTAGTGGTGGGGTGTTGGTGGAGGGGAGGGGTTGTGTATACCATACTTCAGGAATTGGGGACTGCAGGTGCTTGCATCTAGAGCAGAAACCAAACTGCTGAACACACTCAGTGGGTCAGACAGCATTCACGGAGGGAAGTGGACAGTCCAGATGAAGGCTCTCTACCTGAAATATCAACTGTCCGTTTCCCTCCACAGATGTTGCCTGACCCACTGAGTTTCTCCAGCAGTTTGGTTTTTTGCTTCAGGAATGGGGAACTGTGTTATATAGTGTGTTTTTAAAATAAGAAGTTACTGAATTCCTTCAGGAATAACACTTGGATCTTCTACGGCACAGTATTACAAGTTCGGTAATAACTTAAATTTTTATTAATTTGATGTCTGACACATGAGAAATAAGATTGGGAATTGAATTGAGCAAGCTCAAGAGCCCTGTTACTTAATAAGATTGTGTCTGATCATTGCCTCAGTGGGGCATTTGGTTATGTTGTTCAGTCCTAGCTGCCCTCTGACCCAGCGTGCTACTCAGATCAAGTAGCAGTAACTGAGAAATTAAAATAAACTACAGATGCCGCAAATCTGAAATAAAATCAGTAGGTCAGGCAGCATTTGTGAAGAGAAACAAAATTAATGTTTTGGTTAATGTCCTTTTATCTGATGAAGGGTCTTTGACCTGAAACATTCATTCTAAATAGCAGTGCTACCTGACCTGCTGAGCGTTTCCAGCATTTTCTGATTTTAGTTTCGATCAAAAAGCAGTTGGCTGTGGACGATGTGTGCCAGCCCTGTCAGTGACGTTCAAATCCTGCAATTGAAGTTTTAAAAAAAACTGAAATACTGAACAAGGTGAAGTATAAAACACTGGGAATTCATACATTAGGAACTGAGTTCTGAAGAAGGTTCTTGTCATAGTTATTAGTTTCTTTTTCCTTGTGCATTTTGATATGTGCATCTCAAGCTTTTATGGATTCTTCTTCATTCCTAATTGATATTTCACATCAAAGACTTAAAATCCAAAATCAAAGGCCGCTATTTCAGTACAGTGCCACTAAAATGCAAGGAAAAGCATGGAATTTATCCAAGTATCTCAACCAACAGATTATCTAGTTGTTTACCTAATTATTGTTTATGGGACCTTACTCTGCCCCAATTACCTTGCATTACAATCGTGACTACATTTTGGCTGAAAATTACTTTGGGATCTCCTAAGGCACTATGTTACAAGTTATTTGTAGAATATATACTGACATCTGGTATGTGTTTTCAGAACCTGCATTAATAACATTGGTTTTATTAATCTGATGCATTATACATGTTAAAAAGGAGTGGGAATTAACCAGAGGGCCCCTAGGTCTTGCACAGTTATTCAATAAGGTTGTGTCTGAGCAACTGGCTCAATTTCTTTCCCATCCTACACCAGATTCCCTGATTTCAATGTCCAAAATATTAATTCCAGTCTTGAAATTTTTCAGTGATGAAGCATGGTATTCTGGGGTAGAGAATTCAAAAGGTTCACTATTCTCTGAGTGGAGGAATTTTTCATCAGCTTAATTGTAAACATTTGCAATCCCATCCTGAAACCCTTTATTCTAGAATTTCATAGAGTTCTAGAGCTGTACAACACAGAAACAGGTCCTTCAGCTGACCTTGTCTGCGCTGACCGTGATGCCAATTTACATTAATCCCATTTGTCAGCATTAGGCCCGTATCCCTTTACTCCTTTTCCATCCAAGTACCTGTACAAATACCTTTTCAAATGTTATAATTTTTATCAGCCTCTACCATTTCCTTTGGCAGCTTGTTCCATATAACTACCACCCTCTGTGTGGTAAAACTCATATCTCCTTTAAATTTCTTCCCTCTCACCTTAAACCCATGCCCTCTAGTTTTAGACTCCCCTACTTCGGGGAGAAAGTCTTGACTATCTACCTGATCTCTGCCCCTCATGATTTTGTAAACCTTTTAAAGGTCGCCCCTCGGCCTCCGACACCCCAGTTCAGCTTCTTTTCCAACCAAAAGAAATGGGTTCTGTACATTTTACTGTATCAATCCCCTAAGAATTTTCAGAGTATTTATAATCCATCAGCTAATGATTTAGAGCAGACCTTGTAATTTATAGCAAATAAAATCAGTTTACCCAGCCTGTCTGAAGAGCAGATGCGGCAGAAACAACAGCAACCTCTCCAGTGAAAGCAGGATGATTTCTCTAGGAAATGGAGAATGGAGGATAGTTACATAAATCGTTACGTATAACAGTAGTATGGTTACCAGGTTTACTTTATAGGGCAATTACTAATTACTTTGGTTGGCTCTGACGTTGTCAAGGCATTCAACAAAATTTTATTCCCCCCCCCCAAAGGTTCTGAGACAAATGAAACCCTGGAAGATATTTATGTTGGTTCCATAGAGACGGACCGTGGTGTCCGGGAACAGGTTCGCTTTTACGACACCAAAGGCCTGAGAGAAGGTTCCGAGCTTCCCAAGCACTACTATTCCTTTGCTGATGGGTTTGTGCTGGTGTACAGCATAGATAGTCGGGAATCCTTCAAACGTGTTGAAGCTCTCAAAAAGGAAATCGACAGATCCCGAGATAAGAAAGAGGTATCGAAATAAAACTTTGTTTTGTGGTGCAGCTTTCAATGTTCTATGTGTGTGAAACTAACAATTTACTTTTGCTTGTGTATTGTTTTCAGTTAATCCTTTATATTGTCTGAAAGCTTCAAATAATTTATTAAAAATACTAAATTGACATTTTAGTTTACAATGACAAGGAATATGATTTTTGCCAGCATCAGGGACACTTCAATATTGGAAGAATAGCCATTCCATATCCTGGCTTGTTGCAAGAATTATAAATATTGGAAGAAACCACACCTGCACACAATCTGTATTGTACACCATCTAGACCATTGACAATCCTTAAGAGAAAGTCACACATCAAAATTCCTTCTTATTGTTAAAAATAAAGAAATATGTAGAGCAGGGTGAATATGGTTCAAGTTTCTAGATATTTATGTGCTGTCTAATCCCACTAACAACTTGCTTCAAATGCTCTGGAATACTGCGAATATGCAAGGTGTGGTCTCACCAGGGTTCTCTATAATTGAAGCAAGGTATCTCTGTTCTTTAGCTTCTAAAATCCTAAGACTTATTAACAGAGCTTCTGATGCCTGATTTCCCTGCAGTACTGAGTAAGAAAAACATCACTGGTAAATGGAAGGGCAAACCTGTCCTTACTCAATATCCACACATGCATTTGCAGAGGGAGATTGGTGGATAATGATCAAGGGCAAGAATCTTAACAAACTTCTCCCCATTTTAACACATTAGGTTGTAAGATCAGTCAAAACTTACTTTCTCCCTCCCACTTTTCTCTTTTTTTCCCCTGAGAAAAGTCACCCTGACTATTGCAAAGACAAGCTGCCTACTGGCATCTTAACTAATGGTAATACCGTTAATTTTAGAGGTTGGATAACTTGGTACAGATCAGAGTTAGAGTCCTGTTTCAGTTCAACATTGGACAGTGCATTTGTGAACTGGGGCAACTACTGCATTGGAGCTTGTTTTGTACTTTTTTTAACCTTGAAATGGTTTACCCTCTTTTTAAAAACAAAATCTTTATACAGAGATGTTTTGAAAGCTTCAGGTATTGGCATTGAAAGCTCTGCCTTTCTGGCTCTTCCTGCAGGTGACCATTGTAATTCTGGGGAACAAGTGCGACCTTCAGGAAGGGCGACGTGTGGATCACGATGCTGTTCAGCAGTGGGCAAAAATGGAGAAGGTTAAACTCTGGGAGGTGTCTGTGACAGAGCGCAAGACTCTGATCGAGCCTTTTGTCTATCTGGCCAGCAAGATGACGCAGCCTCAGAGCAAGTCCACCTTTCCCCTTAGTCGGAAAAAGGGGAGTGGCTCAATTGACACTTGATAACAAATGTAGAGGTGCCATTGAAGTGCAATATTTTATTTCATTCCTGCAAAGTGTATATCCAGCAAGAGCTACACTTATTTATGTTGTTAACGTTTTTTCTTCATGTAATAAATCTATCGAGTCTTACCAAAGCAAAATTTTAAAATATGATTGGATTAGTTTTGAAATGCAGTGCATGTATTATGTAAAGTTATAAAGTATCAGATTCTGTAAGAAAGAATCAAACATGAATCATCTGTACAACTAGCATGGCAGAGTTTTGGCTTCATTTAATATTGATACTTGGGATAAAAACAGAAAATGCTAGAAATACTTAGGTCTGTGATCTGAAACATAACCTGTTCTCTTTCCACAGATCCTGCCTGACTTACTGAGTGTTTCCAGCATTTTCTGTTGTTTCAGATTTCCAGCATCTGGAGTTTTTGTCTTTGTTACTTGCAGGAACTGCGGGTGGGCCAGGAAAATCAGATCTTCTTTCAAATAAGGATCCTAGGAACTACAGTAGTTTAGTCAACATCACACCCCAATTTTCGTCTACTGAATGTTTTGTACTTGAAGTATTTCATCTTTTAGTTTATCAACCTCTGGAGTTTAGTATCTGCTGCAGGAGAGTTGGCTATTCTTAAAACATCTGTCAAGAAAATCTTATTGAAAAAGAAACGAGTTTATTCTTGAATGCTGAAAAACTAAAATTTAGCCGGGGTATATGGAATGAAGCTTGACTCAAGCAAACTTCTCGTCTGTATTCACCAAGGAGAAGGGCATGCAAGATTGTGCAGTCAACGAGTGGTTCATGGATAATCTGGAGCAGGTCAGTATTAAATAGGAGGAGGTGTTAGATGTTGTAGGATGCTTAAGGGATGATGTTTTTCCTCAGGGTTGGATGAGATCGATCCCAGGTTGCTATGGGAAGTAAGGGAGGAGATAGCTGGGGCCCTGACAAAGATTTTTGCATCATAGTTAGGCACAGGTGAGGTGCTAGAAGACTGGAAGGTAGCTAATGTTGTTCCTTTCTTAAAGGGCAGCAGGGATAAGCCAAGTAATTGCAGGCCAGTGAGCCTTATGTCAGTGGTAGGGAAATAATTGTAGAAAATCCTTAGGGATAGGATTTATGTACACTTGGAAATGCAGGGGTTGATCAGAGATAATCAGCATGGGTTTATGCAAGAGAAATCTTGCCTCATTTATCCTGTCAACCACACGTTATGGCTTCATAAGTACTCTTGAACCAAAATAATAGTTGCTTGTAGTTGTAAACTGAAGAGAAGTTTGGTTTAGCTCACTAGGATGGGAATGTATTTTTGCTCATCCAAGCTGCTCTGTACAAACCCCTTCACTCCTTTGCATTTTCAAATTGTTTACCAGACCCAGACTTGAATGAACCACAAGATATTCCATACAGAAACTGAAATTAATTCTCTGCTTTCTTTAAAGCTTTTCATCTTAACCACTCAGTCCTTCACCCATAGCTGATATTATTGAACGAAATAAGGTTTTTGTAATCGATGACCCTTGGATGTTTTTGGGTTCACTTGACCTCAATCAAAGAGACTGCCTCCTTATAAACAATTGAGTTCATATCTTGCCATTGCTGCATTCATAAAAATAACACCAGCTTCAGCCATCTGCTATCACATTTAGGAGATGGTCTGATGGTGGGTTCAGAAGGTAGAAAGCACAGAGCTTTGATTTTTTTACATTTTTGTTCGAAACAATTCATGCTTTTCCAGTGCCATTTTCTTTGATCCTTAAGCCACTTGCTGGAGATTGACCAGCTGAAGCAGCACTAATGTAGTGCAATGTCTCAAATGGCTATAAGCAACATGACCCATTGGGAATGGAAGCAGAAGACTGAGTAAGAATAAATGTTATTTCTGGTTTGGGAGGATATAACTACCAGGGCACTGTAGGGATCAGTGCTGGGACGCCAACTGTTTCAGAATCTGTATCAACGATCTGGATGAAGGAACCAAGAATAACAAAATATCCAAGTCTGCTAATGATAAGAGGCTGGGTGCTAGTGTGGATTGTAAAGAGGATACAGAGTGACTTCTGAGGGATAGACAGACTGAAATCACATGGGTGCAATACAATGTGGAAAAATTAAGTTATACAGTTTGATTTAAAATAGAAAAGCAGAGTATCTTTTAAATGGACACAAAGTATTGGTGTTTGGAGTTCATGCATGTACAGCAAGCAATTAGAAAGACACATAGCAAGTTGAGAGCTTGAATAAAGATAAATGCCTGCAATTATAAGACTGTGGTAAGGTTGCACCTGGAAAACTGTGTGCCGGTCTGGTCTCCCTACCTAAGAAAGGATTTACTACAAAGGTTCCGGGGATTGGGGATTGCCCTATGAGGAAGGATCAAGCAGAGTGGGCCTTCAAGCTCTAGAACAAGGGTGAAACTAACTTAAATTTTCTCCTAATGTGGCTGCAAAGCTAACATTGCCAATTTAACCTCTGTATCGATTGCACAGCCACTTTTTTTTTAAAACCAGTACACCATACTAACCTGCACCAGTTTACTTTCACCTCTGCTCTAAAGCTTAGACAAATGAAAGGTAATTTCACTGAAATTCAAAATTCATATTGGGCCTAACAGGTGAGATGCAGGGATGATGTTTCCTCTGGTTGGAATGTCTAAAACCGGAGGGCACAGTCACAGAATAAGTGATTGATCATTCAGGACAGGGGAACGAGATTTCTTCAACCAGAAAGTTGTCAGTCTTTGGAATTTTCTGACAAGGAGAACTGTGGAGGGTCAGTTGATGAAGATATTCAGGACAGACACCAGTAAGTTTTTGGATATTGAGAAAATAGTGGATTTTGGGGGTGGATACAGGAAAGTGGTGTTGAGTTTTAAAAAATCAACCATAGTTCTATTGAATGGCAAAGCAGGTGCGAGGAGCTGATTTCTATTTCTGCTTCTATTTCTTATTTTTTTTTTACAAATGAGGTGGCTGCTATTAGAACTAATGCACAAAGCCCTGGTGGATTCAGTCACAACTAGTGTAAAAGATACTTATCACAATCATAGATAAAAGTGCATAGTCCTGACACTTCAGAGAAAGAGATGCTATTGTTTCATGCTGATTCTCATGTGCCTCGACCTTAATGTAACCCTAAATGTAAACCTACCATTTCCCAATCTAAAAATATCATTCAACAGCAACTGGGATTAACAGGAAGATCTAAGAGGAATAGGCCATTGTGGACACATTTCAATATCAGCAGCATATGAAAGCAGTGCATCGACTTACTAAGTAGTGGGAGTTGTTGGTATATTAACTGTAGCCTCTGCACATTTCCAGGGCAGCTGCTGCAGTAGGTCCTAAGCTCTGGGGGAAAAAAATTGCTAATAGTAGATTGAGTCCCAAAGTTCTCCTGCCGAGGTGAGATTTATAATTTTGTCTTGCTAGTGCAAAACTTACTGCAGTGGTAATGCACACTGGGAATTAATCAAAAGTATGATGGATTGCTGCCCTGTCTATTCAAAGAGCTTCCTGCCAGGAGTGTTACATCATAATATTTCTCCAGGGCCCAGAGTGTTATGATGTTCAACATAGATTTCTGCCAGATTTTAAATTGTGGTTTTATTGTTATGTTAGGAAATCAATATGTAAGACTCCCCTGGCTCATTCTGCCATTTCCTACTTTTATCCAGCTGATTGCTCATTCTGATCTCTCAGCCCCAATTTCCTTCCCACTGCTGTTACAAGGTAACTCAGTATGTCACTGCAGAGAATGAATGTAGTATCTATGCTCTCAGTATTATCAGTAATACTATGAGCAAGTTAGAAAGCCAATGCTAAAGAGCAAGCCAGAAGCAGTCCAGCACAAGACCAGTCTAGTAACTCGTGCCGGTCTGGAGAGGGAGGAAGTCGAGATGCTGACAAGAAAGCAGTAAGACCTTAAACAATAGATTCCCACTTATGGCCAAGCTTTTTGAGTGTGATTGGGAATTACAGGTGCATGGAGCTTGAACACGTCAGTTCAAGATGTTTAATATACACGTCAGAACAGTTGCACATCTGTAATTCAGATTAACAGTAAGATTACTGACCTAGAAATTCTTAGATGCAACTGAATGAGCATTGCATGTTTTGAGGATCTAGAGTATGCTGTCAGTACACGTTAATGGGGGAAGTGTCACTGGAGCCCACTGATGGATAACTGGAGAAGGAAGTGGGGTGGGTTTGTGGGAAGACATCGGAGTCCATTGATGGATGATTGGAGTTAAGTGGAGAACTTACTGGATAGGGGTTTGCTCTCGAAAGATGCCCAGCAATGATCACTCTTAAGACAATGAGACTGAAATTTCCCTGCAATACTCCAAGGAAGTGCCTAATTCAGCACAAAATAACCCTCAGAAAGAAAGATTTTCTATTACTAAATGCTGGACAGAACAGCATTATGCAGTTGAATTTCTGCCTTATCGCTTCAGGCACAGGATTAAAATGTTCCTGGGGAACAAGAGCAGGTCAGAGGCCAGGTATCCTGCAGTGAAAGACTCACCTCCTGACATCTCAAGGCCTTTTCACCATCACAAGGCACAGGTCAGGAGTGTGATTGAATACTCTCCACTTACCTGGATGAGTGCAGATCCTGAAAATGAATATGAAAACTCAATTGTTCCAAAATAGGCAAGTCCAAAATCAAGTTCTTTCCAAAATCATGCCTCTCAAAGAACCCAAAGAATGAGAGGATAATTCCTAAGAACCATCCTTTTGCATCTTAACATAAACACCTGCAGAATCCACCCGCTGAAGCAGCCTTCCAAAGGTGAATTTAAGCAACAAACATTAAAATGGTTTCCAATAGCAATCAGAATAGCATCCTAGAGTTAGACAGCTCTGAAACCAGCCCTTTGGCCCAACTCATCCATGTCGACCAAGTTGCCTTATGCCTTACTTGTGCAAATATTTGCATTCCTTAAAATCAAGTCTCTTGCAGTTTCTAATTAAACCATTCGCACTTGAAACATGGTTATTGTTAATACATTAATAACCTATTATTAATGTCAGCCATGAATCAGTCATTTGTATTAACAATTCAAATGCACATGGGCCCTTGCCAAACATTCATGATCTAATTAGTTTCGGAGCAGGCAGTAACACTGAAACAATGGACAACCACTTCAGCATAAAAGTAATCCCCATCTCTAGACAGCTGCATGACAGTACACAAGCTCACATCACCACCAGAACACATTGCAGCCAGTTTTCAATTATTTTATTCAGTCTCTTCCAAAATCATCATCCATGCTTGAGATATAATTCTCCATCTGAGGGTATTTGTGACTGCCATACGAAGGCCTTTGATTTGCTTCAAAAAGCAAAAAAAAATCCCACCCCAGTAAATACAATATCACTTTTGAAAGCAACCATTAGCAGGATGTGAATTTAGTGGTTTCACTGATAAACCAGTTCTACATTAAGCAAAATAGCAATTGATTCAAATACTCAGATGATTAGAAAGTTTTACATAGAACATAGATCACTACAGCACAGTACAGGCCCTTTGTCCCACAATGTTGTGCCGATATTTTATCCTGCTCTAAGATCTATCTAACCCTTCCCTCCCACATAGCCCCCTATTTTTCTATCATTCATGTGTCTATGTAAGAGTCTCTTAAATGTCCCTAATGTATCTGGCCCCACAACCTCTGCAGGCAGTGCGTTCCACGCACCCACCACTCTGTGTAAAAAAACTTAGCCCTGACATCCCCCTTATACCTTCCTCCAATCACATTAAAATTATGTCCCCTCATGTTAGCCATTGTCGCCCTGGGAAAAAGTCTTTGACTGTCCACTCAATCTATGCCTCTTACCATCTTGTACACCTCTATCAAGTCACCTCTCATCCCCTTTCCAAAGAGAAGAGCCCTAGCTCACTCAACCTATCCTCATAAGACATGCTCTCCAATCCAGGCAACATCCTGGTAAATCTCCTCTGCACCCTCTGTAAAGTTTCCACATCCTTTCTATAATGAGGCGACTAGAACTGAACACAATACTCGAAGTGTGGTCTGACCAGAGTTCTATAGAGCTGCAACATCACCTCGTGGCTCTTGAACTCAATACCCCAACTAATGAAGGCCAACACTCCATATGCCTTCTTAACACCCTATCGACCTGCGTGGCAACCTTGAGGGATCTATAGACGTGGATCCCAAGATCCCTCTGTTCCTCCACACTGCTAAGAGTCCTGCCACTAACCTTGTATTCTGCCTTTGAATTCGATCTCCCGAAGTATATCACTTCACAATTATCCGGGTAGAACTCCATCTGCAACTTCTCAGCACAGCTCTGCATTCTATCAATATCCTGTTGTAATCTACAGCAACCTTCTACACTATCCACAACACCACCACCCTTTGTATCATCAGCAAACTTACTAACCCACCCTTCCACATCCTCATCCAAGTCATTTATAAAAATCACAAAGAGCAGGGGTCCCAGAACAGATCCCTGCTGAACACCACTGATCTCTGACCTCCAGGCAGAATACGCTCCAACTACCACCACCCTCTGTCTTCTTTGGGCGAGCCAATTCTGAATCTACACAGCCAGGTTTCCCTGGATTCCATGCCTCCTGACTTTCTGAATAAGCCTTCCATGAGGAACCTTATCAAACACCTTACTAAAATCCATTGTATACCACATCCACTGCTCTACCTTCATCAATACGCTTTGTCACATCCTCAAAGAATTCAATCAGGCTCATGAGGCACGACCTGCCCCTCACAAAACCATGCTAATGTCCCTAATGTCCCTAATCAGCCTATGCTTCTCTAAATGCCCATAAATCCTGTCTCTAAGAATCTTCTCCAGTAATTTGCCCACCACTGAAGTAAGACTCACTGGCTTGTAATACAAGGGGAGAGGGAGAGTGGGGGGGTAGTGGGGGGATGAGGGGGAGGGAAGGGAGGGGAGGGGGGAGAGAGGGAGGAGGGGGCAGGGGGGAGGGAAGGGGGGAGGGGAGGGGGAGGGGGAGGAGAGGAAGGAGGGAAGGAGGGAGGGAAGGAGGGAAAGAAGGAAGGAGGGAGGGAGGGAAGGAGGGAAGGAAGGAGGGAGGGAAGGAAGGAGGGAGGAAAGGAAGGAGGGAGGGAAGGAAGGAGGGAGGGAAGGAGGGAAGGAGGGAGATATTTGAAGCAATTGATAAATTAGCTGGAATTAGAATGAAAAACATCACCCATAGACCTCCTCACACTTGCAGGACCAGTGTTTCCAGTGTAAAGAGGTTGTCATATTAGATCAGCACAACTCATAGCAAGCAGTAGATACATTCCTACATATAAATAACTTGAATTCACAAACTCATGAAAATGTGGCTTTGAATCTGCCATAAATATAAAATAACCTTTAAAGGCAAAATGCAGAGAACTCAATTATACAGTAAAATCTTTGGATATAGTTAAAGCCCAGCAGATTTACTCACTGCTAAATGTAAAGGTGAGAACATGTCCTGGAACTAATTTTTTGGGAGTGGAACAGAAAGAAAGATCGATGAAAATCAAGTGATGCTGATAAAGGGCCACAGTGTAACAGTCTTTGCTGTATGATAATAAAACTCCTGTGCCTTTCCAGTTTTAAGTCCAATACAACAAATTGACTTTATACCACTATCACATTTAATGTTCACATGCCAACCCATGTTTATCTGTTTATTTGTGTGAAAGGGAGGGGCTGTGGGAGAAGCAGCGAAAGGAATTGGAAGGGGAAAGGAAAAGATTGCTTTCGGTGTGTTCTTATTTTGTAGTTATGATTCACTGCATGTGCAAGCGGTTAAAACAGTCTCATTATCCGCCTTCAAATGCAATTGGATAGGCAAAGAGAATAATCTGCAGGGCTGTGAGGAAAGAGGGAGGGAATGAGATTGATGGGATTGTTCTACCAGGTCTTGGCATAGACTGGATGGGTCTTGGTCTTCTATGCTGTAACAATTCTATGATTGTATAAGACCTAGCAAGAAGAGGAAACAAACTGTCACAACAAACCGTAACCCCAGCAAGAGAGTGTACCTTTGGGTTGATATTACGTGTCTTTAAGGAGCTTAGAACATTGCAGGAATTGGATCTGTTAATGTTAATGGAGGTTGATAAGAATATCATTATAACACCATGTGCACAAAGTCATGATTCTCCTGTGACTTACTGTGAACCTGCTGACAGTGTCACCCATCAGACTCTCCAATTGTTACAGGTCATCTTGAAAGAAAGAAGAAAAAAAAAGCCAAACCATTGATGATGCTTTTATGACCTTGAGGAGAAGCCAATTAACACACATTTGACATTGTGTGAGGCTCTTTGCAGTAAGTAGATCTTGTGGCCTTAAAGGGACAAAGATTCACTTCAGTATTGCACCCTTCCTCCTTATAACCATCTCCAATCCTCTCTGGATTTGGAAGATGCGAACAATTCTCTGACCAGGAAGTAGGGGTGGGAGCAGAAGTTCTTGGAGATAGGAGAGAGGTTTCTGCTGGATGCCAACCTGCTAAGACTGCCCTGGGCTCTCGGGATGGCAATGAGCTGACCACTTAGCCGGGGCCTCCTGGCAGGGAAGCCACCTCTGCCTTTAGTACCTCCTGTTAAAATGGCAGATGAGGACTCAAGGAGTGGAACATGTCTTGACAGCTGTGGGCACACCTTCTCTGCACCTTCAACATGATTTTCTGGTTACATAGAGAAAGAACAGATGTTCCTCATTCTGCACTTTCTCTGTAGCTGTGAGACTTTACTCTGTACTGTTATTGTTTTTACCTGTACTACCTCAATGCACTCTGTAGTAACCCAATGTAATTGCACTGTGTAATGAATTGACCTGTACGATCAGTATGCAAGACAAGTTTTTCACTGTACATTGGTACAAGTGACAATAATAAACCAATACCAATACCAGAGGTTTAGAAACCAAGGCCTGTGAGACAGATGACTCCCTGTAAGAAAATCCAAAAACTGCAAATGTTGGGAATCTGAAATAAAATCAGGAAATGGTGGAAACACTGAGCAGGTCAGGCAGCATCTGTGGAAAGAGAAACAGTCAACATTTTAGGTCCAGGAAACTTCCTCAGAACCCTTCATCTGCCAAAAGGTTCCAGACCCGAAATATTAACTGTTTCTCTTTCCATCTGACCCAATGAGTGTTTCCAGCATTTTCTGTTTTTTTTAAATTTCACCTCCTTTAGGGTAGGAATCAGCAGAACTTGTATTCATATTGTGATTTTAACATGTCAGAGCACTCCACTGAGTTTAGCAATGGCTGAGCTGGAGATCCCAAAATGGACACTCTGTTCTGAGCTCTGGCATGGTGAGGAATTATGAGGCAGCCTGAGGAAAGATTCAAGGAGGTGCTCAAAGCTTCCCTGGAGAATTGCAACATTCTCACTGACTTCTGGGAATCCCTGGCCTATGACTATTCAAAATGGAGAGGGAGTGGTGAAGATGGAATTGAGAACTTGAGGCTATGTATCCAGAGTTCACAGATACCACGCTTAACCACGTCACAAACCAGCCGCCTGCCCAGATCATCAGACACCACTATCCCCGTCTGTGGGAGAGTCTGAGGTTGCTGCATTGCCCTCAGACACCACAGAACCAGCGTGGAGGTAGTCATCTTCAATCCTGAGACTCCTGAAAGGAGTCACCTCTGAGTTAGAAGGTTAAAGTGTCCAGAGAAGGTTTACCCACAGCCCCTCATAATTTTGTATCAGATTCCCCCCTCAGCCTCCTCCACCCCAAGGAAAACAAATCCAACCTATCCAGTCTCTCCTCATGACAGACACTCCATCCCAGGCAACATCCTGGTGAATCTCCTCTGCTCCCTCTCCAGTGTGATCACGTCCTTCCTATAGTGTGGCGACAAGAAGTGCCCATAACACTCCATCTATCCAATGTTTTATAAAATTGTACCTTAACCTCCCTGCTGTAATATTCCATGCCCTGGCTAATGAAGGTAAATATTCCATATGTCTTTTTCACTGCCCTATCTACCTATGCTGCCACCTTCAGGGATGCTTGCACTTGTACACCAAGGTCCCTCTGTTCCTCAATACTCCTTACTATTCATTGCCCTAATAGTCCTCCCAGAGTACATCACCTTGCACTTATCAGGATTAAATTCCACCTACCAATTATCTTCCCATTTTACCTACTGATCAATATCATCCTGCAGTCTAAGATTATCCTGCTCACTATCAACAGCACCACTAATTTCTGTGTCATCCACAGTCTGTGCATTTCCAACATTTCCTGTTGGGGGCTGGTCGGTGAGAGTCGGGACATGTTAGGGTCTTCAATTCAAACCAAGTCCAAGTCTCTCCTGTGAATTTTGAAGTTAGCAGTAATTGTAATGGTTCATTTTTATTTGCAAAAGGATATACGTAGGACCACCGACTCCAAAAATTAAGGTTCGAATCTGTTCCCTTTTCACAGCCTTGCATTTGATTTTGCTTCTACCATCTCCCATGTTGCTAAATTGCGATAAAGTTGTCCTGACAGCTCTGTGTGTCTCCCCCATGGTGTTGTGGGAATGTGATCATGTTGCCAACACACCGTGGATGACAACATTTCACTCCCTATTTATGTCAACAGTCGTAAGACTTTGCTGAGAGTGCACGATAGTTGGCTGCTTAAAAAATATTCAGTTGACCAGATATTGTTTAAAGGTGAACACTTGGGTTAAAGCAGTGTTTCATTTTGATTTTACATTGAATTGCAGAAATATAACACAGAGGAGGAGGTCTGCAAAACATTGTTGGTCTGTGAACCCACATCCCTTTAACCTTCCTATTTTCTGAGGTATAGTTGGCTTCTGTTTCTCTTACCAAAGTACATCACCTCAGATTTATCCAATTTATAATGATTTGCCAGTTTACTGCCTAAACTTTGCAAGCCTTTCATTCAAATTAATGTCGAGTAAATGTGAAAGTATCTTTTATTATTTGCTTGTGTTTACTTAGAAGTGCTTTGAATTTTCAGAGTAGTGAATTGTTAACCTGTTCGACCATAGTTGTAAACCGTTGTGTACCTCTCATCCATTCAATTCATCTATTTAACTTAAATTTTGTCTATAATGAATGGGAATGACAGAGACTATAATTAGTTATTTGTCATAGGATAATGTCCTTTGTTAAATCCAGTAGGTTTCTACCCTTACTACTAATAATACAAGCATCTGCTAGATTACTCCAAGTTTTATAACTACAAAACATTTACCACAGAGAACTGGTGGCAAACTGACCCAGATAGCTGGCTGTGTCCCCCTGTGCCATGTGGTTTATTCCAGCACGGATGCAGCATCGACTTCTGTGGGAACCTCTAATGCTCCCTGTTGGACCAAATTCCACATTCTAACTGTTCTCGGGGTAAAGTGGTTTCTTCTGATTTATCTATTAGACATATTACTAACCATCGCACACTTATGAACCCTATTCTGATCTCAGCCACATGTGGAAAATATATTCTCCACATCGGAGCTCTCATCTTGTGCATCTCTAACAAGGCTCCTTCTAATTGTCTATGGAGGGAAATAGACAGTCGATATTTCAGATTGAGACCCTTCATCTGGATTTATTGAAGAGTTGACCCAAAATGTCGACTGTCCATTTCCCTCAGTAGATGCTGCCTGACCCATTGAGTTCCCCCAGTGGCTTTGTGTGTTGCTCCAGATTTCCAGCATCTGCAGTCTCTTGTGTCTCCTTCTAATCTTCTTTTATCTGGAGAAAGTGCCCAAGGGTACTGGTTCCCAATAAATAAACCATTTCGGTCAGGTATAATTTCTGTAGACCTTTATCCATCTCAAAGTTTCTCAGTCATTTTCATAACTGGACAGCAGAACAGTTCTAATTACCCCTGGTGGGATCCAACCAGTGCTCTCTCCAGGTTTCGTGACCTCTCTGCTTTTCACTTTGACCCCTCCAGAGTAAACCCCAGAGCTTTGTCTGCTCTGGTAAGACTCCATTGAGCTGTGTTGGTACTTTAGTGATTGGCATATCTATAGCCCCAGACCCCCCTACCTGACACACACTTACTTTATAGGACATATGTGGTCTCTTTATTCTTCGCACCTAAATAAAGCCAATCACATATATCTATGTTGGAAAGTCCTAGAGTTGATAAAAATAACTGGTTTCTGAACAGTAACAAAGCTTATTATCCATTTCTGAATTCTAAAGCTACAACACATTTTAGCTAAACATTTCTCAGCTAGGTTACTGCCTGCTGTTTGACCACAGCAGCCTTCACACTGTTAGTGCCTTGCCTCCATAGTACATTGTAGATGTTCTGAACACATATTTTAATGACAATATTTCCCTCTAAGATGAAGGCTGTAAGTAATCTGAAGCCCCTGTCCTATGGACAAAGTACAGAGAGGGTAATGTTACAATCTCTCTCTTTTTTAATGTATTTTACACCTTAAAACACTAATTGCAAGAACTGATTCCGATTAAGTTTCTTCACATCTAATGTCCTTGGAATGTGAGGCATATGTTTTAAGTCATTTTCTGGAAAGATTTATGAAAATTGCTGTAAAGCCCAAGTGGACTGAATTATCACTGGAGCACAAAATAAGAACTCATTAATCAACAAGAGCTTGGCAAGCTTCTTGTGAAATAGTTAAAACCTCTCATGTTAGAACACCAGTTTCCTGCCTTCTGATGTACAGGCTTTAGCTTCTAGGTGTTTGTAGTAGCTTGCAAGGCTCTGGATCAGAAGTCTACATGTTTAAGTCTAGCACAGTGCAAAAAGTGCTAGAGGAACTCAGCAAGTTAGGCAGCATCTCTGAAGGGAAATGGACAGTCGATGTTTCGGACAGACGCTTCATCTGGACTGGAGGGAAATGAACAGTCGACGTTTCAGGTCAAGACCCTTCACCTGGACTCCTCCAGTGCTCTTTGTGTTGCTCCAGATTCCAGCATCTGCAGTCTCTTGTGTCTCCTGTTCAAGTCCAGGGATTTGTGTGCAAATATTCTAGGCCAATGCTCCAGTGCAACAGTGCCAGAGGTGCTATCTTATGGATCAAATGAGGCTGTGTGTTTTCTCAGGAGAACATGGAAAATCCCACAGTACTACTATGACAAAGAGCAAGGAAAGTATACCTACTGAGCTGCCCATTATTGCTGGGCCAATGACACCAAAGGAGATTACCTGGTCATTACCACATTGCTGGGGAGCAATGAATCAGTGTTCCCATTGTGCTCCCATAGCTCACCCAGACTCAAGCTTGATCAATCCTGGGGCAGGAGACCACTGGAACATCATGAGATGTAGCCTTTCTACCCGGAGGAACAAATGATCCAACCAGCAGCCTAAATTCATGTCCCAACACACTTATGTGAATCTAAACAAAAATTCTGCACATGTTGTTTTCTGCAATTCCTATATAGCAGCAGTGAATACACTTACTTACTTGGCTCCACACACATTGTGATGTCCCAAGGTTGTGAAAAGTAATCTATAGATGCAAGTTCTTTTTATTTTGCACCCTTTCACATTCTTTTTATTTGCACTTGAAATGACATTGTGGTGCACCAGAGGGCAACATTGTTCTGCTGCAGCTGAGGAGAACTGTTATCACAGCAATCACATTGGAAAATGTCAGCACACTGGAGCCTTTCTTCTGCCACACACATGACTCTCTTTCAAACTATGTTGCTGATAGATTCCACTATGTGTTACTGTAAAGTGTGGGATAGATTATCCGCCAGGTGATCAAAATGACTTTTCTTTTACAGCCTCACAAACAAGGCAAATCTCAGGATTAAATTAAAGAAATTTGAGACATGGTAGGTCACTTGACACATCACGTATACGACAGCCAGAAAGCTGAAATCCCAGTACTTAGTTCCCACTCTTGTAGGTTTCAGCACTTCATCTGCACATCCAAGGAATCTAAATGGTCAAAAAATGCAGACAGGATGCTTTCCCGAATTAGCTGAGGCATATAAGAGTAGGACATTATACTGGTACTATACACAACATTCGTTGAACCACAGCCTGAGTAAGGTGCATAGGAATTCTCAACACCTAGAAGATGTGATTGCACTGGAAAAGGTGCAGAGGAGATTTACCAGGACTGAAAAATGTTTACCTTTGAGAAAAGATTGGGCAAGCTTGGATTGCCTTGGATTCTTTGGAAGCTGAGGGGAGACAATTGTGTTTGAGGGCCCTAGGTCATGTTAATAAGACCCATTCCCCTGAGCAGAGGAGTCAAAAATCAGGGAACGTAGAAGGTTTAGAGAGGAAATGAGGAAAGATTTTTTCATCCAGAAGATGGCAGGGGTCAGACACACATTGCCAGAAAGGATGGTGGAGACAGAAACCTTCAACTTATTTAAACAATACCTGGATGTGCACGAAGAGCTGTGACCTGCAGGGCTGTGAACCTAATGCTGTAAAGTGGGATTAAGCTGGGTTGCTCTTTTTCAATGTGTAGGGTCAAGATGGGCTGAATGGCCTTCCTCCGTGTCATGAATTTTAAATATGAAGAAGGCTCTGCCTCTTCCTCCACCCTTTCACTTAACTGAGATCAGGTTCCCACTGGTCTCTGGGGAAAATATATCTCCTTGATCCTTCCAACAATTACTTTCGATCCATGTTTCCAGTCCACTTTTGTTATGTCGCTCCTCAGCGAAGTCAATTTTCCCACAGTCCAATCTGAGATGTAGAGGGATTTGGGTGTCCTAGTGCATGGCTTAAAAAAGGAGATGAGGAGAAACTGCTTTTCCCAGAGAGTAGTGAATCTGTGGAATTCTCCGCCTAGGGAAGCAGTAGAGGTTACTGCTTACAAAAAGATAGAATACAGGTACAGCAAATAATTAGGAAATCCAACAGAATGTTATTTCTCAGTACTGGTGGAATTGAATTCAAATGTAAGGCAGATATGCTTCATTTATATAGGGTATTGGTAGGTGCACTCCTGAAGCATTGTGGCCTCACTTAAAGAGGGTATAAATGTGGTGAAAGCATTGGAGAGAAGGTTTATTGGACTAATATCTGGAATGGATGAGATGTCTTATGAGGAAAGGTTAGTTTAGAAGAGGGAGAGTGGACTTGATTGAAACATACAAGGTCCTGTAGGGTCTTAACAGGACAGACATGGAGAAGATGTTTCTTCTTGTGGTAGAATCTAGTACTAAGGGCTCTGTTTAAAACTATGGAGTGACCCATTTCAGACAGGGACGAAGCAACAACTTTTCTCATGAGTCTTTGGAACTCTTTTCCTCAAAGGGTGGTGGAAGCAGTCTTCAAATAATTTTTAACGCTGAGGTAGCTGGATACTTCATAATCAAGGACATAAGAACATAAGAAATAGGAGCAGGAGGAGGCCATCTGGCCCATCGAGCCATTCAATAAGATCATGGCGGATCTGGCTGTGGACCCAGATCCACCTACTTGCCTTTTCCCCATGACCCTTAATTCCCCTACTATGCACAAATCTATCTAACTGTGTCTTAAATATATTTAATGAGGTAGCTTCTACTGCTTCCCCGGGCAGAGAATTCCACAGATTCACTACTCTCTGAGAAAAGCAGTTTCTCCTCATCTCCATCTTAAATCAATTCCCCCAAATCTTAAGGCTACGTCCCCTATCAATATGTATGAATGTACAGAGAATGGAGGGATATGGATATTTTGTCAGCAGGATTAGTTTAGTTAGGCTTTTAATTACTGGTTTAATTAGGGCAACACAACATTGAGGGCTGAAGGGCCTGTTCCTGTGCTGTACTGTTCTATGTTCCATGTAATCAAGTGGATGAAAGTTTACAGGAGGCAGGTGGGAGTTGAGGTAACAATCAGAACAGCCATGATCTTACTGAATGGTGGAGCAGGCTTGAGGGGCCAAGTGGCCGACTCCTTCTGTATTTGTATGTTCATATGTTCACATGTACACAAGGGCAGCTAGATGGGGCTCCAGTTGCCATCAGTTCTATTGGTGTGGAACTTCCTCTCTCTGAAGGGAAAATGGCTGCCGCATATTCATGTGATATGGGAGGCTCAGTTCCCGTAGAATCAATAGAAGCAGAAGGGACATCACCCAGCATAAGTTGGGGAACATTGCAGGTTGTCCAGTGTTGGACTGAGTCAGCACAGGTTGGGGGAAGTTTGCAGGTTACAATGTTAAACAAGGTCAGCATGCTGCATGTTCACCTTCTTAATCCTCATTATTATAACAAAGAGAAATATTTTCATACTGACATTTCTGAAAATCAGTCTTTGGCTGGGACTGATTTCTGGCTCCCCTTCTCTCTCTTGGACAATGAGCAGTAAATTTTGTTTCCAACCAATTAAACAATCAGAGGCAAGAGGACAGCTGCCAATTTATTGTCCATTGAATCCTATTTAAGAGTGGTTCTTGGGCTATCGGCTACAAGCAGCTGGTGCTGGCTGATTACTGCACTCTCCTCTGCCTCATAAATCAGTGCAGGTACAAAGTTCAAAAGGAAATACATTAGGCTGTTCAAGAAGAAAGGCTTCCCTTCTTCTGCCACAATAGACAGCATTTATCTCAGTCCTCTTGTCAGCTACAAATTTAAAAATCAGAATAGATAAGGATAAAACTGCAAGGCCGATCATCATCTATTCATACAATAAAGCACCAAAATAATTAAACCCACAGAATCACCTTGTACATTTTATCAGTACTCTGCACTGAATTGTCTATGACAGAACAGAAACTGGTTAAGAACTCTCTACCTTCCAGTGGCAGTTTAAACACCTGCCAATTTGTGATTGAATGAATGTTGTGGAGTTGATGGTCAAATGGCCGTCTGTTTCCCTACACCTGAAGTTCAGTTCCTTCTTTTTCCATATTTGTCTGAGGATGTAATTATTCCTGGTAGAGCCCAACCCCACTGAGCAAAAGTTGGTGTGTTTATGATACTCAATAGGACTATTTAAGATATCTTTATTAGTCACATGTACATCAAAACACACAGTGAAATGCAAATTTTGCTTAGTGTTCTGGGGGCAGCCCACAAGTGTCGCTACGCTTCTGGCGCCAACATAGCACACCCACAACTTCCTAACCCGTATGTCTTTGGAATGTGGGAGGAAACCGGAGCACCGGGAGGAAACCCACTCAGACACGGAGAGAACGTACAGACTCCTTAGAGACAGTGGCCGGAATTGAACCCGGGTCGCTGGCGCTGTAAAGCGTTACGCTAACCGCTACACCATTCCAAACAGATTGTCCAGTGTGGGAAGAGGTAGAAATGGGGGGGATTGGGGGTGGAGGAAGCAGCAGACACAGCTGAAAAGATTGTGGTGCCAGAGAAGTTCATGAGCTCCTTGGAATTTTGGAGGTGACGGTGGTGAGTGACGGTGTCCTAGAGTCATAGAGCACAGGAACAGGCCCTTCAGCCCATCATGCCTGTGTTGAGAGAGGAGTCAAAGAAGAAGGTTGGCTGTGGAGGAAAGAATCTGGGTTATAGTTTCTCCTGGAACGCAGGGCACGAGAGCATTGACGTCACCCAGCTGGATCCATCGATGGATGGTTAAGTTAATCGTGCATCAGACTGAGCCAGGTCTGTGTCCCTTGGGCTTGAGGGATCAATGATAGGAGTGCATTCATTCACTGTCATACCCAGTCCCGAGTGAGTGTGAGGAGGGAGCATCCTCATTTAGGAGGTTCTGCTCGTGATCTACTCAATGGTTACCATTTGCTTGTAAGCAACATTAGCAATAATGTCCCAGAGCAAACAGCTTTCCATCTTCCCAGTATTCTGCCCGTCTCTCTCTCTCCTGCTGTTCGGGACCAGGCTAAAAGGGAAGGTAACAAACTAGATTTACAATCTCTGTGTGTTCAAAAAAGGCCTCACAATGTAAGACATAATTTGGATATATAATATAAGCAGGGTGATGGACAGATGGTACACAGCAAGCTCCCACAACAACAGTATGGGAGTGTGATCTGACTCGGGGGTGATAGATGACGACAATCATACCCTGAACAGATCTTTTAACATTGTCATGGTATCTTTTACAATGACCTGAGAGAACCATTTAATGAGGTGTACAGGATGATAAGAGGCATAGATCAAGTGGACAGTCAGAGACTTTTCCCCAGTGTGACAATGGCTAACGCGAGGGGACATGATTTTAAGGTGATTGGAGGAAGGTATAAAGGGAATGTTAGGGGTAAGTTTTTTACACAGAGAGTGGTGGGTGCGTGGAACGCACTGCCTGCAGAGGTTGTGGGGGCAGATACATTAGGGACATTTAAGAGACTCTTAGATAGACACATGAATGATAGAGAAATAGGGAGCTATGTGGGAGGGAAGGGTTAGATAGATCTTAGAGCAGGATAAAATGTCGGCACAACATTGTGGGCCGAAGGGCCTGTACTGCACTGTGGTGTTCTATGTTCTATGTCGCATCAGAGGTTTGGAATCACAGGCTGTGCAGCACTCCCTCAACATGGCACCAAAGCATCAGGTTAGGTTCTGTGTTTGAGTCCCTGGAGTGGGGACTGAACCTACGACCTCTTGGTCCCGTGTAGGGTGAGCTGGGACTGACAACAGGATTTTCAGAAGTAAAAGAGACTTGCTAAAGATGATTGTAACTGACATTTAGTGACATAGAAGGAGTTGCCCATCGACGGGTGGAGATGTAAACAGGCACGGTAGTGTAGCGGTTAGCGTAACGCTATTACAGTGCCAGCGACCCGGGTTCAATTCTGGCCACTGTCTGTAAGGAGTTTGTACGTTCTCCCCATGTCTGCGTGGATTTCCTCCGGGTGCTCCAGTTTCCTCCCACATTCCGAAGACGTCCAGGTTAGGAAGTTGTGGCCATGCTATGTTGGCGCTGGAAGCATGGCGACACTTGTGGGCTGCCCCCAGAACATTCATTGCAAAAGATGCATTTCACTGTGTGTTTCGATGTATATGTGACTAATAAAGATATCTTATCTTATCTTGTTCACCTGTTTCCCAGTATATTATTTCTTTAACCTAAGACCAGGAGAGTATAGAACAGGGAGGGTGGAGTGGTACAGGTGGTGGGCTGTGGGCTGTGAGCTGATGTCCGACTCTCACCAGCATCATTCCAAGCAATCTTTGAGGGGCCCTTGGTCTTCTGTTCCTCCTTGTTGGGATGTGCCTTATATCCTGATGGATTATTTGACATTAGGATGGAGAACGGTGAACACAACCAATGTCCTACCGACATGCGTTAAAGGTACCGGCGTGCATCCTTGAAAGCACAATTAAAACAAATACTACTTGATTGGAGCACAAAAGAGGCTGCGTTGTCATTTGAAGCATCAATCCAGAGGAATTACGGCATCTCCACAATAGTCCAATAAAAGTGAAACTGTGGAGAGAGCTCTGACCCTGAGTGGGAAGACTTGGTGTGCTCACAGACTTTTTTCTACAGAAGTAGACAATAAGTCAAGGTTAGAGGTGCAAAAAACAGAGTCAGGAAGAGTCATATGTCAAATGAAAGGGATCTCATTTGGGATTTTTGGATTATAACCCTTATCCAAATGTGCCAATGTCTTCATTATATTTTTAAGAAGGCCTCAATACTGCATGGCCATTTATTAATCGGCTCATTGTTGTCCCTCTAAAGGCCTTATTTTTCTGCTTCACTTTTTCAAATGATGTTTATTGGCAGTTCATCCTGATTATGGGGAGGGGGTGGCGGGGGGGGGGGGGAAGGAATAAGAAAATTATAGTCCTTTCTCAGTTAGATTATTAACTCCTAAATTACAGGCCACAAAAAACCAACAAAGGTGCTATTCCCCTAAATCACAGGTCCTTTTACTGCCCTCTAGCACAACAACCTATAATTAAAATCAATTACCAAAAAGAAGGGTGAAAACAGTGCCTTGTGTCTGTGCCTCAAGGCTGCCCTGGGAGCCCAGATAATTCAGATGTTTTGTCATTATCAGGAATAATAATCAACCATCAAAGTCAAATCTGTAAACAACAATGGAGGCCTCTGGATGGGAATTTCAATAGTAGCACAACTCTCCACTGAGGTACTGAGGGAACTGCAATTTTGGAGTGCTAATTGTTGCATGAGACTTTAAATCAAGGTCTTCTACACCCTCTCAGGTGAATGGTTAAAAAAAAATGACAAGGTACCCTGGTCAATATTTGACCATTAATCAACATTTATATAAAACATTATCTGATTGTTGTTATATCGCTGCTGGTGGGAGCAGACTGTGCACAAATTGGTGACTGTGTTTCCTACATTATAACAATTACCACATTGCAGAGGTATTTTATCAGTTGTAAATCAATTTGGGACATCCTGAAAGCGATGTTAAAGGCGCTATATAAATGCAAGTCTGAATTTCTTTCCTTTTCAACAATATAATTGGGCCCAAGCTGTGGATGAGTTAATTAATTTTTTTAGGACAGTTTTGACTGATTGTAATCCAGCTGATGCCAATTTAACGAGCTGGTGGTTTAATTGGGTGTGTTTAAACTTATCAGTAAAATACAAATCAAAGGTAGTAGACTGTACTGTGGGTGAATCGTCCACTCTGTACCCAAGGAATTCAGGAATAGGTATTCATAGTCACAGAGTCGTACACATGGAGAGAGGGCCCTCACCCCCCTTGTCCATGCTGGCTGAGATGCCCATCTATGCTAATCCCATTTTCCTGCATTTGGTCCATATTCCTCTATTCCTTTCCTCTCCATGTACTTGTTCACATGTTTTTTAAAAAGCTGTAGTCGTACCCACCTGCACCACTGCCTCTGGCAACTTGTTCCATATACCCACCACCCTCCATGTCAAAAACATGCCCCTTATAGAGCTCCTTTAAAGATTTCCCCTCTTACCTTAAACCTTTGTCTTCTAGTTTCAAATCCCCCTACCTTTTATAAAAATTTACAAAACATAATCCAAAGTAACTAACAAAGAGCCAAAGGTGAAGAGAACATTTTTTGATTACATGGTGAATTATTGTGATACGATTAACCTGAAAGGCAGCAGATTTAATAATAACGTTCAAAAGAGGGTTGAATAAATTCTTGTAGGTAAAAACCTACGGGTCTGTGGAAATATTGGATGGGTGTGGGATGCTTCAAAGAGCTGGCAAATGTATGACAGGCCAAATGGCCTCCTTCTGTGCTTTACCATTCTATTATTTGATGTGTTCATTATAATATGAGGTTAAATATACATTAAATCTCACTACTACACGACAAAAGCTTACACATGAAGTTCTTGACTCTGTGACAGTCCCTCCAGAGGAGACATGAATTGGAACCCCTGTCAGATGCCTGTGAGAGGTAACATAGTATTACTTTAAAGAAGTTATCTCCCACATCTTTGTAAATACTTTATTGCTAATGAACATTACTAAAACAGCTGTCTGTAAATTGGCTGCCATGTTTCCAACGACGGAGGAGTGACTCATTTCAACAATATTTCATCAATTGTAAAGTCTGCCAGGATATCCTGGGTTTGTGCATGATGCTTTACATATAAAATGAGTCTTTCTCTGTGAAAAGTGCCTGCCCTCAACTCCATAACTTCCCCCAGTAGCAGAACAATCTCTACAACTTGTTGGATCGGTAATAGTTGTTGCAAACTCTCCACTCTGTGGTACGGAATGCTGGTTATACACCACCTAAAGAAATTCGGCATGTCCCAGATGACTCTCACAAATTTTTATAGATGCACCATTGAAAGCATCACAGCTTGGTATGGAAACTGCTCTGCCCAAGGTCACAAGAAATTGCAGAGAGCCGTGAAGGTAGCCCAGTCCACCATGCAAATGAGCCTCCCCTCCATTGTCTCGTGAAAGCAGCCAACATAATCAAGGACCCCTCCCACCCCAGTCCCCTCCCACTGGGCAGAAGATACAAAAGCTTGAGAACATGTACCACAAGATTCAAGGACAGCTTCTATCCCACTGTTATAAGACTCTTATGTGCTAAAGATGAACCCTTGATCTCCTAATTTACCTTGTCATGACCCTTGCACTTTATTTCACTACCTGCACTGAACATTGTCCGTAACTGTAACACTATATTTCGCATTCTGTTTTTTTCCTTTTTCACTACTTCAATGTACTTATGTACGGAATTGGCACGCAAACAAAAGCTTTTCACTGTATCTCAGTACATGTGACCATAATAAACCAATTACCAACCCTGTAATCATACCTTAGTCATTCTTACCGAGGTGGAAACACACAAATACACTCAATCAAAAGATCCATTTTATTCAAGTGTTGCTTTCAACAAGTTTTGCTGAGTACATAGGTAAATGACTTCATCACCTGAGGAAAGTTCCACTTGATGGATATCCATTGAGTAAAAATATTTCTAATGAGAATGAAAGATTTGCATTTATATAGCTTCTTTCAAGACATCCACTTTCTGGTCAATGGAATACTATGAGTGTAGTTACTACTGTAATACAGGAAATAAGGCAAACAATTTGCAGATAGCAGGATCGCATAAGTAGTACTGCTGTTTGTAAGATGTTGTTTGAGGAATAAGTATTGTTCAGAATGCTATGAAGAACTTTGCTGATCTTCTTTGAATTTTCCCCTCGGCATCTTTTAAGCCAACCTCCAACAACCTCCTCCCTTAGTACATACTGACTTGAAGAGTCAGCCTTTAATTTTGTGCTTGAGTCTCCACAGAGGGGCTTGAAGTGCACAACCTTCTGACTCAGAGGCAAGAATGCTACCAGCTGATTGATAACTGATCCACTAGCAGGCCCTCTGAATGAATAACCGCATTGGATGGGGGCCTTTGAATGAGTATCCCCATTATTGGATTTATTTTGAATGAATGCTTCCATTATTGAGATACCTTTGAACAAAAAAATACTTATTAATAGGTACCTGTGAATGAAGATCCTCATTGACAGACATTCTTTACAAGAACATCCCCAATAGAAAGCAATTCATTATCTGATATGTATACTGCTCCATAATGACTGCAGTCATCAATGAAATTCCAACCTGTTGATTGTTTATTCCTTTATCTTTGATCGACAATGATCCTTGATGTATCTCGTGTAAAAATATGAGACTATATCACAATGTTGGATTATGGTCCCTGGGGGCAGGAGCTTGTTATAATGTAATGAATTACTGGTGCCCACTTATCTATTAATTTGGTTGCTCATTTAAAGCTGCTAATCGTGTTGAATGTTTTCAGCCAAATGACTTATTGATAATAGGTTTCTGCTCAAAGCAACACTGCAATTACAGAGAAGCCAAAGATTGGTCATCAATCCACAAACCATACAAGGTCAGTTTTCCTTCTATTTTCTAAACCGGTTTCCCATGGAAAGCTGGAAAGCCTGAGGGTGCAGTAATTTCTTTCATTACATTCCTCTTTTCTCTCCAGTTAATTACCATGAACATTTCCCGGCTCTTTTTTAAAGCCTCCAGTAAATGCACAGTTTGCTCACTTATTTAGGCCACCTGGGTTGTTGCTATGACAACATTCCCCTGAAGCATCATGGTGAAATGACACAACCTGAGCTCTGGATTAAGTTGTTTTCCCAGAATACGCAAAGGGAAATAATGGCATGGCATCCTCGGTGTGTTGAAGGACTCTGCGACGCAGGGCTGCCAACAGGCCTGTGTGTAATGGGCAGTTTTTATTTTAAATGCACGCAGAGATAACAATTGCACCTTGCGATTGGTCTTCAAATACAAAAATGGTTGTATCTCACACATTACTAGAATATCTAGCCCACCATATTTTCTTTGAAAATTTTGACCACACGTACATTATTATTTGGAAAACAGAAATCACAGCATAAGGCAGAAAAAAAATCAAAAGATGAACCTATTCCTAAATATTTTCACATTTAAAGATAGCAGGGACTGTTCGAGGATTAAAATCATGGCCTGTTTCCTGCAGCTAATTTTCAGTCAAAACTTATGCATAAAGAGTGTTTTTCATCCGTATTGATGAAAAGTTATTGACCTGAAATGTTAACTCTCTCCACACCTGCTGCCTGGCCTGCTGAATATTTTCTGCCTTCACACTTCTAACATCTGCAGTATTTTCATTTTCCATTCTTCCTTCACCAGGTAGACTGAAACCCAATTACAGTCAGTACCTTTTTGAAGGGTTACTGACAGAACTATTGGTTGGCTAGGACACTCCAAGTAGGAATCTCTGGATGAAAACTCGTGAGCCTCAGTCTCAGCATCTTCCCACCTTCTGAAGGTGAGTAAACAACAACCCTATCACAGTCAATCTAAACCCAATACAGCACTTGTAATATTTTTTGATATTGGACACATATATTTCAGGTTGGTTGTGCTCAGCTTGTGTAGCCAGATTCTGACTAAAATACCAAGCCTTAATGTGTTTACTTGTGAGGAATCGACCAAGCTGACCTGAGCTCGATGACGTAAATATAGTCCCAACCTGACCCCAATACAGTTGGTTGGGTCTTGTGGCTTTGGGATGGGTAAAGTCAGCTTGGAAGTAGGCCCTTTGGCCCAACTCATCCATGCCAACAAAGATGCCCATCTGAGCTAGTCCCATCTGCCCACGTTTGGCCCATATCCCTTTAAACCTTTCTTATCCATGTACAACATCTTTTAAATGTACCTGCCTCAACCACTTCTTTACTGGTAATCAGTACTGGGTAACTAGACTCTAGTCTGAAATGCAACATGTTATTTTGCACACACAAAAAGTGCTGGAGGAACTCAGCAGGTCAGGCAGCGTCTATGGAGAGAAATAAACAGTCGACATTTTGGGTCGAGACCCTTCATCAGGACTGGAAAGGAAGAGGGCAGAAGCCAGAATAAGGTGGTCGGGGAGGGGGAGGAGCACACGCTGGCAGGTGATAGGTGAGTTCAGGCGATAGGTGAGTTCAGGTGAGGGGGGAAGATAGGTGTGTGGGGGAGGGGGGAGATGTAAGAAGCTGAGATGATAGGTGATAGGGCTGAAGAAGAAGGAATCCGGCAGGAGAGGGCAGTGGACCATGGAATAAAGGGAAGGAGGTGGGGAGTAGATGGGCAGGTCATGAAGTTGAGGGAAGACAAAGGGGGTGGGGAAGGAGGAAGAAAAAAAGGGGGGAGAAGAGGGGAGGGGTTACTGGAAGTTAGAGAAATCAATGTTGAGGCTGTCAGGTTGGAGACTCCCAAGGCAGAATATGAGGTGTTGTTCCTCCAACCTGCATCTGGCCTCAACATGGCAGTAGAGGAGGCCGTGAATAGACATGTCAGTATGGGAGTGGGATGTGGAATTGAAGTGACTGGCCACCCGGAGGTCCTTGCTTTAGCGGCGGACGGAGTGAAGGTGCTCAATGAAGCAATCACCCAGTTGTTATTTTGCTCCCAGAGATTGTTGATAGATCTATCCATCCAATCAGAGTTGTTGATCCATCCCACCATTGCCATATTAATTGTCTGAGACCTTTGCACCCATTCCTTCATTTACAAAGGGGATATATTGCTAAGAAATATTTTGCTGCACAACATTTTGTACATCAAAAGGGCTGGGTGAAATGGATTACTAATATTTTGGTATAATGTACGTGTATGTGGAGACAGTGGGGTGCTGTTGGTTAGAGTGAAAAATAGATTGATAAATTCGAAGACGTGTAGCCCACAGAGTCAATGGCCTTACAGCGAAATTTTGTAATTCGTAAATCGAGGAAAATCTGTATCAATATCGTACATTTATTTCATAAGTTTACGGTTCACCGCATCATAACTGAGGCTGTAAAAGAGGGCAATAAAGAAAGTCAAGCAACTGTGATGAGGTGACATGAGGGTTGAGTTTTAGAAAGTACATAATCAAGGGCTCCTACACTTAAATCAATAAAAGTTTAACAAGTGTATGACTGTAAGTTCTTCAGTCCTTTTATCTTTTCCATTGGAAATATAATTGATCATGACAAGCCTTGATAAAACATGCTCCGCTGTATTTGAGTATGTTCTCTGCATAACTTCTGTGTGGGAGATTCACTGCAATTATTAATACACTGCAAGGAACTGCTGCCCTAATTTCCAAACAACAGTGCCAACCGCCCAAGGGCAAACGATGCCATTAATTCAGAGAGGCAACAAGTGGAGTAAACTGCTGATGAGCAGGCAGGTATCTGATGTCCTTGGCAGTCCTTGGTCTGAAAGCTGGTGACCCAAGCTGGAAAGGTATGGCAGAATTGAAGCTGCATTGAAACACTGAACAATGCTTCACTCCGTTGTAACATCTGTTCAATGCAGCAGATCCTGTGATACTTCGAGCTCCACAGATATTAAATAAAAGGAAACTAATTGTTGATATAAAAACAGAAGATTTTGGAACTAATCGGCAGATCAGAGAGAACCCATGAGAACAGAAACAGTTAATGTTTCGTGTCTGAGACCCTTCAACAGAACTGGGAAAGAGAGAAATGAGTTAGTTTAGGTAGCAGAGAAGGTGAGGGAGGGAATAGGTGAAGCAAAGGGAATACCTCTGATAGGGTGAGACTGGATGTCCTAATGCTGCTGTTAAGGGGTGATTAAGATCAGTTTAAGCTTCTTTGTGTAATGTGTTGCTGATAGTAAAGCTGTGGGACATGCATCTATGATAAAAAAAAAACTGAGCCAAAATAATGACAGCCAAAAATGGTCAGTTCTCATAAACAGAGAGAAAGAGTTATCTAATTGGGAGAATCTGATATTGAGTCCTGCAGGTTAATTGTTGATGTTTGTGTGAAGGTTTAGTAATGATTCCTGTTCCATTGATTTTCCTTTCCAAGAATATTTTCATTTTATACCAGCCATTTTTGCACTCCTTTGTAGGGTGGTCAATGGTTGCCATGCTATCTATGTGGAGAAATGACCTGATACCAGTTGGAAATGATACCACAGGAAATGAAGCCTCAGTTTAGAGGAATTATTTGGTGTTGCAGATATCTGTCAGCATTTATGAGACAAGAATGTGATTTACTTTACTCTGCACATGGTAATGCATGAAGTTAGATGATGCATGCTACAGAAATATGACCTTGTTTGAGTATAAATGTAGCCAGAGCTGTTTGTTTACTTCTATCCATTTTCTGTGATAATCTCAATTGAAAAAATGTATTGAATATTTAACATGAATAATGTTTCATGAACCCTTCATTCACAGGCCATGCATGTATGATGTCCACCAAAACCATCTTTAGGAGATCCAAGCTACTCTAAAGTTTGAGCATCATTCAGATTCATCTATTAGACTGTGGGCACCAAGCATGGGTGCTGGCTGGCAGGTAGGTCCTGTTGGGGGTCGGGGGAGATATTTGGTGAGGGAAATCCAATGCTTATAGATCCAGGAAGGTGAAAGCACCATCACTAATGGTGGAGTGATCTAATCGTGAAGAGCAACCACTGAAATCAATAGATCCCAACGCTGGTTGATATTGGTGGCACGTCTTCTTGTGTGTGATTGGTGATCACCAGTAATGTAAATTTCATCCCCAGTGTCTGTCAGTTGAAAAATATAATGTAGAACTACAATCAGCATCTACCATCCACAACAGAACTTAAGATCTAAAGTCTCTGTTCATATCATTGACTCACCTCCAGCTGTTCCAGCTGAGATCTGTGAGTGCCACAACCTGACAGTAACTGCCACAGCTTTCCCATCAGCACACTGTCTTTTTCCCGAGCGTGGAGATTAGCTAGAAGGACATGTCTATTACAATGTCAGAGCCCATCTGTTTTTGTGACACATTTAATACTATTTAATCAAGGGAGGTCAATAGAGTCAAGATACTGATCTAATTGAATGATAGAACAGGTCTGTTTGGTTGGATTTCCTTCCCCTGTCCCAGCCCTAAAGAGATGGTAACATAATGGTTAAACCACGGGATTACCACCCTGAGGTCCGGCTAAGGATCTGAAAATTTGAATTCAAGTGATAAAATGGACCTGGAATACAACGCTAATATCAGTAATAATGACCAAAAAATTATTAAATTGTCAGTAAAATCCATTTGGTTCCTCCATGTTTTTCAGGGAATGTATTCTGTAAATCTTACCCAGTCCAGCCTGTATGTGACTCCAAACCCACAAAAAACTGGTTGACTTTTAATTGCCCTCTGCAGTGGGCCAGCAATTCAGGGACAATTAGGAATGGATAATAGTTGCTGACCTTGGTAAAGACACACCATGTCCCATAAATGAATGAATGGTGGCTTTGGCAGATACCACACATGCATTATCATCTTCACATCCAATGCTTAAAATAATCTCTGACATAACAGAGACTGAAAACTGTCTTTTGTTTTATAAATAACATGGTTTGGTTAACATGTGATATCATAAAATTTCCATGATCTGCATTGTGCTGTTTTATACTTCAGAAAAGGAGGCTTCGCAAGTGATATTCAGTGAGAAGCTCTGGACAGTTTTTCTCCAAGTTTTTGGTCTCTGTGGCAATCAAAGGCCCAGCCAAGATGGTGAGCAAGTGACCTTTCTCCCAGTGTTGGCTATATGAACACACACGAGATATGAGTTCAGGGAGGCTCACTCTAATTTATGCCTGGTGAATACGAGGAAGTACTTTCCTTGATCACAATCCATTTAAAAAGAGCTGAAGTGATCCTTTGAGAAACTGCTGGGCTAAGCTGTTTGTTGCCAGTAAATGCTATGCTGGGTTAGATTTAGACACACAGCCCTCCTGTTTCAAAACTACTCAGAGATGGCAAGTTCCAGGGCTGTTTTACTTTGCAACCACTGAACTTTAATGGACCAAACTGGACAGAGAGCCGGGTTTCAGTAATAACAAACAAAACGCTGGAGGAACTCAGCGGGTCAGGCAGCATGGACTGGATGAAGGGTCTCAACCCGAAACATCAACTGTCCATTTCCCTCCACAGATGTTACTTGACCTGCTGAGTTCTTCCAGCATTTTGTTTGTTGCTCCTGATTCAGGCATCGGTAGTCTTTGTGTGTCTCAAGATGGGTTTCTGTGTTTTGTTACCATCATTTTCACAATTCTCTGTCTCTGATAAGAGAAATTAAAGTTAATGATCTTATTTTGGTGGGAATACTATCACTTAAATTTCCATTTTGTAAATAAGGAATCCATTTTGTAATATGACCCTAATGATAAATGCCTGAAGAACTTTGCCAACAGTGCAATCTTCACAGAGGTCGCAAACAGCTTGCACTTGAAGCTAAACGACAGAATGATTACATTTAGATAATGACTCTCTTATGATTATTGCACACTGAGGGACCAACTTATCTGGAATGTAGCCATAATAGAGTGCATGCTATGCCTTGCTAAAACTTAAAACACTGGCCTGGGAGCATGGCAGATGTTTAGAGAGTTTAGAATATCTTGATAGAGATAGGGAGAACTGGTATAGAGTTCATTGAGGTCATGTGAAATTATGCAATCAGAAAGATATGGGAATTAAGAAATTTTAATGTAAGGTTTGAAGGTGAAGTAGAAACTGTGGTAGAAATTCATCTCCTCTTTTATGTGCCAAATTCACAAAGTAGTAACACATGCAAAATGAACTCTACTCCTGAAATTCAGTTGCATCGTCTTCGATGGAATTAAATTTCAAAAGCAGAGTTTGATGTGTCTAAGTTTTTAAAAGTTCTTTTTTGGGCTATCACGCAGTTAATATAATTGTTTATGTTTTGTTGATGGGTGTCATTAGCGAGGCCAGCAGTTATTGCCCTTCCCTAATTGCTCTTGAGAAGATGATGGGGATCTGCCTTCTTGAGTTGTCGCAGCTTTTCAGGTGAAAATCCTCCCACAGGAGCGCTGGATGGAAATTCCAGGGTTTAAACACTGCCGTGATGAAAGGACTGGCGACGTAGCTCCAAGTCAGGAGGGTGTGCCACTGGGAGAGGGACCTGCAGGCGGTGGTGTTCCAAGGTTCATCTTGCTCCAACATTGCCCGTTTTGCATATGCAATGGAAGATGAATTTTACAGAATGTTGACTGTTGTGTGTGATCTTCTGTTGCAAAGCACTGATGTGATGTTCATATGTTCCCCAAACTCTCAGGAAACCTACAACTGACTCCTGCATCTCAAAATCTCATTTCTTTCTCAAATCTCAGTCAGAATTTATTTTAGCCAATGCTATTGAACAGGTATTGGAATGGCTGCTCATTATACTTACTGCCTGATATTTCATTCCACTAACTGTAGTGAAACTCAGTGATGTACACTGGTTGGCTGCAGTAATGCTTCTTATTTAGGCTGCTGTGCAATGTGAATTTCTAACCCTTTTAAGGATGGAAGATTGTGGGAAATGCATTGAATCACCCTGCGGTTGTAATTACTGGAGTTTCCCAGAGCACCATTCTCTAGCTCAAATTTAGGTGGTACAGTAGCGCAGCTGGTAGAGCTGCTGTCTCACAGCTTGAGCAACATAGGTTCGATCCTGACCTCTGGTGCTGTATGCGCAGAGTTTGCATGTTCTCCCTGTGACCACGTGTGTTTTCCCTGAGTGACCTGGTTTCCTCCCACATCCCAAAGACATGCGGGTAATCGGTCACTGTAAATTGCCCCTCGTGTGGGTGAGTGGTGGAACCTAAGGGGAGAATAGGTTGCAGGGAAAATGAGTAGGGGGACAGGATTTCCCTGTGAGCGTCATAGACCTTGATGGGCTGAAATGGGCCCTTCTGCATCAAATGGAAATATGGAATCCATCTGTTCAGAAACAATCCAACCAGCTAAAGGTCCTCACAGACCTCCTGTTACACCTCCTTCCAATACCAGAACGTCCTTCCATTAATTTCTCCCCCATAAGCCTTCCTAGCTAGTTTATAAATAACGACTGCAGCCTCAGTCTTACAAATTCAGTTCATTTTTGGGTTAGCTACTTGAGTCAATTGCCTTTTAGGAATAGAACATTGTGGGAAATGCTTTGTTTTCACCCTGCTATTGTTTTTACTGGAATTTATATTGCATTCTTCATAGTACATGGTACATGATATATAGTACATACAGTACAGAAACAGGCCTCTCAGCCTACCAAGTCCATGGCGCCAGTCAAGCATCCATTTACACTTTACATTTTATTCTTCCCACATTCCCATTAACTCCCTGCAGATTCTACCACTCACCTACACACTGGGAACAATTTACAGTGGCCATTTAACCTACCAACCCACATGTCTTTGGGATGTGGAATTCATACAGTCACAGGGAGAATGTACAAACTCTACACAGGCAGCACTAGAGGTCAGAATCGAACCTGGGTCACTGGAATTCCCCTAGCTCCACCACTGTTTTGCTTAAACTATGATTCTCTAACATTAAGTTGGCTAAAGGCAAACAAACTGAGGCAGCAGGTTTGGGGGAGGGGTTGGTACAGAATGGGGTGAGGTATTACATTTTTAACAGATACAGTCTTCTCACAGGCCCCATTTGCTGTATGGTTTTCCGGTATTAAGTTGTGTTAAATTAAAATACTGGTGAGGAATTATAGTGTGGTGTAATGGATTCAAGGCTTCTGGTGTTACTGAACCGATGTTATACATTTCTCTCTGCTCAGTCCAGGTTCAGGTCTACGTCCAGAAATGGTGGTGAGGGTGGGGGGGTTGGGGGTGTGAGGGAGGGGTAGTTGATGGGCCAGCTGAGCATGGATTTATGAAGGGGAAATCATGTTTGACAAATCTATTGGAATTTTTGGAGATTTCAATGACCAGAATGGACAAAGGCAAGCCTGTGGATATGGTGTATCTGCACCTTCTGAAGGTCTTTGATAAGATACCACATGAGAGATTAAACAAAATTAAAGCATGGGTACTGGGGCAACAGACTCACTTGGATTGAGGATTGGTTAACAGAGAGAAAACTGAGAGTAGGAATAAGTGAGCCATTTTCAGGAAAACAGGTAAGCCTGGGTGTCACAGGGAAAAGATCCAGGGTTGGAGGGGAGGGTCAAGGTTCAGAGAATGGCCATCAAGGCAATTTGAAGATGGTATTAGATCAGTAGAAAAAACTTATAATATTGCCAAAAAAAGAGTAGTAGGCCAAAGGATTGAGAAAATTTCAAAACTGGGCAAAGGAATTTGAAGACATTGATGGGGAAAGAGGGATTAGAGTCAACAATAGGCTGGCAGGAGAGAGAAACAGACAGTTAGGTCTTCTATAGGTATGTAAACAGAAAAAGATCAATGAACATTACCGTGGCTCCCTTATGGATTGAATCAGGAGAAGGTGTATTGGGGAATAAGGAAATGGTAGAGAAATTGAACACATGATTTGAGTCCGTCCTCATGGAAGAAGTTGCAGAAATGCGTACTAGCAAGAAAAAAGTACTGGCAAAGTGAATGAGTCTAAAAGACAGTAAAGCTTCAGGATTGGATGACTGGTCTCCTAGGGGTTTGAAGGAGGTGACTAGAGATGTATTGGTTTCAAAATTTCATAACTCCTAGAATGGTTCCCATAAATTGGAAAGTAGAAAATGTGACTGGACAATTTAAGGAAGGAGGGAGAGAGGAAACAGAGGACCACAGGACAGTTAGCCCAGCACCAGGGAAAATGCTGCGACTGAATATTAAGGAAGCGGTAACAGGGTGCTTCGAGAATAATAATAGGATTGGGGAGAGCCCACATGGATTTGTGAATGGGAAATAATGTTTGACAAATCCACTGGAATCTCTGGAGATTTTAATGAGCAGAATGGATAAAGGTGATGCTGTGGATATGGTGAATCTGCACCTTCAGAAGGTCTTTGGTAAGATACCACACCAGAGATTATTAAACAAAATTAAAGCATGGGTATTGGGCCTATAGACTCACTTGGATTGAGGATTGGTTAACAGACAGAAAACCGAGAATCGGAATAAATGGGCCATTTTCAGGTTGACAGGTGCAACAAGTCCTGGTTCTGAGGCTCTACTTGTTCACAATCTGTACCAATGATTTGGATGAAGGGATTATGCCATTCATCCAAGTTTTCTGATTGTACAGTGGTAGGCAGCAGTGTGGGCTGTGAGGAGGATGCAGAGAGGCTTCAAGGGGGACATAGGCAGGCTGTGTAAATGGGCACAGACATGGTAAGTGGAATGTAATGTGGAAAAATACGGGGCCATTTACTTTGGTGAAAAGAATAGAAAGACTATTATTTTATATGTAAGATTGAAATGTGTTGGTGTTCAGAGAGACCTGCTTGTCCTTGCATTTGAAATGCTAAAAGTTAACGTGCAGGTTTAGTATGTAGTTAGGAAGGCAAAATATATGCTGGCATTTTTTGCAAGAGGATTTGAGTCGAAGAGTAGAGACACCTTGCTTCAATTATATGGAGCCTTAGTGAGATCACATCTGGGATGTTTTATACAGGTCTGGACTCCTTAGTTAAGGAAAGATAAACTGGTGATACTGGGAGTGCAGTCATCAGATTGATTCCTGGGCTGATGGGTCTGCTGTACATGAAGAGATTAAGTAAACTAAGTCGGTCCTCTCTTCAGTTTATAAAGATGAGATGGCATCTCTTTGAAATCTATGGAATTCTTCAGGGGTTTGACAGGGCTGATGTGGAGCTGGTGTTTTTTTTTGGCTGTGGACCCCCCTGGCACCGGGCTAAAAGATCAGCCATGATCTTACTGAAAGGCAGAGCAGGCACAATGGGCTGAATGGCCTACTCCTGCTTCTATTTCTAATGTCTTATTTATGGGGTGTTCAAGATTGACCGATGTGTCTGGGTATTGGTGGATGGCAGGATCAGCAATGGGTGGGAAGTGAAAGGATTGTTGTTGTGGGTGAGGTCAGGAGCGTGGGTATCTAGGAGAAGGATTAGTAGCGAGTGGATAAGATTGGTAGTTATGCAGTGATGATGGTAGTTAGGAAGGTATGACTGGTGGTCAGGATAGTGAGTAGTTAGGGGGATGTGATCAGAAGTCCAAACTATGGTAGTTGGAAGCTGGGATGAGTAGTTGGGGGGCAGGCAGGGTCACTGGAGTTGGAGTGGCGTTAATGCTCAGGGGTCTATTGTTGGGGGCTGGAAGACAGGAACAGGCAAGGGTCACAAGCTAGGGGAAGAAGTGGCAGTCAGTCCAAGGGTATTGGGGACAGGATGGGTGACCCAAAGGAAAGTGATTTGAGAACCTACCTTAAAGAGTCCTACCTGAGTCAGATGCTTTCGACTGGCCAGGGTTCTACTCAACCAGGTTGTCTTGAAATCACACTCAGAGAGAACGTCCAGAATACACCACCCCAGAAATGCCATTTCACTTTCTTCTGCACTCATGCAGTTCCAAGACTCAGGGAGATTATCACAATTCAGGACAAGGCAGTCCGCTTGCTCAGCACCCCATCCATTACCACAAACATTCACTCCCTCTGCTGCCACGACATTGTGACTGCAGTGTGAACCATCTACGAAATGTACTGCAGTTACTCTCTGAGGCTGCTCCAAACATGCAGCCTCTTCCACCTAGAAGCACAAGGGCAGGAGACACAAGGGAACACCCCCATCTACAAGTCCCACTCTTGGTCACATGCCATCCTGACTTGGAAATATATCACCATCCTCCACTCCCGTGGGTCTTAATACTGGAATCCTCAGACTAACAGCACTCCAGGTGTACCATCATCAGAAGGACTTCAGCAAATTGAGAAGGTGCCCCACCACCTTTCCAAGGGCAAAGGAGGATGTGCAATAAATGCTGGCTTTGCCAGTGATGCCAGATCCTGTAAAGGAATAAAGTGGGAAGTCCCACTGAGGACTCTTCGGGAGGGAACCAGATCCAGCTGCATACTGCCCCACTTTCCACCCTTGCCAATCCCTTCCTGCAACATCTATGGTTGAAGCACTTGCCCCATTTCCCAAGGAAATTTGGAACCCTTAATTCTCCATTAATAGCCCAAACTTTGAGGTTCAGCATTGTTGAAGAAAAATGCAATTTTCAGTTCAGTCTTATTTTGCAGATAAAAATAAAGGTGTCATTTGTGGAAGACCAGCATTTGATTTATTAAACTTGAAATATTACAGTTTCATCCAAGTGTTCACTCATCTGTGCCATGAGGCCCTTTGCAGTGTATTGATGGATTGGTCGTACCCAGCATTGACAGAAAAATAGCTATTACCAAAATACCTTTCAACAGTTACTCTATCTTCAAGCATCAGATAAGTGACGGCCCATTGAAAACAATGTGAGATTTGTTCTCAGACCAAACGGAGGTATGTGGTCACATGACTCCACACAGTTAACAACATTCAGACACAATAACTTGGCCTCACGTGTTGAAGTTGGAGACCAGTAAAATGATATTCACAGTGGGAAGTCTGGGGTCACAAAGATGATATTCACAGTGTTTATTTCAATTTCACATTGAGGAGATTGCGGGTAAATCTGTGGTTGTGGGAGGGCATTTTCGTAAACACAATTGAAGAGAAAATGTAAAAATTGAAGGGGCAGGACTATGTCCATATTTAAGACATACAGTTCTTTTTGTAAGTTTCATACAAGAGCAACATTAAATTGAAGAATGTTATGAATCCAATTACTTTCTACATGAAACTAATAATCGGTTCATTTCTTGTAGTATATTTATACAGATACTGGAAGATGTCCCTTACTAAATATCAACAGTGGAGATCACATAGAAAAATTATTCTGCCAAAACAAAATTCTTCAAAGGTCAAAATCTCAGCCAGTAAATGACAAAACATTAGAAGCTGCGTGTTAATGAAGTATTTAGAAATTACATTCTCACTGAATTTCTGCCTTCAACCATGCAAGAACTGGGGAGCCAATTGGTATGTAACTTTCTCCAGAACGTCAGAGACCTGTGCACTCTTGTGATATTTTCATATGGTTAGGCAGACAATATGACAGCTGTTCCCAGCAAGTCAACACTCCTCCTCACAGGGAGGCAGGCAAGTAGAAACTCTTAAAAGTCATCAAGCTGGTAACAGCTGGAAGACCAAACTGCACTAATAAAATTGAAAGCAAAAAAAAAGCTACAGATGCTGGAAACCAGAAATGAGAATGGAAAATGCTGGAGGTACTCAGCAGGTCAGGCAGCACCTGTAGGGACAGAAAGATAGTTAACGTTTCAGGTCAATGTCCTTTCAGAAATGGGAAAGTAAGAAAGACCAATGGGTTTTAAGTGGCAGAGAAAGGGAGGGGTAGAGAGAACAAAGGGAACGTTTGTAGCCGCAAACGATCTGCTGGAGGAACTCAGCGGGTCGAGTAGCATCTGTGGGGGGAAAGGAACTGTCGATGTTTCAGGTCGAGACCCTGCATCAGGATAGGCTACGGGGAATGTCAGTGATAGAGTGGAGACCAAGAGAACCAAGAGACACAAAGAGCTGTTGGTGCTGTCTAAGAGAGGGTGATGAATACTTGTCAGTCTGGAAAAGTGTAAACAGAGGAGATAAATGTGAGAAAGAAAACATTGCTGGAACACTGTGAGATGCAGAACATAGCAGTTGCTGGAAGCCTGAAATAAAACAGAGTGGTTGAGATGCATTCCTCACCCTCTCTTCGTCCGAACTGATGGCGTTTATGTCACCTGGACAACCTTGGTCTCCACTCTACCAGACATTCCCTCTGTCACGCCACCCCTCTCCCTCTCTGCAACTTAAAACATGCTTGTTTTCCAGTTCTGTTGAAGGATCATTGACCTGAAACACTATCTCTGTTCCTCTCCTCACAGACATTGCCTGACCTGCCAAGTGACTCCAGCATTTTCTGTTTTTTCATTGTACAATTAAAATGTTCTTTTGGCAGAATGTACATATTATATCCTTGATATCCTCTCTACTGACTTGGAATATCTGGACTAACTTCCAAACCTTAATATTTGAATTAAAACAGTGTCCACAAAAAAAAACCTGTGATCTGATTCAGATTCAGTTTTGATGTGCCTACACATCTATTACTGCATGTCAAATACAAATCATTATCTAAAGGGTTCTGCTATATAAATGTGTGTGTCCCTTTCAAATAAGCAGGCATTCAGGTACTATTTTTGTTCAGTCATGGGATATGGACATCACTGGTGAGACTAGCAATTATAGTCAGACTCACAATGAGATTCAGACTAATTTCTCTGGATCCATGCAACTGGATATCAGCTTAATTTACCACCATTCTACCTATATAATGTACCTCTATGAGGCAAGTTTTAAAAAATATTTAACATTAAAACATAAACTCTGAAATTTGCAAAAACCTAAAAGGCATGAATAACACAAAACATATATCAACATTTTAAGTAAAGAATTCGCTTGGAATATTATTAGGATCTTTTAAATAGAATTTATTAAAAACAGCGGTAATCTAGTAATCTAACTGTTTGGAACATATTTGATGTCACCTTTCACCATTATTTTCTTGTTAAGTCTATGAGGGAAGGTGTCACAGACTCAGTACACATGGACAGTGTGCTCATTATTCCAATAATACATTAATCCCCTGAAATACTTCAGATAATATTCCATGCCTTCCACTTCCAGCCTTTACAAGTGGCCTTGATATTTCTGGAGCTCCCAGGATGATGGATGACGATAACTGATGGATGAAGGTCCAGTAGAGAAAAAGTCAGCGATAATACTGGACTTCTTGGTATTGCCATCAAGTTGCCCCTTGAAATCTCTATCAAGAAAGTACTCTTAGCTGCAGTGGGGCTGACATTTCATATCCTCAATGTTATTGACCCAAACTAGGGTTATTGAACTGGGGCCATGCTTGTGCTATGAATTCACACTTCTTTCCTTGGACTGCAGCAAGTCTGGTGCTGCTGATTTTTCATCAACCATTTTGGTTTCAGAGAGTTTCTTTTTTCAGATTTTTGTTCCTTTTCCTATAAAAAAAACGCCCTTGCACAGAATACCTTTGCTAATGACTGACATTTTAAAGAACTCACAAAAATATTGTGCAAAAAAGACTGGTAACCCATGGTTCCACCGAACTCTACACACATCTACATCAGCTCTGTAATAGTCTTTGTTACTGAAACCATATTTTCTTAATATGATGTTCATCTAAATATATTTGCAGTATAAAACTGCTGATTCTAGATGTTAAAGCAAGAGGCAGATTTCTGCCATGCATAACTTATAATGTTCACATTTATGACTGCATAGTTCCCTTTTATTTTCCAAAATGTCTATAATGTTTTGAACCCTGAAGTCAATACGGTGCAAAAAGAAATGGTGTATGCGTTGCCCTCAGAGGGCCTGGAGTGGCTCTGAAGAAGGCTGGTCCAAGAAATGGAGTCTGGAAGAGTGTGGTCGGTCGAAGAGTGAGATTTGGCATAGCACAGACAGCGGCTGCTGTTAGAGGATTTGGTAAGAAACCGGTTGCTATTGGTTTTGTGAGATGCTTCTGAAAAGCCATCTTTGTCTGAAGAAAGAGAAAATAACATAAAACTGATTATGATGTTCCAACCACTCTGGATCATAATTCACCACTTATGATTCTCAGCCTGAAATCTACCACCTCTTATCCAAAAGCAAAATTCTGCAGATGCAGGACATCTGAAATAAATCAGAAGACTCTGGAAATACTCAACATCTGTGGAGAGGGAAACCATTTCCGGTCAATGACCTTTCATTAGCTTTGTACAGAAAATAAAAGATCATTGAACTGGAATGTTAATTCTATTTCTCTCTCTATAGATGCTGCCTGACCTGCTGAGTAATTCTAGCATTTTCTGTTTTATTACTTTAGCTCCTTGTTTATAAAATCTTTTGTAAATAGTTGTTTATTAATTAATTAATCTTGGTTATAGCATTTCATATGTCGGTAACAACATTTTTGTACACTTTAGGAAAAAGGAGAGAGAAGTGGATAAGACAGATGATCAACTATGATCTTACTGTAAAGTACAGCAGTATAGAGGGGTTGAATGGTGTCCCACTGATTCTTTATAATACAATTCTTGAGTTAAAAATATCTGGCCACCAGTGAAGGATAACATATTCCTTAACCTATGGGATTTCAGTATTTGAAATATATATTCTTATAAGGCATTTTCAAATCAGGCATATTATTTATTTATTTTAATCGTACTTTGTATTCAGATCTTTATAGCATCTCTCTTGAAGGCTTGCCATATTTGTTCTGTATCAAGCAGGCTTCTATTGTAGCTTTGAAGTGCAACTTTATTAAGATTATCAGTAAATCCCAACATCAAAGGCATTTTCTTGTCTGAGACATAGATTTGTGTGGCAGTTCTTCTGTTGGGTGCCCGATTGTGAGATAGTAACAGTCCCATCGACGTGGAGGTCACTTGGGAACAGGAGGATGAAGCCGGTCAACTGGAAGTTCTACTGAAAGGACTCTCTCAGAATTTCTGCTGAACCTACATTATGAATAAGGTAACCGGCACTTTGTGAACGTCCCACATTTACGTGTTGTTTTATTTCACTTGTGTTTCCCTTCTCATAAATTTGGAGTTTAATAAATGAAAGTTTTGTTTCAATTGTTTTGGTTTGTAAAGTCTGTGTTTAATATTCTACCAAGTGATGGTGGCGGAGGAACCGAGAGAGATTGTTGCAATGAAAGCCTGTTAACCTTCCCTCTGAGAAATCTCATGGTGCGGTCAAAATGGAACTTTCTGCATTTGGCCTCTTTCACAGGGGGACTTCACAGAGAAATAGTTCTAAACATAGGTAGGTTAATTGGCCACTGTAAATTTCTCCACGAGGTTAGTGTATTGACATCTTCGGTGATGTTAACTTCCCCTGGTGCAATCTGGGGAGAGTTGATGGGAATATGCGGAGAGCAAAATGGGGTTAGTGAAAGGTTAGTTTAAATGGGTGCTTGATGTTTGGTGGGGGAAAGGGAAAGGGTTCTCCTTGAGTCCTTACCTGTCAAACAAGCAATTTGATTGTATAATAGTGCAAATGTGTCATAATAATTTTTGCCTGCAACGCTGTGACATTGCAAGCTCCCACTGACTGGGGCTGATATGTCTCGTGACAGCACTCAGTTTCTGGGGAAGAGCATTTAACTTGGAGAATGGGCTAAGCTTATATTGGTGCTTCTGTGGAAGCAGCAGTTCAGAGGGCAATAAACCTGACAGTCATTACTGCCCTTCAGAGATGTCAACAATCAAGGTCAGACTCTAGTACTCACCGCCAGCACTGCAGTCTGTTGGAGCTTGGCATAGGGACTGTATTTGGGCTTGGATGTCTTTCCTGTAAGCCTCTCCTTATGTCTTCTGCTGGTCATATGCTGCATTGGAATGCAAACAGATTTAAAGATAAACAGTGCTTGAAAGGTAGACTCTGTTCAGTTATTTTAGTGAAAGCTCTGGTTTATATTGTCAGCCCGTTGACTTCTAGCTATATTGGTGCTTTGCCATAATCTTAAAATCTGTTAAACAGATCTCATATTGAGTCATAATGTGTTCACATTAAGGGTAATACAGTAACTAACAGAAACACTCGGGACAAGCCACCATTTAAGAAAAATAATTGTATTGCTTACTGGATGCTATGTGCAATCTCACTTCATTCTGTAATTTCATTCAGAGTTGTTACCAACACTAAGCCCAAGATCGTGCATTGCCTGACCAGTGTCTGTCAGTTGGATTGCAACAGTAGATTTCCTGAGTCTTTTTTTTACGTTTTTTGACTGCTTGCTCCCATCTCTCAATCTGTTCCTCAGAAGTTCTCTCACTCAGAACTTCAATTATCACAGTTTTTTTTTCACAAGATCACAAGACAAAGGAGCAGAAGTAGGCCATACGGCCCATCGAGTCCGCTCCGCCACTTCACCATGAGCTAAACTGTTCTCCCATCTAGCCCCAATTCCTGGCCTTTTTCCCATATCCCTTGATCCCCTGACTAATTAGATATCTGTCAATCTCTGCCTTAAACACCCCCAATGATCGGGCCTCCACAGCTGTATGTGGCAACAAATTCCATAAATCCATGACCCTCTGGCTAAAGAAATTTCTCCGCATCTCTGTTCTAAATGGGTCCCCTCTAATTCTAAGACTGTGCTCTGTTGTCCTGGACTCACCCACCATGGGAAACAACTTAGCCACACTACTCTGTCCAGTCCTTTCAATATTTGAAATGTTTCTCTGAGGTCCCCTCTCATTCTTCTGTACTCCAATGAATACAGTCCAACAGCCGATTTTACTGAGGAGATCCCTCAGCACTTAAGCCTTTGTGGAGTGGAAAGTACAGAAGAATCTGTTTCTGTTTTCTTCCAGAAACCCTGGTGTAAATAACATTTGAAATGGGAGCAGCAGAGTGCCGTTCAATCCTCTGCATTGCAACTGCCTCTTTGAATGGTAGTTTCTCAGCTGTAAGTTGTCAGAACTCCTGTCTGTCCAGTTATGGAAGAGCAGAAATCTCTTCCAACTTCCTTCAAAGCCTACCCCTCTGTCTTTGATCCCTGCCACAAACTCCATTCCTCAGCCACTAACTCCATTTCTCTCACTGTGTACAACCCTGGTTGGATTCTCACATCTACACACACTGACTTTTAGACTACATACATGCATGTCTCTAAGACCGCCTATTTCCACCACTTTAACTTTGCCTCATTCTACCTCTATCCGAACTCCTGTTGCTGAAACTCTAAAGATCAATCAGAGTAAGGAATATTGTCTCCCAACAGGCAGACAAACATTCCTTGGAATGTAGGAGACTGAGGGGTGACCTGATAGAGGTGTATAAAATCATAGAGAGGGGCATAGATATGGTGAATGCATACAGTCTTTTTCTCAGGAAAAGGATTCAAAAACTAGAGGGCATAGGTCAACCTCACAATCTACCTCATTATGACCTTGCACCTTATTGTCTGCCTGCACTGCACTTTCTCTGTAACTGTAACACTTTATTCTGCATTCTGTTTTTGTTTTACCTTGTACGACCTCTATGCACTGTGTAATGAATTGATCTGTATGAACGGTATGCAAGACCAGTTTTTCACTGTACCTCAGTACATGTGACAATAATAAAGCAATTTACCAATTTAAGGTGAGAGGGGAAAGATTTCAAGGGACCTGAGGAGCAACTTCTTCACACAGAGGGTGGTGCTATATGGGACGAGCTGCCAGAGGAAGTGATTGAGGCAGGTACAGTAAGAACATTTAAAAGACATTTGGACAGGTACATGGATAGGAAAGGTTTTAGAGGGACATGGGCCAAGGTAAATGGGACTATCTTGGATGGGTATATTGGTTGGCATGGACCAGTTGGGCCGAAGGGTCTGTTTCCATGCTGTATTACCCATTACTATATGACAAAACATATCTTTACCTATCCACAGGGAGATAATTTACCTCTCCCTGGCTAAGCTGCAGCGTGATTCAATTCAGGACTCAACACTCAGAAACTGAGCTTATAAGCTCCTTGGCTAGAGGTAGATGAAAGCAGAAGTGGGGAAAGCAGAAATGTAACCCTTCCAGTTAAAGGTTCACCTTGGACACTGTGCAAATAAATACTCAACTGACATTACAGCTAATGTCTGTAAAAAAATTACCTCATCCTGATAATGAACACACTCCTATGAAACCATAGCATCATGGCATAGCTAAGTATTTCAGGAAACCAGATGTATTTATTCTTTGCTGGTAGATGATCATCTTCATGTTTGAAAAATACAGAAAAGTGGTTGTTAGGTGAAGATGCCTGGCTGAACAAGGTTGCCTGTCAGCCTCTATATATTACGTCGGAAGCATCTGAATAAGCAGTCATGGCACTCACTGTATATCATCCTGTTTATACAGCGGTTTCTAAGCATGTATATTTAGGCACTGTTATTGAAGCTTGTGCATTTGGGTTTTATACACTGAACAAAGAAACCAGGCCACGGAGGAATAATGGGCAGCCAGGGAGAAGGGTCAGCGAGTTGTAGTGCTTATCATCTTTAGGGCATGCAACAGAAAGATTTTAAAAGAATTACCAATAGCTTGTAATCTTGTTGCCTTTTTCCTGTAGTGAAACCCCCCTGTGTGGTCTGTGTGAGAAGCTGAGCTAGAAGGTAGAAATTAATGAGATAGATTGCCTGGACCCTGTCACATCCTTGATGGTGGGAGCCAGTTGTCGTGTTTCCTACATTACAATAGTAATAATTCAAAAGTACCTCCTGGGTTTTAAAGGGTTTTGGTACTTCACAGAGAGGTTGTAAGCGGTGATATATATTTCTTTTCCTGCTTTTTTGAAAAAGTGATGGGTGGTCATCAAAGACAAGGTGTCAAAGGAAAGGAATTTTGCACGGGAATCCGTCAAAGAGTCGAAGGGTTTGAGAGATGGGTCTTGAAGGCTCTGTTTTTCTGGGTTGAGAGCTCCAGTATCCTTCTCATCAGTGATGCCTCGGCACATTCAAAATACCTTTTTATATATTTCCAATAATCCCAACAAACAGGTCCAATTTCTTAAAGCTTTGTGGACTTTCCTCTAGCCATGCCATTTGAGGGCCGCCCCAAGAGCCGTCACGTGGAGTGGGATGGGGGAAGAGATGATTCAGGGAATGATGTGGAGAGTCAGAAGATTAGGAAGCAGGATGTAGGGTTGGAATGGATTACAAATGGACAGAGGAGGGTTTGTTGCACTTGGAATTAAGCAAGGGGTATTCCATTTGCTTTCACGTGACCAGTCGTTATAAGAGCCTCAGGGAAAAACACTGTGATGCTGGAGGAACTCAGCAGGCCAGTGTTTTTCATCTAGATTCCAGCATCTGTAGTCCTTTGTTTCTCTGGATCTTCAGGGGGATGTGGGCACCGCTGTCCAGCCGTCAAGAGGTCATCTACTTGGGCTGCTTCAATGTCTTTGAGGTGAAGTTCTTGTAGATGAGTGCCCATTACTGGTCACCAGTACTGATGCCAGTTCCCCATGTCAGCTTAACTGAATTTAAACTCATGAAGGGATTTGAACACTTGCAGCTGAATCCTAACCAATATGTTACTATCCCACACTGTGCCAGGTACTTTACTGACAGCACCTACTTAGTTACTGATTCACAATTACAAAAGGAAGAAAGTAGGTTCTTTGGATGAATGTAGAATATAAACTTGAGATTCTAGCTCCATGTATCACAGGGGGAACAGATGACTCCATAGAACAATACAGCACAATACAGGCCCTTCGGCTCACCATGTTGTGCCAAACTTTAAACCACGCCTAAAACTCACCTGCTTGAGTTGAGTTTCAGAGTTGACGTAGATCTCACAGATATTACAGTGGAAAGCCTTACTCTGGATGCCGATGCTCCCCTTGTTACCAATGCGTTTGGTTTTGTACAATGTCCGTGGGAAGAGTCTCAGTCTGCTCCTTCTGTTGTGACTGTTCTGACCCTGCAGCACCGATTTATGCTTCGACCCTAAAAAATCGGCAAGGTAATGTATCAGCCTCCATTGTTTATAATTACAGTAACACCAGTCACAAATGTTTAGGAATATTTGTGATGAAACAAAATCAATACAGAGAAAACAATGCGTGGGCTACGGTTGCCAAGTGTCCCATATTGCATCGGATAGCCTACGTTTAAATGGGAAATTGGATGCCTATTTGCGATCAGTCTGGGACATACTTCTTCCCTTATAATTTCCCAACTCAGGTATCCAACCTACAAAGGAATTTTGGGCTGGATGGAGTGACCCCTGGACACTATTTTCTTTGGATTCATCTGACAGACACGTTGGCTCAGGATTTTGCACTCAGCTAGCAGGTCTGGACAGAGTGGACGTCGAGAGGATGTTTCCACTGGTAGGAGAGTCCCGATCCGAGGGCACAGCCTCAGAATAAAGGGATGTCCCTTTAGAACTGAGATGGGGAGAAATTTCTTCAGCCAGAGGGTGGTGAATCTGTGGAATTCGTTGCCACAGAGGGCTGTGGAGGCCAGGTTATTGGGTGTGTTTAAGGCAGAGATTGATAGGTTCCTGATTGGTAAAGGGATTAAGGGTTATGGGGAGAAGGCAGGAGAATGGGGTTGAAAAAAAATCAGCCATGATTGAATGGCAGAGCAGACTCAATGGGCTGAAAAGCCTAATTCTGCTCCCATGTCTTATGGTCTAACGCAGGAAATAGAAGCAGGAGGTGGCTGTTCTGCCCTTTGTGCCTGCTCGGACCTTTTGCCTCAGTGCCACTTTCTAGTACCTATCTCAGTTCCTTGAGTCCCTTAATATCTGAAAATTTATGTTTCTCTCTTGAATATACCAAGTAACTGAATGTCCATATCGCTCTAGGGCTCTGACCTCATGATCTACTTTGTTGTGACTTTGCACCTTATTGCACTGCACTTTCTCCGTAGCTGTGACACTTTACTCTGTACTGTTATTGTTTTTACCTGTACTACCTCAATGCACTCTGTACTAACTCAATGTAACTGCACTGTGTAATGAATTGACCTGTACGATCGGTATGCAAGACAAGTTTTTCACTGTACCTCGGTACAAGTGACAATAATAAACCAATACCAATAACAATTCAGCACTCTCTGAATAAGGAAATTTCTTCTCCTATCTGTCCTGAATGACTTATCGTCTCCCGCTTTTCTGGGGCTGCAACACATGACATTAGACTTCCGAGACAGGGGAAGTATAATCCCTGAATCTACCCTGTCAAGTCCCATGAAAACTTTTTATGTTTCAATGAGATCACCTGTCATTCTTTGACAGCAGAGGTCAATGCTGGTTCATCTATCGTCAAAGGGCAATCTCCCCATCCTAGGGTTCATTCTGATGCACCTCTGTTGCACTCCCTCTGTTTCAACATTTCCAACATTTCAGAAGAGGTTTCATCAGGCCTCTGTATAAATGCTGTAGGACTATAACAACAGTTTTGTATTTATAACTTTAGATTATTCAAAATTAGAGATGAGATTTCCTACAGAATACACTGGAATCCATTAATGCTGTCTGCTGATGGGACCTCTACTAAGAGACATTCTGCTTCTAATCATTTTAACAGCTGTAAAAATCCCTTTGTTACTGAGTTAGAGGGTGGAGGTTTCACATAAAAGGAGTGTGGGGAATTTCCTCAGTGGAACGTGATCAGGGGAGGGAGGAATGGGGAGCTGGAGTGATTTCTCTTGATTGACCGCTCTAACTTGAGTGGAAACCTCAGGTAGATGCATGGACAGGTTTTCAGCCAATGTTCTGCCCTACAGTTAGGTTGGTAAAATCCTAAGCCGATTGCCTGTCGATATATCAATGAATGCAAAGGTAGGTGGGATATCATAATCTAATCAAGGAGGGTCAGGATAACTTCATGAAGGGGAGACTGTCTGTCAGATATATTAGAGACAAAAGAGAGACCGCAGATGCTGGAAACCTGGAGCAGTACAAAGGCGCTGGAGGAACTCAGCGGGTCAGGCAGCATCTATGGAGGGAAATGGACAGTTGACGTTTCGGGTTGACACCCTTCATCTGGGGTCCATTTCCCACTTCCCTCCATAGATGCTGCCTGACCCACTGAGTTCCTCCAGAGCCTTTTTGTGTGTTAACAAATTTCTTAGAGGTTTTTTAAGGAAGTCTTGACCAGAATTGATAGAGGGGAACTAGTAGGTGTATTGTATTTGGAATTCCGGAAGGTGTTTGACATGGTGCTTCATAAAAGGGTAAATTACACGACCGTGGTATTGAAGGTTACAAACTGTCATGGAGAGAAGACTGGTTAACAGATAGGAAGAAGCAAGTAGGGACAAAAGGGTCATTTTCAGGTTGGCAACCTGCGAGCAGGGGGGAGCTCACAGGTTGCAGGTCACAGGGAGCAGTGCTGGGATCACAACTGTTCACAGCTTATGCATGACTTGGAGGAAGTGAATGTACAGTAGCCAACTTTGTAGACAACACAAAACGGGACAAGTTGTGAGGAAGGTACAGTTTATAGAAAGGTAGCAATTGGTTAAGTGAGTGGACAAAATGTTGGCAAATGGAGTACAATATGGGAAAATATACAATTGTTCACTTTGGAAGGAAGTACAAAATAAAATAGTTTTATTTATACGGGGAAAACAGCTGCAGCATGAAGGGATTTGGGCATCCTTGTGCACAAAACACAGAAAGCTAGCATACAAATACAACAGGTAGTAGGGAAGGAGAATGGAATGTTGACCCTACTTTTAAGGGGGTTGGAGTATAAAAGCAGAGAACGGTAGCGTAGCGGTTAGCATAATGCCATTATAGCGCCAGCGATTGGGGTTTAATTCCTGCCGCTGTCTTTAAGGAGTTTGCATGTTCCCCCTGTCACTGCGTGGGTTTCCTCCGGGTGCTCCGGCTCCCTCCCACATTCCAAAGAGGTACGGGTTAGTAGGTTAACATGGGTGTAATTGGGTGGCACAGGCTCGTTGGGCCAGAAGGGCCTGTTACCGTGCTGTATAAATAAAGCTTTTTAAAAACTCCTTCTGCAGCTGAACAAAGCACTCGTGGGACCACATCTTGAGTACTGTGAATAATTCTGATCCCCCTATTTTAGGAAAGATTATTTAGTTGGAGGGAGTTCAGAGAAGGTTAGTAAGGATGATCCTGGGTTTGGAATGTTTGTCCTTTGAAGGAAGATTAAACAGTTGGGACTCTAGTGATTGGAGTTTTAGAAGAACAAGTGTTGATCTTATCAAAACGTTTAAGATTCTAGGGGGGCTTAGAATGGGTAAATACTGAGAGGAAGTCTTCTGTCGTGGGAGAACCCAGAACCAGAGGAGATAGTTTCTGAATAAGGAGGGGGTGAGGGGTGCCCATTTAAGGCTGAGATGAGGAACAATATCTTATCTCAAAGGATTGTGAGTCCTTGGAACTCCTTGTCTCAGAGAGGTGTGGGAGCAGAGTCCCTGTGTATGTTTAAGGCAAAGATAGCTAGCCTTTTAATCAGGAAAGGAATCAGGGGTCATGGGGAAAGGGCAGGAAAGTGGATGTTGAATGTTAGATCAGTCGTGATCTTGTTGGATGACGGAATGGGCTCAAGGAGCTGAATTGCCCACTTCTGTCCCCACTTCTTATGGTAGCTCCAAAGTTAATCGGTTTTAATTTTTACAGGGTCGAAGTTGCAGAAATGGGAGCAAACTGGCTGCTATGTTAGTCTACATTGCAACAGTAAACCATCAGCTGTAATGCACATTGGGACACTTTAACATTCTGAAAGCTGCTATATAAAAGCTAGCTCATTAAGTTTTTTTTCAGATCAGGCGGGCAAGAAAGTACTGTATCAAAATATAATGGACAAATGGTTTGAATCACTTTCCTCCACACACCACTTTAATGTGGGTGTTAATCTGCATAATTTATGCCTCTGTTAAAATGGTGGTCACAGAAGCAACAATGAATCTGTTAAGTATGTGTAAAGGGCTATTAACAGAAGTAATTTCTGGCCTTCCCTCTTCTGAGAAATTATTTGTTTTGCGGGACTGAATTTGTTAAACTTATATCAAAATATTCCATCCACCATCCAGTCCAGCGAACCAATGTATTGCTCTGTATCTCACTATTGCTGAGATCAAAGATCTCGGCTGACTCTCCACTGAAGGAGTCCTGGCCTGTTGGAACTATCCTCTTTCAGATGGGATCTTAAAACCAGGACATGTCTGCCTGCCAGGTGGATGTAACAGGTACTATTTCAAACCATCAAAGTGGCAGAAAGTTATCCCTGACGCTCTGCTCAAAATATATTCCTTAATCAACATCATTAACTAAATAACAGATTATCAATTTACTTAGTTTGAATGTGCTTCTTTATATAATTACTTTATATTCAAGTTCTCCACCATATTTTAGGGCTTCCTCCCTGATAATCTCAAGCCCGAAATAGCAAATAGCCTGGGTTTAACTATTTTTGTAATGGGTGCGATAGGTTATGTGACTGTCAACCATATAATGTGCTTCAGTGGAGAACAAGGGATGCGAGAGTTATCTCACTCCTTTGAAATGGACCACTCCAGGGGCACACACTGCCCAACTATTCAACCAGCTGAGAACCACTGGTGTCAACCCAACAACGGCATTTGGTAATTGGTTTATTATTGTCACATATACCAAGGTGCAATGAAAAACTTTGTTTTGCATGCCATCCGTACAGATCATTTCACCACATCAGTACATTGAGGTAGTACAAGGGAAAAGCAATAACAGAATGCAGAATAAAGTGTTACAGTTACAGAGAAAGTGCAGTGTAGGCATCCTGTTGTACAAGAGGTCCATTCAATAGTCTTATAACAGCAGGATAGAAATTGTCCTTAAGCCTGGTGGTACGTGCTTTCAGGCGGAGGCTGATGATAGCGGACCAACCTCTACCACTGACCTGTTGCCTTCTTAAAGGAGAATTTATTGTGACAGGTCAAGGAAGAGGACTAAAATCTGGATTAAAGCAACTTGGTGCCTTTAAGGTAGATTAACACAAGAGGGGAGGAATATAAAGTGATGGTCTGGTGAAATAGGATGGAACGCAAAGCCAACTGAGTTTCACCAGATGAACTGAAAGATTTGTTTCCATCCTACAATTCCTACATGTTGCTACGTAATATGCATCTGAATAAAATTCCTTCCTTTTCCCTCCAGTTAGCAATGGCCACTTACATTTCTTCCAAAATGGCTTCACAAGTGTCAAGCAGTGGGGCCACTCACCATTGTTGTGTGCCTCGAGTTGTGATACGGAGTTCACAGTCACTTTGCAAGCTGCGCAGTACAGATGCTGTTTCATTTTCTCTCCTTCTTTCTCACTCTCAGGGATTGAGCTGACACTGTTGGTGCCTTCACTTCTAATGATCTCTGCGGTGTGCACCAGCGAGGTCTCAATGCCATCCTCAGACCTGCCATTAGTAGCTTCTGAACAGGAGAATGTGGCTGATGTCTTGGTACCAGCAGATTCCATCACAAACATTTTGGATACATGGACCAATGAGGTAGAATCATCTTCAGTTTTCTCCACGGCTGGTGCTGTAGGATAATCCTCTACAAGTCAAACACAATAGGTTGACAGAATATATCACCTTACATCTATCCATAGTTTTTTTTGTCAGAGGAAGTCTGTTCAATTAAATTTCGATTGAATTTTTTTCAACTATTCAGTTAGTTAATGCAAATTGGTTTAGCTTAAATCACTAGATTCCTGAGGGATGGATACAGAGAGTTTGTTTCCCCTGAAGTGGAGGAGGCTCTGGGGTCCTGAATGAGGTATACAAAAGGGGCATAGATTGGGTAGGTAGTAGGGAACTTTTCCTCACAGCACAGATATCTAAGACCAAAGGCCAGAGGTTTAAATTAACGGGTGGGTGGTTTAGAGAGGATATGAGGAAGAATTCTTTCACCCAGAGGGTGGTTAGAATTTGAAACACTCTGCCTGAGAGAGTGGGGAGGCAGAGCCAACTTTTAACAAGAATCTGGACAAGCACTTGAACTGCCAAGACATAAAGGCTACATATCAAGTGCTGTAAGTGAGATTAGTATAGGTAGGTACTTGATGGTCAGCATGGATATGGTGGGAAGAAGGGACTGTTTCTGTGCTGTACAACTCAATGACTTTATAGTAAATGCATTAGATGTGATCTTCCACAATTCCCAGAGTTGGAAAGCTTCCAGCTACTCAAGAAAAGGAGAGAGAAAGCAAGAAAATAATGGCATCCATTACCAAGGAGGTGATATCAGAGCACTTAGAAACACACAAGGCAGTGTCAACATGGCTTCATGAAAGGAAAATTGTGACTTAGCATATTTTTCCAACAGTTCTTGAGGTTATAACTAGCAGGACGGATAACGGGAGTTAGTAGATGCAGTATATTTGGATTTCCAAAGGCATTCAATAAAGAGCTATCTAAGATTACTGCATAAGATAAGGGCTCATGGGTTTGAAGGTCATATATAGGAAGGATGAAGGATTGATTTTCTAGGAATAAACAGGACATTTTTGCCAAGCTTGTGGAGTCCCTGATGGATCAGTGCTGAGACCTCGGCTACTTATAGTCTAATATAACGACAGATAAAGTGATGGAATGCAATGTATCCAAGTTTGCTGAGCTGCAAAGATATGTGGGACAGGAAGGCGGGAGGAGGACCTGTAAAGAAATGAAATATAGACGTTTTAAATGAGTGGTGAAAAGATGGGAGGTGGAAACTAAGGGGAGGAAATGTGAGTTGTTCACTTTGTTAAGAAAAATAGAAAATTAGAATGTTTGTTATGTAGTGCAAGAGAGATCTAGGTGTCCTTGAACATGAAAATTGCAGAGTTAGCATGTAGCTACAGCATGTAATTAAGGAGGCAAATGGAATTTTGGCCTTAACTGCAAGGGGAATGGAGTATAGGAGTAAGGAACTCTTGCCACAACTGTGTAGGGTGTCGGGACATCACAACTAGAGTACTTCATGCAGTTTTGCTCTTGATTTAAGGAGGAACATGTTTGCCATGGCGGCAGTACATCAAAGGTTTGTTGGATTGATCCTTGGGATAGGGGATTGTTTTGTAAGGAGAGTTTGGGTAGAATAGGCCTATTCTTTCCAATTTAGAAGAATCAGAGGTAATCTTCATGGAATATATCTGATTATGAGATCTAGCAGAGTAGACGTCTTGTGGGAGAACTTAGAACTAGGGCCATTGAACCCAATGATGAGATAGAAAGATTTTTGGACTATAGAACATCAAGGGTTGCAGGGAGCATGAAAGAAAGTGGAGTTGACCAACTATGACCATACTGAATAGTGGGGCAAGCTTGACTGTTTGTATGGCTAACTCCTATTCCTTAAGAGTCTCAGGATAAGTGGTTAGCTACTTAAGACTGAAGTGAGGAGGAATTTATTTCCTCAGAGGTTGCAAACCATTGGAATCCTGAGTAACTATCCTAAATATCCTAAGTATATTTACTTGTCTACTGTAAATTGCCCCTAATGTGTAGATGGATGATGGGAAAGTCAGGGAGGTGATGGACAGGTTTTTAGACCACAAGGGGATTGAGGGTTGTGGGGGTTGGGCAAGAAAGTGGGGATGAGGCTAAAGATCCTCTTGGCCATGATCTGAATGTGGGACCAGGCCTGAGGGGCTACATAGCCCACTCTTGCCTCCTATTCTGATATTTATAATGCCTCAGGGTATCCGAGTCTTATTATTATGCAATATTATTTTCTACAAATTGACACAGAACATTATTAATATAGGGAAGTCAATTAACTGAATGAGTTTGATTCTCCATAAAATGGGTGTCATATAGACTTCAGAAATGTTCTATGTTCTATATGTAAAGCCACAAGATTGCACAATTGTAAAGTCAGCACCTTCCATGGACAGCAATTTCCATCAGCTACATTACAAGGAGAAACTTTGACACTGATGAGTTGTGGATTCCACATTGAAGTCCCAAAGTTTAAATGCTTAAAAGCATCAATGTACATCTCAGTTCTAAATAAACTACATCAAGAGTAGTGAAATGGGTGGAATTCAGGTATTCACATCATATTTTTTATTCAAGTTAGAAAATCACGGAGTACATATATATATATCCTTATGACACAGAGGAGGCCATTTGGCCTATCGAGCCTATGCCAGCTCTCAGAGCAATCTCATCAGTCCCATTCCCCTGTATTTCCCTCTCACTCATGCTTATTAACACCTCCCTGACTTTCCCACCACCCACCTATACATTAGGGGCAATTTACAGTAAACAATTAACCTACCAACCAGCATGTCATTGAGATGTGGAAGGAAACCGTAGTCATGGGAGAATGTATGAACTCCACATAGTCAGCAACAGAGGTCAGAATCAAACCTGGAGACAACTACACCATCTGTACTACCACTGTGCCAATACAGTAAGGTACAGTTCACCAGTAAAATTGTGGAGGATTAATGTGCCCACATTTGAGTGGAGCCACACCGGACTAGAAAGTAAGTTGCCCAGCTTGGCAGGAGAAATGTGTGGCTTTCTATACTTCCTGCTGATCAACTTTGTAAATCATTGAAGTCAAAGGAACTAACTTTCAGAAAGAGATTACAAAGCACAGCCACTACTACATTGCAGATTTGCAGCCCAAGGTGTCTGGTGAACATTGGTGGGTCAGGTTTATTGTCTCTCTTAAGGAATGTATCCCTATGATGTGTTTTTTCTGATGATCTGGCACACTGGAGGTGCATTATGTTTCATATAGAATTTGTTTCATTCTGGTTAACGCATTCACTTTCACACCTTTGCTTTCTTCCTTCACAAGCCTTTAACTTCCAGTGGTTAACAGATTCCCAATTACAAGGTGAGATGGGAACCCCTTTACAGGCCCCAGTCACAATGCACTACTGACGGGGTTTGAAAGGAGCCAATAAATGCAGGAATAATCAAACCCTCAGTCTCCACCCAAATTCATTCTGCTTCCTGTTCTTCTGAATCAAGTTCATTCCCCACTACTCCCATTACGGCAGCCTTTATTATCAGTACACCCACCCCAGCCCCTCCCTCTTCCACTTCATCTGTCCTTTTTAAATGTCAAGTGTGCAGGAATATTTAATTTCCAACTTTGGTCACCATGCAACCGGATTGCTATAATAGCTTTTAGGTTGAACCAATTTGACACTATTTGTGCCATCAGTTCATTTGGTTTACTTCAAATGCTTTGTACGCTCATACAACACCTTTGATTTTAGCTTTTAACCATATTTCCTTGATTTAACTTTGTTTACTTATGTGATGCCAAAGCTTGCTAAGGCATCACTTTAATTATCCAAGGCTAACTCCGACCTTGTGTACAAAGAACATAGAACATAGAACAGTACAGCACATGAACAGAACTTCCAGCTTACAATGTCTGTGCTGACTATGATGCCATTCCAAACTAATCCCATCTGCCTGCACTTGGTCTATATCCCTCCATTCCCTGCCTGTTCGTGTGCCTGTCTAAATGCCTCTTAAACATTGCTAAGGATAGAGAAATGGAGGGCTATGTGGGAGGGAAGGGTTAGACAGATATTAGAGCAGGATAAAATGTTGACACAACATCGTGGGCCGAAGGGCCTGTACTGTGCTGTAATGTTCTATGTTCTAAGGTACTCTAAGGTTTTGCAGCAATGGGTCCTCAACAAAACCTCCCAATGACCATGGGATGAAGCTCATTCTAACTCAACAAAAATGTTACTTGGCCTGTCACACACTACCAATTTAACTAGATATTCCAGGCACCAAAGGACTTGCCAGTATTAGTCACAGTAACTAAGAAACCACAGGATTGTCACAGACACCCATCTGGTTCACTCATTTCTTTCTCAACACTGGCCAAATTTGATTCCAGCGCTCCTACTGACTCCTAACAGGCCTCAAAATGATCTGACAAGACTTCTTGGATCAAGAACCGGTTCGGGAAGGAGAATAAATTCTGGTTTGCCAATGATATCCACACTCAGTGAATGTATAAAGAAAAAGATCTTTAAATCAACAGCGAATATTCTCAGGAACAAATAACAGAGTTTAAATTGTTCACATTTCTAATTTTAAAGCCATTGACTTGATACTTTCTTAGCATTGTGAAAATTGCTGTAAGTTACCTGTAGAGAAATGAAACTAGAAAGGAAAAACTCAAGAGAAAATCTACTTTAGTTGAAACACTTAAACAGAATCACACTGTATTTTATAGGTGATAGTCTTCATTGTTTGAGTAAAGATTCAGAAAGTACTAGAATACTTAAGTAGTGTAATAACTGTCAACTTGTTATTTGGTATCTCTGACATGAAATGTAAACTTCATTTTCAATTTGGTTGCACACTGCAAGTTCAATTTGATACCAGGCACGGTGTTACATATGACTCCATGCAGATAAATCCTCTCTACAATTATGTGCGACTGATCTCATGTATTTTGATGCGCAATAGAATTATTAAATATCTTACATTCGGAGGTGTAATTGTCATGTTTCATCTCAAAGAGACCAGATTACAGCCGGCTCTGTGGACTACAGCAGCAGTTTAAGAAATAAGCATTCTGAGGTTAAGACTAGTGCCTTTCCAACCAATAGGAAAACACACTCCACATCTGTATGCAGATTCTGTGGAGTTTGATGGCTTTTTAAATGACTAAACACATCAAATAGACTACTTAGTACTTCAGGGTTTTCAAGTAGATTTGGCAGGCACTGAACAACACAAGTCTGTTTCTAAGCAAATGGAGAGGAGTTTTAAACATTGACCCCATTATGGGCCTGGCATGAGTTGTAAGTGGTAGTGCGATCACCCTGGCATGATAATCAGCTTGTCACGCTTCAACAGGGTCATAGTGTCCGCCTGCCACTGCTCTGTCTTTACTGGCACTGAATGTGCTCTTGTTGATCAAACCATGACTGAGGGGATTCAGATTTTAAAATTCTGCAAGGCATGGGATAATGTAGATGCAGCATAATATGAGGCTGCAAGATATAGGAGCAGAATTTGGCCATTCGGCCCATTGAGTCTGCTCTGTCATTCAATCATGGCTGATTCTTTTTTTCAACCGCATCCTCCCGCCTTCTCCCTGCAACCCTTAACCCCCTTACCAATCAAGAACCTATCAATCTCTGCCTTAAACACACCCAATAACCTGGCCTCCACAGCCCTCTGTGGCAACAAATTCCACAGATTCACCACCGTCTGGCTGAAGAAATTCCTCCTCATAACCAAACTCAATCACTCTGCATATAGAGTTTACACATGAGCATTTAGCCTGTGAGCCGAATGTTGAATATATGGAAGAGGCACACCACAAAAGTTAACAGAATGTTGGCAAATTCTGTTAAAAAGGCTAGAAAAATATTTGGCAAGGAATATAATGTAACGTGGAAGGAGAGGTGACAAAATAATCTGGGTCTTGTGTGTCCAGGGTTATGCCTTCATCTTCAGATATCATTTGGTTAAGGCTGGATAATATAAAGGAAAGAAAAACAGCCCTTTCATTTCTGTCTTTTATTTTCAGTTTGTTTTGTCAGATTTCCCACCCAATCAGTTGTTTAGTTCTATTTATGGAACATGTGCAGAACATCAGAGAGAGGAGGTCATCGGTGGCAGATGAAGGGAATTATAAAGCAACAGCTGACACAGTGCAGATGATGCCGCAAAGGCATTTTGAATTTATGTATTAGATGCTGTTCCTCGATAGTTATGATCTACCTTCTATTTGGTGATGATGTTGGGGAGTGAACTGATCAGTGACAATGGGTTCTCTAGAGGTTCAGTCAGGTAGCCTACATTTCCTCTCTTCACCTGTGCCACAGTTTCTAATCCAGCGATGGAGAAGTGGGGTGCCTGCTCCCATGCCCCTCCTGGTGTTCCTCACACCAGTCCCCCCCAAACCTCCCCATTACTTCAACAGCACATTAGCAGAGGACTGCTGTGTTAGGAACCTATCATGATAGCACATCGCAATATTACGTATGCTGATGTGTGTGACCATGCTGAAAAACTCATGCCTATGTGGACAATCCCCAACAGCACATTCATGAACATCCCTCGCAGTGGCTTTTGGTCAAGATGTGCAGTACCATTTGAGCCTGCCTTGAAGTGTAAGATGGAATTTCCAGACTGTTCCTTCTTCCACACCAGGAACTGGATCTAAATCCGACTGGTGCAAGTTGCTTCTCCCTGTGCAACATATGATCAGCTACATCCAAGTCAGCTCTCAATTAGGATCAGGACAACAATGCAAATCACTTCACAATGCAAACCATTGGAGGGTTCAAAGCAACATTGATAGGGCTGGATAACAGCCTGCTTGTAATATGGGTCCCTGAGCTAATCACTCCTCATAAGGCTAATCATATGGAAAAATGTCCAGGTCTGACCTTTCCACAAAAGAAGTAGTCTCCCATTACCTTCAAAGGCACCAACATCATGGTAGTAGTGGGGTGGGGGGGGGGGGGGGAAGGTGAGTGATGTAGGGGGAGAGTTGGGGGAGGAGGAGGTATTGTTATCATTAACCAAAGGAAGAATTGAACCAGCGACATAAAGACCAATGCTGTACAAACGGGACAGAAGCTTTCTGCACCACTTCCAATGCTCAAGTTGAGATTTAAGGGGAATACCCTTTGCTGTGTCTGAACTGGTGAAGCTGAGACAAGGCTCCACAAACTCAACATTACTGAGAACTGCAGCTTTCTTGATCAGTGCCCTTGCCAGAGATTTCAATATCCACTACTGTGTCAGCAGTGCATTACAGGTGCCATTACACCATCCACTACACCAACTCACTGAGGTTACTGCAATGGCAGTTTCCTTTTCTGTAAACTCTGGCACCGGAAGAGGACAAGAGCAAGTATTTTGCAGGAATGCCATTACCTCCAAGTTCCTCTCCAAGGCTACATTGTCCAGGATTGGAGATATAGGCATAGACAGGGTGAATGCACTCAGTCTTTCTCCCCAGGGTTGGGGAATCAAGAACGAGAGGGCATAGGTTTAAGGTGAGAGCGGAGAGATTTAATAAGAATTTGAGGGGCAACATTTTTACACAGAGGGTTGTATGTATATGGAACGAGCTGCCAGAGGAAGTGGTTGAGGCAGGTACATTAACAATTTTTAAAAGAAACTTGGACAGGTACATGGATAGGAAAGGATTGGAGGGATGTGGACCAAATGCAGACAAATGGGACTAGCTTGGATGGGCATCTTGGTCAGCATGGAACAGTTGGGCTGAAGGGCCTGTTTCTGTGCTGTTTGGCTCTATGACTCTATATATTCTATATACAGGTTGAAATTCTCCAGTCCGGCATTCCGTGGTCTGGCATGTTTTGAATCTGTAGTACAGATCTATACTAATTAACTTAACTTGTTATCATTGACCAAAGGAAGAAATGAACCAGCAACATAAAGACCAATGCTGTACAAACGGGACAGGAGCTTTCTGCACCACTTCCAATGCTCAAGTTGAGATTTAAGAGGAATTAACTAAGATCTAAATAAGCTCTGAAATTAACTAAGATCTGTACTAGTCTGTAGCTAATTAACCTACTAGTGCAACTTTTGAAGTCTCAGCTGACAGCGATCTTGTCTGACGGTGTTTCCGATTTATGGATACTTTGGGTTATGGACAGTTCTTGGATCCCTAATGTATCCCATGGAGTGTCGCTAGTTAAAAAGAACGCTTCTCCTGCTCAGAGGAAGATGATCAGGGACAATTTCTATGGCCCGGATTTTCTGTGGCCCCTCACCAGTCAGGTCCCAAGGGTGCCGGATGAGAGAGTTTCAACCTGTACTTCATTTTCACAATGTAAAATCCCCAGGAATTCCTGACCCAACACCACACAACCCCACCCCAACATGCTGCTGGTTCAACATCAGAAAAAAACATACATGTTATAGCCCTGTGCCATCAGCATGTGATGTTTACCATCCAATTACATCAGTCTTGACATTAGACCTGGTCACCAGATAAAGTTGAATAACATAATAAATACAAAAGAGTGGTGTACCTGAGACTTCTTTTTAAACCCTACCATGGTGTCAGGCTTGCTAAATCAATATTTGGCTTCATTCTATATCCACACTTTTTTCTTCAATTCTGTTCCTGACATCATGGCTTATCTCCAGCTCTTTCACTTTACTCAGGATTTATTTATGTTTTTATGGTCCATCATTTTGTTACACACAATATTACTCTCACACTGATACTTTGCACTATTTCTGTCAACAGTTTTCTATTTATTCTTTATTCAATACAAATAAAGACAGACAGGGGGAAATATAGTGCTGCTACTGAACAAGATTCAGCCAATAAAAAGAGCCCTTTCATGAACTTGCAGCCGTTCTGGGATGCTAACAGAGTATTGTGCCATAGCTTCTCCAAGTATAATAATCAGGATCAACATTTCAATCACTAGAGTCATAAAGCATCTTTTTTAAAAAAATAATCATAATGCACCATAAATCCAAGTTCTGTTTCACTCGATTTTGTCTAAAGCTGACAGAAAAACAGTTTGGGTGTGGATGCTATTGCAATGGCCTAAAGTTCAGTCCTAGTAGCTCACTGGGATACTGTCTGTACAGTGTCCCTGCTCATCAAATTTTATCTGGTATCCTTCATTAGAACTGAGAAAGAGAGAAAAATTGTTAGTTTTGAGTATCACAGGGGAAGGAATGTGTGGAATAAAAGGAATATTTCTGAAAGGGTGAGACCAGATGGTGGTGAGAGGCTGTTAAAATCAGATTATGCTTTTTAACTTAATCTGATTTTAATGACCACATTAGGTCATCTGGTCTCACCCTAACAGAGATATTCCCTTTGTTCTGCCCATCCCCCTCCTCGCCTTCTCTGCTACCTAAACAAACATGTTTCCTCTCTCTCCCAGATGTGGTGGAGGGTCCCAGATCTGAAACGTAAACTGTTTCTCTTTTCACAGGTGCTGCCTGACGTGCTGAGTGTTTCCAGCATTTTCTGTTTTTATCTCTACATGAACAGACTGGGCCAACTCTGATGTTGTGGCTACCCCTTCTCATTGTACCATCTTGCTGTGTTTTAATTTGCTTGGTTAGGTAATTATTACCTGAACAACCCTTGTGGCAACCTGTTTAATACCCTAAGAGATCTGTACATTGTTGGGAGAATCAGTGGAGACCATTTGCTCCAACATTCAACAAGCGAATAGGGTTCAGTGCATGTAGATCTTTGGTTGTTGTAGAAAATTTGCCTGGAAGTGCACTAGTGTGATAACAGCTTTGGGCAAAGGTCAGCATTCCCAAACACCTAAAGTACATCATCATTTTACAAGGAAAAAATGTACTGAGGGGGCTTATGTGTCCACGCAGTGCTGAGACACGCGTTTGAGTAGGTTTCAGTTTCACTCGACATTCAGTTTCCCATAACTGAAGATTAACTTTCAAGACACAGCTTGAGAACAGCCCAGGAGAAAAATCATTGTGGCATTAAAAAGGATGGTGTATGATACATTTGCATCTAGTTATGTAAATAAGTAATTTGATCAGAGGACATACCGACATCATCACATGTATGATGTAAGCACCACATGTTGCTTGCTGCCAGAGTTAGAACAAACACTTTCATTCATAGCTTCTGTGACCTGTAACTGTTATTGTAAGGAGAATCCTATTGCTATCCAAGGTCCACCTTGGAATATATTACAGTGCATTCTTTGTACATTTACTTTGAACAGATGTCTATCAAAAAAACTGAATTGACAGACAAGGGCATACAATGATCATCTAAGTGAATCATGAGAAGTTTGCTCACTCTCTAACTGACATGGGAAGATGGTTCGTCACAGAGTTGGTGACGTCAGGGGATAAAAGGAAGGAGAATGAAGGTGAGACAGTGCATGGCAGAATACTATGTAATGAAACTGTCAACTCGATTTGTAAATGCTCATTTCCATTGAGGGAATGTAGCCACAGCAGATTGCAAGCAAAAACTTTTTGCTGTGATCTTCATGCCAGATATTGCTGCCACAGACACCAGTCTGGCACAAACGTCTTGGCAGGTGAAGATAGCCAACTGCTCAATTGTGTGGAAGTGAGGGAACTTGCTTAGCAATGCAGTGCTGCTAAGACTCCCTGAAACAAATAAAGAAATGGAAACCAAGGTCACATTGTCAGTCTGGGGTTTCTGGCTGGGGTGGTGTGGTGGGGGTGTGGAGGGGTTTCATGGGCTGACAAAATTCTTTGTCTCAAAGGAACTACTGAGCCATGTGCCTTCAGGGGTGAGTTGCCTGGTGAGCAAAAGGAGGGGTTTAATGAATGTGTGAAGGAAATTGAGGATGTGTAGTTGCTAACTCTAAATCATAGCAGATCACCACTTAAATTGGAGTTTCCTCTGAGCTGCATTTGGCATGTTGTCATACCTTTACCAGAAGTGTGTCACAGAGCTTGTTTACTCTGGCAATGTAACAATAAATCCTGTATGGTTAATGGAGCACCATGATTAATAAAACATTTGCAATATAAAATAGAACCTGCCACATCCATAGCCTACTAGATGTTGGAAATGGATTGATAATCAGAAGTATCCAACTTCCACATTTGTTAATTATCTGAAATTTAAAGTGCTGTAGCTGTCCAGCACTTTCAAGTTCTACTGTTTAAAATAACAAGTGGAATGTCCAACACATTAGAGTTACTTAACAAACACCTAGCAGACACCTAGGAAGTGTTGTCAAAATGTAAGTTATATAAGTAGTTGTACCTCATCATTGTGGAATACCTGGAGCAGTGAAAAGGAGCACTGTCCAAGTTGGATGGACACAAGCAAAAGTTCCACTCGTATTTCACCTTATGTATATAGGGATGAGAGTATCCTTTCCCTTGTTATAATTAAAACTGGTTGCTAGGACATTGAATGGACCTAGCTTGGCACAGGTTTGGATTCATACTGTAGCTGCTGTGAAGCCCAAGAAATGTAAGGTGAGTGGCAGCCTCACACCTGTGTCAGATTGCCAGCCTGAAACGTTCACATTGAGTGGCCCAAGGCCATTTACTTTCAATGCAGAAGTAGAAAACAATCTATGCAATACCTGGTTAATACAAGGAGAAGACATATCCTGGGTAAGTTCTAACAATAGAGTGAGCACTGTACCAATGAAGGAATTCTTTTGTCTGGACAGGAGCATAAACCAATAATATGTCTGCCCTCTTGGGTGAGAGTAAAAGAGCCCGTAGCACCATTTAAGGAAATGGAGGCTGTTCTCTTTGGTGTCCTGGCCAATATTTAGCCCTCAATTAATATCACAAATACAAATTATCTGGCTATTGAAGCGTTGCAGGTTGTAGGGAAGCACAGTGGCACAGTTGGTAGAGCTGCTGCCTCACAGCATCAGCGACTCGGGTTCAATCCTCACCTCCAGTGCTGTCTGTGTGAAGCTCGCACCTTCTGTCTGTAATCGCATGTATTTCCTTCGGGTGCTCTCGTATCCTCTCACATCCCAAAGACATGCAGGCTGGTAGGTTAACTGGACTCTGTAAACTGCCTGTAGTGTGCAGGTAAATGGTTGAATCTGGGGAGAGTTGATGGGAATGTGTGGAGAATAGGCTGTGGGAAAATCACTGGGGAATGAGATTGGTCTGTGACAGGATAGACTTGATGGGCTGAACTGACATCTTTCCATGTCATATGGAAACATGGCTCTATGCAAACTGGCTTTCTTGTTTCTTAAATTACAACAGGAACTACATTTCTAAAGCAGAGAGACACAAGAGACCGCAGATGCTGGAATCTGGAGCAAAACACAATCTGCGAGAAGTACTCAGCAGGTCAAGCAGCATCTGTGGGAGGAAAGGAACTGTCGATGTTTCAAATCAAAACCCTGCATCAGAACTGAGAGCGGAGAGATGAGATGGCCAATATAAAGAGAAGGGGAGTGGCAAGAAGGAATTTCTAAAGCATTTCTAAAGCAACTTACTTTGGAATGATCTGAAGCTGTGGAAAGTGCTATAGAAATGCAAGTCCTTCTTTGTTGGGTTTGACTGGAGCCCAAAACATTTGAAGTTTCACACTTGAAGAGTAAATTTTACTGCAATTCTTTGACAAAATAGCCTACTGACAGCCACACCAAAAGCCACAATCCTTCTGGGGATAGGTTGAGCGAGTAGGACTCTTCTCTTTGGAGAGAAGGAGGATGAGAGGTGACTTGATAGAGGTGTACAAGATGATAAGAGGCATAGATCAAGTGGACAGTCAGAGACTTTTTTGCAGGGCAACAATGGCTAACATGAGGGGGCATAATTTTAAGGTGATTGGAGGAAGGTATATGGGGGCTGTCAGGGGTAAGTTTTTTACACAGAGAGTGGTGGGTGCGTGGAACGCACTGCCGGCAGAGGTTGTGGGGGCAGATACATTAGAGACATTTAAGAGATTCTTAGATAGACATTTGAATGATAGAGAAATGGAGGGCTATATGGGAGGGAAGGGTTAGATAGATATTAGAGCAGGATAAAATGTCGGCACAACATCATGGGCTGAAGGGCCTGTACTGTGCTGTAATGTTCTATGTTCTCCCAAATGCTAACAGACTTATTGTGCATTTGCAATTATATTTCTCAACAATTTGTTTCCCAAAGTTGAAATTTCATGAAACCTTGTTGCAGAACACAACCTGCTCAATCTCTATGTTTAGGTGAAAGACTACAATGATCAGATGCTGAAAGCTAGCCATATCTAAGAAAGATGGCACAGTTAACCTGTTTTCTCTGGGTCACTCATGGTATCGTCAAGGTTGTGAACAGACTGCGTCACGTTGTCCTCCTTGGCTGCTGCGGCTTTCTGCTTATTTTTCAGCGCCTCAAGTGCTTTGAGCTTCCGAGCATGTTTGTGACCCTTGTAGTGAGCCTCGGCCTGGTTCTGTAAAGTAATGAACCATTCGGTTAAGATCAAAATTCCTCGACCAGAAACCTTTCCTTGCCATGTAACCTTTGTATAAAGAAGTGTACAAACAATGGCATCATTCCAAGGTAAGAACTGTGATTAGGTAAATCAATGCATTGGTACCAACATGCTGTAGGAAAGGCCCAAATCAGATAAAATCCAATACATTCTTGTGAGTTCATCCCCTTATCCACATCTGAGATACAATGGTAACCAACGGCTCTTCAGACTTTCGTTCAGATTCAAATGTTCTCTGCAGGATTAACCTAGGAGTCAAGGATGGGAGTAAGAGGGTGACCAGACCTTCCGTTTTGAATGGAACAGTCCCATATTGAAGCTGTAATGTGGGTGTTCTGACCTTTTCTGAAGAACCTTAAATCAATTTTGACAGATGTCTATGTTCCTGACACAAAGCTGATAATATACAAGTGGAAGCAGGGTATCTGTAATTTCATAAGACCACATGATAATTAGGCCATTTGGCCCATCGAGTCTGCTCCACCACTCAATCATGGCTGATTTTTTTCAACCCCATTCTCCTGCTTTCTCCCTGCAACCCTAACCCCCTGACTGATCAAGAACCCATCGATATCTGCCTTAAATACACCCATTGACTTGGCCTCCACAGCCCACTGTGCCAGTGAATTCCACAGATTCACCACCTGCTGGCTGAAGAAATTGCTCCTCATCTCAGTTTTAAAGGGGCGTCCCTTTATTCTGAGGTTGTGTCCTTGGATCGTAGACTCTCCTACTAATGGAAACATCCTTGCCACATCTGCTCTATCCAGACCTTTCAGGATTCCATGTAAGAAGAAAGTCTTGTGTTTACAGTAACCGTAGTCAACCTTATGACATGCAGTGCTGACAACTGCTGTCTTGAGTAATCACATGTATACTGGGCTTAAACCCAATTCAAGATGGCTGCTGGTAGCCAGCCACATTCATCTAGCTTCTGCCTTAGTCATCCACCCTCAGCAAGTGGCTGGGAGCACCCCTACACTTCCAACAATGGGAATGATGTGGGAATGTGGCAGGATCATTGCTGGGATCCGGGTGAGGGATCAGAGTGTGGTGGGAACAGAGCTAAGTGTGTGGAACGGAAAGTAGAGGGAACAGGCAAAACCTGAGGCAATCACTTGGAACATGATGGCACCATTGCCAACAGCCCACTATTGGGTGGTTTCAAGGAGTGTACTTTTACCTTACCTATCGTGGACGCATCAAACAAAAAGACTAGTGGTATTCACACTAGAACTAGAGACCACTTGTATTCTCTTCCGATGACAAGGGAGAAAAACAAAATTCATCGAGTTTACTTCTTCAAAGAATGAAACATTTGACTTTCCATGTGAATTTCTTCAACTGATTGTGCAAAATCAGCCCACTGAAAAGTTTATTGGACTTTATGTAGACAACACCAAGATAAGTGAGCTGGAAAAATCAACGCATGCTGAAAATTGCAGGTCAAACCCAGGGAAGAGACACTTGGTATCGGTTGTGGTTCTCACATTTTTCATAATGTCTACAAACAACAGCTGACTGTTTTCCACTTGACTTGAAGTGCTTTGCTGTGAAGTTTATAAATACTTTCACATTTACACTGTTTGTGCAGAAGAATTTCTGCTGATTTGTGACCTGCTTGAATATTCCAAATTGCTAGAACAAGGCAGCATACGGTTCTTATCAGTGGGACCAGCACGAAACAAAATTTTGTTGACTTTTGAGGGACAGAAGGCACTTTTTCTATAGCAGGCAAGGTGCCCAACACGATTGAAAAACATCTTTAATGGTTCCTGCTCCAAACTGTGAATTGCTTTTGCTAGTAAACAAATAGCAGCCATTCAGAAGACTGCAGAGACCATTGAGAAGAGCAATTGTCAGTGACTGAGGCTGCATTGCAAATCCATGGTCTTCGAGAAAACTCAGTGGAGAAGCTCCGAGAAAGGTTTGTCAAATCCGGTGCAAAGATACATTTGCAGTGTTTGGTTGAGGATAGGGAAATTAGTGATGGGAATTCAATAAGGTAGAAGAGAATTTTTTTGTCAACAGCACCAAGTTACCTAGACTTGTGGATGCTGGCCTTTGAATTCACAGAACAGCATGAGTGGGGCTTATTAATAAAAGTGCTGGAGTGAAATGATATACGGCCTTGCCACTTGCTAAAGAAAAATTACCACATTAAGTTTAATGGATGAGAATTATCTTTTCGTCAAATAATGCAAAACCAACAATCTCCCAGCTGATGTCTGATTGGAACGCACATAAAGGTGACATAATGTGTTTCAGTAGATGGACACAAACGCGGTGGAATACCCAGAACCACCAAAGGCAACTGAGTCCACATTGTGTCCGTCAGGTAACACAGCTCCCAGTGAACAAGCCTTTTCAATAATGAACACAGTCTGGCCATGTCTCACTGCTTCTACCAACGAAGGCTATTTTGTTTTTGCGGATACGTTTTAAACAAAACTGCACAACCTTCTTTGATAAACAGTTGAAAGATAGACAGGTGTTATAAAAGATTTCTTCAAGAGAAAAATACAATCCACAGGAAGCACTGCACTGCAGACAGCACAATGACAAGAGACCAGAGCCTTCTAAAGAGCAAGAGCTAGGTAATTGTGAGCGTGGTATTATATTTTACTCAATATTAATGTTCTAATATGTTGTAATTCTGATTAGCAGTGTATATTTTTAGTGTTTTGGTATTTGAAGGTTTGTGATTAATTGTTGTGTTCTTCAATAACTTTACTTAATGTTGATGTGGGGGGTGGGGAGGTTTTGAGTGGTGGGGGTTGGGTCAGCGTACTCTTTCCCTGGTTGCAAAAATTAATGTCACATATTAAGACAATGGAAAAGTGGTCACCCTAAAGATCAACCATGACCTTGTTGATGTCACAACTGGAGTGAGGAGCTGAATGGATGGCCTCCTCCTGCCTTCATAGAACATAGAACAGTACAGCACAGGAACAGGCCCTTTGGCCCACAAAGTCTGTGCTGACCATGATGCCAAATTAAACTAAACCTATCTGCCTGCACATGATCCATATCCCTCCTCTCCTGCATGTTCATGTTTCATTTCTTATGTTCTTTTAAATCAACAGTCCAATTATACTATGAGGTGATTCATAAAGTTTATTTGTGAAAATCTCTCACACCTGTTAAACCATCTTATGGGAGTTCATATTGTGACAACGGGATATGGTCGTATGGTTGTTAACAGGGGAATTTGCAGAGGACTGATCTGAATTCAAGTCCCACCATCATGGCTGGAGAATTTTAATTCAAATAAAAATATTAAAAAAATCAGTGACAGTGATCTTGAAATTAATGGATTATCATAAAAGCCCATCTTTTGGGAGGGATATCTGTTCACCCTACATCCAGCTTATCTGTGGCTCCAGACCCCTAACATGGTTAACTCTTAGAGACACAAGAGCCTGCAAATGCTGGAATGTGGAGCAACACACAAAACACTGGAGGGAAATAGACAGATGGTGTTTTGGGTCAAGACCCCTCATCTGGACTGAAAGGTAGAGGGGAGTTAGCCGGTATAAAAAGGTGGGGAGAAGGGGTGGAGCAAGAGCTGGCAGGTGATAGGTGGATTACGTTACCTCTTAACTGCTCTCTGGAATGGCCTATTATGCTTCTCAGTTCAAAGGAGACAAATGCTTGCGCTGATGCTAACGTCCACATCCTGTGAATGGACAAATCTCCCGAGCACAGTGGCACAGCTAGTGGAGCTGCTACAAAACATTTAGAGCAACCCACGCTGAATCCCAACCTCCGGTGATGTCTGTCTGGGGTTTACTTGTTCTCCTTGTGACCATGTGGGTTTCCTCTGGGTGCTGTGGTTTCCTCCCATTTCCCAAAAGTGTGCTGGTAGGTTAATTGGCCCCTGTAACTTACCGCTAGTGTGTAGGTGAGTGTTGGAATCTGGGGGAGTTGATGGGAATAAGGGGAAAATAAGGACTAGTGGAGGATTAATGTCAACTGGTGCATAGTGGATGTTTCTATGCTGGATGACTCTGTGATTAGGACTTTATCCTAGTTGCTGAACTTGTAAAAAATATTAATGAAAATTAAAAACTGTAGGTGCTGAAACTCTGAAACAAAAACAGAAAATGCTGGAAACACTCAGCAAATCAGGCAGCATCGGTGGAGAGAGAAGCAAAGTTAACATTTCAGGTTGAAGGACCTTTTCTGTGAATAATAAATACCTTGCTTAAAGGCAATATTGTTAGAGAGGATTTTATTCATTTTTTTGTGATAAAAGGTATTGTTAGTCCTTTCACAAACTACCAGGGTAGGACAAAGGGCAGACATGGTAGCATAATCACAAGAAGCCTAGAATTGTCTTATAAGCCTTGCAGGGAGATATCTATTTCACTGAAACACGGCTGAATTCAAATGAACTCCTTTGTTATTTTTCTAATCTGTAAAGAAACTGTTGATGTGCAGAATCTTATTCATACCCTAAAGCAGGAAGGTGGCATATGTTTCTGAGCTCCCAGAAAGCTCACTTTGAAATGAGCCAGACATTCCTCAGGATGCACAACGCATCCTCAAAGGCCCCTTTCAGAAACCCGAGCAGCTTCTTGCAGAAAATGTTACCCAATGTAGGACATTCCGCATGACCACCCAGGAGAATGCTCTTCTTCTTTCCAAGATATCAGTACTTTTTGTTGAAAAGGTTTCTGATTTATTTTAATATTTTATTTCCATCTGTCATTGCACTCGTACTCAGCTAAGCTCAGCAGAATAACTCAGAGCTTGAAAGAGGTTGCTCTTAAAACAGAGCAAAGAGTTGACACACACACAGCAGCTGGTGGCCTGGGACCCAAGCGCCTTGGGGTAACTGCCGACTTACCTTCCTTCTTTACTTGTCCAAGTACCCCACATGACCTACTTTGTTACTATCATTGGCATTTTTGGTTACTCTGAACCCTATTAAATCAGCCAACAGTTTGAGGCAACTGCCGATTTAGATCATTTTTCTTTGAGGCTAAATCCAAATTATAATTGATCACATTGATTATATTTCATAGAACATAGAACAGAACAGCACAATACAGGCCCTTCAGCCCACAATGTTGTGCCGACCTTTAAATCTCACCTAATACTATCTAACCCCTTCCTCCCACATATCTCTCGATTTTAAATTCCTCCATATGCTTATCTAGTAATCTCTTGAATTTGACCAATGTGCCTGCCTCCACCACCACCCCAGGCAACGCATTCCATGCCCCAACCACTCTCTGGGTAAAAAACCTTCCTCTGATATCTCCCTTGAACTTCCCATCCATTACTTTAAAGCCATGCCCTCTTGTATTGAGCATTGGTGCCCTGGGAAAGAGGCGCTGGCTGTCCACTCTATCTATTCCTGTTAATATTTTGTACACAATACGGGACATTGTGACCCATCGAGTCTACGTTGGCACAGCAGAACATTCCCAATCCCCACTAATTTTCCCTGTAACCCATTCTCCCCACATTCCCATCAATTCCCCCCCAGATTCTACCACTAACTAGGCTTGATTTGCTGTGACAAATTAACCTATCGGCCTACTCGTGATTGTGGGAGGAAACGGGAGCAGCTGGGGTAAAACCCACACAGTCCCAGGGAGAGCGTGCAAACTTCTCACACCGGAGGTCAGGATTGAACCTGGGTGACTGGAACAGCCCTACTAACTGCACCATTGTGCTGCCTGTTTGCTTTCTTAGCACTTATCAAGTTGGGGAATTAATTTCTGATAAAGTATTTCTTGCGTAGAAAACTATCATAATGTTTGGGTGGGGATGGAGCTTGGTGGGAGGAATAATTGCTCAAAGGCACAGTTATATCCAAAGATGATAGCTGAAATCAGAAAGGGTTGGTGATAGGAATTCGAGAGGACAGAGGCTAACAAACCTGTCACATATCTGGAGTGAGGGGAGGGGTGCAAACCACAGATGTTAGTGCAGGGTTGACAAAGATGAGCGCACCATGTCAGCGTGTGGCTGGGGAGGCTTTCTCAGTGGGGAATGTAGCAGGTGTGAGTGAGAGATATGCTGAAGTGGGATGAGTGGGAAATTTAATTAGCTAATGTGAGCTGCATATCATTAAATTAGTTGTAAATTAGTTGTATCATTACTGTTTGGCCTCCTTGAAAACTTTACGATTCCTGATTAAAAGAATTGGAAACAAGTTGAATTCACTTACTATCCTATTTTGTTGATGGTGCTGTTATTCACTGTTTGCTTCTCATAATCTATTTGCTTCAAGGAGTTTGTTTATCTTCTTTTTCCTGATGAGTTCAGTTTATTTTTTTGAACCTGATTTGCTGCAACTCAGAACTCACCTCTCCGAAACTTATATTGAACATCACTGTGAGTTGTGGAGTTCCCATTCCATCTATTCCAGGAGGACAATCAGCCCATCCAATCTATGCGACTCTCAGAGCATTCCCATCCCCCCATTTATTTCCCTGTAACCTGCCCTTTCTCACATGCCCATTCCCCTGATCCTTCCACCTTCCACCTACATTAAGGGTAATCAACGGCCAATCAACTCAACAACTAGCTCGTCTTTGGGATGTAGGGATGCCAGTTTCTCACAGCTACTATTGGGCAGGAGGTACAGAAACTTGAAGTCCCACACCACCAGGTTCAAGAACAGCCATTTTCCTTCAAACGTTCGGTTCTTGAACCAACCGGCACAACCCTAATCACTACAGTTTAGCAACACTATGACCACTTTGATCACTTTGTACTAAAATGGACTTTGTTTTTTTTTGTTCTAAGCATGTTCTTTCTTGTAAAAATTGTGTTTAATTTATATTTTTCTTGTGAATGCTGCTTATATGATGCTCTGTGCCTGTGATGCTGCTGCAAGTATGTTTTTCATTGCACCTGTGCACACATGTACTTGTGCATTTGACAATAAACTTGACTTTGACTTTGATTTTGACTTTAGAAGGAAACTAGAGCATCCAGGGCAAACGCATGTGGTTACAAGGAGAACGTGCCAACACCACATTGACAGCACTGGAGGTGAGGATCGAACCAAGGTCACTGGAGTTGTGAGGCAGCCACACGACTTACTGTGTACCTTTATGCTCCTTCTGCTTAAAGTTGATAACGCTTCATAGAAATCCTTCCCATCATCATGTTTTACACAGTGTGCAGTATTGATTTGTGTGCATTTAATGCATAGTAAAAAAGGTGCTCGTTCAACAAAAAATCTCAGCTTCATCTTCCCAATAAATCTTACTGAGAATATGTGTTGCTTAAAAATTCAGGATACACAAAACATGACTGATATTGTCATTGTAAACACAGCACACTGTGAACAGTGATAAGAACACCTGGTAACAAACTGACCAGTGGTGTTCTTGGAAAATGCTTTCAAAGACAGCACTGAATATTAACCTAATGCACACAATGGGCAACTGATGCATTAGTAATATCTGAAATGACGTTTTATCACATTGTGTATTTGAATGCATAACTCTGCTTCATACGAGAGCGAGCATAAAATGTGATGAACAAAATTGATTGTGCACCCATAGATAATCCTTTAAACATGGACATTCAACTCAAATTTGACAAGGATCCATCACACATTGCAAGTTGGGATTTTTAAAGGCTGTGGAGGAAGATGGACAGGAACCCTGCAGTTGGGACCATGTACTTAAGGTGGTGTTTAAGTAAATGTACTAGTGAATGAAAATAAAGTAACTGTGAGGCTTGTCCAGAACAATGATAAGGGACAAAAGGAAAAATTAACTACATGGGGAAGAAGATGGTGTGTGGAGTAGCCAGTACGGCTTTGTTTGATCAGTAACTGAGTTATCAGTATGCCTTCACTGCGCCAACTTGGCGAACAGTTGGTGGCAATTATAAATGCTATCCAAGTGGAATTGACAGCTGACTGTTCCACAGATGACTGTGTCTGACTCCTGCTTGGTGAATGGACTCACAATAAGCCCATCAGCCGAGCAGCGATGTGTTGGAGAGAGGTCGGATACATTTCATGTCCACCCATCAGATACGCTGGGGAGGGTTGGGGTATCTGCAGTGATTCCATTCATTTGAATAGGGTCAATGTATAGAGGCACAGACTCACAGAGCATGGAAGCAGGCCCTTCAGCCCACTGAGTCCATGCTGACCACCAACCACCCATTTACACTGATCCTTCATTAATCCCCATTTCCTTTTCCTCAACTCCCCTCAGATTCTACTACTTGTCCACACACTGGGGACATGTTACCGAGACCAATTAACTTACCATGCTGTCTGACTATGAATTCCGTTTATACCAAAGTGGATGTGGAAACTCAGTTGATCACTATATTTAAAAACAGATTTTTTAAAAAAATACTTTACAAATGCATCTTTGAAAACTTGGCAATAAGTTACACATTTTTAGAGCCAGGCACGATGTTCAACAATACACTGCTGAGTACATTACCAGAAAGCCTCATACATTCCCCCTTTGGAACGTGGGAGGAACCGGGAGCACCCAGAGGAAACCCATGCAGTCAAAGAGGGAACATGCAAGCTCCACACAGACTGTACCAAAGGTCAAGATCGAACCTGGGTCTCTGGTGCTGTGAGGCAGCAGCTCGACTAGCTGCAGCACTGTGCCATCCTTGTTTGAATTGTTTGTGTTTGAATTATTTTATTGTATTTCACTTTATCTTAATGCTTTTCAATTATTAGTTAACAGGTGAAGGGGTTTTCAATTAAATTTATTTTTAAAAGGTGCTTTTTTAATCAAATTTTTAATTATTTCAATCTACTTGAACAATGTCTGAACATCAGAAAGAAGGAAAGTCAGTTCAAAAGCCTTTGACCATGGGAGGTTCCAAGGACGGGGTCTCAGGATGCACTGCCAGAAGATTTTTAACCTCTCGAAGCCTATTCTGCCATAGGTACCTGTCCGGTGGAAAGGATCAGCCCGTCCAGCCCTCTGCCTAGGTGGTGCCTCTGTGGCCAGGGAGTCTGGGCTGTGGGCTGAGTCCACCATGATCTGGCCTACGGAATGCCTCTTGGTTGTTGCATTCCATATTTTCAGAATCAGGTTTATTATCACTGACTTATATGTTGTTAAATTTGTTGTTTTGTGGCAGCAGTACAGTGCAAAGACATAAAATTACTATAAATCACAAAATAAATAAATAGTGCAAAAAAAAAGGAACAATGAAGCAGTGTTCATGGGTCCGTGGACCATTCAGAAATCTGATGGCGGAGGGGAAGAAGCTGTTCCTAAATCGTTGAGTGTGGGTCTTCAGGTAAAGAGGTGCCAAGGCCACAGATCCAAATTAAATCAGTGAAGAGCATTAGGAACAGTATCATTACCTCTAGTAACCAACATATTGCAGACAGGATCAATCTTTCAATTGGTCAGTCTTCAGTCAATTCAATTCACTTAACACAATATCGAGAAACAGCTGAAAGCACTGGCTACAGCAAATCCTATGGGACCAGACAATATTCTGAGTGTGCCACTAAAGATCTGTGCTCCAGAATTGGCCATGTCTCTAGCTAAGCTGTTCCAGTACAATTACAACACTGGCATCCACCTGACACTGTGGGAGATTGTCCAGGTATATTCCTGTTCACAAACAGCCAAACAAATCCAATCCTGCTAATTACCACCCAATCAATCTACTTCCAATCATCAAAGTGATGAAAGGTGTTGTTGACAGTGCTATCAAAACAGCACTTAGTAATAAACTGCTCACTGGTGCCCAGTCTGGGTTTTGCCAGGACCACTCTGTTCTAAACCTTATCCCGCCTTGGCCCAAGTACGGAGCAAAGAACTTAATTCCAGACATGAGAGTCACTGTCCTTGATACCACGGCAACATTTGATTAGGTGTGGCATCAAGATGTCCTGATAACACTGAAGCCAATGGGCATCAAAATGAAAAGACTCCAGTAGCTGGAGCTGTAGATCACACAAAGGAAGATGGTCAACCCAGGACATCACTGCAGGAGCAACAAACAATCTGCTTGAGGAACTCAGTGGGTCAAGCAGCATCTGTGGGAGGGGAAGGAATTGTCAACATTTCCAGTCGAAACTGTGCCAACCCAAAATGTTGGTAATTCCTTTCCCCTCACAGATGAGGCTTGACCTGCAGAATTCATGCAGGCAGGGTTTTGACCCGAATTGTCGACAATTCCTTTCCCTCCACAGATGCTAGCTGACCCAGTGGGATCCTCCAGCAGGTTGTTTGTTACTCCAGATTCCAGCATCTGCAGTCTCTTGTGTCTCCAGCACTGCAGGAGCTCCTCGGGTAGTGTCCTAGTCCCAGCCATCTTCAGCTACTTCCTCAATGACCTTTTCATCACCAGGTCAGAAGTGGGAATGTTCATTGATCCCATTTGCAACTCCTGACCAACTGAAGCAGCCCAGGTTTCCATATAGTAAGACTTAAACAACACTTAAACATGGGCTGATGTATGTCAAATAACATTTGTGTTACAAAATTGCCAGGCCGTGATCACCTCTGACAAGAGAGAGTCTGACCACTTACCCCTGATATTCTGTGATTGAGTCCACCACCATCAACATGCCGGTGGTCACCATTGAACAGACACTCAGCTGGACCAGCCACAAAAACGCTGTGGCTCCAAGAGAAGGCGAGAATATTCTGTGGTAAATGACTCACCTCCTGACAGCCCAAGGCTTTTCCACTATCTCCAAGGTCCAAGTCTGGCCTGTGATGGAACTCCCTCTGCTTGCCTGGATGAGTGCAGCTTCATACCATCCAGGACAAAGCAGCCCACTTGATCAGTATCTCATTCACCATTGTAAAAATTCATTCTTTCCATCACTGCTTCTCCACGACTGCAGTCTGTACCCTCTACAATCACTTGTCTCGTCTACTCCGGCAGATCCTCCCAACCTACAACTACTATCACCAAGAAGGGCAAGGGCAGCAGATGCAGAGAACACCGCCCCCTATATGTTCCCCTCAAAGTCACACTTCATCCAGTCTTTCAGTGTTGCTGGGTTTAAATCTTGAGATTTCCTCTTTTACAGCACTGTGGGAGCACCTTCACCAGAGGCACTGCAACAGTTCAAGAAGGTGGCTCACCACCGGCTTCTGAAGGGCAATTAGGGCTGGACAATAAATACTGGCCTTGTCTATTACACGCAGGTTCCCAAACATTAGTGAACATAAAAGGATGCAAGAAGCAAATGCACCCTCACAGTTAATTGGCATGACCAATTGGCCTGACCTTCAAATATTGGATGGCACCTAGTGTTATGCGTAACAACACACAGAAAGACTGGACACGGATCCACACTTCAGAAAACTGAAATGAGGACATTTTATCCAAAATGATTGATGGACCCAGCATCCCATGTTTATCGATTCCCAATTGGTTATTTTAAATACTGTATCGAAAAAAGACATATTTCTCTTTTGTTTTCATGATGATATGTGGACTGGATTTACGACTGTACCAGTAAGAAGCCAGGTGAAGATATAAAGGCATGAAAAATCACAGACACCACCAAAGAAGTGTAATTTTTAAAATTATAAAGTGCATTATAAAATCACAAAGGTGTCCAACCCCTTGTGAGATGAGGGTCTAGGACAGGGAAGAGTAAAACATCCCCCTTCTCTTTGATGCCTCATGTTCGGCATTCCTGAGCCAATATACTGCATACCCACCTCAACCCCTTTGCCTTTAATATTCACTAGGAAGTTCTTGCTGCGAGGGAAGCCATGTGATCCTTGTGTGCTTACGTGGAGATTGTTCCTGACAATAACCCAGGGAGAAGGCCCTCCCTGTGAATGTGCATTACAGTTTGCAGGCTGCAGTTGAAGGAACTCTGTTGCGGAGCCAACAATCTCAGATGGTCCAAGTGAGCCATGTGGTGATGCTAGGGATGACCTGATTCACTGTGACTCGTATGGAAGTTTTCCATTATAAGCCTTGGAGATCAGGTTTCCTTCCTCAAGTGGTGAGGGTCTTTGACCAGGGTATCACAAGATCTAAACCCAAAAGTACTAGTGGATTCAAGCAAAACCACATCAGGGGCTTGTGAAAAACACACCAATTAACATATGTGAAGAAGGCAATCTCCTTTTACATCCATCAAGATTACATGTCGTAATATGGTCAGTATAGGTAATCATGTTAGACACAGATTATAATTGCACATGCATTATTTGAAATTCTCATAATAACCTCTTTCTTGTCCATTTACATTGAGATATATCAGATTGGGCTGTACAATGGAGCTGTCTCAGAGCTCAATGATCTGGGTTCAATTCTGACCTCTGGTGCTGTTGGGTTAATTGACTACTGTAAATTATCACGCGTGTGGGTAACTGGTGGGAGCCAACGGACATGTGAAAGAGAATAATTGGGGGAATGGGAATAATGGGATTGCACTGAGAGCTGGCAGAGACTCAGTGGGCTGAATGACCACCTTCTACGTTGTTTGGAATACAAGAAACTAACAACTGGGAAAAAGACCCAACAGTGATCAGAAATGTTCATAATCAACCCTCTAATTTAACAGACAGTGCAGGGACACCACCTGCACAGACTCCAACCAACGAAACCGGAAGTTAACAGCTCCGATGGGAATTGCCGGGAATCAGCCACACCCGAGTCCTGAATTTCCACATCAAAATTGTGCAGAAGTCCAAACTGCACATTCGGATCATGATTTGTAAACCCAGGTGGGTTAGATTCAATCAACTTGTTTCTTGTTAAGTATCAGAATATTGGCCTGAAGCAATTAAGGACACTGGCTGTGACCACTAGATTCATCACCACTTACTGTTAACACTGTTAGATCTGTATCATTAGACTGAGGACATTCCAGCAATATCAATGATAAGTATTCTATTACAAGTTTTTAAAATATGTCTGTAATGGATGATGATGAGATATCCAATGTTCAGCAATTAGCGATAAATACTTTGCTCCAAGGCAGTTGACATGGAATCCAATAAAATAATTAAGGATTGGTTGTATTGAGTTTGCCAATTAAGGGCCAATTAAGGACAGATTGATTAAGGGTAATAAATGGTTTCCTTGACCCATCTAAAATCCTAAACCAGCAGTCTGCAGTTTCCTACAATGATTGACTATTCTGATCAATACCTGGTGTTAGATCTTAATCCTACCAGATCTGTGTAAACCAAGTGGGTGGGCATTTAAATGTAAACAAGTTACATAATCACTTATGTCCTAATCATTTCTAACTGCTTGCAATTTTAACCTTCCTTTTCAATCTTTTTATTAATTTTCAAATTAATACAGAATAATACATATAACATCGGTAATTATACACGTAATACAAAGAGATCGGGAGGACAATCATGACATATATAGTCATAAAGAATAAAAAAAGATATATTCTAATCCCCATGGTTTCTTAGTAAATGAATATATTACAAAAAAAATCAAAATGAGGAAGAGAAAGATTTATTATATAAAAAACCCAAAGTGAAAAAAAATTATAAGTAATAAAACGAAACAAACTAGAAATAAATTTCAGAAAAAAAAACTGGACTGACATTTCTCAATAAACAAAGAGCATTATTATGTCGTCAACTCCGCTCCTCTAAGTTCATTGAAAAGGGATCTATATCATATGAAAATATTGAATGAATGGACTCCAAACTTCCTCAAATTTAAGCGAAGAATCCACAGTGCCACTCCTAATTTTTTCTAAGTTTAAACATGATACAGTTTGAGAAAACCATCGAAAAGTAGTGGGAAGTATTGGATCCTTCCATTTAAACAAAATGGATCGCTTGGCCATTAACGTAACAAAGGCAATCATATGACAAGCAGCATCAGATAAGTGGCCAGATTCCATCACTGGTAGCCCAAAAATTGCAGTGATTGGGTGAGGTTATAAATCAGTATTCAATACAGTTGAAATAATATTAAAAATGTCTTTCCAATACTTTTCCAAAAGAGGACAGGACCAAAACCTTCAGGCATGTGAGATGTTCAGCTAAAGCAGGGAAGGTCTCATATCTTTTTGCCAGTTCTGTTGCGTCAATGAGTAGCTGATGCAGTTTTAACTGGAGCTTGACCTGTGGTGTGTGAATGACTTGAGGCAGAAACAGGTCTGCACCTAGTCTGGAGACCAGAGCTTATTTCTTGAAGCTATGAGTCTCGGTCTCTGCCCTGGATTGCCCTCTATTTGTCTACCTGCACTTCATTTTCTCTGTAACCGTAGTACTTTATTCTGCATTCTGTTTTTGTTTTTACTACCTCAATGTACTTTTGCATGGAATGATCTGTCTGGATGGCATGCAGACAAAAGCTTTTCACTGTATTCCGGTACATGTGACAATAATAAACCAATATTTCCTCATGCAAGATCTTTCCAAAGTTCCAGGTCATTTAACCAAGAAAGTACCACATCACCAGAAAGTTATATACTAATTTCTGTAGGTTTATGTATAATTGATAAAGCAAACTACATTTTCCAACATATCCCTAACTAATTTCCTGCTTTCCATTTAATAATAGCTCTTGAGATTTCTTAGTGACAAGAGATTGAGACCCATACCCAATTCCTCAGTGTTTACTGCAAGGAGGTTAATAATTTGAAAAGTTGTACAAGTGGTGGTGGCTTACTGACCTGCTATTGGAGTATGGATTATCAGAGTGTGCACTATTCCCTGCCACTCCCCATCTGGTCTACTCCTCATTTCAATGTGAAGGGACGAGAAGCAGGCACACCATGCATCCAGTGATATAACAGAAACTAATCCTCATGAGGGTCCCTTATGTTTAATAACCTCTGAAGGCTTCTAATGAAACATCATTGACCCAAAACATCCTCTCTTTAGAAATGCTGCTTGGCCTGCTGAGCATTTTCAGATGTCTTTAACTTTTTGACCCTCAATGTAACTTGCCATGTGTCTCTTCATTACTGAAATCACAGCTCGGAGGTCAGCCCAAGTGCTCGGATTCTCCAGGGGCACTGAGAAATTCCACAAGGTCAGGAGTAAGGACTCAGTACACATTTCACAAGCACACGAGATGATAAACTGCATAAGATATTTATTTAATGCAAATGCTGCACCATGTTTCTGCAATTTAGCTGAGACTCATCATGTTGTCAAATCCTGCAGACCAAAGTAAAATTCCTCACTGAGAAATGATGCATAACAGGAATTGCTGATCACAGTTGTCCCAATGGGTATTTATATTCAAGTCTGATTATGATGTGCAATAGTTAAGATGGGTTGTTATTTTAGTCATCACTTCTGAGGTGAAGGTATCAATTCATTCCCAAAAACACCATTTCACAATGCCATGGTTTCCTTAAGATGACACAAGATTCTAAAATCAGAGTGTAAAGAAGATACATCATTTTATATATAAAATTACCTACACAATATGCACATGCTTGTGCTTGCTGACTTCATTGCTTCCCGATTTTGCAACACCCAGTGCTTATCTTTATCTTCATTTTCCTTCGGTACCTACATCCCAGCCTAAAGCTTTAATTTCCCCCCGCCCCACAGTCCTCTGTTACCCCCCCTCTTCCACTTCTGGCTTCTTGCAAATCCTCACGTTCCTTTGCTTGAATGTTGTTGGCCATGTCGTCATCTCCCTGCTCTCTGAATTCTGGGATTCTTGTCCTCAAACACTCCACTTCCCTCTCCCTCTTTTTCCCATTTCTCCCTTCTCCACAAGACCCATCTTGTAAGAGGAAGCTTCTGGTCACCTGTCCTCCTGCAGCTCGATGTTAAATTTTGTTCAGTAAACTTCCTGAGAAACACTGTGTCACACTATGCAGGATGCACAAACCCTGCCACATGTGTGGCAGGTGGTTACTGACAGGATGGTGAATGGGTTGTTTGGGGTTTAATGTGCTTCTTCCACTACTTGTGTTTGCCCTTCACATGCCTCTGGCATAGCGACTCAAGGTAGTAAGTACCTTCTGGAATGATGCTCCTCTACTGTGAATGGTCATGGGACAGGTATTCCCATGAATTGGAGAGGATGTCACCTTTTTCAAGGAGACCTTGAAGAAGTTCTCTGTCCTTGAAACCTTTTCTCTGTTCTTGAAACTTTTTCTCTGTCTTCCTTGAAACCTCTTTCTGTGATCTAGAGTGAGTAGAGTGCTTCTTTTGCGAGTCTGGTGTTGGTGTTGTGGATGACATGGCAGAGGTGGTTAACTGTGATATGAGCATCATGCTAGGAATGCTGACCTGGGAGAGGACACCGACAAACATTTCTTTAACCTGCCAATGGATTTGGAGCATCTTTCAGAGATAATGCTGTTTAGACTTCTCCAGTGGTTTGAGACGCCTGATGTAGGCTGTTACCATTCACTGTTTGACATGAAACTTAAAATAAGAATAAACAGACATCCCAATGTCCTGGGAAGGAAGGTTGAGAATGTAGTTTTTGTTCCTTTGAGTTTTTTTTTGGTTTTGACAATCTATGGCTCTGAGGTACTCTAAACATACATCTTAATCTTCTGCTCTTTGATGGAAAGGTTAAAATCTTCTCAATCCCAGCAATATCAGGCTTCAACCAGGAAGGCAACCAATGATTCATCACTCCTAAATGCAATGTTGTTCACTGGAATTTCATTCAGACAGGGAGCGTATTTACCAATCTTGACAAGGCACTTCCTGGGCTTTGCTTAATACTCCGGAAGGTGTTACAATCCCTATATAACCATGTTAGACTGACTGACATGCATGATTGGTTAATATACTGACTGAAGCAAATTCACTCCAGATGAGAAAAGCAAGAAGGGAAAGGATTAAGAGGGTTATTCAAAAAGTTAAAAGGTCAGCCGTATGCTATTAAATGACCTCTGTTGGGAACAAAGCTCTTTCAAAGCTAATAGACAATTAAGTTGGCAAAACAGTCTTGGAAGCTGCAGAAATGGAGAAACAAGTTACCTATATAATAACAGGGGTTAAAAGGAGAAAATAATCTCATACTCCCATGGCTCAAAAAACCTCATCAAGAAAATAAAATGGAGAGAAGAAGTGAACTGCAGTTACTGTGTGCAGGAGGATCACTTGGTATCTGTTATAGTGTGATTCTTAATCAATGATACTTCACTTGAAGTTGCATTGCTCTTGGTGTGAACTCAGTCCATTGGGAGATACTTGCAGGAGGTGGTTGCATTTTGGTGAACCCACACATCCTCTAAGTTGCATGGCTAAATGCCCTGTTGCATTGCTCCTTGGTGCCTGCAAGGAATGCATGTTGCCAGATCGCTCAGCTGCAATTTCCTGTCTATAACAGATGGAAAATTGGAGGGAGGGAGTGTGAAGATCTTGTAAGTCGTGCATGCCAAGCTAAATGGTTTGCACCCCTTACTGCCATTTCTTGACTGATGCATTTACAAGTTGCTTTGTATCAATCTGAGGTGACAGTTTATTTACACTCCTGCTAGATCTCTGGCAAGTTAATCTGGAAAAAATGGGATCACCTCCAAGGAAATGCACAGTCTTGTTTTCACAAAAAGACCTTTGCTGTTTTTGAGGGACTGAGGTGGCTCCGTGTAACTCAAAAAATGATAGAAAGCATAAAACCCTGGGAATCAAAAAAAATGAAGATTAAAAAATATTGCAGATGCTGAAATCTGAAACAAAAACAGAAAGTGCTGGAAAGGCTCAACAAGTCAGGCAGTATCTGCGGAAAGAGAAACAGAGTTAATGTTTCAGGTCAACGACCCTTCATCAGAACTGGGCACCAATTCTGAAAAAGTATCTTTGACTTGAAAGGTTAATTCTCTCCTTAACTCAGGAGGTATTTCCCTGACCTTTGGTTTCAAGGAGCTCTTGTTGGTTCTGTTATTCTTCTCCCATCAGTTTCAACAGTGGTGATGAATGGAATACAACTTGGGCTGAAAACATTGACCGAAATGAGGAACTGATTCAAGGCCCAACAGTTAAGACCCCCTGGGCTTTGCTGGCCTTGAAGGACATGGACAGTTCTAAACAGGAGCCAAACAGGACCTGGGAATGAGGCCAGTTAATGCATGAGCAGCAAATCAAACCCTCCTCTGCCTGTGAATGAGATAATCTGCATCCAACAATGAACCAAATCATCACATTCTGCCCTGGATACAATTATATGGAAGCATCTCTGAGATAAACGCCCCTCTCCAAAAGAGCCATACGGTGGCTTATGAATCCTGTACACAGTTTATAAATGTTATTCTAGCTATGCGCTACATACTCTCCATGGAAATTATTTTTGGAGGCAGAGTGAGATGTACAGTTACAACTTTAATGTGCATTTAACATTACTGACTGGGAATGAACTTCTGGACATACCTTCAACCTCGGATTCATTAAACTGGGTAAGAGTTAGATAGCCTTTTTACTGCGACATGAAAACCAAAATCACTAACAACACCATCTGAGGTGGCCTTACCAGCTTTGTTTCAGTCCCTATCTGTCTGAAATGTTTATATACACTGTGGACAGCACCAAACCCTCACTCACTGCTACATTCCCAACATCCATTCTCTTTCCTGGTTAAGCCAATTTACTCTTAAGTCTGGAATCTTGCCTCCTAGTAAATGCTTTCCTGGCTAATTGATTGTTTAGTTCAGTGTCAAAACCCTTGTTGAAACCTTTTTCATCAATTTGTAGAATATTATTTATAAAGGTCTGTTCATTCCTTGGAGACTCCAACAAGCTTCTTAGAAGGGGCTCTGCCTCTGTGGCTATTTTGTCCTACAATGCCATACCCATCTAATTGGTCATTATCTTCTCTCCATGGGATGCCTTCTAATATTCTCACAGCTGATGTTAAGCTCATTTGTGCTAACTCCTGGGCCATCCCTATGTTCCTTTTCAAGGTTGGGCACAATATTCCAATCCTCAAGTGAAATTCCTCTTTCTAACAAATCTCTAAAGAATGCAAACTGTCTCACTAGTCATTTTTAGAAACTTCCTTATAAGAAGTTTGCTGTACATTTATTGTGAGCATACCTTTAAGAACTTGTATAGTATAAGGTATGAATTTTGATATACTGTCTCACCAGTCACTGCTATTAGTTGAGTGTTGACTACCTTCAATAAACAATGTTTTGTTGGTAGCAGTCCTTGTTATGTATCTTAGTGAACAGCAACACAGAAGAGCCCGTGGACACTGCAAAGTCCATTAGGATCATTGTCTTGGCTTCCCTAACTTTAATCAATGATCACTGTATCTGGACATTGTACTTCTTTGGTAACTCCTCCATTTCAAGAAATGTAACTTTGACATTGGAGGTCATCAATGGTTTTTCCAACAAACAATAAGAAGACAACTTTTACTCTGTTTACTCTCCCTTGGATGCTTGATATTACATTAGCAAAGATATCAATAACTTTACCCTTCAATTTTGCTTTGCAGTGCATCTATTATTAGATATATTTGACCTATCTTTTTTTTAAATATCCCTTGCTATCTTCACGTATTTTTTTGAACTTATCTCACATGATCAGTTTCTTAAACCCCTTTGCATTATGATTATCATGCTCCACCAGGGAACATAGTTTTAGACTTGGAGGATGTGTTTTTTTTGGCCTGATATCAAATAACCTTCTGTGCAAACATAAGATTTATAACTATGAAATGAACAAAAAAATTATGGAATTCTACATCTTGCAAATGTCAAACCAGCTTCTGCGAGAAGCAAGACAATTTTTCTCAGTGCAAGATAGAATTCATTAATGATTCTCACATCACTTGTTGTCATTAAATTTACTACAGTTCAGTGAAACAGATTTCAGACACTCTTTACCCCATCACCCGTTTATTCTTTTTTCACTCCATTTCATCACATTTTATTAGAATTCCACAAAAATTCATTTGTGTCATTAAAATGCAAATTATACCAGCAAGTTTAACTGTGGAGCCTCAATATGACAAAAATGAATTGAGTCGTAAAAGCCATTCTCACCGCATCATTGCTCCTGAAAGAGACTGAAGGAAATGATGTAGCGGGGAAAAGGTTCAGGACGACACTCTGCTTCCCTCACTCACTCACTGCTCTTCCCTCTCTCCAAACAGTGTGGCCATGTAACAGGATGCTTCAAGGGAACGAGGGTGACTGTGTATGGGGACTTGGAGGGGCTCGGAGAGAAGTGTGCATTGGTGGACAGCTACATGGTAAAGAAAGACTCTTATTCATACTGCACTGTTCATGATCCTTTCAGGACGTTTCACAGTACTTTACTGCCAGTGAAATAGTGTAGAAATATGTAAACTGTCTTCCACATTACCACAATGTGCACTTAAATAGCAATATGATAATGATTAGGTCACTTGGTAATTGGTAATTGGTTTATTATTGTCACATGTACTGATATACAGTGAAAAGGTTATGTCTGCATGCCATCCAGCAAGATCATTCCATACATAAGCACATTGAGGTAGTAAAAAAGAAAAAAAACAATGCAGAAAATTGTGTTGCAGTTACAGAAAAAGTGCAGAGCAGCTAGACAATAAGGTGCAAGAGCCATTACGAGGTAGATTGAAAGATCAAGAGTTCATCTTTAATGTATGAGGTCCATTCAAGAGTCTTATAACAATGGGATAGGAGCTGTCCTTGAGCCTGGTGGTGCACTTTCTTAAGCCTTGTGTCTTCTGCCTGGTGGGAGGGCGGGAGAAGAGAGAATGACCGGGGTGGGAGGGGTCTTGATTATGTTGGCTGCTTTCCCGAGGCAGCAGGAAGTGTAGACAGTGTTTGATTCAGTGATGTTGATTGAGGAATAAATAGTGGCCAGGACACCAGGGATAACTTTCCTGCTCTTTTCAAAATAATCTTGTGGGATCCTGTGCATACACCTGAGAGGTCAGTGGTCCTTGGTTGAAAGTGTTACCTGGACGACAGCAGTGTAGCAGTCCCACAGTATTCTGCTGGAGTGTCAGCCTAGATATTTGGAGTGGGACATGAACTCACAGTCATGTGACTCAGATGGTAAGCATCACAAACAGAGCCATTTTGTGTCAGTATTGCATTCATTTTTGCTTCAGTTGTAAGACTGCAGCTGAAAAACATAAATCCCCAACATCTGGGGCCAAGGACAGATGGAAGAGCTTTAGAAATTTTCTTTTTGTAGCACAAAATGGCCTTATAAAAGAAGGAGGCAAACTTGGCTTACACCATTAGTTGTTTGCCCAATGGTGAAAAAAATTGGACTGAAACATTTTTGACCAAATGGGATTGTGGGATTTTTTGAATGCCTTAATGGATTATAATCTATAATTTCTCATGGGGTCCTTGGTAGATGAATAAACATCCTTCAGTGGTTTTTCAGAATGTTTCTATGATTGTGGAAGTTCATCATGAACTTGTGCCCTCCCTAACCCAAGCTAGATCAAGAAATGATGAACAAAATATTGTCTCAATCCTTAAACTCACATTAGCCTAGCACGAACATAAATCTGGCAAGGAATATAAATGCATTCTTCTTGCAAACACTATGTAACTGAAATATAGTTTTCTCAAGATATGTGTGTGGACATACTCTCAAATTCAATAATTTTAGTTGAACTATTAATAACAAGAGGTACCAAAAGTCCCTGGATGTCAATCACAGTTGGGATCAAGACTATTCAATACTAATTGATCTCAAAGACTTTGTGGGATGATGGGGGAAAGGGTGGTCAAGGGGAACCCAGCATGTGAAACCAGGCAAGGGCACCTCCTGAAAGCTGGAAAGACAATGAAGAGAGGACAACCTTGTCAAATGAACCTACCAGGCATAGTGGGGATGATGCTCTCAGTTGTAGACGATGCCATTTTTGAATTTGGTTGCAGCAGTTTCAAAGCTGATACAGGGACAGAAGTGCGAGCAGAGAGATTCAAATGCCGTTGCAAGAAAGATGGGCACAGAGTGGTCATAATGTGATCAAGGTGTTGGAAAGGGAAACACAGGAGGTTCTGCAGATGCTGGAATCTGGAGCAACACACACAAAATGCTGAAGGAACTCAGCAGGTCAGGTAGCATCTATGGAGAGAAATAAACAGTCATGATTCAGGTCGAGACCCTTCATCAGGGAAAGAAGGCCCAAGTGAGGATATAGCTCTTCAGATCTGAGTGGCTAATGGTAGTTTCCTTCTGAGAAGGGGCATTTTATGGTGGCTTTTTATGGGGAATAATTACATTGTTAGTTAGCATGGGGTCCAGGAAGGAATGATGGAAGGTTGGAGGTTCTTCAGGAATGGTCCATGACATTTGGCACAATGGGCTCTTGGCTCACAGTCTTTCATGAAGAAGAGCTAGGCACACTTTTATTATTTGGTCTTGAGAATATCAAAATATGAGCCTTTAAATCTTGTTGGCCTAGCACTATATCCAGGCACTGCAGTTTAGTGTGAGTTGTGTTGACTCATTGTGAATTGTAAACATCATAAATGGATGTCAAGCAGTTTCATAACAAAACTGTATATTAAAATTTGTTATATCATTTTCCTCATTTTTAATGCTTGTTATAATGGCATAATGTTCATGAGCAATAAAATATGAATAATCAGAAGCCTATTTGTGAAGAATGTTTGTGAAGTCTACACATCATAGATGTTCTGGTATTTTTCTGCAGTAAGATGTTGGATTTTATTGGTGTAGAACAGTCTGTTTTGCTACAAGATGTTCCAAAGGTGCACTTATAGCAGCAATGCTGCAAACAAATGGCCTTCAAAACTGGAACCAAAAGATTGCATTAAATTGCTTTGTTAGCATGCTAGAGTCCCAGAAAGAGCAGTAAAGGTTCAATGGAAGGGTTCCAGGGATGAGGGAGTTTGGCTACAAAGTTATGCTGGCAGAGCTGGGGTTGTTCTCCTTGGTGCAAAGAAGGATGAAAGCAGATGTGATGGAGGTGGTCAAGATCATGACTGGTTTCAACAGGGAAATAGAGGCAAGCTGTTGACATTAATGTACGCTTGAGCACCAGAAGATGTAGATGTATCATGGTGGGTAAAACCTCATGGAGTCATAGAGGAAAACAGCACGGAAACAGATCCTTCGGCCCAACTCGTCCATGCCGACTGAGGTGCCTTCCTGAGCAGGTCCCTCTTGCCTACATTTAGCCCTTATCCCTCTAAATCTTTCCTATCCATGTACGTGTCTAAATGTAATCGTACACACTTCCATCATTTCTTCTGGCAGCTCGTTGCATATACCCACCACCTTCTGTGTGAAAAGATTGCCCCTCACGTCTCCTTTAAATCTTTCCCCTCTCATCTTAAGCCCCTGCCCTCTGGTTTTAGACTCTCCTACCCTGTGAAAAAGACTGATCATCCACCTTTTCTATACCCCTGATGATTTTATTAAAGGTCACCTCTCAGCCTCCTTCACTCCAGGGAAAACAGTCCCAGCCTATCCAGTCTCTCCTCATAACTCAACCACCCAGTCCCAGCAACATCCTTGTGAATCTTTTCTGTGCCTTCTCTAGCTTAATCACATCCTTCCTATAGTGTGGTGACCAGAATACTCCAGGCGCGGTCTCACCAATGTCCTATACAGCTGTAACATGATGTCCCTACTCTTGTACTCAATGCACCATAGTATAGAACAGATATGAAGAAAAATATTTCTATGCAGAGAGTGGTTATGATCTATAATCAATCAGGGCTTTCAGAAGAGCATTGTATAGGCACTTGGAGGGAAAATGATTTGCAGAGTTACAAAGAAAGAGCAATGGAATGGTGGAAGCTAGATCATTGCGGGTATTTAGAGAAGGTAGATATTCCGTTGTAAGATCAGGGAATTGAGGGCTATGGAGAACTGGGGCAAAAGAGAAGCTGAGGCCTGGGGAAGATCATACTGAATAGTAGAGCAGGCATGAGGAGCCTGGTGGCCTACTCCTCTTCCTATTTTCTTGTGTAGTCTTGTGTTGACTGGACTACTCTACAGAGAGAGAGAGCGAGAGAGAGAGAGAGAGAGAGAGAGAGAGAGAGAGAGAGAGAGCGAGAGAGAGAGAATGTGTTTGATGGGCTGAATGACATCCTTCTCTGCTGCAAAGATACTATAATCCTATGAAGCTCTGATTAATCTTTTAAACCTAAACTCTTGGGCGACAGATGTGTGTCATCTGATCCACAGATTCTGTGCAGCAGAGAGAAGCAAAGGAAAGAGAGGAAAATAATCTTTAAAGAGTATGGGGAGGAAAGGAAGGCAATAAATAATAAACTAAATGAAAATCAGAGGTTGAAAGACAGACTTTGCTTTGCACCTAATCTTTAACAAACTGGTTAATGGGATTTTCTATGATCTACTGAAGAAGTTAGTCATCCAAATTTGTTCAAATAACTGAACAGTGAAAAACCGCATACTGGAAATCTGCAATAACAACTAAACTTCCTCATCAGGTCTGGGAGCATCTGTGGAGAGAGAAATGGAGTCAGTGTTTCAGATCAATGATCCTTCACCTGGGCAGATGAAGAGTCAACGACTTGGACAGTTAACCCTGTTTCTCTCTCCACAGAAGCTGCTGAGTATCTCCAAAATTTTCTGATTTTATTTGGTATAATAACATTTCAGAGGAGTTTTACTCTGAACGAGTTAATTGGAACTATCTCCTGTATGATACAGAGTAATGGCATTTGAAATCAGATTCATCACAATGTCAGTTTTCATTGCACAGATTGAAAGAAAAATGTAATAATATTTAGTGTACATGCAGTACATTTTGTGGTAGTGGTGCTCAGGTCTGGGTTCAAGCGCCACTCCTGAGAACTGAGCACAGAAAACTAGGCTTCACTTCAGTGCAGTTGTGAGGGAGTGCTTCACTGTCACAAGTGCTGTCTTTAATGTGAGATATTAAACCAAGGCTCCCTCAGGTGGATTTAAACCATTCAGTGTAAGGAGGAGTGGGGTAATCCCTGGTGTCCTTTTATCTCTCACTCAACAATACTGAAAAAAAAAGCCCAAATGAAACAAAAACAGAAAATGCTGAAAAAAATCAGGCAGCATCTGTGGAAAGCAGAACAATTAATGTTTTGGGTCTGATTTCCAACATCTGTAATTTTTTCTTGATTTTCATTTACTTTGAACAATAAAACAAATGATCTGGAGTTAACATCTGTGTTCCGAGACCCTTCAAAGGGTCTCAGACATGAAATGTTAACTTGATTTCTCTTTCCACAGGTAATGCCTGAACTATTGAGTGTTTCCAGCATTTTCTGTTTTTTATCTCAGATTTCCAACAGCTATGTTTTATTTTCAATGAACTAGTGAGTCTACTTCATTTGTGTGACAGGAAATTCCATCAGCCATGCTAAGAGTTGTACCAGAGCGCCAAACAGCACCAGTACAACCGCTTGGTATTACCTGATGAAACTGGGTTTTAAAGCACTTAGTAAGAGATATACTTGGATTAAGTTTTATTGAAAGTCTATTGGGGGTAATTGTCATTACTTAGTGGACACAAGCAGAGCAGCAGAGATGGGAATCATCTCCTTTGGGATGGGTTGTGCTATTTACTTGAAAAGTACTCCCAATGCATCTGAATGTGCATGCACAATGGGCTAGATCATGTTTCTGTTTGCTTTCATGATGACCCCTCCAATTTTCCATATCTCCTACATATGGATCCTCATGAGAAGCTGAGTCAAAGGAAGATTTCATTTCAAAGCATCAGCCATCCTAAATTCTAGCCTCTTGCACATTCCTGATTTTAATCACTCTGCCATTAAAAGGCATGCTTTCAGTTGTCAAGTGTCTAGGTTCTAAAATTCCCTCCCTAAACCACTCTGCCTCTCAATTCTCCTTTAAACCACTCCTTAAAATCTATCTCCTTGACATAGCTTTTGGTTCTCTTCCCTAATTTCTCCCTACAGAACTTGGCACCAGTCTTTGATTGGTTGTGCTCATGTCAACTGCCTTCAGAACACATCTCTATGTTAAAGGTCTTGCAGAAATGGAAGGGTTTGGAATTTACTACTAGTGCTACGAAAACATACAAAGCAGATAATTTACATCACTTCTGAAGAAGCCAGAATGTGGATTAAATTCTGGTTCTGTTACAAATAAATTCTATTTTTAACAAGAAATCATTATGTGTCTAAAACATGCTGCAATTATTTTGCAGGAGTTGCCAACCTCAGAGAACCATCCATACAAGGAATGGAGTTGCTTTATATCAAAATGTCTGCCAACGGTCTCTTTGGTAGGATGCTCGAGCTTTTATCTTTCGTTAGGGTATCTTTCTACATAGATGAATTGTTATTTCTAGAGCAACTACTTTGAGTGGCCAAACTTGGACAAAAGATTGCTCACAAGACTGACCAAGCACCCAGATCAAATTAATTGCCACGGTACATTAACCCACAGTGCACCTTTACAGACCTTCATGGAGAGCTTAAAATTATATGTTTTTAAATATATCTTCTGCACGCTACACTACAAGCTTTTAAATATTAAAACATAATTAATTTACTTTGAATTTGGTTATAACGTACCAGTGAAGCCCGTGGTTACTCCTGTATCATTGTTCATAGTAATTTTCAATGCTTTAACATCAAGTTACTCACAACTACCTTTATCAATATTCCAATTTAAAGTGATAAGCACATTTTCAGCTGTGTTAATAAAACAACACCAGGTTACCACTCTTAAATAAACCAAAGAAAATATTTTGATCAGGACAAAAAGTTAGGTTTAAAGAGCTGCCCAACTGAGCTGGTTAATGGACAATTTTCTATTTATGATAAGCTGATAAGACAAATCAGTCTGTGGAAACTAGACCCATAAAATCAATGTGAAGAACTGGCAGAATTTTGGATAGATTCATATCATCCCCACCCCCCCACCCATGACATTCTATTTCAATGTCAGGAAACACTCCTAGAACTAAACCCATGTCCCGAGGTTGTTAAAGTTTGATCAGCAAATGTGTTTCCTTGTGCCCACAGAGTATAATGTTATCATGGGCAATGGTTCAGGCATAGCTCTTGTAGAGAGAAGCACCTTACCTCCGAGTTGAACCTCAGGTGGCAGACGTTGCAAGAGATTACGTGCTTCTTTTTTGGTGGCAGCGTTACACCAAACGTGTGGTTTATTACAGCCTTCTGCACTGGATCCATCTGCAATTAAAATAATCACATTTAGAAGCACAATTTAGCCTCATTAACTGTTACAAAATAAACCGTGCTTTATCATCTTAATAGGAAAACAGGAAAGCAAAATACATCAAAAAATGCTCCGCTCACGGTGAATAAGTAACCTGGGGACCTAGTCTCAGGATCGGGGGCCAAACATTTTAGAACTGAGAAGAAATGTCTTTTTTTTACTTTAGAATAAAAACAGAAGATACTCAGCAGACCAGGCAGCATCTGTGGAGAGAGGTATGGAGTTAACGTTTTATATCCAAAGACCTCTCGTCACAAGGATCTCGGACCTGAAATGTTAACTCTGTTCCCTTCTCAGCAGAAGCTGCCTGATATTCTGAGCTCTTCCAGCATTTTTTGTTTTCACTTGTTAAATAGCAGCTGTAACTTTCTGCTGTGGGTTTAAGTAGCAATGAACACAGAGTGAAACATTGCATTAAACTGAAGGGAAGGGTGAGGGCAAGCTACCCTTTTCACATGGCAAGTTATCGGATAAGGACGGAGGCCTCGAAGGAAGTCAGGGCCTGAGCTGGCAAGTAGGTCAGCCAGCGAACTGTCCATTCCACTCATCAATATACCCTGCCGTGCTAGGTACTAATGACAGGCTACAGGGCGTTAACCGCATTAAACTTTAACTCTACTGTAAGTTAGACTATTGTATTTGTTAAAAGGCTCCATTTCAACTGTATCCAGTGTACTCCTGGCCCTATCACATGTTAATCACAGGGGAAATCTTATTAAGTCACAAGGTAAAACTGTATTGTTACTTTGATGTTTAAGTTAATTAAGATTCATATGCATTCCCACCTTCAAAAGGAAGGTTATCCTTAGAAACAGCATCAGGGCCACAGGGCTAAAGTTCCTATTTCTCTGTCTAACCTTATCAGAAAGGAGAAGTGAGAAGCTGTAACTCAAACCCATGTTAAGTACATTAACTTGATGGGAAACATTTCACAGCCCAAATACATCTCCGAAAACCTTTGTGGACTTTTTATATCAACTTTGACTTAGTCTGATGCTTATATAATGGATAATTGTTACCTGATGGACAGTTCCCAAACCTTTTGTACAATTATTTTGGCATTTAATATCTTGCCTACATCTTTGCTTTGCTGTATGGCAGGTAAATAAATTGGATCAATAGACTTAGTCTGTATAAAGTGGTTCTGGTTTTAGATGTTTTTCATTTTTATTCATTCAAAGATGCAGGTCTCAATGGCCTGACTCATTCTGAATGGCTTGTTGGCTATTTCTGAGAGTAGTTATGAATCAACCATGTTGCTCTGAGCTTGGAGTCATATAAAAGACAGAATGGGTATAAGATGAGTATAAGAGTTGGGACATCATATTGCAGCTGTATAAAACATTGGTTAGACTGCATTTGAAGTATTGTGCACAGTTCTAGTCACCACACTGCAGGAAGGATGTGGTAGCAACAGAGAGAGTGCAGAAGAGATTCACCAGGGTGTTACCTGGATTGGAGGGCTGGGATTGTTCTCACTGGGATGTTGGGAAGCTGAGGGGTGACTTTATAGAGGTTTATAAAATTATGAGGGGCATAGATAGGATGGACAGTCAGAATCTTTTTCCCAAGGTAGGAGAGCCTAGAACTAGGGGGTATGGGTTTAAAGGTAAGAGGGGAGAAATTTAAAGGAGATCTGAGGGGTAAGTTTTTCACACAGAGGGTGGTGGTTATCTGGAACGAGCTGCCAGAGGCAAACACAATTACAACAGTTAGAAGGCATTTGGGCAGATACTTAGATAGGAAAAGCATAGATGGATATGGGCCTAAACCTGGCAAATGGGATTAGCCTAGATAGGGATCACAGTAGGCATGGACAAGGTGCGCCAAAAGGGCCTGTTCCTATGCTGTACGAATTAATGACTCTATGATTCTATCTTAGCAGAAAAGGCACAAGTGAACCAGTTGAGTCTTTACAGTTATCACACAGGTTCATGGTTCCCCTTGCTGACACTAGGCTTTTATTCCAGATTTACTTCATCAGCTATATTTATTTATTTTTTCACTCATTCACAGGATGTGGACATCACTTGCAGTGCTCCCATGGCTGATTGGCCCTCAAATGAGGAGGCAGGTAAGAGTCAGCCCTGTTGTTGGTCCTGGAGTCACTTATAGACCAGAATGGTGAAGGATGGCAGGTCGCCTTCTCTGGAGTACCAGATGGGGTTTTACAACATTCTTCTACTTTTACGGCCACCATTATTGAGAATGGTTTTTTTGTTTTCTTCCTGGTGTCTTCTTTCAGGTGTCCTGTTCAGATTTAATTTCATGCCCTTGGATCAATGGTCCAGCACTCTGGCTGCTGGTTAAATAATTTACCACTACAGTCTCACACCTATTGCCATGGTGTCTGGTTTAGTTCAAGTCACTGGTTTATTGATCTAGTAACATAACCACTATGGTACCATATCCTGCTGTTTGGAGCGACGGTAGAGTGTGGCCTGGAACTATCTGGGTGCAGCCCCGCTGCTGGGATTCCTTGTGCTTCCTAGCTTTGGATGGTAAGGCCGAGCATGTGGGCCGAGAGCTTCCTCCCCATGGTCCACGAGGCCTTGCACCATGCCAGGTCCTTCCACAGTGTAATCAGGTCACATGGGATTAGGATAGATAAGTCCAATAGTCAGCATGGACGTGGTTGGTTGAAGGGCCTGGTTCTGTGTTGTACAACTCTATAACTCTCTGAGTGTGCATGAAACTGCTGAGGGTTAAGCCAAGCCTGTCAAACCTTTCTGAATGTCCCTGTATGTCCCTGACATTCAGAAGTGTTCCAAGATCATTAATAATGAAATAAACAATAAACATAAATATTGTGATGATTTACATAGAATAACAGAATCACACAAGACACACACGAATATAAAAAAAACACTGCAAGCACTGAAAAAATGACTTGCTTTTTCTGACCTTCCTTCTTCACGGATCTAAAATTTCCATTGGAATCAATGGGTTCACAGATGCAGCACCAATTCTGATGAATGGGCCCACAGAACCCACATTTGTCAGGGTGGGGACTGTCTGGCTAGAGGTTGTGGCTGTGGGATTGTGCAAAACTAATGACTCCAAGTGAAGAAGTTGATTAATCTTTTTGAAAATTCATCTTTTGTATTTTGGAATTCCTCTGGCCAATAAGATCTGTCTTCATGAGCTGTCGAGAAAATCATGAGAGGCCACCGTTTTGGAGCATGTAGATCACAGGACTGCAGGCACTGGGGCATAAGGTGTGTCCTTGAGAATCAACAACTTGTTTCATTCCCCACTCAATATTCTTCCAGCAGAGATCTTGCAAGAAAGATCTTGCATTCCTACCCTGTCTCTCATGATGTAGGGATATTCCAAAGAGGTTTACAGTCAGGGGAGTTATTTAGGGAATACAGTCATTATTCAGAATTGTGGCTTCTGATCATTGCATAGCAAGATTCCATAAACAACAATGGATTAATTGGGAGTCTGGTCTGGTACAAAATTAAAACTTGACTTGAACCTGAGTTGATGATGATCAATCTGAACTCAATCTGGTCCCAATTAGCTATAATTTCTCCCTACCTGACCTGGCACAGGGGCATTTGCAGAAAAGTAGAAAAAGGACCGACTATGTTGCATGTACATTGCTATTGATCAAGAACAGAGGACAGATAGAGTAATACTACACAAATCACCCCGAGCTGGATAAAGTCTTGAGCTGGGCTGGCCGGACCTGCCCTAACCTGAACCCAAATGTTTTATCAGATTGTACACATAACCCAACCCAGACGCAACATATAACTGGGTCCCGTTGGGCTTGGGTTGGCAGCCAGGCTCTCTGACCAAGTAATCTGGTTCACTGGTGTTGGCTGGGAGACAAATGTTGGCAAGGATGCCAGGAGAATTCCCCTGCTCTCATCCAAATATTATTTGGGATCTTTTAGGATCAACAAACAGAACAGATGAGGCTTCAGTTTAGAAACTCATCTGGGATTTATTCCACAGTGGAATGATAATTATTCAGGATTATCTACAGGAAAGGCCACTGAGGCGAGGGATTGACATCCATGAGTCAGTCCTTGTAGTGAAAGCTAAAAACCACCTTTTCCCTCTTTTCCTCTCTGGGCGAACTGACCTGCTGGGCATGTCTTCCTGCCCCGTATTTCGCAACTCCTACCTTCTTTTGTCTAATCTTCTCACTCTCTAACTGCTCCCACTCACTCATTGACCAGATAACCTTATTTGCAGCTTATCCCCATGGTCACTCAAGAGACTGCAGATGCTGGAATCTGGAGCAACAACCAATCTGCTGGAGGAACTCAGTGGGTCGGGCAGCACCTGTGGGGGGAAAGGAATTGTCGATGTTTTGTGTTGAGCATCGTTTCGCCCCAAAGCATCGGCAATTCCTTTCCCCCACAGATGCTGCTCGACCCACTGAGTTCCTCCAGCAGATTGGCTGTTGATCCCCGTGGTCACCCCCAGTTTTACCCTATCAGAGACATCCCCTTTTCTCCCACAGTCCCTGCAGCTTCTCTTCTCTCCTTCCCAGTTCTGGCAGAGGGTCTTCAACCACAAACACTAACTCTGTTTCTCTTCCCACAGATGCGGCCTGACCTGCCGAGTATTTCCAGCATGTTCAGTTTTTATTTCAGGAAAGGAGATTACCTGGAGAGAGCAAAAATCTCTATGTCCTAGCAGATGAGATTGAGGAAGGGTTAAAACCAATGCTACTGTTGCTTGATGCACATGGCTACACTCAATATAAGCCAACAATAGCAGGAATTTACTCACTGCAGTTAAAAATGCCTTCAGCCTCTGGCAAACTGTGGACCACAATACAGTTACTGCTTTATACTCTCAGGAAACACAGAGCTACCTGTTTGATTTCCCTGTCAGCCCCTTTCCTCCCTCCCAACAGAAATGCACAATCCCGGATTGCCTTTCAGCGTATTTAATTACAAAGGCAGGTGCATCAGTCTTGGAGGCACACGCCTGCACAGAAAAGCCATTATCAGTTCCCTGAATTCCATTCCAGGACCGAGCAGACAGGTGATTACAGAATTATCAACCCACAGACTGTCTACAGCTCACCACCACTTGCTCGGAGCTTGGCTTCAGTCCAAAAGTTGGTTTATGTCCTCAGAACAAATATTGTAAAAATAAAGATTTGTTGAAACAGAACCCAACAGTAAATTAACCAAAGAACCATCTTAGCTCAAAAGCTGCTCTAATCAGATGGAAATGCCACAATGAACTAAATTCCTGTCTGACAAAAGAAAACAATTACAGTTAGGAGTGTGTAATCCCTTTCTGAAATGTAACATATCACATAAATATTCATTACACCTTCCTCTCTGTACAAATTATGCAAGTTTAACTAACAGTTTTTCAGTCAATATGATGCAATCTGTTCTGCAGAACATACTGCTTGCTTTTTCATTGTCAGTTGGCTCCAGTATATGTGGCTGAATCAAGGGGCACAGTTAGACCCATCCTCTTCTTTTGTAACTACCTAGAAGAAGTGAATGGCCTCCTCCTGTTCCTATGTAAACAGGATTGAAGGGCTGAATGGCCACCTTTTGTTCCTGCATAAGGGGCTACGTTACCACCTTTTGTTCTTGCAGAGTCATCTCAGTGAATGAATGACTTGTCCCTGTGTTAAGGTTTAAGGCTGAGCAGCTTCCTGTTCCTGGGTAGCAGGCTCAATGTCCTCCTTCTGTCCCCAGCTCATTGATTGCCAGTTGCTGTTAGCCAATTGTTACACTGGCAGCCCAACAAATCAATGGAGAGAGCAGAACAGGAGTTAGGCAGAAAGTGGGATCACAGCTCAGCTGTTGGTGTCCACGTTATTTTGTTGGAATCTTAACAATTGATGTTTCCACATTCTATGGCAGTGGAATGAAAGAAAGGAAAGAAAGGAAAAGACAGAACTTACAGCACAGGTGGAGGGCAGGTAGCTTTGCTGACCCTGAGCTCCCCTTGAGAGCTGACTTTACATGGCGCCATTTTTCTGTGTAGCATTAAACATTGCCCAGATCTGAAGGTTTGAACATACTCCTGGCCAAGGAACTGGTCTGATTTCAGGTCCGGTTGCCTGTTGGATGAATATGGCTCCAAAACAGACCATGGTTGAGGTTCAGGTAAGTTTTGTGGTTGTTGGGGCAGGATGGCAGGGAGCTTTGTTGATGGGGCAGGGTGGAGGTTGGTGGTTAGGGTGCAGATGGGAGAAAGTAGGAGCTGATTACAAGTGACAGGGAATTAAAGATAGCAAGGGATCAGAGGGGTTGTTAGGAATAGATCAGAGACACATCTCAGATAGATTGGAGGGGGATGAGGCAAATCATTTTGTTGTCCAATAAGTTTATTCACAGAAGTTTCTCAAGATCTCTTACTTTATGCATTTCCTGTTCATCTCAAGGCTACTGCCTGGTTTCTTCTGTTTGCCTCCTCAGGGAAGTTGCTTGCCTGAGGAGGCAAACCAGGGAACTCAGGGAAGTTGGTCATCCCATTACTGGGCTTTCTTAGTTGCAAATGGCTCTCAAAATGGGAGTACATAATGAAATCTCAGGCACATTGCCATGTTAATCCATCTATTAAAATCGACCAGCAGGGTAATCACATAACAAGTTTCCCACATTACACTCAGAAAAAGTACAGGCAAGTTGGAAGCAAGTTACTTGCTTTTGAACACATCTATCATATTCTCCCTCAGCCATCTTAGCTCAGGTGAATATGTGTCACCTCTTATAGATAAGATATCTTTATTAGTCACATGTACATCAAAACACACAGTGAAATGCATCTTTTGCGTAGAGTGTTCTGGGGGCAGCTTGCATCTGTCGCCATGGTTCCGGCGCCAACATAGCTTGCCCACAACTTCCTAACCCATACGTCTTTGGAACGTGGGAGGAGACCGGAGCACCCGGAGGAAACCCACACAGAAACATGGGGAGAACGTACAAACTCCTTACAGACAGTGGCCGGAATTGAACCCAGGTTGCTGGTGCCGTAATAGCGTTACACTAACTGCTAACGCAGACCATGTTGCCCTGATATTTACTAGTTTTTAATTGGGTGGAGGATATACAACTGGAAACACCAGAGATTTTCGGCTAATTTTCTCTTGAAAGACTTAGTTTAGTGTTCAATGGGGTTTGGGAATATGCCAGTATTAAGGATTTGATAGGCTTTGTGATTGATGGGGGATGGAGGGTGCTGGGATCAGTAAGAGTAGGGGGTACAGTATGCTTGGCAGAGGGTTGGGCGCAGTGTGGGGGTAAGGGGATTTGTAGGAATTCCACACTTGGCATCACATTCAACTAGAATTATAAATGAGCACATTATTTACAATGTGCAAAACATCATGGATTTTAATCAGTTTTGTGCCTGCTTATAAGCCATGCCAAGTCAACATTTACAGCTCTCACTGATCAACTCAAAGCCATTCCTTTACAGTGAGCATAACTGTAGTGAGGCCAGTCACTCTCACTGAGCATTATCTCTGAGCAATGGTCAAATTTTTTTCCCTGAAAGTTATTTTGGGTTGCACATAGCTTGGTGAAAAGAAAGCAGTTTGTTGGTGTCAGTTTAGTATTAACAGAGCAAAACCTTGATAAGAACACCTAGCAGACTTATTTATGAGAGGAAACAATAAGCAAAAGTAATATTAGATTAAAAAAACTGCCCCTGACAAATTAAGTATAATATCAAAATCAAAATGACATTGTTAAACATCTGAGTTGAAGGGACTGATTGTGTCTCACTTCATCCATGTGGATGTTGCAAATGACTTCTGGCTAAATCAGCTCTGCAATATAAAAGTTAAGTTAAAGAAAATCCAAAAAAAACTGCAGATGCTGGAAATCTGAAATAGAAACAGAAAATACTGGAAATACTCAGCAGGTCAGGCAGCATCTGTGCTAAGAGAAACAGAATTACCATTTCAGATTCCTTCTGATGAAGAATATTGAACCTGAAATGTTTCTCTTTCCACAGATGCTGCCTGACCTGCTGAGTACTTCCAGCATTTTCTGTTTTTATTATGGACATTAATTTCTTGGGTATAAACTGAGCTTTGATGATGTAATGTAATCCTTCCTGCCTGAATTTTCTGCTTGCACTACAACTGTGTGATCCAACTACAATATCAAGAACCAACTATCTCATCATTACAAGAAATAGGAATGGAGAAAACACACTGAACAGGTGAATATCCTATTTTCAGTGAAACTGTGGTTAAATGCATTACTACCTTGAAATGCCTTAATCTCAGCCAAGACCATTTCACACCCACTCTTTCCAACAGCGTCCTTTAAGAAATGCAAGGTATCCACTTGTGGGTTGTGTTGCTGTCAATAGAGGATTTTTGAAATGTGTGAAGTGTATCATCATGGAAAGCGATTTACTAACGTCTACAAGTGACAAGTCAGTCAGTGGCTTTAATGGGCAATTGACTTGTAACGCTCAAGTAAAGTGTTAGCATTGCACTAAAGACAATTCTGAGTTAATGGCACTTTTCAGTGCCTTGTAAATGGCTCAAAGTTGAAAAGTTACACTTGTGAACATTATAGAAAGCTTAAAGGATAATCATCGTGGTTGGGAAACCTTTAAACTTTTAAAAACTATAAGCATCTACTGAACAGGTGAACACCCAATTTTAGTGAAACTATGGTTAAATGCTTAATTCCAAGATAGGAAGGGAGTTCTTCTGATTGTAATAATCTTTATAAAATAAGTTTGCTCTCCTGTTTCTCAGCTACACATGTTTCCTTGTGGCATTGATAACACAATGTCAGTTTTCATTCAGGCCAACAATAACATCTTGACCTCACTCCATTTTCCTGGTACCCAATACTGGATGAGCTGAAACCTCTGACTAAATATTGCAAAGAATAAAACTATAGTCTTCAGTACTTGGAACAAACATGCTTCTCTAGCCACCAACTTCATCAGACTTCCTGGCAACCATGCAGTGGTGAGTTTGCAATCCTGATCTGTTATTTAACCCAAATTTCAATGGCTGGAATTTCCTTCCATCTCTGTAACTTGGTGAAAACCCCATCCGGCTTCATCCATTCCATGTCTACCTGGACAACATCCCATCTTTCATAAACAAGCTCATCCAAATGCTGGTGTTTGTGACAGGCATGGTAGTGCAGCGGTTAGCGTAACGCTTTACAGTGCCAGCGACCCAGGTTCAATTCTGGCCTCTGTCTGTAAGGAGTTTGTACGTCTCCCCGTGTCTGTGTTGTCTCCAGGTGCTTTGGTTTCCTCCCACATTCCAAAAACGCACGGGTTAGGAAGTTGTGGACATGCTATGTAAGTGCCAGAAGCATGGCGACACTTGCGTGCTGCCCCCAGAACACTCTACACAAAAGATGCATTTCACTGTGTGTTTCGATGTACATGTGACTAATAAAGGTCTTATCTAAATTCTGTTCACCCATCAACCTCATGGTTGCAAATCTACAAAGGTTTGAATTGTTATCCTTATTTACATCTCACTCTTTGCCTCACCCCCCCCCCCCCCTACCTCTATAACCTCCTCCAGCTCTCCAGTCCTCTAAAATTTTGCTCCTCCAATACAGGCCACTTGACTAACTCTGAGTTTAAGTGGTGATCATGCTTGCAGCTGCCGAGCTCCATAGCTCTGGAATTTCAGGATTAAATACTTTGCTCACATTCTTCCCTTTTTTTAAGAACATGGGACACTGAGATAGATATAGGAAGGTCATGATCGTTCTGGAGAGGGTGGAGAGGAGATGCAGCAAGGTGTAGCTTGAGGCGGAGCTATGGGAAGAGGCTGGATTAGTTTTCCTTTAAGCAGAGGAGGCTGAGGGGGGACCTGATAGAGTTATACAAAAGGGTAAGGACAGCATAGATATAGGAAAGTTATCCCCAGTGCAGAGGTATATAAAAGTACAGAGCACAGCTTTAAGGTAAGGAGTCAGAGGTTTAGACAGGATCTCTGAGGACAAATTTTTTCATCCAGAGGGTGGTTGGAATCTGGACATAGTGCCTGAGCCGTGATGGAGACACGTACTCCAGTCAAGAACTTCATAGATGAGCACCTGAATTGCCAGTTAGCAGAATTAGACTATTTGGCCCATCGAGTCTGCTCTGCTATTCAATCATGGCTGATTTTCCTTTAACCCCACTCTCCTGCCTTCTCCCCGTAACCCTTAACTCCCCTTACCAATCAAGAACCTATCAATCTCTGTCTTAAATACACCCAATGACTTGGCCTCCGCAGCTGTCTGTGGCAACAAATTCACCCTCTGGCTGAAGAAATTCCTGCTCATCTCAGTTCTAAAGGGATGTCCCTTTATTCTGAGTCCTGTTAGTATGCTGCATAACTCTATATGCCACAGTGATCCATTGGATGAACTAACACAATATTCAGAATCTTTTGATTTTAGTTGAAATTCTTATACAAAGTTTATTGTTATGGTCTCCAGGGTAATAGGTTTGAGGATCAATAAACTTCTGGATTGGTCAGTTTGATCTCTACAAACTGTTCCTCCAAACTCAAGAGATTAGTGGTCTGAAACACACCACTGAATTTCTGCTCAAGCATCAGGCAAGTTTCATTAAACTAGCCTGGGCCACTGCCACTCCTGCTCCTCTCCCGCATCTCTTCCAGCTCATGACTGAGTGCGCTCTCCCAACTCCAGGGAAACCTCATGAGTGGAGGGCGGCCAAGGGTTGCTTGGTATTGTCATTGGCTGGAGGTAACTACCTCACCTGGAGATAATGGTCACTGCTGGTGACTGGCTGGACTGACGGCAATGAAGCCTAGTCTCTTGCTAGGATGAGCAGTCACCTTCTGTCCCATTGACCTCCTGATACCCTGATTACTTTTCCCCAAGGTTTGAGAGAGGCAGCACTATTTGAATCACTTGTAGTTGAATGTCTCCCTTGAGGAAGGTATATGGCAGTTTGCTTAACTCAAGAGATAAAAGGGAGGAGTTGTTGAGAGTTAAATTCATAGCTAACATGAAGGGGTACTTTTTAAAATCCAAGATGCTAAATACCTTTGTTACCTGTGTTATTTTTTTGGAAGCCATCACATGTCATGAGATCTAACTCAATTGGAATCAATTGGTCCTGTAACCTTATGCGAACAGCATCACCTGCAACTGTAAAACCACTAGATCTTGATACAATTCAGTCTGTTTCACATACTGTTTCATGTATCACATTTACAACAAAGTCCACTTGGCACATTCCAGATCAAAATTTCCTTTAGCTTTATTAATCAGAGGGATTAATTAATAGTACACTGTGTTCCAAATCTTGAACTTGAATCAATATATGACTCAAATGCAACAACATCTTACACTGTTTGATTGGTCTGAGCACCCAACAAATTAGAATTTAAAGTAGCATAATGGCCCTTCTAAAAGAAGGTCTGGGACAAAACTGATCTTACTCTGTCTCATTCAGTTGCGTGAACATTTCCTCTTCCCATCTGTTGCATGCAAACTCCTTTTTAAATTCATTCATAGAATGTGGGCAAGGCTGGCATGGCCTGGATTTGGTGCTCATCCCTGGCTCACTCACCACTGCGCCAGGTTGGAGTCACATATATCATTAGGTAAGGAAATTAATGGACCAGGATTTGTAAGACATTCGAATAGTTTCGTGACCACCGTTCCTTCTACAGTGTTAATTCCAGATTTATTTAATTAACTTAGATTTCCCAGCTGTTGTGGTGGGATCTGAATCGACCTTTGGATTAGTCCTGTATTCTGGATTATGACCACAACACTACCATACCTTTGCATATATCCTCATAGGAATCTATAACATTCCAACAGAACCAGACTGACAGATGCAGGGAGGGTGTTCCTGGTGGCTACTGAATCCAGAACCAGAGGTCACAGCCTCAGGGTATGGGTTATGCCATTTGGAACTGAGGTCAGGTGAAGCTTATTCACTCAGAGTATGGTGAACTTGTGGAATTGTCTACCGCAGAAAGCAGTGGAGGCCAAGTCGTTAAAAACTATATTCAACATGGGAGTAAGATATATTTATTAATGATAAGGGGATCAGGGATATCAGGAATGTATGATGTCTCTGGGCCTGTACTCATGGAGTTCAGAAGGATTTGGGGGGGGGGGGTGGAATCTCATTGAAACCTACTGGATACTGGAAAGACCTGGAGAGATTGGATGTAGAGAGGATGCTTCCATTAGTAGGACAGTCTAGGATCCGAGGGCGCAGCCTCAGAATAAGGGGACATCCCTTTAAAACTGAGATCAGGAGGAATTTCTTCAGCCAGAGGGTGGCGAATCTGTGGAATTCACTGCACAGAGGGCTGTGGAGGCCAAGTCATTGGGTGTATTTAGGGCAAAGATTGATAGGGTCTTGATTCGTAAGGGGGTTAGGGGATACGGAGAGAAGGTGGGAGAATGGGGTTGAAAAACAATTCAGCCATGATTGAATGGTGGAGCAGACTCGATGGGCTGAATGGCCTAATTATGCTCCCATATCTTTTGGTATAGATATGAGTAGACAGCAGGATACTGAGGTAGATGATCAGTCATGATCATATTGAAGGGTGAAGAGGGAATGGATGGCCTACTCTTGCTCCTATTTTCTTTGTTTTTATGTATTTTGAGCATTTCCTGCCTTTACTTCAGGATTCACTGCTTCTCTTCTCCCCAGTTTCAAAAGTTTCCTTCCTTTTGTTTCAATGCATGCCGCTGCAAGCTAGACCCATGTGACTTGAAAGGTCAATGACCTTTTCCCGAGCTTCTGCTACAGTGCTCTCGAGCTGGCAGCTTGAAGGTGCACAAGAACTGCTTGAGGCAACGTACCTGCCAATCTGCCTCCTACCTTCACTCAGCATGTTAGCACAGCAAGCTGCTAGTCTGCTACCTTTCTGGTTTGGATTTTAAAAAAAGATTTGACTACTTAAAGATATACTCCTTCACAACAATCATAGCCTCTAATTGGTTGTAGACAGAGACCTATACATAAAATTACATGTGCGTCAGTGTCTGTGGGAACAGGAAATGGGGCAGAGAACTGCAAAACGGAGTCTCTGACGGCTTACATGAAAGTTAAGAGGACAGAGGTCTGACTGACATTTTAAATAACACGAAAGGGACTTTATAATGCCTCATGTGTTATTTTCTGGACACAAGGGTTGTGGTTGTGACTTGAGGTTCAAACCAAGGATCTGTAATGAGGCATGTATGTTTTGTACCAACCTTCCATAGTTCAGTTCCACTGGTGTCAATGGAGCCAAATTTCACAAGGGGAGGAAAACAAGAAGCCATCACCACACAACTCCCTCACAATATGTGACCCAGGGTGAACTTCTACCCAGTTGTACAACACCTTGATGAAGTGAATGGTGATTCTTCAAAGAAAATTGCTGCTTACTAATGGTCACAGTCTGTTATCTGCAGTGGTGGGAGTGATTGAGATATGATTGCACAACCTTAAAGCATGCTGGCTTATGCACAATTTTTCTCAAAGCTTATTGATGCCAGTGCAGTAAGTAACATGGTGACTATGCTACAGGGGTTTTGATGCTGAGTGCCTGTTTGTCCTTGCTTCTTGTCATTTCCACCACAAGGAAATATAATCAGTGGTCAGTGAAACCTGCAATCCTTCCGCTTGAAAAGTCAACTGCTGCAGGACCAGCAGACATTTCTCCTGCACTCTGCCACACTCCGTGGATACCAGCCTTGAGGCTGCCTCTGTAAAAGTATCAGGTCAATTTGAAAACAATGTGACAGTGCACATGTTATGCCCATGCATGAAATACATACTTCAGAATAAAATGAAGAGAGTTTTGCCAAAGGACAATACTGTCTGAAAATGGTGTGCTTTCCCCAACTCCCTGCTTTGTTGACAGGACCATTCTAAACCCTTGGTCTCTGCCAGCTGGTAGGGCAAGAGCAGTAAGTACATGGGGCTCCATCACCTGTGGGTTCCAGTCCAAGTTACATGTCACCCTGACTGGAAATATATAGTGCTTGAGTTTCTGAATCTTGGAACTTCCTTCCCACCAACACATGCAGAAAGGTACTTCACTGGCACCTTCTCAAGGACAATTAGGGCTGGGCAATGAATGCTAGCTTTAACATTGATGCCCATTTCCTGAATAGAACATAGAACAGTACAGCACAGGAACAGGCCCTTCGGCCCACAATGTTGCGCCAAACCAATAACATTAGTAATAAAATGCCCAACTAAACTAATTCCTTCTGCCTACACAATGTCCATATCCTACCGTTTCCCTCACATCCACCTGCCTATCTAAGAGCTTCTTGAACGCCCCTATTGTATTTGCCTCCACCAACACCCCTGGCAGCGCATTCCAGGCACCCACCACTCTCTGTGTGAAAGACTTGCGCCGCACATCTCCTTTGAACTTACCCCCTATCACCTTAAATACATGCCCTCTGGTATTAGACATTTCAACCCTGGGGAAAAGATATTGGCTGTCTTCTCTACCTATGCCTCTCATAATCTTATAAACCTCTATCAGACCTCCCCTCAGCCACTCCAGAGAGAACAACCCAAGTTTCCCCAACCTATCCTCATAGCACATATCCTCTAATCCAGGCAGCATCTTGGTAAACCTCTTCTGCACCCTCTCCAAAGCTTTGACATCCTTCCTATAATGGGGTGACCAGAACTGAATGCAATACTCCAGATGCAGCCTAACTAAAGTTTTATAAATCTGCAGCATAACTTCCTAACTCTTGAACTCAATTCCTTGACTAATGAAGGCAAGCATGCCATATGCTTTCTTTATCGCCCTACCAACCTGTGTAGCCACTTTCAGAGAGCTATTAACTGAATGAATAACAAATATACATCTTGCATTGTTCACTGATTCCTATCTGGTGGATTGTAAACCTCAGAATTTAAAAATAATGAAAATGTCCAACCTGAACCTTTTGGAATCTGGATGAGATGGAATACCTACTTTGCTTCATAGCTCAACCATGCAATCTACTTAATTCTCATGTGAGTGCCATTCTCAATAACCTCAAGTGACCTCTCTATTTGGCTCTAGTTTTAGAATTTGTCTATAAAGTCAGTTAAAGATTACCAAAAATGTTGAGTAGGGCCCCGCTCAATTTTATGGTGCACAAGGACACCCAGATCTCATTGTATCTTCCCTTTGCCTCAATCTGTCACCATTCAGATAATGATCTGCCTTCAATTTTCAGAACCAAAGCTCAGCCACTAAACTTGGATCATGGGAGTCCTTCACACCCACAGCTTTAACTTGTGTTCTTTCTGCCCTCCTAATCTTTCTATTTTTTTGTGGCAGAGGTGGTCTCAGCCAATGGTGCTGCATTTTGCTCTCTGTATATCTCATCCCCCAAAGTCATGCCATAGATATAAATAAACCTTCTTGGCTCAGTTCTGGAATCATCTTGTTTACTTCTCCATGATACTGACCATGGAAAGGTTCTGAACTAATACCATTGGTGGAACAGGTGACTTGCTGGTGTGAGCTACCTAGGTGTGGCCTCCAAAGGCACATTACCTTGTGTAGGAGGGGAGGAGGGGAGGCCACCACTAACGTTGGTGCAGCTGGGGACTGGGAATGTTGCCAGTCTCAGGCAGGTGTTTCATTCTCTCTGCACTTGAATAACCTGACACTTTCAGAAGGCTTTTGACAGTTTCTAAAGGCAGAAACTGAAGGAGATGAATGAGGAATTGGCTTAAGGGAAGGAAGCAGTGGGTTTTAGTTTCAAAGAGTAACCTAGAGGTGTTTGGAAGATTAACAATGGGTAAGCAGAGGTCATAGCTGGGGCACTGACTAATGGGCTTGTGGAGACTCTGTGTTGGCCGGGACTTCCCCAAACTGAAATATAATTGTCCGTAAATTACTCCAAACATCCTGGGAGAAATGTAGGTCTAGAATTCCTGTAACAATATATTCATCTGCTGTTTTATCATCAACCCAATCATGGTACACTTCTGGATCCTCAGAAGTGGAATGCATCAGACTGCCGTTATCATGTGGCGTGTTACTGGCTGGGAGTGAACTTCCAGACATTCCTTTATGAACCTCACCTTCCACAGTGCTGGGAAAGCAGGGAGGAAAATTATTTTCCTGTGGAAAGCTCATTCTACCCTGGATGAACTTCCTGTGCAGGACAATATCAGAGCTTGGGCACCTCACTCTAAGCCAATATGGCCCACTGGCCCAAAACCACTTTAATGCTGACGTGAGTTTTTATGGGGGGAAGTATCAGAATCAGGTTTATTATCACTGACTTATATGACGTGAAATGTGTTGTTTTGCAGCAGCAGTACCGTGCAAAGACATAGAATTATCATAAATTTCAAAAATACATAAATAGTGCAAAAAAAAGGAATAACGAGGCAGTGTTCATGGGTTCATGGACCATTCAGAAATCTGATGGCAGAGGGGAAGAAGCCGTTTCCATGGCTTGAGGTTTACATGCCGCCTTCAAGTCACACCTGTGATTTAACTTGAGTTCTTTCTTGACCTGCTTAAGGGTGTCCTTGCAGTCCCTACCCCTCACACTGTAGTCACTGGGACAAAAATCACCAGCCAATATACAGCACTTCAGAATACACAACTGCTGTAAGGTAATAACACTGGCAAAGAGTGAACACATGCCACCTGTTCACACATCTCCTCCTCCTCCAGTACTAGCAACCAATACCACAAAAAAAGGTGGGTTGAATGTTCATTCATTTTGTTGCTTTTTTCCTCAAAAAATATACTTTATTTATAAAATACAGGGCATTCCTTAATTGCCATTCACTCTATTTTGCTCATCGTTATATACCATTAGGATATTTACATTAGGTAAATATTGCATCAATTTTTCTTTCTCAAGCATTCCACCAGTGTAGGTTGAGAGTTTATTGCACAGAACTCAGTGGTATCTGGTGGTGAGACAACCCCTAAATTGTGGCCTTTCCTACAGAAACTTTGTGTGGCTGCACCTATTTTTCAGTGCATCCCTCAGCACATCTCCTGCACCCTTGAAAATGCCATTTGTTTGGGAATATTTTCTTCCACTGGAGATGTCTACAAGTGTGCTTTTCACTGAGATGATGATCTTTCGGCAGTAGTTGGTTTTGTCTCAGTCTGTGTCCATGGTAACAGCCTGTAGATCACAGTGTCCTCTGTTAGCAGCTGCCTGGGGCAAACCTCGACAATGACCACTGCGTTCCTCTCCAGACCTTCTTTGCAAATGCACAGTCCACGAAGAACTGGGCGATCAGCTAACCCTCACCACAGCTTTCTTGAGGGCAGCGTGTGGTGGAATTGAGAGTCAGGCTTCGCAGGATGGATCCGACAGGGAGCAACCCTTGCACTGTTGGCCAAGCAAAGTCTTGGTGCTTGATTGCAAGCTCTGGCGATCAGTCTTTCTGCCAATTGACTTTGCTTGGGGGTCCGTCCCCCAGGGTCCGCCACCATTTTCTCCTGCATGGTTTTCAGGATGTTCCGTGATGATCACCGCCTGATGGATGTGGTCAAAGGTGTCTTTCTGCAGAAATTTATCTATGAAGGACAGGTTCAACTGAATAAAACATTGTGCTGCAACACGGCTAGGCTCATCGTTTGCAACATCAGGAACAGGTAGAACCCCAGCACATAGTGTTTGGTTTATTGTTGTTTCTGGGACACTGGTTCATATAAAATGACTGCACCGTTTGCAAACACAACAGTCTCTGCAGTTCCTAGCAATTTAGTTCATATACCAGTCTGAGTGGGTGACCTGAGTCACAAAATAAGGAAAATATTTAAATTGTACTAATTCCCAATTTGTTCTAGTTTGCAAATCCCACAAGATTGGGTTTCCTTGAAGCTAGGACAGATTCAAAGCAAAAATGTACAGAATTTACTCTGACTGTGCACAGATTCCAGCTCTAATCCAGCTTCCATTTGCTAGTTTCAATGGGGCTGGTTTCAGTGAGTAAACTGACAAGGCCCCCACTGTTCATTAAATTCAGAAACCTGTTCCATTTTCCGTGAAACCTGTCTGCTTTCCCCTGGAGGCAGAATCCTCAGCAGGGAGGGACCTTTATCAACGCTTCTCATCTGGACATGAATTTATCGACTTGCATTCTCCTGTGGCGACTGAGTATTGTTTTGTGTCTAATCAGTAGTTCAGAGAGGAGTTAATGGATTTTATACGTCTCCTTGAAAGTTTGATACATCAAAGAATATTATATTTATAACAAATAGTAAACTGTAACATAAAATCAAAGCACTATTTAAATAACCAAGCACTTAGCAGTTTTTAGCACTGATAGATCACAAAACAGTCTTGGCCTGGTCTGAGTCAATTGTTTTCAAGATCTTGCAACACAAACCCAATCTGCCCAACGCTACTCCTCTTCTATGTTTCTGAGAGTTTGTTCCAATCTCTCTGAAATGAATACAATTATTCTGCTTGCTGTAATTTCCTTCTCAACCTCATTGTTCACTTTCAGTCTGTTCCATTTTGTTTTATTTCAAAAATAAATTTTATTAATAAAATATATACAAGAAATATAAAAAAACAGTGCATGGCTTTCCTTACATTCATTGTGCTGTTCAGTCTGTACATTCATAGTGTTATTAAGTTCTATACATTGGTAGAGTTTGCACATTCTGTGTACAGAACACTTTTGCCTCTCAAGTGGCCTCCTGGGATGATATAAACTTCAAGTGTTTGAGAGGCTTCTACGGCAGCCCTAGCACCTCAATGTCTAGTGCCAAAAAGACCTCAGACTGCAGCCATTCCCTACAAAGGCTCTGCGTTGGCTGCATTAAGCTTCAGTGCATCCCTTAGCACGTACTCCTGCAGCCTGCAATGTGCCAGTCAGCAGCATTCCCTTATGAAAATCTCATTGTACTGGAAGACCAATAGATTTTGGACAGACGAAAGTCCATCGTTCACTGAGTTGATGATCTTCCAGCAGCACTTGATGTTTGTCTCGGTATGCATCTCTGGGAACAGTACATAGATCAGAGGGTCCTCTGTTAAGCTGCTGCTCAGGATGAATCCGGACAAGGACCCTTACATCTCTTTCCAGACCTTCTTTGCAAATTCATAGTCCACAAAGAGGTGGGTGATTGTCTTGTCCTCATTGTAGCCATCCTGAGGGAAGTGTGCATTGGGAGGGGAACTTCAACTGAGCAGGAAGGACCTGACAGGCAGGGCCCCTTTCACTGCTAGCCAAGCGAGGTCTTGGTGCTTGTTGGTGAGCTCTGGTGATGAGACACATACTCCTGCAGCCTGGAAAGTGCGAATCAGCAGAATTCCTTTATGGACATCTTGTTGTACTGGAAGACCAACAAATTTCAGGTGGTGCAGCAATGTCCATCTGAATGGAACATTGCACATTCACACCTGTCATACAAAGCATGGCACATGTCTAGGCTCCTCACTGTGGTAGCTCATCAGACTTGTGGTCCATGTTGGGGACTTGGAAGTAAAATTGCAGACTTCATATAACTTGCTGTAAGTACCCAAATTTCCACCACGTTTTAATTTTCATTAAAACTGAATCACTAAGTGAACAAAAACACTGTACTAAGCAATCCATTTCCAGGCACCTATGTTGGTTAATCCCCCTGCATTGGTGCCAGGGTCTATTAAAGTTGATGTGTGAAGAATTATTTGATGAAGAAAAAGAAAACATCAACAATGTTACAGAGGCTGTAGGAAAAGATGGCACATGCTTCAAATAAGAAAGATCAAAACTATCTAGTTCTAATTAACTCTACATGTGTATTAAAGAATAGAAAAGGCTTTGAAGCACAGTCTGGTTTAACCCTTTTGGTAACTTTAGACTTTCATCTTCTGATGCCAGAAGTATGAAATCAGAAGATCAAAGGAACAATTATGATCCTACATGTAATAACGTTCTCACCGAGGCACTGTTATAAGGAAGAGCTGTATTTTGAAGAATTGCTGTAGCAGTAAAAGATTTATTAAATATTCTGCTGTTTGGATGTTGTATTGAACTGAGTACTATTCACCATTAACCTTAGGCTTACTGGCTGATATTGGCTCCTGGCTAAGCAGTATATCAACTTTCACATTCTCAGCCTTTGTTTCTGAATTCCTCCATTGCATTTCCCCATCCCTATTTAATCTCCACCAGCCCGCATCACTGAGATACCTAGGATACCAGTTCTCTCCAATGCTGGCTTTTGTGATTATCCCTGAATTTATCTGCTCCACCATTGGTGTCTGAGCCTTCTGCTGCCCATAGACTAGGCTCTGAAACTCACGACTGACACCCCTGCATCTCCATGTTTCCTTTCTCTGAAAAGACATTCCTTTAATTTTACCCCTTTGACCAAGCCTTCAGTCATCTGTCCTACTGTCTTTTTTGACAATGTTCCTATGAAGTGCATGGGACATTATTCTTCCAGCTTAGAGATGCTATATAAATGGAAGTTGTTGTTTCTGATGCTAATTTTGAGCATTTATTCTAGAGGGCTTCACAGAAGGTAGTCAAGAGCCAACACATACAGTATATGATTGAGATTTCTAGATCTATCTGTTTATTCAAGCACAATTCATGCAAATAAAATACAGAAAAGCAAAATAAACTTACAAAAAATTGATGCACAACATAGTAACAAAATAAACAGCAGGGGTAGCTAATGCACAGCCTCAACTGAATCTGCTAAACGCTAAATGGGAAAATAGATGGACATTTTTTAATTGAGTCAAGTTCCTCATGAAACCCAACCAGGTGATTCTGATTAGAAAACAAAACTTAAAGGCATTTTCCATGAGTGTCCCTCACCCTTTCCTGAACTCTTGAAAAGGACACTGGAATTTTTAACTGAACAAAATACTCAAGCGTTTCCAAAGCCTATCCCTTTCTCTACACATCTGCTTGAGCCCCTCCTCTCACACCATCCTTCCCTTGTAAGAAACACAAGCAATTAGAGTCTCTTGAAATCTATTTGCATTGCTTCAGCAGCATTCCTTGGTAACTAGCATTAATTGATGCCTGGCACATCTGCCCACACTTGGCTTGTTAATCCACCTGTCACTTCCGAAGCACTCAAGGTTTGACAGGAGTTTCCAACACTTAGGGGAGATCACAAAAATACTTGGAAAGATTGAATAAAATTTACCTGTCATGACATCATCATTTCAATATTGTAACTGTCTAAATTGGGCTAAAAAAAACACTGGGAAATATTCTGGGGAGGAAGTTCTCTTTGGTTGCTGATACTAAAAGTCTGTAAGAATCTTGGCCAGCAGTGGAATCTATTTGATTTCTTCGGCTGCCTACATGACCAGACAAGTTTCTCCCATTTCATCTTTCACAGGTCCTTTGTACTGGTGCTTACAATTTAGTTACAGATGGCGGACAGTGAAATTTACAGCAGAATTTGTCCATCCATCATGACCTATGACTTGTGGTCGTTTCTGCCAAGGAGGATTAAATGTGCATTAGCACTGGCATACTTAACTGATGTAAGAACATAAGAAGATCACTGCTGATCTTCTGCCTCACTGCCTTCCTGCAGTATCCCTTTATCCCTTAATATACAGAAATCCATCGATCTATGTTCTAAATGAACTCAGTGACTGAGCCACTGTGGTCCTCTGTGACTCACCACCCTCTGCATGAAGAAATTTCTCTTTGTCCCAATACTAAGTGGCATGTTCAAGTTCAAGTTTATTGTTGCCATGGGCATACATACCCAGGGTATAAATGCCATGAAAACTAGATTTTTGCAGCAGCAGCACAGTACGTTACAAGACAAGGACAAACATAAGTTAACATAAACTTAAATTAACATAAATTATGTACACGTGTGCAAAATAAACAAGAACAGTAGTGTGAGATTGAGAGATAGAAGAAAACAATATAGTCTGAGGTAGTGTTACAGTTTTTCAGGTCGGTTCAAGAACCTGATGGCAGTGGTGAAGAAACTATTGTTGAACTTTGAGGTTCAAATGGCATACCTCTTATTCTGTGGTCTCTGGACTCCTCAGTCAGGGGAAGTATCTTCCCTGAGATTTCTATGTTTTATAAGGTCTCTTCTCATTCATCTAGAGAATACAGAGCTAGTAAATTCAATCTCTTTTCGTGCAGCTTGGGAGGAGCAACATTCCTGACTGCTGCTCACAGAAAGTGGCACATTTTCATTTATTGTAGTGTCTCATTCAGGACTCTGTGACGTACCATGTTGCGATGAAAGAAGATTGAGATCTTCACAATGTCACTTTGAGCAATGGTGTTTTGGCTGTAACTGTATGCCACAAAATACGACAACCCTGGCAATATACATGTAAATAAAGAAGTAAAAAAAACAAAGCCTTTTATTTGTCTTAGTCACACAGCAGTGAATCAAATCATTGTTAAAACCTCCTGTTCCATGTTAGAACACTGCTCCTCCTGGCAATATGCACAGCAGCTTCTGGATGCAAAGGTTCACGAAAAAGACACCACAAAGGCCTGAATAAACCACTGGTGACATGAAACTCTTTAATCTATCTGCAACGTAAACATTTTTTTTACTATGGACAGGAATCCAAAGTCAAACATGAAAAGGTAACACCCTCCACGGCTCCTAACCACAGATCAGAGTCCGAATCAATAATGCATTGTTCGGATTTCAATCAGAGGGTAACCATACACCTGTGTGCAGGTGGTCTTTGAGACAAGCCCTGCAGTGTTGGCAGTGACGTTACTAAGCACCAAGGGAAGAAGTGGTATTCAGAATGAAGTTGAAGCTCCATTGCTCAGAGTTAAAGACTGGTGAAACTAATGATGATGAGAGGATGATGATTAAGCCCCAGGGTTAATTTGCTTCTTTCACAAAGAGCAAGTTGGGCTGTTGGGCTTCTGGCAGGCTCCCTTTGATGCTTCCTCTGACATGACCCTAAAACTCGACTGCGTTACACTATCTTCCGTTTCCTTATCTCTTCAAGCCTTGGCAACAGGTTGTGTCGTTAGCACTGACACCTTGCACTCCTCCTCATCCAGCCCCACCTGACTGATTTCCCAACCTCATGATGGACAATAAATGCTGGAAGAAGAATGGGAAGTTCCCATATTGAGTTAATAAGGTTGTCTGTAACCAGTGCTAGAGGTCAGACAAATGCCCACTGAGAAAGTGCGAAGGTGTATCCAATGGGAAGGGAGGGGACCCCAAATGGGATCATAAGAGAATAAATGTGTGAGATGAAAGGTCATTGACCTGAAACAGTGAGGCACAAGAGACTACAGACGCTGGAATCTGGAGCAAAAGACAAACTGAAGGTCAGACAGTATCTGCGGAGGGAAATGGACAGTCGATGTTTTGGATTGAGACCCTTCATCTGGACATTGACTTTGTTTCTCCATCCACCAATGCTGCTGACCTGCTGAGCATTTTCAGCAATTTTTTATGTTTTAGAATTCCTGCATCTGCAGTTTTCTTCCCCCTTTTGGAGAAGGATAATTGCTGGTTTTGAATTTCAGTAAAAGACTGCAACAATATCCAGGGAACCTTCAAATAACCGCATTTTATTTCATGCAATTTCCAAAATTTTGAAACAGTCTATGACTGCAAAAGCTGCCACTCTCTGTGGAGTCACCTCACTGCCAAGCAGACATCTCTGCTGTGTTGGGATATTTATTATGGAGCTTCTGATGATGGGATGTCACTGTGGCCAATCAGAGACAGATGGGAGGGACAGGCCTGTTGGCTAAATCAAACCACACAGTGACACTCTCTCTACAACTTTCTGCTTCACTGATCTTAATACTCCTCTTGATCCAAGACTGATTCACTTGTCATTCATTAGTCCTGATTTTAACTCTGGGGAGTTGGGTGAAGAAGGCAGAAGGACTGAGGTGAATGGCACTCATCACGGCACCGGCATGATGGTTCCATGATTTATTTAAATGATGGAAGGGTGGTTCACACTCTGATCCAGTGGGAATGATGAGGCCGGAAGGAGTAGAATTCTGGTCGGCAGGATACCGCTGTAGGGAACATCGGAAACAGCCCTTGTAGGTTTTTGTGCTAAGCATTCCTGCAAAGCAAACTGATTTAGAAGTGGAGATGAGGTTACAAAACCCACCACAACTCAGTATGCAAGAGTTGAAATGAAGGAGATGAACCACCTCCAGGATTAGAGGCACCTGTCACCATTTGGAGCACCGTTTAGATTTAACTCCAAGCATTAGGATTGGCATAGACAATGGTATCAGCATTTATAAACCTGGTTCTGGTTCCAGTATAGATAGAAGGTGGGAAAAATGTCTGGGAAGCAAAGAAATAGGTGGGAAAAATGGCTTCAGATGGGTTTCATGCTGTGTCCTAAATTTTAAGGTGACTTCTATGAGTGGGTACAAAGACACTGCATTGCATGCCGAAATACGTCAAGCCTTGCACCCTGCTGTGCTCCCAAACCCCATTTTTTACTTGACTGGTGTATGTAACAGCCAATCAGCAGCATCGAATGCCCTCTTTGGGGTTTGGGTTCCATTGAGAATTTGCTGCACCGGCACGTTACCAAAACAGCCAATGGTATGCCGTGTAGATGCGCAGATTGTACTGTTATTTGGGTCTTAGTTGGTTAAAACATACAAGCTTATACAGCGTATAAATTCAGCCTGGTTTAACCTGTCAAGGTGATATAATGACAAAAAAGATCTCAAAGCTGTATTGGGAACATTATTATTCCCACCACTCTACTGATAATTTGCTTTGCGTCACTTGGCAAACCGATTATTTGCATGACACACATGCCCATGTTTTTCATTCCAGGCTTTTAATCCCTCCATAAATCTGCAGAGTAGTTCCTTTACTATGACTGATGACGTCACAAGCACCTCACAATCCTTCTCATTATTCCTTATTTTTTTTCTAAAACACCACTGCCCTCCTGAAAGTTTCAGGATTTCTGCCTATCATCTTGAGTTAAGCTTTGTAGGCAAGTTCTTGTACCTTGTTAATTTTCAATTACAGTGCCAGTGACCCGGGTTCAATTCTGGTGGCTGTCTGTAAGGAGTATGTACATTCTCCCTGTGTCTGTGTAGGTTTCCTCCAGGTGCTCCAGTTTCCTCCCACTTTCCAAAGACGTACGGGTTAGGAAGTTGTGGGCATGCTATGTTGGCGCTGCAAGTGTGGCGATGCTTGCGAGCTGCCCCCAGAACACTCTACGCAAAAGACGTACTTCACTTTGTGTTTCGATGTACATGTGACTAATAAAGATATCTTATCAGAATTTTTCTTAAGGCTTGCCTCTGCCAATTTTCAGTACGTGCCTTCTAATCTTCGGCCAGGTGAAAATAAATCTTTCTATTCTTTATAATTTCCTTGGGGAACCTCCCAATGAGATGTTCTCCCTCCTAACACTACACCTGACCCATGACTCTTACCCACTTCACTCCTGCTGATATTGACTCACTAACTGCTCGTTTTAACAACAGGGGCTCCGAAAAACAACTAAAGATTTACTTCCGCAGTTCGCAGAGGACATGATTTGTTGTGGCAAATGATTGGTCATTATACAGCAAATGGGACTGAACTTTAACCTCTCCTCTTTCCCCCACCAACCCACCTGTTTTTGGGGGCTGGCATCTTCAGTTTTAATGTCTCATAGGTTTAACTATGGTGTGCCCTGTTAACCAGGGTTTGGGAAACCCGACATTTCAAGGGAGACAAGGTGGCTGGAGAGGCCCATGTTTTTATAGAACTACCTGTGGGCCAGGAGGAACAGGTGTGTGCTTCTCCTCACTACCACCCCTCTCTTTCACCACCACCTCCAAGCCTAACTGCTTTCCTTGAATTGGAATTGGAGCCCCTATCCAGTCCCCAGCATCGAAATGCCTGGGATTAGACCAGGCATCATATTCCCACATTACACACCCCTCACCATTACCAATGTTAGGCTTCCTGCCAGCATCTTCTGTGGCTGTGATGCTGGGCATATGGATGACATGGGCTAATGATAGAGAATGGTATGTGTGATCAGCGAGTCTCTCAGACTGGCTGTGAACTTAGGCTATCAGTCAGACTGTATTCTAGGTGGGAATGAAAAATGTGTGCTCAGGAATTGGAAATTCCACTGCATATTGGGAAACCCAGTTTTCCAGTTGTCCCTCCCTAAATTCCATCCAATTCCCAGCATTGAATACCGATCTGTTAATATTGGCACTATCATTCTCCACATACTTGGCAAAAATTGTACAACACAAATCTCCAACTTGTCACAAGTGGTCTAACTGTACCAAGTCCAGGCCTTATTCATCTTGAAGCTTCTTGATTATAACAGTTCCTTTCATTCTCTGTGTATATATTCATTCTGTGCATTATCACTAATCAAACTCTAACCATCAGCAACAACAATACCGTAGTAATGAACATGAAATGCAGAACAAATTTTTGAACAAGCTCACAGACTAAATGAGAATAGTTAGTGACGAGAAAAATAATGGCAGATGTGTTTCTGAATCTAGCTCCTGGTTAAATGTTCATCCAGTGTCCTGCATGATGTCAATGCATCAGTGTCATACAGGGGAGCTTTGGTTATTATATACCACATTGCAGCAAATAGATATACCTGTGTGGTGTGGGACAAAGATTCATATAAATGCCAACCATGTCTAATTTGTTAGTATGAACGTTAGTGTCTTCTCCCAGGCTAAGATCCAGGCTGTGATCATGCTCAACCAGGTTTCATGGCTGGGGTTACATCAGCTGTGTGCCTGATATGTGAGTCCCTAAGCAAGCATTCTACTCTTAGCCCCATCACGGTAAGCAATTTCCAGGGGACAGTGAAAACACTTAAAGGACATCCTCAAATCCTTCTTGAAAAAATGTAGCATCATCACTAACCCCTGGCCTGAGACTTCTCAAATTGGCAGGGAGACACCAAACACTTTGACTCTTTCTGATGGGAGATTGTGAAGGAATATTATGTTTAAGGTGAGGAAGGAAAGACTTCAAAGGGACCTGAGGAGCAACTTCTACACACAGAGGGTGGTGTGTATATGGAACGAGCTGCCAGAGGAAGTGGTTGAGGCAGGTACGATGACAAATTTTAAAAGACACTTGGACAGATACATAGACAGGAAAGGTTTAGAGGGATATGGGCCAAATGTGGGCAAATGGGACTAGCTTGGATGAGTTGGGCCAAAGGGCCTGTTTCCGTGTTGTATTACTCTATATGACTAAGCATAAACAGCAGACAGAGCACAGGACGAACTGGGCAACTCTGACACCTGTCCCATCAAGCATCACCTGCCCCACTTGTGGCAGTCTGGGTATCTTGCATAGGACAGGGTATTCACCTCAAAACTGGAGTGAAAACAAGTCACCCTCAACCTTGAGCAGCTGCCTACGAGGCGGCAGAAACTAGAGAAAACAACGATCTCAATGTAGTGTTAGGAATCAGACATTTCCCTTTGTACATAGAAACAAAATCTTACATTCCTCTATGTGACCAATGACTAGGGTACATCTTCACAATAAGCCCACAGGCTCACCAGAAAATGGTTGAGTCACTTCTACTCAAAGTCACCAGCCATCACTTACATCCAGGCTGGGGCACTTACGACTCAGAATGCCAGTAACTTGGCTCACATCCATCAGATTAGGAGGAAGTGTACATGCCAACCAGAACTTCAGCAAGGAGGCTGGAATTCAACCATATTTTTTTTCTTAGTCACATGTACATCGAAACACACAGTGAAATGCACCTTTGCATAGAGTATTCTGGGGGCAGCCTGCAAGTGTTGCCATGCTTCCAGCGCCAACATAGCATGCCCATAACTTCCTAACAATTTGAGAGGTTTCCTATGAACTGTTAGAGTTGAATCACTAAGAATCTGGCCAGATAGCCACCAAATGTCCAAGGCAGCCCCGATAGCAGGCTGCCTCCAAACGAAGTGCTGGCTGTTTCTTCATGAATTTAATGACTCAATAATTTGTGAATTAAAATCTATAATACAATTAGTCAAACTAAGAATCCAGTTGTATACTGAATTACTTAGGGAATGAAATCATTAGGCAAGTAATAATGAGAGCATGGAAGTAATTTGTTTGGTGAATTTTATGATGCTCAAGCTTTTGCAGTGGTAGGGGAACATCCTGACATAAAAATCTATTGCTGTTCCTTTATCACCACTGAGTCAAAATTCAGTAAGCCCCGACCTAACAATACCATGGGAGTACCTTCATTACCAGTATAGCAGTGGTTCAAGGAGGCATCTCATCACCACCTTCTGCGTGGGTTTCCTCCGGGTGCTCCGGTTTCCTCCCACATTCCAAAGATGTACGGGTTAGGAAGTTATGGGCATGCTATGTTGGCGCCGGAAGCGTGGCGACGCTTGCGGGCTGCCCCCAGAACACTCTACACAAAAGATGCATTTCACTGTGTGTTTTGATGTACACGTGACTAATAAATAAAGCTTATTTTATCTTATCTTGATGGCAATTCAGGATGAACAATAAATGCTGGCCTTGCTAGCAACACCCAATTCCTATGAATTAGAAGTTTCCAAACTTTGCTGCATATGGGGTACCCCTTTAAAACTTGATCCACTTCTGAGGACCACTGAAATATCAAGATCATAAAAAATGAATATTTAAAGGTCCCATTTTCATTACTATCAAACAATATAAATAACAGACTGGTACTTCAGCAAGTACGGAGAAATGGAAATATACGAAAACAATTAAATAATAAACGAATAATGCTAAGATATCAACGGCTAATGGACCCCAGTTTGAAGACCTTAGAAAAGATGTCAATGGGGGGTGGAGCAGCTATGCCACTTCAGACAATGTACAGACCAAGTACTTGTAGAATAGGAATGGTATAGGCTAGTTACTGACTGAAATTTCTGCTGCTCATCTGCAATAACTTCCATTAATCTCAGATCCTGGGGACTTCATTAAGGCAAATCTTCCCATTTCAGAGAATTTCCACGTTTACAGACTCTTTGGATGGTCCTATTCCAAACAAATGCTGTGTGCTGTGTCATCAAACACCAAACAAGGGAATGGAATGGTTTAGATTTAAGATTACTTAATGGGAGCTCCTTGCATATGTTGTAGAGAAAGGGTTTTCACCCCATTATGGCAAGAGCAAAATCAGATTCCAAGGGGATATCAATTTCATCCGAGGTAGTGTGGGGTAGAATCTTTTACTGTCCTTATTTTAATGCTTTGCATTCAAACAGATTGTTTCTCTCAAGCTTGAAATACACCAGAGGTCAAATGGAGCTAACATCAGTTAGAGCTTATAAAAACATGTGGCAGACAGCACTGGTGAGGATAACTCTTTTTGAGTGACCTACCTTTGTGCCCACATTATCCAGTTATGTTCTGGAGCAGCAGACATAGACAGAGTGTGGTGTCAAAGGGTATTTGGTTACATCTAAAACAATTGACTAATATGCATTTCAGAAGCCAAATTAGAAAACATTTTTTTTCTCTGTATGCAATCACCCTTACTTAAAAAGCAGAGAGATACATACTATGAGAGCACTTACTGCGTTGAAGTTGGGGAATAATCCAACAGGAGAGGGGCTGTTTAGACGAAATGGTAGGAAGTGTTTGATATCAAGAGCTGGCTGCATGGCTCTTCCTTGCAGCTGTAGGGATGCTAAAAGACTATTGTGCTGGCCTGTGGAACCTGCAGAAACACAGAATGAAGGCGAAGTGATTAATTGCAATTGACACACTAATTGTGCTAAGTTTATAAAACACACATGCAGCACGTGACACCATCCTACATATAAAATGTTTGCTGAGTATTGAGCATTTCTAAGGAAAGGTCTGCTGTCAATAACAACGCCAGGTGAGCCTTCTCTTTCAAAATTATGACATAAGCTATTTCAAGAAAATGTCTCAAACAAAAAGACCCTCCCTGTGGAGCAAGCAACCCCGAGCTTTCAGCGAAATCAGTGAAAATACGAGCAGGCAAAGGATTGGAATCGTGTCCCAGATCTTCGGAAAGCTACAACAAACATCCCTGTGTGGGACAGTAGTTAAAAACAAAACAGTCATGGCCCAATACAAGAGTATCATTTAAGAAGCACTTGGATAGGTACATGGAGGGGCGGGGCTCAGAGGAAATTGGGACTAGCTGGGTGGGTACTGTGGTCGGTATGGACTGGTTGGGCCAAAGGGCCTGTATTCGTGCTGTATTGCTCAATGACTCTAATAGCAAGAACAGAAGTCTTACACCTGTGGAGCAAACACAGTTTACATCCTCTCCTGAAAAGCTGAACTTCAAACAGAAGGTCATATAGGCAGTTATGTACTTATGCAGGTACAAACACACACACACACACACACACACACACACACACACACATGGAGAGCTGCAAATCTGTGCTTGTACAGAGTCACAGAGATGCACACTCAGATGGGCAAATCAGATGTTTGCACACTGTCAGATCCATGCACAAAGACAAGCACACACACACTGAGATATCAGTGCCCATGTGATCATCTGGGCACCTTTGCATGCTTGGAATGATTAGTTCTTCATTCACTAAATTAATAACACAGTGGTGCAGCTGGTAGAGCCACTGCCTCACAGCACCAGAGACCTGGGTTCAATCCTGACCTTGAGTGTTGCCTGTATGGAGTTTGCATGTTCTCCTTGTGACCATGTAGGTTTTCTCCAGATGCTCTGGCTTCCTCCCACATCCCAAAGACGTACAGGTTGTTGGGTTAATTGGCCACTGTAAATTGCCCCTAGTGTGTAGGTGAGTGATGGAATCTGGAGGAGTTGATGAGAATGTGGTGAGAATAAAAAGTGGGATTAATGTACGATTAGTGCAAATGGGTGGGAGATGGTCAGTGCACACTCGGTGGGCCAAGTTTCTGTGCTGTATCTCTCTAACACTTTATGACTTATAATAGTGTAGACCGGTTCAGTATAAAATGACTGTGACTACACACTGCACTGCATGAGCATCCTGTGAGTGGTCATAATCTAAAAAATGTCAGAGTTCAATTATCCCACCCCCTAAACATCACTGCAGGAGTTGCTCAGAGCACAGGCCACCTTCAGCTGTTTCATCAATGATCTTCCTTCCATCACCAGGCCAGAACTGGGGACATTCGCTGATGATTGCACAATGTTCAATTCTATTTGCAACTCCTCAGCAAATGAAGCAACCCATGCCTGCATGTGGCAAACCCAGGTGACATTCAGGCATGGACTGATGAGGTGCCAGTAACATCCGCAACACAGAAGAAACAGGCAACGACCATCTCCATTAAGTGAGAGTCTAAGCACCATGACATTCAATGACATTACCATCACTGAGCCCCCACCCAGTATTAGTATTCTGGGAGTCACCACTGACTAGAACCTCAGTTGGACCAACGACCTAAAATCAGTGGCCACAAGAGCAGGTCAGAGGCTGGGTATCTTGTAGTGAGTAACTTGGCTTCTGACACTCCAGTTCCTTTGCACCTTCTGTAAGACACCAATCAGGAGAGCAGTGAAGTACCCTCCACTTGTTTTGATAAGTACAGCTCCAACAACTCTCAGGAAGCTCAACACCATCCAGGACAAAAACACACTTGATAAGCATCCCACCTACCACTCTAAACACTTATTCTTTCCAGCATTGGTGTACAGTGACTGCAGTGTGTAGTACACTCAGTTACTCATCCAGGCTACTTCAACAACAACTCCCAAACTGGTGACTTCTACCGCCAAGGACAAGGGGAACAGAAGCAAGGGCATCACTGCCTGCAGGTTTCCCTCCAGGTTGAGCACTATCCTGACTTGGAAATGTATCACTGGTCCCTCATTGTCATTGGGTCTAAATCCTGGAACTCACTCCCCAATAGCCTTGTGGCAGTTCCTTCACTGGAAGGACTGGAGTGGTTCAAGAAAGCAGATCAGCGTGCCAGTGACACACAAGTCATGAAAATGAATAAACTTACAATATATGGAGTGTAATTTCTTACCATTAAAACAAATCTATCCTTCGCATCCTTTTGAGGATATGTTAAAGCCCTTTGCAGCATCTTTGTCAGCATAGCCATGTTGGAAGCACATCAGCCAAATGTGAACAGTATGTTCCTTCATGCACATTTGATTGACCAATTAAGAAGTAATGTTGATTGAGGGATAATTATTGGTCACAACACTAGGAATAATCCCATCCCCTTCGGAAAAGTGCAGTGAGATCTTTACATATATCCTGAGGCTAGATGAAGTTTTATCCGAACAATGACCCCTCTACAAGTGCAGCACTCCTGCAGGATGACTCTGTAGTGTTTTCTCATATTTATTTTCAACATAGAAGGAGGCCATTCAGCCCATCAAGGTCAATGCTGGCTCTAAATGCAATCCCGCTCCCCCACCTATTTCCCTCGAAACTATTTTCTCTCACATGCCCATTGGTGAAGGTGGAGAGTTCTGAACAACAATTTAAACATCTCATGGAGTTCAAGTGTAACAATCCAAAATAAAGCCAGACTACAACATTTGAGATAACATTTATAATAGAAAGCCAAAATCCAAATTGCATTTTGCTTTTGCATGACTTTTTTTTACCAAAAGTGAGGAGCAGTGTGGTGCCTGTGGTTCTCCCATGCACCATCACCCTTCCACCCCTGCAATTCTTGCAGCTGGGTGTGAGGCGGCACGGCAGCGTAGCGGTTAGCGTGACACTATTACAGCACCAGCGACCGGGGTTCGATTCCCATTGCTGTCTGTAAGGAGTTTGTACGTTCTCCCCGTGTCTGCGTGGGTTTCCTCCGGGTGCTCTGGTTTCCTCCCACATTGCAAAGATGTACGGGTAGGTTAATTTGGGTTTAAAATGGGCGGCACGGACTCGTTGGGCTGGAAGGGCCTGTTACCACACTGTAAGTAAAATTCAAAAATAAAATTATTGCATCAATCACATCATTACACATGGCTCCATTGAGAGTCAGAAGCTGCTGTTCAGATTCTACGGGAAAGGGTGGGTTCCATTTATTTATTTTTCTCTGGTCTCTTGCTGGTGAAGTTGAGTCATTTTTGTGCACAGTTGTCTACCGTGTCTCAGTTGGCAGTGCTCTCGCTTATGGTTGAGTCGGGTGTGACTCAAGCCCCACTCCGAGACCTGAGTCTATAACCTAGAGCTGGAGCTCCAGTGCAGGCCTGACAGGGTGCTACATTGTCAGAGTTGTATAAAACATTAACTGAGATCTCAAATGCCTTTAACCACAGATATCAAATATCAGAAGAGGTGAATGGAATATGATGCATGTCTGGGCCAATGCCTTACCCTCAGACAAAGTCAGCTGTTTGTGGATGTGACCTAGTCTAGCATGGATGCCCACATAATAATATTCACTCTACAACATGTGCTGCCCAATATGAGACACTTTGGCGTGCTGGGTGGGATGCTGCTCAATTTCCATTCTTATCCATCCAGTCTTAGCCACAGAATCACCTTCACTCTTCCACTCCTGCACCATTCCCTCTTTAGTTTCCCAAGAATCTATCTTTGCCTCTCTCCTATTCTCTCATCACATTGACCAATGAGAGAGAACCTGAGCACCACCCCTTGACATGACCTTTGTCAAATCCCCCATCACAAGTGTCCTCAGAGTCACTATCGAACTTAAACAATCCGATCGGTCACGTAAGCAGCAGAAAAGAGGATGTATCCCATGGTGAGTGACTCCTGAAAGCCACTACATGAGACTGTGATGAAGTACTCTCCACCTGCCTGGTTAAGTCCAGCTCCAACAGCAGTCAAGAAGTGTGGCACCATCCAGGGCAGTGCAGCCTGCACGATTGTCACCCTCCTCTCCCTGAAACTCTCCTCCTCTTTAACTGTACCATTTAACACTTCTTTCCAACAACCTGACAGCATCTCAGAAACCTGCTCTCTAGAAGGCAGGGACAGTGGGCACATGGGGGATCTTTCCCTCCGGATCATGTACTAACTCAGAAATATATCTCCATCCCTTCATTATCTTTTGCATCACATTGGAGGTACCACACAAATGTTATTTGATCCTAATGTTGGTTTCTAACCATATGCTTGCATCGTCACTAATCTTGAGAAACCTTCAGCCCTGCCTTCGTTTGCTCTGGACCTGAGCATTGCAGCACAGCCCTGGCCAGCCACTCATCTTCTGTTCCCCATGAACTTCTCATTGAAGATCCTGTATCCCAGCTCAAATCAAGTCCTGTTCAACTTGGATCCTCTCCTGAGTTATACAATGCTTCGATTTTAAATTCCCTCCAAGGTCCTACTCCTCACCATCCCAGTAATTAACCTGCAGCACTGTAGCACTCTTAGATACTTGCAATCCACTAATTTTGGCCTCTTCCACACTCTCAGTTTTAACCAGTCCACCACTGACGGCCATGCCTGCAGCTGCCAGGGCGCCAAGCTCTTGAACTCCCTTTCTCTTTGCCTCTATACCCTTTTAAAACCCTCCTTAAAAAATTATCCTTTAACAGCCTTGTAGCCAATGCCCTAATATTTCTTTACATGGCTTACTACTGTTTTGCTTGATATCGCTTTCGTTAAGTCCCTTAAAATGATAATGCATAATGGTGATGCATTTAAAATGATACATAATTATGAGTTGCTGTTCCTGAATGACAGGATAATGCATATATATAGACAGGTTGCCCTCTTATACTTCCCTTGAACTCAAATGACAAAAATCTGAAATGTTATTTAACAGTGGAAAGTACACACACATAAACTAAATCATCCCTGCTGTCTGTTCCCCTCCCCCTCCCCACTCTCATCCTCAGCAACCTAATACACAGAGATGTGGAGGTCAATTGCAAATATGCCAGGTTGGCCCAGGCGAGTTAATTTAACACAGAGCAAGGATTACTTCCAAGCCCTTCCTGAATCCATATTGAGTAAATTTTCCAAGAAAAGCCACTGGCACTTGCAACTTCACTTATGAACAGCCATCCATGTTGCCACAAGTTGCATTAGATGCCGTTTCCTTCAGGATGTGTGGAGTCCATCCAATGTACTTGATTCCATTGGATAAAATGCAAAATCTGCTCCTTTAACTGAATCAGATGTGGAATTATTTAAAAAAGAATATTGAATATTACTTTTATACAACCCATACAGATCAGGAAGAAATTGCTGCAGTCTTAAATGGAAACCATTTGGCTATGTTACCAGTTTGTGGGTGCTTTGGTGTTTGCCTGTTCTAGTGCACACAGGGGGCACAGACTGGGAAAGTTGACACTCCGGCCTGCAATTTTCCAGTCATCCGTTTAATGTCCTGAAATTCGTAGGCTTAGGGTCCATAACTCCCTCAATAGGTGCTTGCCGGAATGCACCAGGAGTTTCCGAAGCAAAATATTTCAGCATTAGGTTTATGAAGCACTTGAAATAAATTGTGATCCACAAATACATCATCATTAGAATCCTGACTCATATTGTGCAGAATGACTGGTCCTATCCTTCTCTGATACAGCCCTTGACAAAACATCCTGATAATCTGCAAATCTTAAATCTTTTATTTCTGCAGATTTGAGGATGAAGCAATGAAAAGCAAATGTCTGATTCTTACCTTCTTCTCCCCGATCTCTTGAAAGAGCTTCCCAGTACTTAATATATATGACCCAGATGGTTTAACATTCCACACATGCTTTTACATTTCTACCCTTTCAATTTAGTCTTGTCGAATGAGTGAAGAAATGAATACTGTACTCAGTGATGTGGCAGATCGGTTGGGGTCTGTGTTCACAAAAGGCATTTGTGCAAATAGTTATGTGTAACTGCCAAAATCCAAATGGGAATGGCCTTATTCATAACCCATGACCTCCACCAAACATTATTGGCGCCAGGGGAGAATTTGATTAACTGTACTTACCTGTGCACAGCTGTATCGTTGTGCCACATACTCTGTGTTTATTGTTGGTCTGAAGAAACTGAAATTGCCTGCGAATGTGGCAGTTTGAGCTTTAGTGTTACAGTAATGAATATGACCTTCTTGTTACAGGAAGGTTAGTTTAAAATACATTAAATTGAGGCTATTCGAGAGGGAAGGAAACAACGTGGAAGAGCTCACCATAGCTTGCAATGTAAAGGAATGGTTGATAATGCTTTGGCCATATTCACTACGCTATTTATCAGAAGCATAAACTCAGTAAATTACGTAAATACCTTTAAAACAGTTGCGAGCTCTAAGTTTAATCCATGATTATTGGCTGAATAGTTAGAAATTAAAACTGGGAAGTGTAAGTTTGGTTCACTGGTAACTTCCTTGCTTTGAGACAGAAGAACTTGGGTTTAAGACAATTCTGTGACTTTAATGCAAAGTACAATGAAGTGTCAAATTGATGGAGGCTTTCATTTGGATGAAGCCATATCTAACAAATTTTAGAAGATTCTAAAGAAGCGAATTCACCAACTTTCCTAATCATTCCACTGCTGCCTCACCAAAACTAATTGTTTAACTAATTGTGAGATACAGGTGACCCCTGCGTTAGGTGGGGTGGAGAGGTTGCGTTCCTAGAAAGTGGTCTGTATCGCGATTTTCCATAACGCGAAGCTGCATTTCTGAACCCATGCACATTACTTCGTTATTCCTTTTTTGTGCATTATTTATTCATTTTTGTAATTTATAGTCATTTTATGTCTTTGCACTGTACTGCTGTCGCAAAACAACAAATTTCACGTCATATAAGTCAGTGATGATAATAAATCTGATTGTGATCTGTGTATGCAGAAAAAGGAATGCAAGTTGAAAAAAATGTAATTATAATATTATTTATTTACTTTTTTCACATAAATTCCACAAGTGCAAATTTTATTCTGTACCTCAAATTTTTGGGTAGTGAATTTTGCAAGTTCAAATTTCTGTTATCTGGATGGCTGTAACATGGGGACACCTGTACTGCTGTGTGGGAGTGTGTAGATCCCTTTTACTTGTGCCTTTGGCTTGCTCACTGCTCCAGTCTCTTTTCTGGCTCTGCGGTGCCTTTTAATTATATTGAATTTACATCTATCACTGTCCAGCTCATTTTGTAGGCCATTAGCATTGAGTGCCTCTGTCCATCCCCCAGTTTAGCACCGTCTGTAAGTTGACATTGTTGTGGATTGCTCAACAGTGTTACATGTACTCGAAGAGTCTTTTTAAATTTAAATTTAGAAATGACAGTGAAGAGTAAAGTGCTGGTGAAAAAAGATGAGATGAATTAAGAGGTAATAGTGAAGCCATGTCTAGCTAGTTTTTATAGATCTATAGATAGTGAATGGAAGGAAGTACTGAGGAAGGCAAAGTCCTTCACAATCTGCAGCTCCTGGGAAAGGCACAATGGAGCTGTGGGAAGAAGGAGTTAAGGAACTTTTTGATGTCAAGGCCCTGGGAAAGAATGTTGCAACAAAGTCATAGTGAGAAAAAGAGCAAATAACAGTGAGTTTTCGCCAGTGAGGAAGAAAATTGAGACGAATACTGATTTTATTAGTGTTTAATAAAGATATAACAATGGTTAATACAGACAGAATTTGGGTATTGAGGTAGAATTACAGAAAATTTATCACATGGGAAGCCATTTTCCATACAGTCATTAAGTCATACAGCACAGAAACAGGCTCTTCGGCCCAACTGGTCCATGTGACCAAGATTCCCATCTAAGCTAATCCCATTTGCCTGCATTTGGCCCATATCCCTCTAAACCTTTCATACCCATGTACCTGTCCAAGTGCCTTTCAAATGTTGTTAATGTACCTGCTTCAACCACTTCCCCTGGCAGCTCAATCCACATACAGACCACTCTCTGGGTGAAAAAACTGCCCCTCAGGTTCCCATTAAATCTCTCCCCTCTCACCTTAAACCTATGCCCTCTTGTTCATGATTCCCCAACCCTGGGACAAAGACTGTGTGCATTCACCCTACCTATTCCCGTCATAGTTTTATACACCTCTATAAGATCACCCTCATTCTCCTACGCTCCAATGAACTATGCTCCATTGTCCTATCATGTCCATGCCAGTTAAGAAAGAGCTACCTGGTCCAATCCTGCCTTCTAGCTCTGGGTTAGTGCCTCTCTGCAGGTTGTGGCTCTTTGATTGCACATCCAACTACTTTTTAAATGTGGGGAGGGGTTCTGCCTCTACCACCTTTTCATACAGTGAGTTCCAGAACCCTACTACCCACTGGGTGAAAAAATATTTCCTCCTTTCCACTCTAATCCTTCTGCCAGTTGCTTCAAATCTTTCCCCATTGGTTTATGACCCCTCTGCTAGGAGAAATATGTCCTTCCTATTTACTCTATCTAGGCCCCCATGATTAAATGTCCCATCAACCTTTTCAGTTCCAGAGAAGACAATCCTAGTCTCTCCTATCTTTACTTGTATGGCTACAATTTTCCATTCTTGGCAATATCCTTGGAAATCTCCTCTGCACCCTTTCCAGTGCAATGGCATCTTCCCTGTAATGTGGTAACCGGAACAGTAATGCATTACTCATTCTGTGGCTTAGTTAATGCTGTGCACAGTTTCTACTTAACTTCCCGCCTTCATATCCTTTGCCTCCACAATTTCCTCCCTTGCTCCTTTTGACAGTCTGGGATATATTTCATGAGGGCTTGACATCACTTGCAGATGACAATCTTTTGCCTCTGTCTTACCCAGTACTATGAGAACATTGTTAGTAGAACTTATCTAGATATGAGCAGGGATTCAATGTTTAAACTGAAAATATACTGTTGAGATGGAACAGAAAGCTATGCTTCTTGGAGGCTGCTTTGACAATTGAGGATGAAAGGAAGTGGCACAGATGTCATGTCTTCCCTCAAGTTTAGTGCAGAGGAAGGTTTCTAGTGATTGGAGTTTGCTGAACTCTCATTGTTGATATTGGTTTATTATTGTCATATGTACCAAGATACAGTGAAAAGCTTTGTTTGCATGCTGTCCAGGCAGATCATGCCATGCATATGTTACATTGAGGTAGTAAAATAAACAGAACGCAGAATATAGTGTTACAGTTGCAGAGAAAGTGCAGTGCAGGTAGGCAAATAAGATGCAAGGGCCATGACGAGGTAGATTGGGGGATCAAGAATTCAAGAGTTTATCTTTTAATGTATGAGAGGTCCGTTCAAGAGTCTGATAACAGCAGGATAGAAGCTGTCCTTGAGTCTGGTGGTACGTGCTCTCAAACTTTTGTGTGTCCTGCCCGATGGGAGAGGAGAGAAGAGAGAATAACCAGGATGGGAGGGGTCCTTGGTTATGTTAGCTATTTTCCCGAGGAAGCGGGAGGTGTAGACAGAGTCAGTGGAGGGGAGGACGGTTTGCATGATGGACTGGGCTGCGTTCACAATTCTCTACAATTTCCTGCGGTCTTGGGCAGAACAGCTGCCATAGCCAAGCTGTGATGCATTTGGATAGGACACTTTCTGTGGTGCATCTATAAAAATTGGTGAGAGTCATCAGGGACATGCCGAATTTCCTTAGCCTTCTGAGGAAGTAGAGTAGTTGGTGTGCTTCCTTGGCCGTGGCATCCATGTGTAACTCTGTGCATTTACACATTTCGTTCCAGCAGTGCCCATCACTTTTTATGGATGCCTGAACTGTTGATCATAGTGAAGCAGAAAGCAGAGATAAGGATCTACCCTCTGACAATAGAGGAATCACGGGGAGAGCTACCCTCACACTCCTTCTGGAGAGGCAATGTCAGAAGCACGTGAGCAACTTCTAGAAATTTGTTCTGGAATCAAGTCTGCATCTTGAAAGGAAACCAACAAGAACAGAAGAGCCTCACCAGAGAGAAGAAAATGAATCATCACTCCTGTACACTTGAAACTGCAATATTTTCGAACTCAATTATCTTGCCAAAGAGCAGGTACGACGGCTACATCTAAGAAAGGAGTAAGGAGCAGGAGAAGCAGTACAAATACTATTTAGCATCTGTGCCTCAAATTCTTTTTTTAAAACAGTTTTTATGCCCCATTTCAGTCAGTTCCGATTTACTCCCACAGCAGCAGATGCTGCTTCCTTGGCAGAGAGTGGTTTGTTCTTTCCCAGCACCTGCATCTCCTGAAGCGTGAACTCTGGATGGCAGCTGCTGGCTGAGACAACACAATCTCACTGACACCACCACTTTTAACCACTTGACAGCTACGTTCATCCTGTACATTAAAAATGCATGGAATGTGGGCACCTGGACCCATTCCTCATTTTATTGGCTGTCAAAACCACCAGCTTCATGGCACGGAGATGTTGGGTTGACGTCAATGAGACCTGGATGGAATGCAAAGTAGGAATCTTATATGTTATGAAGTTATTGATTCATTTGCTTACTGGTATGTACGGATACTTCAGCCATCTCATTTGCTTATTTTGCAGTTTATTCAGAGGAAAGGGCCATTCACCAAGATCATCCCTGTACTCCATCCTAAACAATCTATCCACCTTGGTTTAGCAATCTAAATACCCTTGTCTAACAAAAACTATCGGTGCCCATTTATTCAACTGCCACCATTGACACGCACACAACAGTGCCACAAAGATGATGGTGTTGGCGATAATGAAACGGGAAATAACTGGATAATATTAGCTTGGTTGAAGGAGAGGCTTCCTGTTGACCCAGATCCAACAGCCTTTTGGAGAAGGTGGGTTCCAGAACATGACTACCATTTGCTTCATGCATTAGCCTGACATTCCGAATCAAACAATGAGTTTATTCACCTTGTTCGATCCTTCGAAGCAGAGAAAATAGGTCCCCTCTGTCTACACATCCATGCTTCTTATAATCAAATACACAATATATAAATACTCCAATCCATCATTTTTCTCAGTTCTCACCCACTTCTAAATATATATTGTACACATACACTATCTTGTAAAGGGATAAAGCTAACAGGTATAAGCCAATGTGAATTTTTTACAAAAGGGTCTCAAACCTCATCTGACTCATTTGCCAGTTCCAAACCTCTTCACAGTTTGTCATCACATCCAATTCTATTTCTGATAATGTGAGTTGAATAGGAACATACAGATATTCCAATCTTGGTTTCTAGTGAATGCTATCCCTTTCATTTCATACAATGGAAGTTTTAGTTAAATAACTTTCCCTTTGACATTTACAGCAGTGATATAACTATTTAGAAAACTTCCAGCAAATTCAAATACCTAACCCATATACAGTATCAGGACATCTTTCAGAGAAATGCAGAGCATAACTCAATCATTGTGGGGCTCAGGTCAGACCACAAAGAGACCGGAACACGGTTTGACTGGACTTAAGCTCCCTAACAAAAAAAAAGTCGAAACGAGGAGTGTGGCTTTTTTCACTTCGGTATTTAAGACTCACTCAATTACATTTTCTGACCCACCTCTTTAGAACTGATGCACCTTTATGTTGTATCTTCTGAAGTGAATGACTGATGGGCTAAGAGTACATTCTAATGTTTATTCTATATTATCATTTGCAACTGAAATCCACTGGAGGTTCATTTCAGGCATCTGTAATAATTTGACAAACATAAACAAAGCAGGGAAAAAGAACCTTGGAAAGAACAATGTAAGGAAGGACAATGATGGCCAGGCAGCAAATAGTGTTGCAGAATAGGAATCTAAAAATTTGGTTAGCCACAAGGTTAACCAAAATAAGTTAAACTGCTTGTACAGCAACACACTCTGTCCATAGTGAAGCATGTTTTTGGAGAAATCAGACATAATAGAATTAATGAGACCTGGCCCAGATAAATTAGGACTGAGAATGAAATATTGCTGGATACAACATAATTGCAAAGAGATAAAGGAAAAAGGAAAGGTGGAGTAGTGAACTTAGAAGAAATAACATTACAGCAGTAATAAAAAGGGATGCAGCGATAATGAAGACAAAAAGAATCCCTATGGCTAAAGACAAAGAATAACAAGGTATCAATCACATGGTTAGGGTTAGGCATTGTCTGCAATTCAACTAATAAGGAATATGCAGAGAAAGGGAAATGAATTAAAACACAACAATAATCATAGGTGATTTTAATTGCCCCTAAGTTAATTGGATAGGAGAGATAGGTAAAGGGGATAAGAGAATGGAGATGCTACAATGTCTACAAGACTCCTTACTAACCTAACATGTGAAAAACCAACAAAAAAGAGTTTGCTAATGGATATAATAATGGAGGATCAAACAGAGCAGATAAGAGACGTAAAATTAGGGGAATATCTAAGCAATAGTGATCATAACATAGTTTCCTTCAAGCTTGTAATAGTAAAATACATCAACCAAGAAAAGTAGGTTAATCAAGGGAAGATAGACTGACTTTGTGGGGCTAAGAATAGAACTTGGGAAATTAAAATGGGCAACACTAACAAACAATGATGTAGAACAACAATGAGTAACATTTAAGACGGTGCTCAAGGGAGTGCAGGAAAAATATATTCAACTAAAAGGAGAGAACAAACTGAACACACTTGAGACAGATTGAATTAAGATATAAGAGAACAATTATAGGTAAGAAGCATACTACAGAAGCAGAAGAGTCTATGATAAGAGAGAATGCAAAGAGATTAGGAGACAGGTCAAAAAGGAGTTATGAAACTAAATTATAAAGGAGCATCAAAATAGTGGGATATTTTACGGACACATCAATTAAAAAAGGGTGGGATTGAAACAATGGGAAAAATAGGAGAACACCATGGTAGGGTGAAAGCAGGATCATTAAATCATTATCTCACTTTGGCATTGGTCAGGGAGATAGAAAACGCAGAAATAACATTGGATGTTGAGATGGGTAATGAGATAAATCCATTTAAAATAGGAAAAGAGGATTTATTGAATCAAAACTAATCAAAGTTACAGAGCATAAACCCCTGGAATGGATGGTTTGCATCCACATATTTTAAAAGAATTTTGGGAAATGTAGAAGCATTGCTAGATGTATTTAATAATTCATTAGAAAAAGGTGCCGAGCTAGATGATTAACAAGTAGCTAACATAACATCTACATTTAAGGGAGTGTTGAACATGTTCAGGGAATTATGGACCAGTTATCATAACATTGGTGGATAATAAAGATAATGGTATTTCTACCAAAGGAGAGAATAGAAGCACATTTAGAAATGAAAAGTTTAGTAATGAGTAATCAGAATCTATATAAGAAAGGGAAATCTTGCCTGATCAACCCTTTGAATTCTTTGAAGAGCGAATTGAAAGTGTAGCAGTTGCTGTTACTTATCTGTTTTTTGAATAGGCCCTTGACAAGGTGTCCCATAAAGACGAATGAAGGTGGTGAGATAATGTAGGGTCAGGTTAAAAATAGCAGAATGGGTTGCTTGCTAACTTCAGGAACTAGGAGAGTGTGGGTATGGGGTCACTATTCACAGGGAAGAAGGTGGGTTATAGTTTTCACAAGGAACTGTGCTGGGACCACAGCTGCTCTCAACTTACGGTAACAATTTATACTTTAGAATTAAAGCCATGATTTCTAAATTAGGGAGAGCAGTTAATACTGAGGAAGAATACAAAAATTACAGGAGGACATTAATAAATTTGTAGAATGGACAAGTCAATGGCAAATAATGTTCAACACCAGTAAAGGCAAAGTAGTGCATTGCTGCACAAAGAATAGAGAAGTTATTTATTGGAGATAGGAGTTTTGGAGGGGTACAGGAACAATGGGACCTCAGTTTACAAATGACTGATCAATAAAAGCTGCATGATAGGTTAGCAAGCCCGAGGAAAGAGCAATCCAAGGATGAGAGCTTATTTTTAGAGGGACAGAAACGAAATGTGGGGAAGTTATGCTCAATCTGTATTGAATGCACAGTTCTGTTTGCTTTATTATAGAAAGGATACAGAAGCATAGGAGAGAATGCAGGGTAGGTTTATCAGAATTATCCAGAAATTTACAGGTCTATGTATAATGAAAAGATGAACAGTTGGGTCTCGTCCCTCTTAAGAAGGCTGAGGGGCTACCTACTAGATGTCTATAAAATTAAAAAGGTTAAAATACAGAGAGAAAGTTTCCACTGCTGGGGATAAACATAATGAGACTATCACTACAAGACGGTTACCAGGAACTCCAGTAAGGTATTCATTACCCAGTGAATAGTGAGAATGTGGAGTTTGCTACCATAGGGAGTGATAGAATGTGACAGTATAGATACATTAAAGAGGAGGCTGGGCAAGCACATGGAGGAGAAGGGAATGGTGGATTACACTGATAGATTTAGATGAGAAAGGACACAATAAGGCAGGATTGGAGCAGAACAGATGGCGTAGACTGGCTGGGTTGAATGGCCTATTTCTACACTGTATATCCTACATAGTCCCACATAATCCTGTTTAAAGAAAGCTGAAGAAATACCTCCCAGATTCCAGAGACTGGAATTTCCTTGTTAAAGCTCCCACATCTCTGCCTGCTTGGTGGCCCCTTAAAATGTACTTCTCTATCCAACCTTTAGGTTTGATGATGCTGAGGTGAAGCATTTTAGAACATCCAACCATGTTAAATATAAATGTGTGTTGTTAATGTTGAACTGGGAATTATTAATCTGAATGATGATTAATAACTCTCCTTTTGACATTTCTGACATTACTGCAATTATGCAAATAACTTCCAGCAAATATAAATTTCCAACCTATCTACAGCGGATTACAGGACATAACCAAATCATTTAGGGTTCAGGTCATATTACAAAGTGACAAAAACATAGCTTGAATGGACTTATGTTTTTGATGGTCTGAGTGCCAAATTCACCAAGGAAAGACAATAAATTTATTTACAGTATTTATGCCAATTTACACTATTTTTTGCCAAACCTCTTTAGAACTGTTGTTCCTTTATGTTGTATTTTGAAATAGAATTCTGAAGTGATAGAGTTATCAGCCAGTGCCACAGTAGAAATATTAAATGAGTGGGAGCTGATGCAAAAATGAAGTTAAATGCTATTTTAAATTCAGTCATGCAACAGTAAATTTCTCTCAATGGAGCAGATGGAAGCTAGATATAGAAAAGAATGAGAACACAAACATACACACAGAGTTCTTTTCTCAGTTATAGAGTCAAGGTGTCACAGAACACAGAAATAGAGCCTTCAGCCCATTACATCCATGCTGACATTTTTGCCCGTTTACACTAATTTCATTTGCCCGCATTAGGACTGTATCCTTCTATGCCTTGCGTATTTAAGTATATGTCTATATGCTTTTTAAATGTAATGATTATATTTGACTCCACCACCTCCTCTGGCAGCGCCATCCAGATGTCAACCACTCTGTGTGAAAGAATGAACCATTCGGATCCCCTTTAAAACTCCTTCCTCTCATCTTAAACCTATGCCCTCTTGTTTTTGATACCCCGACCATGGGAAAAAGATTTTGACCATCTGCCCGATATCAGGTCACCCTTCTGCCCACTTCTCTCCAGGGAAAACAAGCCTTCCCTGGAAGTCAAACTATGCAGACAAAGTCTTTGAGATCATGCAAGTTATTGAACATTATAAGCATCTCTTTAGAAAAGGTGTGGTTTGTTTAGGTTAAGCTGTAGAGTTTAACTTGATATTAACCACTGTAACATTGCTTGTTGTTAATTACTGCGGTATAGGTTTGAACATAAAACTAATATTGAAGTCTAAACTATTAATTAGTTCTTTGAGGATTAAGACCAGTGGAATCCATTGGTATGATTTGCGATAGGCAATGAAAATCTTCAATGCATGTTGCATGAGTTCTTGCTTTATTCCCAGATCCAATGAGGAGCTGGTGAGGTTGTTTGGCATGATTGGCGTACATCAGAAATGTGATTGGTATTACAAAGAGTTTTTTAATAAATACTACTTTGCAGGAAATCAGGGTGCATTGGAGTCCATAGTTTGTCAAGAGCTCTCCTTGACATTTTTTTCACTCCGCGTTAGCTGCTCTGTACTGACACTCGTTTTTTCAGCTGTGCCAGTGCGGCCAAGAAGATACATAACAACACTTTTTTATTGGTGGACCAGTGATATAGGTCTAAATCAGGCCTTGGTGCAGCATATACAGTATCTGCTATGGTAATGTAGTGGTTAGTGTAACGCTTTACAGTGCCAGCGACCCGGGTTCAATTCCGGCCGCTGTCTGTAAGAAGTTTGTACGTTCTCCCCGTGTCTGCATGGGTTTCCTCCGGGTGCTCTGGTTTCCTCCCACGTTCCAAAGAGGTACGGGTTAGGAAGTTGTGGGTGTGCTATGTTGGCGCCAGAAGCGTAGCGACACTTGCGGGCTGCCCCAGAGCACTGTCTGCAAAAGGTGCATTTCACTGTGTGTTTCGATGTACATGTGACTAATAAAGAAATCTTATCTTATCTTACCTCCCTTCTTAGATTGGAGATGATACCTTTGTTTGGAGATGATACCTTTTCAAACCATTTACTTAATTAATATCATCCAGCTGTTGGAGACATTACTAGTTGCTATGAATGGGCTCTACCTTCAAACATCTTGGCATTGATATTTTTGGAACTTCTAGCTGTAGTCTTGGGAGAATTGAGTACTTGATGGTTGGTATGGACACGATGGGCTGAAGGGCCTGTTTCTGTGTTGTATCTCTCTATGACTCTACCTTCCCAGAAATGAGTCTCTTATTTAAATTTTAGCGTTGACAAATAAAACAACAGGTGTTTTGGGTGCAGGGATAAATCTCAAATCAGAGAATGTCAGAGATGTTCAGCAGCACAGGCAGTATCTGTGGAGGGAGAAACAGTTAACATTTCAGATCAATGCCTTTCACCAGATGGGTCCTGAGTTCCGAGCAAAGTCATCAATCCAAAACGGTAACTTTATGTCTCTTACTCCCAATGCATCTGACCTGCAGAGCACTTCCAGCTTCTTTTTGCTTCCAAGAAGTGTTCTGGGGGTGGCTGATCTTAGAGAAGACAAACTTGCCATTTGTCTTCTTGCAATTGGTGACTTATTTGAGATTTACCCCTGCACCCAAGTTCACCCACAAAGGCAGACAAATTTGACTGACAATTTACAAATACCCATTGCATTGTTTATGGATTCCTCACTCAGTGGCACTTCCTTTCACAGTGGAAAGTTACTAAAATACATCACAGGAACAGGTGGAGAGTATTTAGCCTCTAGAACATGTTCTACCATTCAGCGAGATCATGCTGATCAGGAACCTAACTCTCTGTACCCGCCTTTTACTTAATTTTACATTTCTTCTGATTATCTTCTGATCCCACCCACCCCAAACATTCTCTCTTTGCCCCCCTTCCATCAGGCAGAAGATTCCAAAACCTGAAAGCACGTATCACCAGTCTCAAGAACAGCCTCTATCCCGCTGTTATAAGACTGTTGGACGGTCCCCTAGTACAATAAGATGGACTCTTGATCTCACAATCTACCTCGTCATGGCCTTGCACCTTATTATCTGCCTGCACTGCACTTTCTCTGTAACGGTAACACTTTATTCTGCATTCTGTTATTATTTTCCCTTGTACTACCTCAATGCACTGATGTGATGAAATGATCTGTATGGATGGCATGCAAAACAAAGTTTTTGCCATAGAACCATAGAACAATACAGCACAATACAGGCCCTTCAGCCCACTATGTTGTGCCGACCTTTAAACCACGCCTAAGACTATCTAACCCCTTCCTCCCACATATCCCCCTATTTTAAATTCCTCCATATGCTTATCTAACAATCTCTTGAACCTGACCAATGTATCAGCCTCCACCACCACCCCAGACAGCGCATTCCATGCACCAACCATTCTCTGGGTGAAAAACCTCCCTCTGATATCTCCCTTGAACTTCCCACCCACTACCTTAAAGCCATTATTGAGCATTGATGCCCTGGGAAAGAGGTGCCAATTTATCAAACATCTCAGTTTAAAATTAACATGTGTTAATAACAAAAGAGAGTTTGAATTTGTAACACCCTCTATGTTTACCTTCTAATTTCACTCATAGGGTCATAGAGTCATACAGCACGGAAACAGGCTCCTTGGCCCAACTGGTCCATGCTGAACAAGATACCCCATCCAAACTAGTTCCATTTGCCAGAGTTTGGCTCATAACCTTCCAAACTTTCCAACCCACGTACCTGTCCAATTGCCTTTTAAAAGCTGCTATTGTACCTGTTTCAACCACTTCCACTGGTAGCTGATTCCACATAGATACCACCCCTTGTGTAAAAAAAGTTGCCCCTCAAGTTCTTCTTAAATCTTTCCCCTCTCATCTTAAACCTATGCCCTCTAGTTCTTGATTCCTTAACTCTGGGAAAAAGACTGAGTGTGTTCACCTCATCTGTGCCCCTCATGATTTTATACACTTCTATAAGATCTCCTCTCAGTTTCTTACGCTATGAAGAATAGTCCTAGCCTGTCCAACCTCTCCTTATAACCTAGTCCCTCAAGTTCTGGCAGCATCCTTGTAAATCTTTTCTGCACTCTTTCCAGTTTAATAACAACAGGGTGATCAAAACTGAACACAGCGGCCTCACCAGCGTCCTGTACAACCACACCATGGCCATCCAACTTTTAAACTCAATGCCCTCACTTACAAAGGCCTGCATGCCAAAAGCCTTCACCACCCTGTCTACCTGTGACTCCACTTTGAGTGAACCACGTATTTGTACTCCGAGGTCCCTCTGTTCTGCAACACTCCCGAGGGCCCTGCCAGTCACTGTGAAAGTCCTACCTGGATTTGACTTTCCAAAATGCAACATCTTGCACTTATCCAAATTAAACTCCATTTGCCATTCCTCTGCCCACTTACTCAGCTGATCAAGATCCCCCTGTAATTTTTGATAACCTTCTTCATTGTCCACTATACCACCTACGTTACTGTCATAAAATCCTGGTTCTATTCTTTAAACTATATTACCCCGTGTCCTTGTACTAGAATCCCCAATCAGTAGAAATAATTTCCTTGTATCTCCCTATCAATATTTTCAAAACTTCAATCAAATTTTCAATCCTTCTCATGTTTGAAATTCCAGGGAATACAAAGCAGGTTTTGGTAATCCCTACTTGTAATTTAAACTTTCTGGTGAATCTACTCCACACTCCCTCCACGTTGAGGGCTTTGTAAAGATTCTGCAAAATGTCTATACTCTCGCACCACACTCCTTAAGATATAAAGGCTATTATTCTGTAAGGTTTTGTGGTTATTTTCTGTAGCTGTCAATGACATTTTAAATTAACTATGTACTTGGATACCCAATCTTTTAGCGTCTCCACTGCTTCCAGCTTTTCACCATTTTAAAATTACTCTGTTCTGTGCTTTTTAGGTCCAAGGTGGATGTCCTTACATTGTCAGTGTTGCAATATATTTGCCATAGTTTAGCTTGTTCACTCAGTCTCTCAGCATCACTGTGCAACTTAATGCTTCTATCCTCACCTTACAGTCACAGCATCCTTAGAGATCAGTGATGTGAGCACAGACTGGGGCATAAACCTGTGACCTTGGCCAGTTGGAGGCTCAATGCCATACCAGGCAGCCCATTTATCAATCACACATCAAAGGAGCTGGATGATTACTCAGAGACTAGGCTGCATCCTTCCTCAGCTGCAGTAACTTTGGCCGAGCAAAAAGAAAATCTGCAGCGGGTTCGAAATGGGCTGCTGCTGCTTCAGCTAGAATTTAGCATCAGGACTCCATCATTTTAATCTGGAAATTTCTGTAAACATAATTGGCAGTAGGAATTTTGTTAAGTAATTAAAACTACTGGATTAACTAAAAGACACTTGGACAGGTACATATGGATTGGAAAGATTTAGGGGAATATGGGCCAAACGCGGGCAAATGGGACCAGCTGAGATGGGCATCTTGATTGACTGAAGGGTCTGCTTCCATGCTGTAATACTGAATGACCCTGTCTCTCTATGACAACTAGTCAGTTAGTCAGGGTATAAGCACGTCATCATGTAAGTTGAGGTTGCAGGCCATTTGGTATATTGTGCCTCTGCCTGTGTTATGTTTTCAACTGTAGCCTCTTAGTTCAGTTTGTCTAGCCTTTGCCTGCATCCTTTCATACTATTATTTTCCAAATTACTTATCCAATTATGTTGGGCCTAGAAATTTCAATGCACCCAATCAGTTTTGGTCGTAAATACAAAACTGCAAATTTCGTCCCTCGAGTGCCACTGAAAAATTGTTGTACATATTCAATGAAAAATCACATCAAATATGACAATATAAAGCATTATATATGTTTTGTTTTAATTGGCATCCTACAAACACCATGCAATCATGCATTTTTGGAAAACAGACATTTATTTGATTATCCAAAGATGACAGTGGAACAAAATTTGCCTCGAAGGTAAAAGTGACCTCTTCCAGAGAGGATGCACCGATTCTTGCGGGAGCTATCTTGGAGCAAGAAACAACCATAGGGTGAAATAAATTAATGCATGGTTCATCTAATGCATGACGATCAAATTTATTTTGAATATGCCAGAAGGTGTATTCAGAAATATGAAAATAGTGAAATCTTAGATAAATTGGAAATAATATATTAATCTTTTTAATGCTGAAGCCCTTTTTTCAAAGCATCAGATCATTAAATATGACAATGTTACTGTTGCGAAGAGGATTCAGCTCTCCAGGGAACAACATGCAAGACACAATTTGCAATTACAATCTTGTCATCACAAGCTAGGTCTGTTGAAACAAGATAGAAGCTATTTATTTGCTTGATTTTCAAAACATTTAAATTCTCATTGTGGCTGAAAAGACATTGACCAAGGCAGATTGCCGAGGGACCAATCTTGGCTTAGATTTTCTCTTAAAATTCATTGCCTTTGAATTAAGCCTTAAGAATAATCATGCCCTCCATTAATGCCATAAGAAAAAGACTGTGCGCAATAAAACTGGATGTCCTGGAAATCCTATCGTGCAGCTCTACCACAGCACTTTATTGAAAACTTTGTTACTTCTGGATTTTTGATGCCTGCCTTCATTTCTTCTGACATGACACAAGGATAGATGCAGCTGGATATGCACAAGAACATCAAAGAATGCACAACGATCACTTGACTTCACCTGTGTGAAATGTTAACATGTGTACTTGACCTGCAAACTGCTTCGGTCTCAAACACCAAAGCATATCTTAATTGAAGGGCAGGCACGGTGGTGTAGCGGTTAGCATAACGCTATTACAGCGCCAGCGACCCGGATTCAATTCTGGCTGCTGTCTGTAAGGAGTTTGTATGTTCTCTCCGTGTCTGCGTGGGTTTCCTCCGGGTGCTCCACTCTCCTCCCACATTCCAAAGACGTATGGGTTAGGAAGTTATGGGCATGCTATGTTGGTGCTGGAAGCGTGGCGACACTTGCGGGCTGCCCCCAGAACATTCTACGTAAAGATGCATTTCACTGTGTGTTTTGATGTACATGTGACTAATGAAGAAATCTTGTCTTATCTTAAAAAGAAGGGATATGGCAGCATATGAGAGTTGCACATCCAAAGCATTACATCGAGGAGTGGTAGGGGTTGTTTTGACTTCCTCATGTGACGTTATATGATTGATAGAAGATGAATGCTCTTCTTTAAAGAAGGGGTGGAGTTAAGTTCTGCATCATTCAGAGCTAATTCCACGCATAATGCTGTTACTGATCAAAGAGTCACTGAAATCTACAGCAAAGAAGGTCACTCAGCCCTTTATGTCTTATACTGGCTAAAATCTGACCAATGGTTCATCTCACTTCCCAGCTCTTTGTCAATAGCTTTGCAGGTTTTGGCTATTCAAGTGCTCATCATGTAGATGTGGCAAGATCTTCAGATTTTCAGGCAGTGAATTTCAGAACCCCACTGCTGAGTGAAATAATTTGGAGATGGTAATTTACCCGGTAAATCTTTCCCCAAACTTTTCTAAGTATCATGGCAATTTTCACATCAAAACAAAGCCCTGCTGTTAAGCAGGCAGTAGGCTTTCTGCCTCAGCACCTCTTGACAACCAGAAATGAGGTCAATCTATCTCCTTAGTTAGCATTTGTTCAGGGAGGAATCTCAAGAGCTCACCATGGAATTTCTTCTAACATTCCATGGGACCTCCTAACATCCACCTGAACAGCCAGCTGGGATCTCAGCTTAAGGCTTCACCTGAATAAAGATAACTAAGAATGCAGCTTTCCATCAGAGCTTGTTTTTATAACTGCCTCAATAGTTTTTCTTCTTGTTTACCCAACGATTCCAGGACAATCCTGCAGAGTTGGCAGTTCACTCCCAGGAGTGATATTGAGCAGGGAGAATTGGACTTCCTTCTGATGGACATGAGTTAATTAATAAACATCAACTTCCACATTTAATATTAGTATTAAAGGTATCATGTGCAGTAGAGGTTATAGGATAATCAATATTATCTATCTTGGGTAAGGAAAGCTATTATAAAATCATTTAGTTTCATTGGAAAAATTATCCCCTAATGAGGTCTTTGCATTGAACTCAAAATAAACTTGGCCAACTGAAGCGCTGGTGCTGTGCTCCTTAGGAATGGAACTGGAACCATAAATATCGTTTATAGTGTATAATAGTTCATATTTATAATAATTATAATATAAACTAAGCACTGCCTTTGGGGAATTTAGCAGGTCGTTGGTGAGTCTGCATACAGAATATTGTGTTCAGTTTTGGTCACCCTGCTGTAGGAAAGATGCCATTAAGCTGGAAAAAGTGCACAGCAGATTTACGAGGATGTTGCTGGGACTCGAGGGACTGAGTTATGGATAGAGATTGAGCAGATTGGGATGTTTTTCATTGGAGTGTAGGAGAATGCATTTCACAACATTTTATACTCCTTTGTCTGTATTCTCTAACTGCCATTATCTCATCAATCGCTACTTATCCCCATTGCAACCCTGGCCAAGCACAGTCTTTATCTCACCCCCACCCTCTCTGTTTAATTGTATTTTTCTCTTTCCTAGTTCTGAAAATGGGTCTTCAACCTGAAACATTAATCCTGTTTCTCTTTCTACAGCTGCTGCCTGATCTGGTGAATGTTTCCAGGATTTTCTGAAAATCCTTCATCTTTTCACTGGCTTTTGGCCCAAGGTGATGCAGATTCCTGTAAAGGTGCATTGCCTTAAAATGTTCTGCTCTCTCTATAGGTGCTGCCTGACCTGATGAGCATTTTAAAGATTTTCTGCTTTATTTCATACTTTCAGCAAAGTGTGTTTGTAGTGCGTTGGCAAGTGTGATTAAAATGCCTAGTGCAGGGCACTGAATCTTTTCTCAAATCTTGTTCTGAGGTTATTCAGTTATATCACCAGCCATGGTCACTCAACAGCCATCCACATTATTATCGGGAAGTTGCAGGCATAGTTTGGGAGAGGAACAAAGGGATCTCAGATCACAAATAAACCAATCTGTAAGAATTACACCAAAAAAACAAACCAAGCCCTAGAGCTTGTTTCTAGACAGATAGAGCTGAAATGTTGGGGAGTTATGCTAATTATGCATCATACCTTGGTTCGACAATGCTTGGATAGTTCTAGTTGCCATAAACGTGCACTGAGAGGGTGCAGAGAAGATTGACACGAAAGTCCTTGTAACACGAGGATGTACAAATTGGGAAAGGGTGGTCAGACTGGGTTTATTTGCTCTTGAGAAAAGAAGGCTGAGGGGTGAGGAATGAGGGCGACCTAATAAAAGTCTTAAAAATTATGAAAGGTTTATTTAAAATTATGAAAGGTTTAGGTGAAGTGAATACATACAGAATGCTTCCATATATGGGGAAAACCGTAATTTGAGACCATAAAGAGAAGATAATCACCCAGAAATCCAATAGGGACTTCAGAAGCATTCATAAGTGGCCAGAATATAGAAATCATCAAAACAGGGAATGGTTGAAGTGAGAGGTTGAAGGAGAGGCAAATGAGGGAGAGGACACAGTGGGTAACACTGACAGGTTTAGCCAAGGGAAGCTAGCGGCTTGAATTGACGTAAGTGACATGCACTGGTTAGACTGAAAGGCTTCTTTCTGTACCTTTTGTGACCCTTCAAATAATAATAGCATTGTTAACTTTCATTGGTTGAAAATATCCCAGGAATTAACCGTTCATATAGTGTCTTATATTCTGTCCCCAGATTCACAACCATTTATTCACTAATGGAGTAGGACTGATGGTAAAGGAATGTTCATGGGTTACAGCTGCAGAAGTGCAGTCAATTATTCCCTGCACTATGAGGTATTCTGCCACCGAGAGGCAACAAATGTTTTTTTTGTTGGCCATGATGAAGACCCTGGTGAACAATTCATCAGTGACCTGCATGATGGGTGAGTAGTATGAGATGTCTTCCATGCCTGTCGGTACAAAGCCTACACATACAATTCAGTTCAGCAGCAACATTCACAGCCATGGATGTAATGACTCTGACTATCTGGAATTGATTCCTAAGCCTGGTTACATCCTGTGCAGGGTTCCAATAACTTCACTGGAACCAAATGTGTGGAGGTGATGCAACCAATGGCTAACACCCCCATATGCATTTACACCAAGCAAACTGAGGCAGATTTCTCCCCTTTAGATCATACAGATATAACTGACTTTGGTGGAGGTTCAGCAATCCATGGAAATCAAGAAGACACATAGGAATATAAAAATATCACAGAGCTGATTGACTTCTTGGGCGAGAAGTGCAGTAAAAGACATGAGAAAAGTGAATCCATGGCTGAAAACCAATTACTACGATAAAGTCACACACTGCTGATATGATTGAGAGCAGAAGGCTTAGGAGCAGAGTTAATTTTGAGACGTCAGGCCTCTGCCATAGATCGCCTATGGATGGCACCTTGATTCAGAGTCCTCAGGGAGTGGAACTGCTCCTGAGGTACTTTGTTCCCAGATTACAGAGTACTCCTTTCTTCAGAAGCACTGCTGCGTGAATTGTTTAGGCTTTTGTTAATGTCACAACCGGGAAATTCTCCTTCTGCTGGGTGGCATATCATACAGGCCTTCACCTTGCCATATGTCTTCCTACAGTCCTTATTTGGCCTGGTGCCTGGTCTTATGGGGGTGGAGTGAATTGCGAGAGCAGTGTATTTCATTGTTGGTCATGGACCTCGAATAGAGAAGGAAGCTTTTTGCTGTTCAGTAATGACAAACACAACATAACTAACATTTTCCCCAAGAGAAGATGATCCAGTCAATAGCAGGAAGGGCACCATTTGCTGAGCATCTAAAATAGTAGATGCTCCTCCAAAGGTTAAATCACAGTTTTAGAGTGCTAAAGTCTATCTTCCCCATCTGACTCAAAGAAAATTGGCGTAATACAAAATAAATACCTTTAAGTGTGGTGAATGCATATGCATTCAAAACATAGTCATTCATCCATCACAGGTCTTGAAGTGGAGAGATTAAAAATTAACTACTTGAAGCAACTGCTGCAAGCTTATCCTCTTTGCTCCTCATAATAATTGCCACGAAATTCTCTGTTCAGTGTAATGGTTCATTCTCTCTGACCTTACCCCATTCAGTTTGGATATAATGACAAATTTGTCTGAGGTGGACTAAAGTTGACCAGAAAAATCCCTGAATCCAATGCAGCCTCAAGAAACAAAGCTGTTGCCATAAAGAGAGTAAAGCTTTCTAGGTTATGCGTCAATGCATTTTATCTTGAATGCCACGTAAAACTTCTACAAAGCTGCACCCTTTCAAATAATACTTCAGTACCAGGAAGCTAAAGAATATAGTCTTGTTCTCTCCCATTACAGTTGAATGGATTCAGCATGCACGTTTGTAACTGACAATGACAGCTCTTAGAGGTTCAAGATGGCACACACAATTGCAGGTATGCTGCTCACATTCCACTGTCTGGACACAGGCTAATCAGGCATTGTAATCCCAGAGCAACAAACAATCTGCTGGAGGAGCTCAGCGGGTTGAGCAGCATCTGTGGGAGGAAAGGAATTGTCGATGTTTCGGGATGAAGCCCTGCATCAGTACTGAGAGTGGAGAGGCGAGATGGCCAGTATAAAGGGGAGAAGGGGAGGGCTGAGACATGAGTCCAAAGTGACTGGTGGACTGAGGAAGACTGCCAAAGCTTCATCTGGACCCCCATCAGGTACATATATTATAATCCTGGAGCCCACTTTAATTACCCTGTAATCTGGAGGACTTTTAAAAACATAGAACACAGAAGAGTACAGCACAGAACAGGCCCTTCGGCCCAGAATGTTGTGCTGACATAGCTAATCCCTTTTACCTACAGAATGCCCATATCCCTCCATTTTCCTCTCATTCATGTGCCCAGCCAAGACCCTCTTAAAAGCCACCTTCAGAAATACCTCCACCAAATCTGAAACATAATTCACATTATCTTGTACAGACTGGGCATGTGAGAGAGAATAGGTTACAGGAAGGTAAGTGGGGAAAGGGGATTGATGGGATTCCTCAGAGGGCTTGGCCCCCATCGATGCCATGAAAAATATGAGAAATATTTCCCAATTTATAGTCAGAAATATATGGAGCAGATTCTCATCTCTTGACTGAAGTAATGTCACCGAGAAGAAATGTTGATTTTTCACATTTTTTGTCCATATACGTTAACCAAGTTTATAACTTTCTGGTGGCAGCACTGACAGCACATCCTCAATGCTTCTGGAAGATAATCTGTTCTTTTGCAGTAGGTATACTTCTCCTTTATACATGACACTGCTCCAGTAAAATTGAGGACAAAGAATTCTTCTAGTCATGTTAAGTATCTGTTCATTACCTTGCCAGCAATAATTTGTAGGTTTTATTCATTTTCCAGTCTGTCTAGACAGATTTTCATTATATGGTCTCACGCAGAAAATTGGGTGCTTTTCTTTAGTTGTCTTTACCTCATCTTCCTGTGGTGGTCATTTTCAGCATTGAGACGTGTCAATAATGTGTACGTTTCAGTGGGAAATTGTCTGGCTATCTGGACTAGACTAAAAATATTGACTTTACAACCATTAACTGCATCTTTTACATTAACTAGCTTGTGATTAATAGCTTCCCTTGTTGATTCAGTGAATAACAGCATTTCAAATAATGGTCCTGGGGGAAAAAATCATTATTCAAAATGGTTTTCGTCAGAATTGATGGGCTTAGTCTTTCACACAAATGATCTCTTCTTCCCATTGATTTCTTATGAAATTCAGTGTACAAAATTAGGCTACAGCAAGAGAATTGCTCTTTGCTCTGGCCACTGCTTACGGGAAGGATGTGATCGCAAGCCACAGATGGGACTTTCCAGGGCTGGAGGACTTTGGCAATGGGGAGGGATGGGTCAGGCTGAGGTTTTCTTCTTTGGAACAGATGAGGCTTGAGGTGTTAAAAATTGCACTTTGATAGATGAGCAGGAATGCCTATTTGCTTTAGCAATAACTAGAGGTGCAGATTTAGTCAGAAGATTGGGGGAATTTTCTAACCCCAAGGAAGAAAATGATAGGGGTCTGGAACTTGATGCTTGAAAGAATGGTGAAGGCAGATCCCTTCTTAACACTTATGAAGTAGGATAAGCATTTTATGACCTGCAAACCACAAGGCCATGAACTAAGAGTTGGGGAATGGGATTAACCCAAATGGCCTGGATCGAGAAGATGTTTCCATTAGTGGGAGAGTCTAAGATCTGAGGGCACAGCCTCAGAAATCAGGGATGTCCCTTTAGAACTGAGATAAGGAGGAATTTTTTCAGCCAGAGGGTGGTGAATCTGTGGAATTTGTTGCCACAGATGGCTATGGAGGCCACCTCACTGTGTGTATTTAAGGTACACGTTCAGTTCTGGTCGCCTCATTATAGGAAGGATGTAGAAGCTTTAGAGAGGGTGCAGAGGAGCTTTACCAGGATGTTTCCTGGATTGGAGAGCATGTCTTATGAGGATAGGTTGAGCGAACTAGGGCTTTTCTCTTTGGAGACAAGGAGGATGAGAGGTGACTTGATAGAGGTGTACAAGATGATAAGCATAGATCGAGTGGACAGTCAGAGACTTTTTCCCAAGGTGAAAATGGCTAACACGAGGGGACATAATTTTAAGGTGATTGGAGGAAGGTATCGGGGGATGTCATGGGTGTTTTTTACACAGAGTGTGGTGGGTGTGTGGAATGCACTGCTGGCAGAGGTTTTGGGGGCAGATATATGTATTAGGGAAATTTAAGAGACTCTTAGATAGCCACATGAATGATAGAGAAATGGAGGGCCATGTGGGAGGGAAGGGTTAGATAGATCTTAGAGCAGGATAAGATGTCGGCACAACATTGTGGGCCAAAGGGCCTGTACTGTGCTGTAATGTTCTATGTTGATAGGTTCTTGATTTGTAATGGCAATAAAGGCTACAGGGAGATGGTAAGAGAATGGGATTGAAAAAAATCAGCTATGATTGGATGGCAGAGCAGACTTGATGGGCTGAATGGCCTAGTTCTGCTCCTATATCTAATGGTCTAAATTGCCCTCCCTTGGAGGGCATGCTCTCATTCCATGTCATAGATGTTTTTGTTTGATTTATGGCTTATTCTTTCTCTTCCAAATGCTCTTGGTTTGGAAGTGCTCAACTTATATTGGTTTTCTTCACCTAAATCCTAACATTGAACTGGCCAGTTGAGAGATTAGAATCCCAAACAGTCTTTGCTCTCAATAGATGGTTTAAATCAACTTTGTTCCAGAATTCATTGAAGAATCATCTTGGGTTAATGTAAAAGAATAATATTGCTGGTAAAACCTGTTGCAAATCTTTCTTTCCAAAGCACTGTGTTTTCCCCCATTTTCTGTGGTTAAATCAGTCCAACTGTGTTGATTTTGGAGGTGGATTTACCAACCTTTACATTGTCCTGGACATCTCTGATGAATATCCTTTCTAACCAAACCCACATTTTACTCCAACAGCAGTGCAGACCAGGGGTTGCTCTTGAACTTAGTTTACTGTGTCCAAACTTCTCCGATACTGCCTTGAGAAATGCATAAAGCAGCTGACTGCCCTGCCCCAATCCTCCCCTCCCCTGACACTTCCAGGAGGTTACTGTTTGCCAATTTTTGGGTTTAGGACACATACTGTATGTCCTGATATTTTTGTGTGCCCTGTACCACAGATCATACATCAAGTGGCATCATTAGAAGCTAAACAATCCACAAGTTAATTGGGTTACAAACATTTGCTGAAACTAAATATAGTTTTTGATATTCAGATGCATGATTGTTAAAGCATAATCTTGTGATTCATGATTTCATCTGAATATGGTCCATAGTATCATGCACTTTTATATACTTAGGAAGTGCTGCCCATTATCACTTCAAGCTTTTCCTTTACAGACTTCGTACCAAACTCTGATGGACTTGTTATAATGTAGCTTGCTGATAATGAATTGGTGTGGAGAATCAGAATGATGGTCCTGAGATCATTCAAGCACAAACTTGCTGAAGTTGGTCTGCAGGGAAGATCATTCACATCCCCAGGATGTGTGTACTGATCCAACCCAACTTATCTTTACTCAATGATCATTTTTATTCACTGCTTACACATCTTTTATCATGGCATCAATTGTGGTTGAGGATATAACTGCAGAAAATAACGAGGAGATCCTGAGGAGTCAATGAATGGATTTTGTCAGTCAGTTTCAGACCCCATTGTTGGCCCACCAGACTTTGACCTCTTGTATTGTGACTGGGTCATTGTCAATGAATTCAGGACCAGGTCTCTGTCCAGCCAAGCAGCACTGTTGGGGTTGTAGTTGTAGCATAGTTCAAACCTTGAAGCACATGGTTAAGGAGCACCTGAATGCCTTTACTCGGTTTGGCAAACAAGCAAACACTAGTAAATAAATGCATGAACTATCTTTCCTTCTCCCTCTACCTGGGCTTGCAAGAAGTATTGCCTAGAAATTCATCCATACTGTGCAGTGCCATACGCAACACTTGATAACTGACCTAGGAATTTGGATCCTCTGTACAAATTTAAGGTCTAAGCTCTGAAACAGATGAGGGGATCTTGTCACAATGAGTACTGAGCACCTGGTTAGCACCAGTCACTCCATGACACCAAACCTCTCCCATTTCCCACCTGTATCTGCTTTTTTTTGCCTGTTCTTATTATTGCATGGAGACTGCACTCCCTGTTTAGAAAATTAAAATTATTGAGTTCAGGCAGATGCAAAATATATCACATTCTATGTAAAGATCAAGTGATGCCCAAGGGGTGTATAATGAACTCCCAGGATCCAGATCTTTGCACTTTCAGATAAATTTTGGAACTCTTTATACAATCCTAAAAGAATGGTCAAGTTAAAGGATGAGAATACCAACCCTTGTGGAACGGGAAGAGGCCACTGGATCATCACCACAGTAACGCTAAACTAATCTCTCACCCGGCTTTCTCTCCATAGCCTCTGGTCTACTTGTTTATCCAACTTCCCCATTAAAGATGCAACAGGCCCAAAGACTTCCTGTGACAACAATTCCATGCTCCAGTAAATCTCTGCATACAGAGATTTCTATAAACTTCCCTCATCAACTGCTTTCTAAAGGTGTTAATAAGATGGACTCTTAACCTCACAATCTACCTAGTTATGACCTTGTACCTTATTGTCTACCTGCACTGCATTTTCTCTGTAACTGTTACACTTTATTCTGCATTCTGTTATTGTTTTACCCTGTACTACCTCAATGCACTGTGTAATGAATTGATCTGTGTGAATGGTATGCAAGACAAGTTTTTCACTGTACCCTTGGTACATGTGACAATAATAAACCAATTCCAATTAAATTGATGACCCATTGGCACTAACTACCCAATTCAAAGGAAAGAGATTACTTATTTAGTCCATCAAATATTACGTAAATTCAAAATGGTTGATTAAATATTTTAGCCCTCTCTGTACCAATAGGTCAAGTGTTGCTTGGCTATTTCACCAGAAGGGACATCATACCTGGCTGCTGCTTTGTTCTCTTCCGATTGTCACTGAGTTGTACTTCCAGCAGAGGTTACTAGATAAGCTTTAAGAATAGGGGCATGGATCCTGTTTGGTCTTCCCTGCCTTAACCCTGGGCAACAAGGTCAGTTGTGATACATTTCACAATCAGCCCAGTTCACATCATTTATCCTAGCCAGTTCTCCTTTGGTTCTCTGGATTGGTTTCTAAACCCTCGTGGAGATTGTGGTCCCTCCTGTCAAAGCCCCAAGTCCTGCAATAACAAGGTGTTGAAATTGCCAAGACTTCCCTGTAGTTGGCCCATGAGCCAGACAGCTCAAACAAGCCAGCACAGGCAAGAATTATTTTACAAACAATTGTATAATTTCACACTAAACAGACAGAGTTGTAGGGAATGACATTTGTTGTAACCTTTTGCTGGCTTCATTATATGCAGCTAAAGGGCTGAAACATGCAATTTCTTTGGACAAAGAAATACAAATGCGCAACTTGCTGTGACTTGTATTTGGTGCTCTGGTGAAGAAACATAAAAGCAGACATTGAGTATTTCCCGCTCACTCACAGACACCAACACGCTTCCAATAACTGAAAATCAAAATATTGTGGATGCTGACAACCTGAAATTAGAACAGAAAATGCTGGAAACTCTTAGCAGACCAGGCAGCATGTGTTGTAAGAAGAATAGTGTTAACATTTCAGGATCATGATCCTTCATTCTGATTGGGGATTGAGGGAATGGGGAAATGGCACAGAGGAGCAGCTGAGGCCTGGGGTAGATCAGCCATGATAACACTGTACTGAATTGAGGGACCCTTGTGCTCCTGTGTTACTCTTGTGATTAAGAGTCTTGAGCCTGAAATATTAACTGTTTTCACAAATGCTGCCTGACCTTCTGAGTATCGCCAGCATTTCCAACTTTTATTTCACACTTCCAATAAAACATAGACAAAGTCCATGATTTAACTCACAAAAAAAAATCGCAGTATAACTGGCTATAAAATGCTGCACAAAAGAGAAGTGGAAGCCAATTAGAAATTAATAGAGCAAGAGCTCTTCCATATCTTGCTTGTAGTTTCCTTGTTGCTGGTTCCTGATCAACCCCTGAGACTTGTTCCCTTCAATCCCTTGTATTGCCCCTGACACTGGCCCTGATTGTGACCCAAAGCTGCAATATTCAGACATCTAACTCTGCTGTAAGCAGAGAATGCATTCCTGACCTCGGTACCGTTTTAAACCCCCCCCCCCTTACCTCACCCTCCCTTACCCCACCCCCTCTTACCCCACCCTCCCTGCACCTCAATGAGCTTCCTTTCTCTCCTTCCCAGTTCTGACAAAGTGTCTTCAACCTGAAACGTTAACCCTGTTTCTCTTCCCACAGATGCCGCCTGACCTACTGAGTATTTACACCATTTTCTGCTTTTACTTCATTGAAGATAGAACATTGAATAGTACAGCACAGGAACAGGCCTGTGATGTCTATGATGACCACCATGATGCCAATCCCAACCAATCCCATCTGCCTGCACATTGTCCATATGCCTCCATCCCTGCCTGTTCATATGCCTGTCTAAATGCCTCTTAAAGTCTTGAACATTTTACCTCTTACAGTTTTAAACAGTCAGGACTTTCCACCTCTAGTGTGTAGTGGACTTGAACCACTTGGATCAATGCCAAGGGCTAAGACGTACATCTTCTGTGAACATCTTTTTTATTCATATTCTGGGATTGAGTGTTGCAGGCAAGGCCAGCATTTATTCCTCATCCCTAATCACACTTGAATTGAGTGCCTAGATATGCGTTTTCAAAGGACGTTTAAGAGTCAACAGTGTTGGTTGGGCTGAGGTCTACACAAGCCAGACAGGTAAGGACGGCAGATTTCCATCCCTAGTTTGTGAAGCAGATGGGTAAATTTTGGAGTCACCACTACTAATGATGATTTTTTTTTCCCAATTGAGTTCCAGATTGATAACTAAATTTAAATTATAAAGCTGCCATGGTGGGATTTGAATTTGGATCTGAGCTGTGCAAATCCAGGCCTGTAGGTTATATATGTATCCAGTAATTTAACTGCAGGGCCATCACTGCACTTGGGGGGTGGGACGGGCAATGGCTGTAACAATTTAAGCTGTAAGTTAACATCATTCCCTAATGGACACAAAGGGGAGGGTAACAAATGGTGACTTGGACAAAAAACAAACTGCTGGAGGAACTCAGTGGGCCAGGCCACATCTGTGGAGTCAAAGGGATGGTCGACATTTTGGGTCTAGACCCTGCATCAGTTCTGGTAACAAATCAGGAAGGGTTACAAACATTGGCTTTGTGGGAACAACACCAGAAAGAATTATTTTTAAACAGTGGGAACTCTGAAGCTCACATTTTGGGATATCAGCTAAAAGCTCTGATCTTTCATGCCATTTTATAATTTTATTTTACATTTCCAATATTTTCATTTTTATTGAAACTTTTTTATTTCAGAAATGTTGATTTGGCTGCCCTTTCAGGGAATGGGGGAGTTCAGAAAAAACAGCTGCCTTAATATCAGGAAATCATCCTCTAATTCTTCAAGATGAAATCTGACTTTTTAAAAACTGAACTGTATCCAAAATACAGTAAAATTCTGATAATCGACACACATAGGACTTTGGCAGATTTTCTGGACTATTGGATGTTATAAATACAACAAATTTTAAATGCGATGTTCTTCTGATGTTGCATAGTTTAATTATAAGATTTCCAGCAATGTTTAATTGGAATGCAGGAACTGAGACCCTGGTGAGATTCAGAGGAATGTGGGACCCTCATCCATGAGCCAGACACTGAACCATCAGGATTTTTGAATAGTCAGAAAGCAGGTCATTGGAGTTTTGCTGTATTTCAGTTTCACCTGAAAGGTACATACATTGGCTTCCATGTAGCATAGTACTTTCTTCTTAGAAACATGACTTCCTAATGTAGCAACAATTTACCCCGAAATAAAAGTAGAAAATGCTACGGAAAAAATTTTAGGTTTTAATCCTTATCAGAAGGGCTTGATAGCAATAATCTATGATTTAATTATGAAAATACGTCCAGAATCACTGGACAAAATTAAGAATGAATGGGAAAGTGAACTCCAGACACCTTTACCAACAGAGACATGGAAGAAAATTCTTCATTTAGTTAATACATCTTCAATGTGTGCCAGACACTCTTTGATACCATTTAAGGTAGTCCACAGGACCCATATGTCAAAAGATAAGCTAGCTCATTTTTATCACCATATAAATCCTATATGTGACAGATGTAAATCGAATGTGGCTTCTTTGACACATATGTTTTGGTCCTGTCCTCTTTTGGAAAAATACTGGAAAGACATTTTTAACATTATTTCAAATGTATTGAAGATTGATTTACAACCTCACCCTATCACTGCAATTTTTGGATTACAAAGGATAGAGTCTGACCATTTATCTGTTTCCACTAACCGTATGATTGCCTTTGTTACATTAATGGCCAAACGATCCATTTTGCTGAAGTGGAAGGATCCAATACCCCCTACTACTTTTCAATGGTTTTCTCAAACTATATCATATTTAAACTTGGAAAAAATTAGGAGTGGCACTGTTGATTCTTTGCTTAAATTTGAAGATATTTGCAGTCCAGTTATTCAATATTTTCACATGATATAGATCCCCTTTCAATAACTTTCCAATTTAGAGGAATGGAGTTGACGACATAACATTGCTCTGTTTCTACTGAGAAATTTCAGTCCAGTCTTTTTTTTTTGTTTTTTTTTTGCTTTTTTTGAAATTTTTCTGTCTAGTTTAGTTTGGTTTGATATATTGTTTATAATTTTTCTTATTGATTCGGGGATTTTTTTCTTTCATTTCTTTTAGATATAATAATGTCTTTTTCTTTCCTTTTTTTACATTATATTCATTTATTAAGAGATCGTGGGATCTACAGATTTTTTTTATATTTTATTGTTCTTTATGATTATCTGCCATGATTGTTCTCTTGATCTCTTCGTATTACATGTACAAACATCGATGTTATATATTAATCTGTATTAATTTGAAAACTAATAAAAAGATTGAAAAAGAAAGAAAATACTGGAAAGGCTGCATCCGTGGAGAATAGAACGAAGTTTTAGTTGATAACCTTTCATCAGAATTATTTACTCTGGTCTGAATCATAGAGTGACAGACTGGTGACAGTGTGGAAGGAGGACATTTGGCCTATTGAACAGTTCCATATAAGATCAATCTGCTAGTCTCAAAATTAGACCCACCTTGACTACTACAGTTGTCGGTGCATTGTAGATCCTAACTACACTGAGTTCTCATGTAAAATGTTTCCTCATAGTATCAGTATAATGAAAGTATCAGAACAAGAGCTCAAACATCAATTAAGATTAACTATTTCCGTGTGGCATTGTATAATTGCTGAGTGCCCATCATTGTACACTGTTGATTATGCACACCAACAGCTGATAAAAAGTGATATGGAGAAAGATTTTGTTTTGACTTGAGTTTTGTTTAATATTTGGAAAGCAAACAAAGGATTACCTCTTTGGTGTAACCTACTGGATTCAAAATCATGTCCATAGAGGCCACAAATCAACTCTGACCCCATTTAATTCCCTACCAGGTTGGACATGTTTGTTTGTTTCTATTGCATAATTGACTTTGGCACAGAAACAGCATGGATTTCATAGTGGTAATTTTTGCATGTAGTCTCCTGCAGGGAATCTCCCATGTTATCAGGGCAAATTGGAAAAGACTTCCCACTGTTAGTCTTCTGTTTTATCTGGCAACCTTTCTATTCAATTAGCTTCAGTTAAGTCCCTGTTCATCATTCTAAAGTTTGCTCCCTACTTGGATAACTGGGTCTTCAGTTCTCCCAGACAGATGTGGAGTGCGAGAAAAAACAGCAGAAATACAAATTTGCAACTGCAACAACACTCAGCCTTGAGAACATATATAATGCTTTCATTTTTCACTAAGAATAAATCTTTACCAGTTTGAATACTGGTTAAACTTTGTTATGAACCTTAGGTCCAAGGTGTTTGCCTTCCTTCAGGTTATTTATATATTTTGGTTTGTACCCTAGGACCAGCCTAGTAACATATACATTTCCACGTAGGAAAGCTTTTTGGGTTCTGAATGCAGGAAACAGAATTGGGCACAGATAATTGCTTCTACCATTCGGTTGGTCACAGCTCATCCTGAACCTAAAATCTAAAAAAAACAGTATGGAAGGAGGCCATTCATCCCATCGAGTGTGTGCCAGAAGCAAACTCTTTGCTTAATTTGCTGTAGGATGCAAAAGTTGATGGTGGAGATCTCAGCAGGAAGCTGAGGAGGATCATGCATTCAGCACTTCTGGCTGAATGTGGTACACCTTCGGTATCCATCATCCTTGTTTGTCATCTTCTGAATTCCTCGTACTAGTTGTGTGCAACATGTTCTGCTGCTCTGTCCACCAGTTCCGCTCCCATTGGATGTATAACTTGACTTTATCCGCTCTGGACAATGACTTCAGTGGCAGAGATGAAAGCCTGACTGATATAAAATTGGTCTGAGTGATCTTGGACCAAGCAGGGGAAAGTAAGCCATTTTTTCTGCCTCCTGCTCACCATCAGTAAGTGTCTATACTAAATGGGGGTGATGGAGTAATTCATAGCCATATGAACAACTGGTAGTCATTATCTGGACCTTCCCATAAATCACGGACACCTGGACAGGTTACCACAAGTTAACCAGTGGCTGTGGAACCATAAGCATCACTCAAAGAAGGCTTTGTGTTCAGATAGCACCTACTGCACCTCATTCAGAATACTGCAACTTGCTTTACAGCCCATGTAGTGCAGTCACTGTTACAATGTAGAAAACATGACAACCAATTTGCACACAGCAAGATCCCACAAAAGCAATGTAACAATCACCAGTTTTTAGTCATGTTGGCTGAGGCCAGTACACTAATGATAACTCCATTACTTTTGTTCAGAGTCCCATGAAAGCTTTTGTGTTATCTCTGTGAGCTGCTGGGGGCTTCAGTTTAATGGACAGCACATCCCAAAATGTGACACTCCCTCAGTACTGCGCTGGAGCATCATCCGAGATTTTTGTGCTCAAGCTGCTGAACGGGACTCGAACCTGAATCGTCTGATCTGGAGGCACAGCTGAGACTGAAGAGAGAGCTGAGGTTTGAAAGAGATGTAGGGTGGATGTAAACATGATGACGATCCACCATCATTACACTGGCTTTCGTACAGAATGTTACAACCAACAAACGGATAACCTGAACTATGGTGGTGGAATGGTTAGCATAACAGTATTACAGCGCCAGCGACCCAGGTTCAATTCCGGCCACTGTCTGTAAGGAGTTTGTACGTCCTCCCTCTGTCTGTGTGGGTTTCCTCCGGGAGCTCTGGTTTCCTCCCACATTCCAAAGATGTACGGGTTAGGAAGTTGTGGGCACGCTATGTTGGCGCTGGAAGCCCCCAGAACACTCTACGCAAATGATGTATTTCACTGTGTCTTTTGATGTACATGTGACTATTAAAGATATCTTATCTTATACAAAAGTTTGTTGTGAATATTTTTCAAAGTTGCTGGCAAAAATTTGATCTTAGAAGTTCATTTTGTTTGATTTTTCATTTCCAAAATTTTTTCTCAGTATTTTTCATAGAACTAACATACAACATGAGGCTAAAAACTTATCAACCTAGGATTAGTTGCTGTGTTAACCAGCTGCTGCTCATTGGCTTATGATTGTCCCATTGGAAAGTTCAGTAGAAATGAACCAGACTTCCTGGAATAATTAAATAATTACTTAATAATGATTAAATAATGACCCTGTTATAGGAAAGATGTCATTAAGCTGGGAAGAATGCAAAGAAGATTTAAGAGAATGTTGGCAGGGCTGAAGGGACTGTGTTATAAGGAGAGGTTGGACAGGCTAGGACTTTATTCCTTAAGAGTGTAGGAGACTGAGGGATGACCTTATAGAGGTGTACAAAATCATGAGGGACATAGATAGGGTGAATGCACATGGTCTTTCTCCCAGGAAAAGGGAATCGAAAACTAAAGGGCATAGGTTTAAGGTGAGAGGGGAGAGATTTAAAAGGGACCTTGAGGAGCAACTTATTCATGCAGGTGGAATGTCTATGGTATGAGCTGCCAGAGGAAATGGTTGAGGCAGGTACAATAACAGCTTTTAAAAGACACTTGGATGGTACATTGATAGGAAAGGTTTGGAGGGATATGGGCCAAACCCGGGCAAATGGGACTAGCTCAGGTGGGAATCTTGTTCGGTATGGATGAGTTTGGCTGAAAGGCCTGTTCCTGTGCTGTATTACTCAATGACTCTATGTTTCTCTTTGCACAATTGCTGAGTATTTTCAGCAGTTTTTGTTTTGATCCCCGATTTTCATAAGTGTTTTATTTTTGTTGAAAATGGATCACTAAACATGCAAAAATCCAGTCCAATTTCTACTCAAACAAAACTTAAGTGAAGAGATTCACATTGCACTGCATGAGGCTCTTTCCTACCTGCTGTCAGTGCTCCAGCATTAAGATAATGTATGACTAACATGCTACACTTCACTTAATTCATTTGTGTCTTCAAAGCACAGATACATGATGTTTTCTGTGTCTTAAAATTAAAATTGAGCTGTAACAGAATGGTTGTATATAAGATAATTACATTTTACAAGATTAATTATATAAAACTATGTTACCATGATCAAAAGCAAATGGACTCTGGTTGATTCAAAAGGGGTAATTTTCCTCTTGCTCCCTATGTTTGGTGTGCCTTGCAACTGCTTCCTTGGACATGTTCCTGAGTGTCATCGATCTTCCACGCTGACTTGAGTAATTGCAAAGTTTCTGCATCTGGTTTGGGATTGAGGCTCAAATAAATAACCTGGGGCTCAGGCCCAAACAGGTAACCTGGGGCTCAGAATGAAATAAGTAACACGGGGCTCAGGTCCAAATAGGTAATCCGAGGCTCAGGCCCAAACGGGTAACCTGGGGCTCAGGTCCAAATAGGTAATCTGGGGCTCAGCTCACTCAAATAACTCACGATTCAAGTCTGATCAAGTAACCTAGGCTGACAAAATTCTCTTCAGGTCTTAAAATATTCAAACGTCCCTTCTCAAACAATGCAGACCCTGGAATCTGGGAATCTAACATCATTCCAAGCACCCAGTGTTGGCCTGGTACAAATTTTAAGTAGTTTGGCACATTAAGTATTGATTGGTATCTCTTTAAGAATTATATAACGTGCCCAGCGACTCTCCATGTTGTAGCAGCATTACTTAGTGTGGAACTTGCCGGAGAGTCAGTCTGTCACCGTGGAGGAAGTGACAGTGAGAAAAATGCTGTCCCTTTTTTATTTAATAAAGTTCCCTTGTTGGTCCCTTGAATTGCCAACTATTTTCCAGTTTCATAGACAGAGAAAGATACTGACTGGCAAATGACTGGAATGTATAACACAATCTCATTTGCAATTCATTTCAATTCCCCTGCCTGTGTTTGAACTGACACAGTGAACACCTATTACCACATCTGCTGGGAAATTCTGCAATTGATGGCAGTTGGCAGTGAATCAACTCCTCATCCAATTTTTCTTCCTGCCTGCTAAGTTCTTATGGATTAGTGGAGTTGGCAGATGAAAATCTATCCTAAGTACCTTAATTTTATAATTAATATTTTATTCTGTGGGGAAGTGACTTCATTCTCTGCAAGCTTTGAGAGCTTGCTGCTAGCATACGGTATTGCTGAGTTGGCAATAGCTACTGAAAGAGTTCTTATAATGGTAGAGTTGCTCAAGCCAGTTGTTCAGTGCAGCCCTTTGGACACAACGGTTCAAAGCTCAATGGCCACTGATCTTCATTGGCTCATTAGGTCTCTATTTCCTTGGGCCTAGAAGGAGGAAATCAGTCAGGGTTGCAACTCCTGATTATTGATCTCTGCTGGGAAGTACGCACTGGGCAATGATAATTCTGGATTAAACAATGACTCTCCCTGTGCACAAACAATCTGCTTCTTCTCAGTGTCCAAGTCCACCAAAGTGGAAGGGTTGCTTGACCGCAGTGCTCACGTTTGTGGCAAAATAAGAAAAAAAGGAAAAAGGAAATGAAGGAAAACTTACAATTTAACAACTGTAACAATGCAAGAGAAGGAAGGACGCTACCGAGTTCAGTAGCACTGAAATCCCTAATGCTGAAATATTGTACGCCTCTTAAAGATACCAGCGTTTTCTCAATGAGCTGCATTCAGTGGTGATTAAATGCGAAACAATGGGCCCTTTAGAAAGAATACTTGGGAATACTCTAACAGGCATATGATAGCTGACAGACAGGTGTGGCAGTGCTGAATATTTGCACTGGCTTTTGCAAGTGGTGAGATCTTCACTGAGACCCTTGGATGGTTCAAAATCTGATGGAGTCTCAAAACATTGAAGTGCCGGGATCTTTTACTCCAACAGAAAGCAAGCTTTTAAAAATAAAAATACAGACCTTTTCTAAGTTCATTTTTCTACTAATAAAATTAAAAATATTTGCTTTGGTCCATACTTGCTCCTTACATCTTACTGTAAAAGAATCAGTCAACAAACAAAGGTTTTATTTCTACACACAATCTGCTGGTGAATTTCAACCTGTATTTTAAGTTTTGATATTTATATCAGATCACAGAGTTAAGTATTCCCACAGCTCCATGACTCAGATGAATCCAGCATATATGAATATAGGATAACATAGAAATTTGATGTTTATATCTACTTTTGGGGATTTTCAAGATAAGATACCAATGTCTTTTTTTAAACACTGTGTCATGCTGGAAATTATTCTCAGTGATATAAGTTCACAAAGACTTCACCTACTCATTTCCAATTCTTCCCTTGGTTATTTTAATTGGTTAATTTAATTAGTTAAAGCAGTGGAGAGAGAGAAATAACATAAATATGTTAAACACACATCCAATTACATTGCGCACAGTAATTTCCAGGCTATTATCCTCACACACTATATGCTTATGTAGAATTTACTCCAATTGTACATAGTACATCGATGCTAGCTCTTCAATCTGTCCTGTTGCTAATATTTAAGGCATGTTTCATAAACACTACTCAGTGGAAAGCCATCAATTTGGTACAAATGTTAGTGTAAGATGGAATTCATCTAGATGCAGTCTTCCATCGGTAGTGAATATCTTGCCAAGGTTTATTTCTCTTTATTTTATCGGTCCAGAAGGATCCCTTCTTCTTAGGCAATCCCCTTGGATTGAAAATGACTTACTTCCACTCTGTTTTTGTGGGATCTGAGATAGATAATGTGTGAACTGGAAACCCTTCCACACTTGGAGCAGGAGATGGCTGGTCAGGTGATTAGTATGTGAGGTGGATCGTCCTGCTGGTTACGCAAAGCCTCCGTGTGTTCCCGAAGCATGGGCCCAGGGTCTTCAAAGCCATCCTGAATGCTTCTTCTCCAATTTGAGTGTTCATGGGCCAGAGGTTCCTGGGAGTCAATGGAGATGTTGGATTTCTTCAAGGAGGCTTTGAGAACATCAAAGAATCTTTTCCTCTGTGCACCTGCTACTCACTTCCCACGACAAGAACTTGAAATATGGTCTCTTTTTCGGAAGTCCACATGGGCTGCCCCACACAGCCAACTGAGTATAACTGGGGCCTCAACATTGGAGATTCTGGCTTGGCAAAGGACGCTGACATTGGTTCGCTTGTTACAGAGTCACAGAGAGATACAGCATGCAAACAAACTCTTCGACACACTAAGTCCACACTGACTGTCAACCACCTAATCCTACATTAATCACATCTTTATTCTCCCACATTCTCATCAACTCTCCCTAGATTCTTCCACTCACCTATACACTAGGGGCAATCCACCTACCAATCTTCATGCCTTTAGGATGTGGGAGGAAACCAGAGGTAACCCATGGGGTCACAGGAAAAGTTTGCAAACTGCACACAGAAAGAACTCAAGGTGAAGATTGAACCTGGGTCTCTGGCGTTGTGAGGCAGTAGCTCTACTAACTGAGCCATTGTGTTGCCCATTTGTCCTTCCAGAAGGATCCCACCTCACATCAATGCACTGACACAATTGATTCCTTAATAGTTATGCGATATTCCTCGTCACTGCTGCATCAGAAACCCCATTCCAGGTGCTCAGTGTTCCTTCTGTCATGGAGAATCCCTTCCAACTGCCCAACATTTGCCTTTTACTAACTTGAAGTATAACCCTTCTTCAGATTGTCAGAATTTAATTCAATTAGATTGTTTCAATTTAATCAAAGTGCTTTTTAGGAATTATCATAGTAATATGTTGATTTTAGTTAATTTTTTTTTGCTCATACATAATTTCTCCTTTTAAAGTAGGGAAGACTAAAAAATTGTGTGCTGATAAAACATACTTTAGATATGATTATCTAGAGGTATTTAGAATATTTTATCTACCATTTGTTTTAAAATTTCTTGACTCCAAAAGCAGCCATTGCCAGACACATTTGAAAGGGAACATCTGGGAACTTGGACAGCAAAGCAAGGGACTCAGTGGGACCTCTTCAATGGATTTTGAATACATTGTAAGAAGTAAAGAAAGAGGGACATACCCTTTAGCACCAGTTAATATTTTAACTTTCAAATTACAACGTTTAGCTTATAAAACCTTCCTCCATCTGTAAACCTGTCGAATTATTTCTTATATGGAGACAAGGGAGAGAGATTTACGTACAGTCGTCAACATTAAATACAAGCAAGAGTAATTAGTCATTCATTATATGCACCTCCATTGGAACCAAATGTGCAGAGGTGAGTATAACTGACAGCCAAAACTCAAAATATTCAGCGCCGGCAACTAAAGGCGAATTTCTCTCCGAGGACCTAAAATATCAGATGTCAAAATGGTGTCAAAACTAGCTGCTCAGGGTGGTAGAGGTATAGCGGTATAACACTAGGAATTCTAATTCCCAGTCGGAAGGCTGGTGGGACACAGTGAGGTCTGCAGTGTCCTGACCAATCAACTTCAGTAGCTGAGTCTCATTAGCATTCTGTCTGCCTGAGAGGCAGTTCACTAGAGTTGGGCTTTCAAAGATTGAAGGAATCCTTGTCAAGGAACTGTGGAGGGATTCAAGAGAGTTCCACAGATCAGAAAGGAGGACAGAAACCCAACTTTTATTTATGGGATCTGGAGTAACCCTTCTGTTTATACACAAAGAGAAGTTTACCTTGCTGGGGCTACATTGAGCATCTGTTGGGTAACACACAGTAGATCTCCTATGCTACGCTGACCAAGCAGTTTAAATCACATCTCAATCTTGAGGTCATCATAAAACCACAATTTATGTTTAGCCATTACGTGGACCCTTCAAGTTCCCAAGTAAGCGCATTAAAACATCAAGGAATGTGCCCACTGGTTGGAGAGGAACTCCCCTCCCATCTGAAACACAACTGAACCATAGATGCAGCAGAACGGTTGGCTAGACAATGGGAGGAACCAAACTGGATCTCTCCACTAGAACATAGAACAGTACAGCACAAGAACAGGCCCTTCAGCCCACCACGTCTGTGCCGACCATGATGCTAATTTAAACTAATCCCATTTGCCAGCACTAGGTCTCTATCCTTTCATCCCTTGCCTGTTCATGTGTTCATTGTCTGTGCTTACCTGGGCCAGATGTGAATTGAGCTGACGCCCCCCACTCCCTTCTCCCTTCACCTGCCACAAGCTATCCAACAAGCCCTCAGTGGTGAGTATGCCTCAGCCTCGAACTACTGAGACCCTGGCCCTAGAACACTCTGTCAGCCTTTCACGGGAAACAAAGCTGGGGTGGAACCCCACCTGCTGTCAAAGCTGTTGAGTCTTACAGTTTATAAAGATATTCAGCGATGTTTAAAAAAACTACAACAGGTTGAACTCTCTGGTCCAGTGTTTTGTGGTCCGACAACTCCTGTGGACTGGCGGGTTTTGAATCTGGCGCCATCAGTTTGCAGAGCGGTCACCGCCTTGTTAGCCAAGCTGCCAAGTTTATTTATGTTTACTTTCCATTTTAAGCTTTAGTACATATGCCTATGTTTCAAACAGCATTAAGTATAAATGAAAGTACAGCGTAGTTTTTCAGTTGTAAGCTTCACGTTATATTTCATGAAACAATAAAACAACGGTATTAATGATGGCTTTATTTTCTGTTTTACGCTTTGTTCTACTTTTTATGACATAGCAATAGCTATGCAGAGTGAACTGGCAAGCCTAGGGGTTAGGCACATATTTACGTAGGGGGTTCTTGGGGCTATTTCTGTGGTCCAGCACTGGTCAGGTCCCAGGGTGCCACACTAGAGAGTTTCACCCTGTAGTACTGTAGATAACTAAAAACAATTTCTAAATTTTTCTTAAAAATTAAAAAAAATATGAATATATCTTCAAAACAATTAAAGTAAGTAAAAAGTGAATTGCATTGTTCTCCCAACCCTGGGGTGACAAGTCTCTGCTACTGGACTCCATGTGGAGCCAGTGAGAGGCATCAGCACTGGACTGCTGGCCAGAACTGGTCTGATTCATCCTAATGAAACACAGGACTGGGAACCGAACTAGGAACAGAATGAGATTAGAAATGAAGCAAGGCGGCATGGTTGACTTATGGCCATCAAGCGGAGTCCTAGGCGAGAAGGGTGCAGAGGTATTTCTGGATTAGGTATGGCGGAGAAATCTGTTATGGAGCCAAGACTGAGGGAAAAAAAATGGTCCATACATTCCTCCTGTAAGGGGAGTCTTTCCTGGGACTGACACCAGGAATGGAGTGACATAAGGATATAGCATTCAGCTCTCATGCTTGCTCTGCCTTTCCACTGGGTTGCACAGTGGTGCAGCTAGTTAAGCCACTGCCTCAGAGTGCCAGAGACCTGGGTTCAATCCTGACCTTGGGTGCTGTCTGTATGGAGTTTGCACTTTCACCCTGTGGCTGTGTGGGTTTCCTCTGGGTGCTCTGGTTTCCTCCTACATTTCAAAGTCGTGCAGGTTGGCAGGTTAATTGGCAATCTTAACGCCACTAGTGTGTTGGTGAGTGGTAGAATCTGGGGGGAGCTGAGGAGAATAAAATGGGGTTAATGTAGGATTGGTGTAAATGGATGGTTAATGGCAGTGTGGACTCAGTGGGCCAAAGGGTCTGTTTCTGTGCTGTATGGCTCTATGTGTAATGTCATGGCTGATCTTTTACCTTTCCTGCGCTGCTCACATGATTCTCTTCACATACAAAAATCTACCTTGAATACACCCAGTAAATGAGTCTCCATGGCACTCTTGGGTAGGGAATTCCAAAAATTCACCACCCCTGGATGGAGAACTTCCTTCTCATTTCTCCCAGAGCTAAGGCTATGTGAAGATGCTGCTCGGATTAAGTCTGTAATGGAGTCTGATGACAGCAGTAGTCTTAGGTGTGAATAATATGCATCATTTCCTCATAATTATTATAACACAGTACACCAACCATTGTACTTTGAAAAATGACAAGCAACAATTTGCCTCTTTTTTCTCACTTGCATGACATTTCTATTGCTCATGCATATTATCACACAGACGAGAGACTGAGAAGGCCACTTAAAGGGGATTGTAGCATTGTGATTAAGTTATTGAACTAATATTCTGGAAGCAAGGACTAACAATCTAGGGAAATGACTTCAAGTTCCTCTGATGGCATCTGGGGAATTTAATTCAGCTGATTAAATAAAAATTATGGAATTTGTAAGCTGGTATCAGTAACAGTAACTATGAAACTACTGTACTGTTGTTCAAATATATATCTGGTTCACACTATCCTTCAAGGAAGGAACTCTGCCACCCGTATCCAGTTAGGCCTAAGTCTAATTCTCTGCCTCCATCATCGCACCAGCAATTCCAAAAGGAGAGTCAGAAGAAATTTCTTTGCCCAACAAAGCAGTAAGAATGTAAAACGTGAGTGATTGATGCCATTTAAGAGGAGGTTGAACAAGCACCTGAGGGAGAAGGGAATAAAGTGTGGCGCTGATTGATTTACATGAGGAAAGATGGGAGGAGGCTTGAGAGGAGCATAGACTGGCTGGGCCGAATGGCCTACTTGTGTATATCCTATGTAATCCAATGAGGTTGACTCTGAATCATCCTCTGAAAAGGCCGAACAAGGCAGTCAATTAAAAGGAGAATAGGGGTGGACAATAAATGCAGGCCAGAACAGGGACAGCCACATATCACGAATGAGTCATAACTCATTTGCACTTGGGGCTCTGGGTCACCAAAACTGTGCAAAGATTTTGCAACAAACAGTCTGCTGGAGGAACTCAGTGGGTCGAGCAGCGTCTGTGGGGGGAAATGGATTGTTGATGTTTAAGGATGAAACCCTGCTCCCTCTGTCCTGATGCAGGGTTTCGCCATGAAACGTTGATAATTCCTTTCCCTCCACGGATGCTGCTCGACCCTTTGAGTTCCTCCACCAGATTGGTTGTTGCTCCCGATTCCACTGTCCGCAGTTTCTTGTGACTCTAAAGATTTTGCAAATTTATTTCACAGAACAGTCTCACTGGAAAGTAGGCAAGGGAGGCCTTCATTGTGTTAGTCAAGGCTGGATTCAAAACTAAAACCCTGGGTAAAAAGAATGAGTACTAACACATTTCATCGTTTTGTTTCCTCTCCAAAAAATACAACCTCTCCACAAAAGCAGAACCGTTAATGAAATGCAATAAATCTGGTGTTTCAATGTATTAAAGTCTGAGAAAAATATTAATATCAATAGCATTGTAAAAGTAGCATGACTAGAGGGATTTGTGTATGTGTTGATGTGATGGACTGAGGTGGTGAAGGTGAGCTTACACAGAGGTTGCTTATGATTGGTAAATCAATGCAATTAGGGTCTGAAGCTGGTTGTAAAATGTACGCTGGCATGTCTGCATTTTCCATGATGCTGTTTAGCGTCAGAAGTTTGCTGCTACTTTCAAAAACAGATATTTGTCCTTCATTGTCTTCTCAGTACAAATAAACTCCATCAGATCACTTTCAGCAACACCAATTCCAGTTAATCGAAAACAAGCAGAACAGGAAAGGAAACCGATCCTCTCAAAAGATATGACAAAGAGGAACCAGTCCAAAATAAAACATGCCAACTTTATAACCCCTGATTCAATGTTTTTAATCTAATACTACTTGATCACATCCAATTTAATGTAAAATATGACTCTGTAATAATTCAGACAGATTGATTACACTAACCTTGATAAATGTGACAAATGTGTATGTGGCTGTAGTGACATATTTATGATATATTTTTAATAGGCTCACACGTAGAAGTATGCATCAGTGTACAGTTTCCACTTGTATTTTAATGAATGATATGATGTATTAGATATTTGTGAAGTGTGATTCTTCCTGTGGTCAACTCAGTTTCACCGTTGGACGCACCTCCCAGGTAGAAGAGGAATTAAGCATTTGGAGTTTCTAAGCAGCGTTACCGCATCTGCACTGACCATTTCAATGTGGTGTTAGGACAGAAATTGGGTGCTATCCCTGTCTCAGAAGATAATACAGGGTCTTAAAGAGAGTTATAGAGAGGGATACAGGGTGGAAATGGGCCCTTTGGCCCACAGAATCCGTGCTGACCACCAAGCAGCCATTTTTACATCAATTCTACCTTAACCCATTATATTCTTCCCATATTTCCATCAACTACCACTGCACCGACTGCCCCCCCCCCCCCCCCCCAAAGGTTCCAGTACTCATCTACAGCAATGTATAGTGGCCAATGAATGCACCAACCTGCACGTCTTTGGGAATGTGGTAGGAAACCAAAGCACTCAGAGGAAACTCACATGATCACAGAGAGAAGGTACAAACTCCACACATACAGCACTGGAGGTCAGGATTGAACCTGGGTCACTGGAGCTGTCAGGCAGCAGCTCTACTAGCTACACCACTGTGCTACCCTCATGTAGCAATAAATTGGTTAAAAGAGGCAAAACCAAAATTCTCGGCTTCTCCCTCATTTTAGGATAAAATAATTGCCCAAATGAAGTCTTCGGCAGTAATCCCCAGCCTAAGAATTTTTTTCTCTTGCACTTTAATAGGTAGAAAATTGCTAGTTATGGTCTGTATTCGTGAAAAATTCATGGTCCTTGTGTCTGCGAATCAGTGGGTAGAAATTTATGCATTCATTATATCTCTGCCTATATAACAATCTATGCACTTCAAAAAGTTGTCCAAAACCATGAGAGATTAATATGCAAAGCACTGTGAATATAGAAATATCATCCATCCCCTGGGCAACAGTGTGTGATTTTGCCTGAGGAATAAATTCAATGCATTAAGAAATTTCATGGCACATATCTTAACACATTTGATCTTTCGGTAACAAAATGGTATGATGAAAAACTTTAAACACAACTCACATTTATAATACGCGTTGGGTAGCCTAACGGTTACGGTTAGTGATACAGGGTAGTCAAAATACCACACCAGTAGCCCAGAGGCCTTGACTAATAATCCAGAAACACTAGTTCAAATCCCATCATGGTAGCTGGGGAATTTACAGAAATTTGAAATTAGACCAATCAGCCCCTCATACCTGTTCTACCATTTGATAAGATAATGGCTGATCTGATTGTAGCCTCAGTTCCACATCCCATCTACCTTCAGAGATCTTTCAGCCCCTTACCTACCTCCTAATTCTGCCACAAAAAAGATTCAAACGCTCTGCTTCCATTGTCCTTTGAGGAAGAGGGTTCCAAAGATTCATGAACCTCTGAGAGAAAATATTTTACCTCATCCCTCTCTCGAATAGGTGACCCTTTATTTTTTAAACAATGAACCTTGTTCCAGAGTAAACATCCTCTCCAAATCCACCCTGTCAAGAACCCTCAGGATCATTTTTGTTTCAATCAAATCCCTTCACTTAAATTCAATTACATAATCTGTAATGAAAAAAAATTCTCACACAGGAAAGTATTTGATTTCTTGCAAAAGCTCATCTTGGTTCACTGATGTTGTTTAAGGAAAGAACTCTGCCATCCTTCCCATCTTGCCGGTATGTGATCCCAAATCCAATGTAATTAACCCTTAGATATCCCTCCATGACAAAACACCAAGAATAAAACTGGATGGGCTGCACAGGATTGAGCTAGACATTGGGTTCAGATATGACAGGGGAACATGAAGACCAAACAACCCTGCAAAATTATCCTTAGGAACATTGGCGGCCTACCTAAACTTGGAGAGCTGTCTACAGTGTATTAAAGTTGTAACCTCACATAGAATGGAATTGTACCTCTCTGCCAAAGTCCCAGACTCCTCTGTCACCATGACCACCAGGACACATCCATCAGAGTTGGTAGCATGACAGCATAAAGTAAGGAGGGGGTGGCCCTGGGATGCCTTTCATGTTGACCTCAGTCTCCAGGAAGTCTCGTAAAATCAAGTGTAACAAGGGCAAGGAAACTCCTACTTATTACCACCTAGTCTCAGATGGTAAACCTACTCCTCCAGGTTATACACCACTTGGAAAAATCACTGGCACAGAGTGTGCTCTGAATTCCATTTCCATCACCAAGTATGGCTCAGATGAAACAGGCCTGAAGGGACTCCTGAAAGAGGGAGTTGATGGAGAGACAGAGAATAGGTTACAAGGAAAATAAGGGGTAGGGAGGGGTGTGGGGTGGTGCTGATGAGAATGTCCTGAGAGCTAGCGTAGACTGAATGGCCTCCTTCTTTGTTGTAAGGAAAAATAAGAATATCAGAAATATTTGAGGGTAGCTGTCAGACTCTGGGGTTGCAGAGGTGGTGAGAACCAACAAAAAGCAATGACCATTTGTCTTTGGAAAATGCATCTGTTCCTGAAAATATTGGTAGGAATGACCACCCCAGACTCTTTGTGGAGACTAAATCGTGTCTTTGCACTAAGTTCTGCTATGTGGCATCATCACTGTGCTAAGTGGGACAGATTCATAACGAACCCAGCAGAACAAAACTGAACATCCGTGAGGTGCTATGGGACACTGTATTTCACCACAATCTATAACATCATAGCATATCCCTCACCTGACCATTATCACCAAGCCAGGGGACCAGCCCTAGTTCAATAAAGGGATTCTTTGGGCATATCAGGAATAGCTCTGGGTGCATCTAAAAATGAAAGGCTAACATGGGGGGGGGGGGGGGGGGTTACAACCCAGAAAGCAGACTTGTACAGTGAAAGAAAGAAAGACTTGGGACATAGATTCATTGAGCTTGTGTGGTATTATTCAGTTCCATTAAGGTTGTCTTACATCAAATTGTGCTTAGGATCAACATTTCATTTGACCATACAGAACCAATTGGAATGAAAAGTCCACATAAATATAAACAATTATGACCAACATGAAGAGCTGATGTTGATTTAATGCAGTAAATTCAGGCAGTGTTCAGCTTCAAAAATGCACAATAATTGCATTATTGCTAACAATATTTGTTGCTGTGTGTGGTGTGGGGTAAATGTTTGCAGTGCAATTTTAGTGTATATTTTTAGATATAATAATTTGCAGAAGAAATAATAATCGCAGTTGGAATCAGTGATGAGATGACTCTTTGACATCTCTCAACTCTCCTGTTTACTGATCCAGCGAAATAATTTATCAGTTGACAGCATCCATTCATTTAGGAAAATGAAAAGCCCTGCTAAACAATAAAACATCTACAAATGTAGTGAGTTACTAATACAGGAGATTGAGTTATCATAAACAGATAAGTCAAAGTTTGCAAGGTGTAAACCAAACAACATATACTTATGTAGAACCTCCTCATATCTTTTGCCACTGCAGAACAATTCACAAGCAGTGAAGTGGAGTCACTGTTATTACGTAGGCAAGGCTTTGAATGATTGTTTCCTGACCCAGAATCCTGGAATGAATCCTTCTGACATTTTACTTTCATCATTACATTTGTCTACATTTTGCCTGTGGTCATGATCTTGGAAATCAGATATGAGGAGGCAACCAGGAGTTGTTTCCCATCCCTCATTTAATTTCTGCACCTATTTGTGTATTTTTGCATGTACAAAACAATGCCAACCCCTGTTCTATCAGTGACACCAGTGATAAAACAGGTCTGATAGAAGCAGAAATTTGCTTTTTTTTTCTTTTCTGGTTATTATTTCATTATTCCTTTGTTAAAGTGACCATCAGCAATGTGCCATTCATGTGGATTAAGGGTGGTTGTTAAGTCATTACTTCAAGGTTACGATGAAAAAGGTGCTGTTGATTGCAGCAAAATTGTAGTGGAGCGTACATTGCAAAGCAATCAAACAACATTTTTCATTATGCCATAATTATTTGAACTGTTATCTATAAACCCTGTACTCAGACCGCCTGCATGCACCACAAACACCACTTTCAGAGAACTACTTTTTGATTTCTTTCAGAAAATTAAATGTATACACATTTTAGTTCAAATAGACTTTCCTCATCAGGGTCCCTTGTGATCGGATTTGATAAAAGCAGTTATGCTGGTGCCTGGAGTGTTTACAGTAACAAGTGAAAAAAAGATGGCATTTGAATAATGAAGTAGTTTGGAAGATGCTGACATCTCCATCGTTTAAAATCTCAAAAAGCCCTGCATGGATCATTAAAAAGATTCAGAGCCTGCGTGCAGGAAAGGTTGTGTATGACATACATTCCTAAACTGGGCTGCTGGCCAAGAAAATAAGCATTAGAGATTTACAAAATTACCCTAAATGTTCAGGTGGCAGCGAGGGTAATGGGTTTGCTTCATAATGAAATAGCCAAAGGTACATTTCTTGGCAGAGTTATACCTCCTGGCTGATGTTGTGGATATTTTATACTGAACTGGCAGATGGAGGATACCAGAGTGCTAAAGTACCAGCTTTGTATTAAATCCATCACAGCCATACAATATACTAACTCCTGCTTTAATCCAGCCCGATTCTATTTCTGTCTTCCTACTGCAGGAACTGGCCCTCAAAAACATTCACTCCTGTTCCTCAAAAGCATCTGACGTGCAATTCTACCTCCTCTACCACTCTGCAAATCAAGATGAAGTACATTATGTAGACACGGGACAGAACTGTGGCAATTGTTATTGCTGCTACCTCACGCCTCCAGGGACTCTGCTTCGATTTCAACCTTGGGTGCTGTCTGTGCAGAGTTTGCTCATCTCTCTGCAGCTGCGTGGTTTTGCTTCTCCTTCCTCCCACATCAGAAAGACCTGGTAGGTTAATCCTTGGTGTTGGTTACTTGTAGAAAGGATCAAAGGTCACTTGATGGGCATATGGAAGAGATAAGTTGCAGGTGCACAAGTACAGAAGGAGAGGGGGAATAGGACAAATGAGATTGCTTCACTGAGAGCCAGCATGGACCCAATGGGCCAAGTGGCCTCCTTCTGTGTCATTATAAGTAGAAGAAATTCATCATTGGCTGAATGTTCTAAACACAATACCGTAGTGGCTGTGCATTGTACTTCAATTCCAAAGTTTCACAGCATTGACTTCAATGAACCAAATTCCAAAAGCAGGGTACAGCGAGTTCATATTACCATATTCTGCGTTTAGTGCATACAAATGAAGAAGGATCTCCACCCCAATTGCTTTCTCCTTTCACATGAAAGCAAAATACAACAGATGCCACAAATCCTAGATAAAAACAGAAAATTCTGCAAGTGTTCAACAGGTTAGACATTTAAGCTTTGGGTGAGTGTCATCTACTCTCAATTATTTCCAGGATCTTCATTGTCTCCAGTCTTCTCTTCGTGCCACAACCCTGCAAGTTTAAACAAAAACCTATCCCCTGATGTGTGACAGGGAAGCATGAAAGGTGTGGGGATCTTGGAGGGTTGGATGGGGAGCAGTGGCGGGTGGACATCCAGATATCTACATTTCCCACAGGGCTTCACCTAAATCTTTTGTCCATTTCCACAGTGAGAGCTGGCTAGCTGTCAGCCATGAAATTCAGTGGCATCAGGCAAAAGCCAAGGGCTGGAGAGATAGAGGGGGAGGGTGTAAACTTGAATGGTGGGTGGATCATGGGCCAGATAGACTGAGGACAGGGCCAGCCTTTAGTTCCATTCCCATTACTGGTCAGTCACTGGAGAGATTGGAGAGGGAGTGGCTCAGAAGCTCAGAGGGAGAGTCGCAGGATGACTGGTTAGAGGATAGACATCTCTGACTGGAGCATGGATAGACCCTGGGGATCTGATCAGCAGGAGGATGTGTGGAAGTACAGCTTTTCCTCCTGCCTCACAAACATTGACCGGTGGGAGCTAACTTTTAAATTGCATGGAATTATGACAAGGTTTTATGTGTTTGGCAGCAGCATTTGATCAAATTAATTTTTAGCCTTTATCAGTTGTGGAGATTCAGCAGCAATGTGCACTTGTATCAAAACAGCAACCCGTCTTTGCTTTTAAAACATCAGCCAGTTTATAAGTTAAATTAAATTTATTAAAAACTACACTGTCTTTCAATCCCTGCCATCTCTGTAATCATTGGTAATTTATTTTGATAGCCACTTCACTCTCTGACCACAAACTGCATTGTGCCCAATCAAGTTACAGTGAATTCTGAACTTCCAGAACCTCTGCTTCCATGACAGGCTGTATATTCATCCCACTTTCCACCACCAATGTCCACCATTCCATCCTAAAATCAGCCCCTGTCAAATTATGGTCAACATGGTCCACTGGGGTTACAAATGGGTTCACAGATGTGTTAGGGACCACAAAACTTACACAGGTCTGTTACTGGGTTTTTAATAAACATCTCACCGCAGCATAATATGAGTATCAAAGGTCAGGGTACAGCATTTATTTTTGAAAGAGATGGAGCTTCTTTTCATGAAAGCCAGACTGGGAATTTCCCCAGGACTCTACCCTGGGTACACTTAGGTACTATGTAGTAAAACTTTAGCAGGAGTGAGACAGGATGTGAGGATGGCAGTAAGACCAAGAGAGATGATATAAACAGCACATCAAGCAAACAGAAATTCTGAGAGTTCAGACATTTCAGTGGCTTGATTTGGAACCTCTTAAAGAGAATGGTGTTTTCAGTGACTGGACAGTCAAGGGGCTAACAAAAAAACCCAAAACAAATTAACATCAACACTACAGGAGCTGAGAGGAAGAGCCCTCATGTCTATTGCAACTGCCCCTCTCTCCTCTATGGAAAATCCCAACAACAGTGTCAACACCATGCCCTAGAACATCACAATAAATAGAGTGCTCTCAAACTATACACTGTAACTTTTTAAGTATAGGATTATGGGAAGAGAGAGCAGAGGGATATATTTTATTTTTTTTCTTTAACCCTCCTTACACTTTCAACTTTTCTGCAGACTGTCTACTTGTTGAGGTTCCAACCAATGCAATCATCATCTTTTGTGACTTGGCTGAGAGTCCAGAAGAATTTTCCTCATATCTACCAATGTCATTCTAGAATGGGTCTGACAGGTTGTGTGCTGACTAATTCTACCATGTTTTCACTCATTGCTCAGACAAGGTAATGGACCTCTTCTTGACAGCCAATGGTGTTTATCACCGTGAATCTATTTAGCTGCTGATTTCAAGTAATCACTTGGAGATGAGGAACAAGCCATAGACGTCACCTTGATCACTGAATTGTCTGGAATGAACCAAGTATTTTGAACCAGCACTGATCATGTTGCAACTTTAAGCTGGCTGTTGGCAGGTTTAGCCAATTGCAAGACATGCTGTGTGTCTACAGTGTGAAAGATTATCAAATTTCATGAAAGAACATTTGGTACTTTGGTCAACATATTAGAGAAGGTTGACCAGTAGTATCTACCACATGCCTGGCAAATGTTACCATGTCGGAGTCTTCATACAGGTTACATGGAAAAATCTCATAGGCCAATGGGACAATTTCAAGAACCCAGGAGCTTTAGTGAACCTGCTTCCTGATCCCTTTCCAATCTTAGGATGTTCATGTATGCTTCTCCATCTACCCTGGGTAGAGCAAAATACTCCCCATTGGAGCATTAGTGGAAAATGGTACGTAAGAAATAGTACCTTCGTCTTCCTCTGATGGAGAATTTTGTGGGCTCAAGTACTACTCCAGATACTAGAATGTGACAATGGGTGCCGAAGGGGTGCTGCCCTGTTGGAGATGCCACTTTTTGAATGAGGTGTAAACTGAGACTCTGTGTAAGGTTTGTGCAAAAGCTCCCATTGCACCGTTACAAAGAAGGACAGGGAGGTTATCCCTGGTGTGTCGGCATATACTTACCCCTCATTCAACATCACTGAAGCAGATTATAAGGCCATTATAGCACTGTGGTTAGGTTAATGGACTAGTGCACAAAGGGCTGGCCTGTTGATTGAGAAAAATGAGCACACTGATGGCTGGGAATTTAAATGTAATCTTTAGAACTTGATCCAAGAGAGCCAGGGAGGCTGAATCAGTGAGTATGTTCAAGGCTGGGATAATTAGATCCGGGACCGTAGAAGAATTCAGTGGTAAAGGAGCTTAGAAGGAAAGTAGAGCTGATGTCAATGATTAGATCAGCCATGCCAATGCTGAATGGTTCAGCAAGCTTGAGAGGCCTGGTGGCCAACTCCTGCTCCTATTTTGTACACTTTTATCATATTACTGTTTGTGACAGCTTGCTTGTGCTCACATTGGTGACTGTGTTGCTTATATTACAACAGTACGCAGCACTGCAGTATTGACTGTAAAGATCTTTGGGGTGTGCCAAGAGGTATGTATAAGATACTATACAAATGCAGGTGTCTTCTCCTTTCTTGTGAATGAACAGGAACCTGGCATTTACTTTGCCCAAAAGCTGCAAAAATTGGATTATTTAACTGTTAAGTGGATTGCAATTCCCCACTGCACTTTTTTAAAGTACTCTGGTTGAGAGATCCACATCAAAGTCCAGTGTAAGCTATTACCAGAAATAAATCATTTAATTACCTCCCCACCATCATCTACCTTTAAATAGGACCAGTAAACATGTAATGCTTCAGTAATTAATTCAAACCGTTATTAAAAAGGACAGATAATTTGTCCCTATGATTGCAGCACTAGACAGCAACCATGGCAATACAATGAGAAACCCAAGATGTGACTGTCAAACTGACAAACGGAAAGAACTGGAGCATCAAGTTGTAGATGGGGTAGCGTGGGAAGGAAGGGTTAAGATTCACCATCTTTAGAACAGAAACAGATTTGTTCATTTGGATGAAAACTCAGTGAAAAATGAATCCAGACTGCTTCCTATACTATAGTGCTAGGTCTGGCTTTCAATTACTTGCTTGTTGATCTGATTCACTGTAATGAAAATTGCAGCCAACAGACGCCTAGTCTGATTTGAAGGATAAAATAATGCTCTCTGATACAGAACAAGATAATCATAAGTGATTTCTTCAAGGGAAGAAAGTAAGTGAAAACAGTCACAGAACTGTTTCAATCTTCTAATGAATTTGATGTTTATCAAGAAAAAACTTAATAAAAAAACAATGGAGACATCATTGCCAGATCACCTGGATAGGTTCTGTAAGTTTTTGGTAGATTTGGATTCATATACTGAGAGTAATACTGGTGGTGGGTCACTTGTCATCTACTTACATTAACACATAAGGTTTGTAGATATCTCATAAACTCTCTTCTATTTGCCTCTGCAGGAATGTGAGATGCTTTAATAATGTGACACAACTGCCTAAGATGTACATGCATCACAGAGTCATACAGCACAGAAACAGCCCCTTCGACTCACTACGTCCATGCCAACCGTCAAGCATGCACCTATACCAAACCCATTTACCAGCACTTGGTCCATAACCTTCTACGTCCTGGCAATTCAAGTGCTCATCCAGATACTCATCAAACATTCTGAGAGTATCTGCCTCCACCACTCACTCAGGACGTGTGCTGTCTTATCCATTCACCCTCTGGGTGGGAAAATTCTTCCTCAGATCTCCTCCAAACCTCTTACACTTTACCCTATGTCCTCTAGTTTTAAATAAAGCTTCCTACTATCCACCCTACCATGTTAATTTCAGCATGTTGTCTAGCAGGCCGTAAAGATGTCAATCCTTGAGATTTGTGTAGATAACATGAAAATCTGAGTACTTAGAAATTAGCATATATGATGGTTCCAAGATGTGGTTTAGTGACAGATTATCATTTACCTCTGCCTCTAGCTGTGCAATCAAAAAAACATTATTTGCTGAGAGGAGAAACACAGGTAGCAATTGTATTTTTTTCCTACAGAAGAACTACTTCCAGCTGGGTAGAGACAGAGTAACATTCAACAGATGATCATTAGTTCCCAAATCACAGAGGCAGCGTGTCATCTATCAGATTGACATTTCTTCACTTTCTCATCTCAATGCTCTCCTTTACTTCATTTCAGATGGTCTGCGCTCGAACAACAGAATCCTGATAGCTTGTGCTGGATTTTGGTGTAAAGATCACCTCGCTCCACCTCCTCTTTATACTGGCTACCTCCACTCTATTTTTCAGCCCAGATAAAGGACCTGAAATGTTAACTGTCAGTTTCCTTCTACAGATGCTGCCTGACCCGCTGAGTTCCTCCAGCAGTTTATTTTTTGCTCCAGACTCCAGCATCTGCAGTCTCTCGTGTCTCCATCTTGCATTAGATATTCCCTTTGTCATATCCATTCCTTTCCTCACCTTCCCTGCAATTTAAAACTGACTTGTTTTGTTTTAATCTTTCTTTCCCCAGTCCTGAAAACATTAACCTCTATTTTCTCTTCCCACGGATGCTGCCTGGACTGCTGAGTGTTTCCAGCATTTTCTGTTTTTATTCATCTTGCGTTAGTACTGGTCAATCAAATTACCCACTGTTATCACATCTTACATCAGGAAGAAATTAAAACCTTGTCAAGTATCTTAACATAATGAGGACTGCTCCAAATGTTTTTTATTAAGATGGTAGGAAATAAATGGCTTTTGATTTTACTTCTGTTTCTCAGCATATAACAAAGTCTTCCACCTCCACACTAGATTAAATGTCCAGTATATTCAGTGCTCTCATTGGATAGACTTTTTCCTTCTTACTTGATGAAGGATTACATTTACCTTCCCTTGGCAGGCACGGTAGTGTAGCGGTTAGCGTAACGCTATTACAGTACCAGCGACCCTGGTTCAATTCCGGCCGCTGTCTCTAAGGAGTTTGTACGTTCTCCCCACGTCTGCGTGGGTTTCCTCCAGGTGCTCCGGTTTCCTCCCACATTCCAAAGACGTACGGGTTAGGAAGTTGTGGGCATGCTATGTTGGCGCTGGAAGCGTGGCGACACTTGCGGCTGCCCCAGAACACTCTACGCAAAAGATGCATTTAACTGTGTGTTTTGATGTACACGTGACTAATAAAGAAATCTTAATCTTAAGACCAATTTAGACTTGTATATCTTCTTTATCATTGTAATATTTTCTCAGGTCATTCACAAAGTTGGTACTTAAATAAAACAGGACACAGAGTAAGGATGGATCAGAAGAGGTGACCCAAAGAGATTTAAAATGGGAGAGGGAAGACACAAGGAGAAGGGGTTTAAGGAGCATTGCAACATAGAAAATCAAAGGCATGAATAACAATAGAAACATAGAATATAGGAGTAAGAGTAGGCCATTCGGCCCTTTGAGCCTGCTCCTCCATTCAATATGATCATGGGTGATCATCCACACTAGTCCACCATTCTGGCCTTCTCCCCATATCCCTTGATCCCTCCAGTCCTAAGAACAACACTTAACTTCTTGAATATACTTAATGGTGGGTTCAATGGCTTTCTGTGGTAGAGAATTCCATAAGTTAACAACTCTCTGGGAGAAGAAACGTAATTGGTAAATTATTATCACATGTACCGTGGTACAGTGAAAAACTTTGTTTTGCATGCCATCCATACAGATCATTTCATCACTTCAGTACATTGAAGTAGTACAAAAGAAAAGTAAAAACAGTGTGCAGAATATAGTGTTACAGTTACAGAGAAAGTACAGTGCAGGTAAACAATGAGGTGCAAGGCCATGACAAGGTAGATTGTGAGGTCAAGAGTCCATCTTATCGTACAAGAAACCTGTTCAGTAATCTTATAACAGCGGGATAGAAGCTGTCCTTGAGCCTGGTGGCGTGTGCTTTCAGGCTTTTGCATCTTCTGCCCAATTGGAGGGAGGAGAATGGTCTTTGATTATGTTGGCTGCTTTATGAGACAGCGAGAAGTGTAGACAGAGTCCACGGAGTGAAGGCTGGTTTTCATGATGTGCAGAGCTGTGTCCACAACTCTCTGCAGTTTCTTGCAAATTTCTCCTTCTCTTGTCTAAAGTGGCTTAAACTTCTTATCCTTAGACTGGGATCCTTGGTCCTGGACTCTCTGGCCATTGGAAATATCCTTCCTGCATCTAATATGTCCAGTCCTGTTAGAATTTTGTAGGTTTCTATGAGATCCCTTCTCATTCTTCTAAATTCCTATGAAAACAAGACTAACTGACCCAATCTCTGCCCGTACATCAGTCCTGCCATCCCAGGAATCAATCTAGTTGGGAGGAGTTGCAAGAATGGGGAGTTCCAGGGGACAGTTGGGTTACAGATGTTGCACAGATGTTCCAAAGGTAAAGATGGGTAAGGCCATATGGCTTGGATAGTTGGGAACCAACTTTGATAAAGATTGATGGACAAGTGAGTCTTGATACTAAAATTAAACTAAAATCCATAACCATAATTTTGCTTTCCCACTAAATTTATGGAATTATGTGACTATTTCTGAAATATTTAAGGTGGTAAAATTAGAGTAAATAACTGGAAGTTAATTTTACTTTGAGTTTGATCTCAAAAGTTGTGCATTGTACTTTGTTCATTATTCAATTGGACATTTTTCCTGAGCCAAGCATGAACCTTAAATTACTAGACTAGTATTTGGAGGCACAAATTCAAATCTCACCACAGTGACTGGGGAACTTAAGTCCAAGGAATTTAATGATGATGAGCATGAAACTATTAAATTGCTGCAAAAATCCATCTGGTGCACTAGTGTACTTCCTTCCAGAGAGAAAGTTCATTGTTCTTACCCAGTTTGGCATCTACATGACACACACCCCTCAACAGAGTGGCTGACTTAATTGCTCTCTGAAATGGCCTGGCAAACCATAGATTTCAAGGGGAAATTAGTGTTGCGTCATGATCTGGTACAGCAATTTGAATGTGCAGGAATATAAGAAGTTGCAGAGAGTAGCGGACTCAGTCCAATACATCAGTGGCATATCCCTCCCCACCATCGGTAGTATCTACATGAGGCACTGCCTCAAGAAGACAACATCCATCATCAAAGATCCCTATCATCTGGGCCATGCCATCTTCTCGCAGCTACCATCGGGTAGGAGGTACAGAAGCCTGAAGTCCACCAGGTTCAAGAACAGCTACTTCCCTTCAACCATTCGGTTCTTGAACCAACCTGCACAACCTTAATCACTACCTCAGTAATAGCAACACTATGACCACTTTGCACTACAATGGATTTTTTTTTGTTCTAATTGTATCCTTTCTTGTATAATTCTTGCATAATTTATGCTTTTCTTGTGAATGTTGTATCGTTAATGCTATGTGCCTGTGATGGTGCTGCAAGTTTTTCACTGCACCTGTGCATACATGTACTTGTGCATATGACAATAAACTTGACTTCGACTTCGACGGGCAGTAAATACATATCTTCTCCACAATTACATCACAAACCCACTGGCCAAGCTGGGTTGATATTGTAAACTACTGCAGAAATGATAAGCTCCTTCAGCAAGATGTCCTTTGACATGAATGAGGAGATGCTGCATGAGTTCCAGGTCCAGTAGCAATGGCAACGTGACGAGCATCACCAATTGTGTGGCCATGGAAACAGCTTCTGGCTAATGAGGAAGAATGCACCATGCCAAGGATATTTATATCTCATTTCTCACCTGCTGTGGGACAATTGAAGCCAGCCACAGAGTTCACTAAAGTGGGCTGCAGCCTTAAATCTCAATGTTAGACATCTAAGGAATAACTTTCTGACTTTGCTCTGCCCTTCAGGGACACAGAAATCAAAACAGAAAACGAAGACAAAAGAGACTGCAGTTGTTGGAAGAACTCAGTGGATCAGGCAGCAACTGTGGAGGTAAAAGGTGTACGTTGATGCTTCAGGTCAAGACCCTGCATCAAGACTGAGAGGGAAGTTCCTGATGCAACGTCTTAACCCAAAACATTGACATACACCTTTTGCTTCCACAGATGCTGATAGCATTCTGTTTTTGCTAAAAACGGAAAATCTCAACTTAGGTTTTTATTTCAGATTTCCAGCAGCTGCACTCTGTTTCTTTCCTATTAATTTTGAAAACCTGGGTGCAACTCAAACAGCAAAACAACATCCTTCCAACACAAATTTGTATTTCCATTACACTGAGCACAGCAGTTTGTAAAATTGGAATTATGCTGCTGAGCGGTCTCATCCTTGCTAAAGGGTATAGATAACATACATGCCAAAAATGTCATTTTGTGTTTTCTGGAGAGACTTCACTGCAGATCGGCAAAAATCTGTGAAGATTTGCAAAAGATCAGTCCACACAAAGATCTCATGCCCGGGGCTCAGACAAGTCTATTGCATTTGCTCTACTTCATCTGTATTAAGCTGCAACAGTCTCTGTCCATACAGGTTGGAAACATTAACAACAACCCCACCTTCTGCCTCTCCCGAAGCTCATTCATTTATCTACAAAGCTTTTATCTTAAAAAGAAGAAACCATTTAATTAGATCAACTTGAAGCTGCCACATGCAACTTTGGACAAAGCACTGGGAAGTCTACTCCCTTTTCAAATTCTTCCCAGGTTTCTGCACTTAGTAAGTGTCCAAACAAGCTTGTGCTGTTCAAACTGAAGATAAGGTAATGATATTTCAAACTTCACACTCTTAGCCCATAGCCTCATTGTCAGGAGTGCATGCCAGAAATTTAGATATGGGTGCTTTGTAGCAAATCCTGAACTGTTATGATAGATAAATCACCTGAATTTTTATCTCACTCTCCTGGTGGCCAAGGCTAACTGCCAGGAAAAGTCAAAAAGTAGCTCAATCACTCAACTCAGGGCACATTCATGATGTGCATACTCAAGAGTCATACAGTGTGTAACAATATTCAATCAAAGCAGAAAACGTCGACCAATGGAACAATTTTCAGTGAATTGCAGGTTTAGTGAATGTGTGATGATAAGAGTGAAATATTGTCAACAGATGGAAGACATTACATTTTGCAACCAATAAATATACAGATGTAAAATGAGATTTCTGTATAAGTGACACAACTTTAAACATTATGCAAGGTAATAATGCAGCAGTAGAATATAATAGAGTATAAATGAGACATGTAAATTGCATTATTAATCTAAATTAAAAAAAACTACAGCAGATATAGCAGCAGTAAATTCCAATACCTAATCCACTCTGGACACAAAGACAACTCATGCAATGGCAGACTATGCCTGCACATATGATGGCTCGTGAGCAATTCAGTTGGATATGAAATAAAATGTGAATAGTTCTCATTCTACCTGCATCAGAAGCTGTCTAAATGGAACAGAAGTATTGATTTCATTCCAATTATGAATACAAACTACTAAAGTGGATACAATTAATTGCATGAACTCCAACTTGCTGTCGCTTAAGTATTTTTAATTAGTTTCTGATGTCTGAGAAAATTTTGTTGATAATTGTAATAAGCACACAAATATGATGATTCTAGAAAATCATACAATTCACTTTAATTCACTTGTTCATTTAATCTGCTTATCTATGTAAAAATTAATGGTCCCAACATAATACAATTAAGCAACCCATGTAATAAATAGTAATGAAATGAAAAAACACAATCAAAATACATGTCAAGGCAGAAGAATTTGGTTGGATTTAGGGTCTAAAGTGAAATATTTTTTCCATAGGAGAGTTCAGAACTCTCACATTTTTATTGTCTCTATTAACCTGGAGTATTATTGGTAAGAATTATATTTAGGACTAAAGGCTTCGACTTCTTTCAATTTATATAAGCCACCAAAGGTACGATTGCTAAATTTGCTGATGAAACATAGCAAAATAAGTTAGGGAGAGGACATAAAGAGATTACAAAGGGATACAGATAGGTTAAATGAAGAAGCAAGTGAAGTGCAGGCCATCCCTGGGTAAGGAACGTGTTCTGTTTTTACAGAGTCGATTTTGTCCATAAGTTGGAAAATACACAAAAATCCCTTGATACGGTAACCATAGCTTCACAGTATTGTAAGGCATGCATCAAATGCACACAAGACTGATAAGAAAGAACAATTACTAAAAGGGAAGAGAGAAGAGAGAAAACTAGTTCTGCTGCTTGTAGGAACAAACATCCATAAGTTGGGCATTCTTAAACCAGGGATGGCCTGTATAATGTTGGAAAAGATGAACTTGTACATTTTTGGCAGGAATGAAAGAAAAAATAAAATCTCAGTGGTGAAAGAATGCAAAGCTCTGAGATATGGGGGATCTGGGAGTGCTAGTGCATGATTTGCAAAAGGCTACTATAAAGGTAAAGCAAGTAATTAGGAAAGCTAACAAGATGTTATTGTTCTGTTTTTATATCTGTTTTTCTTATCCTACTTGTGTAAATTTAGCTTGCTGGACAGGTCCCAACACCTTACCATTAACACATTACACAGAAAAGAAGATACAAGAGATTCTGCAGATGCTGGAATCTGGAGCAACACACACAAAATGCTGGAGGAACTCAGCAGGTCAGGCAGCATCTGTGGAGGGAAATAAACTGTCAACGTTTCAGGTCGAGACCTTTCAACAGGACTGAGAAGAAGCTTAATGTGTGGTATCTACTGCCAATTACAGAAATTCCCTTTGTTCTACACATCCTTCCTTCCTCCTCCTCTCCTACTTAAACCAACTTGTATCTCTCTCTTTCCCAGTTTTGATGAAGGGTCACATATGCTGCCTGACCTGCTGAGTATTTCCAGTATTTTCTATTTTTATTTCAGATTTTTCAGCATCTGCAGATTTTTTTTTTGATTTTCAAAATGTTGTTGTTTATTGCCAGGGAATTGAATGCAAAAGAAGGGAGGTTATGCTTCAGTTATTTAGGGCATTGGTGAAATCACATCTTGAGTACTGTGTGCAGTATTGATCTTATTATTTAAGGAAGGATATTAATGCGTCGGAAGCAGTTCAGTGAAGGTTTGCTAGACCAATACCTGGAATGCTTGGACAAGTTAGGCTTGTATCCACTGGAGTTTAGAAGAATGAAAGGAGACTTAATTGAAACATGTAAGATCCTAAGAGGTCATGACAAGGTGGATGTGGAGAGTATGTTCCCTCTCTGAGGGAAATTTAGAATTAGGAGTCATTGATTAAAAATAAGGAGTCATAATATGAGGTGAATTTTGTTTACTCTCAAAGAACTGTCTTCCTCAAAGGGTAGTGGAAGCAGAATGTTTAAATATTTTTGAGGCTGAGTTAGGTAGATACTTGATAATTGAGAGGGTGAAAGTTTACTGTGGGTAGACGGGAATGTGGAATTGAGCTTACACTCAGCTTGAGGAGCTGAGATACCTGCTCCTGCTCCCAAATCAATATGATACTTAGATATCATACATTTTGACAGTTAAGAATTTTACATATAATGCAATGAGTTTTATACATTGTTACCCTTTACATGGAAATATATTTCTGTTCACAATTGTGTCACGGATACAGTGAAGGCGCTTTGGTTAACTGTCATCCAGCATCTCACCGCTATGTGAAATGTCCCAGTAAATATTGCTGAAGATCACATTGCCAAGAAAATTTCCATTAATAGAACACTACAGCCCAGTACAGGCCCTTCAGCCCACAATGTTGTGCTGACATTTCATCCTGCTCTAAGATCTATCTAACCCTTCCCTCCCACATAGCCCCCTATTTTTCTATCATTTATGTGTCTATCTAAGAGTCTTTTAAATGTCCCTAATGTATCCATCCCTACAACCTCTGCAGGCAGTGCGTTCCACGCACCCACCACTCTCTGTGTAAAAAACTTACCCCTGACATCCCCCTTATACCTTCCTCCAATCACCTTAAAATTATGTCCTCTCGCGTTAGCCATTGTTGCACTGGGAAAAAGTCTCTGACTGTCCACTCGATCTATGCCTCTTATCATCTTGAACACCTCTATCAACTCACCTCTCATCCTCCTTCTCTCCAAAGAGAAAAGCCCCAGCTCACTCAACCTATCCTCATAAGACATGGTCTCCAATCCAGGCAACATCCTGGTAAATCTCTTCTGCACCCTCTCTAAAGCTTCCACATCCTTTCTATAATGGGGCAACCAGAACTGAACACAAGTGTGGTCTGACCAGAGTTCTATAAAGCTGCAGCATCACCTCGTGGCTCTTGAACTCAATACCCCGACTAATGAAGGCCAACATGCCATCCACCTCTTAACAACTCTATCAACCTGTGTGGCAACCTTGAGGGATCTATGGACATGGACCCCAAGATCCCTCTGTTTCTTCACACTGCTAAGAGTCTTGCCATTAACCTTGTATTCTGCCTTTGAATTTGATCTCCTGAAGTGTATCACTTCACACTTATCCAGGTTGAACTCCATCTGCCACTTCTCAGCCCAGCTCTGCATTCTATCAATATCCTGTTATATGGCACGGTAGCGTAGCGGTTAGCGCGACGCTATTACAGCGCCAGCGATCGGGGTTCGATTCACGTCGCTGTCTGTAAGGAGTTTGTGCGTTCTCCCATGTCTGCGTGGGTTTCCTCCAGGTGCTCCGGTTTCCTCCCACATTCTAAAGACGTACGGGTAGGTTAATTTGGGGGTTTAAAATGGGCGGCGCGGACTCGTTGGGCCGGAAGGGCCTGTTACCACGCTGTAAATAAAAATCAAATTTAGAAAAATTTAAAAAAAACTTGTTGAACTGATATGTAACAGAGTTGAAATAAATTTCCTTGTTGTTAACCGTGGCACAGATTAATGCTGTTCCATCTGATCCTGATCAGATCTGTTTCTTGCTGATGCCTATATTGGAGCCACTTGACCTTCATTGTTTAGTACCCAGCAATTCTATACATCTTAAATGAATCCTTCCTGCCAAAGTACTATAGAACTATCAGGATGCTGGAAACGTTGTTCTGCCAAGCAGATACTTACAATTTAACAAACCGCACAGGTCCACATGCTTATCTGTCACTCTATGCCATGGTGCAACCTGATGAAAAGTTGTGATCTCTCAAAAGCCAATATAATATTGTTTATCTCATTCAAAGAAAGTAGGCTAAGAGGGAAGTATTCTATGTGCCGATCTCAAGATCCTGACAGTCATTGGGAGAACGGTTTGTTGGACATTGCATGCTGACAACCCACCGCTTCCTTGTATGAACAAAGAAGCAGAAACAATCTCAATTTTCAGATCCCTGAAGCATTTCCATGCCAAGACGGTGGCTGATGACAGACTTCTTGTGGCCTAACCTGTTAAACCGATTCCTAACCAACATCATCAAACCACAGTTGACCAGCAACGTTCAGCCTCCTAATTAAAGGAATGAAACTCAAAATTAAAACAACGTAGTAATGTAATAGAAACCATTGTATAGCATTTAATTGACTGATGATAATTTATTCATCAATTTGTCATGTCAAGGACTCCAGAGAAACTATTTTTTAATTATATCTCGATACAAATATGCTTTAAATGGACAGACAAATTATGAGCAGGAATAGGCCACTGAGATGTGAAACTGGCCATTTTTCCATTGTGTTAATTCCCTGATCCTCCCAAGCAGGCTCTGTGGTCAAGCAGATGATGGCTGTTGTGACTACCAGCCAGAGACCAGGCTGCTAGAGTCCATCACCTTCACCCAATTCTCCTGCTGGCAAGAGGGGTAACTTATGGTAACCAGATAACTTACCAACCTGCATGTCCTTACAACGTGGGTGGAAACCTGAGCACCTGGAGAAACCCATACGATCATGGGGAGATTGTTCAAATTCTACACAGATAGCCTGAGATCAGGATTGATCATGAGTTGTTGCAGTTGTGTGGCAGCAGTAATATCTGCTGCACCAGCATGCCACCTGTACATGCATTTGTAAAATTTAGAATATTGCTTCTGTCTTTAAGGTCATGACTCACGTACTCATGTCTGCGTGGTTAAGCACAGCTCAAATGCCATCTATAAAATTCGCCAATGACACCACTATTGTTGGTAAAATCTCAGATGGCAACAAGGAGGCGTACAGGAGTGAGACAGATCAGCTGGTTGAGTGGTGTTGCAACAACAACCTCGCACTCAACTTCAGCAAGACCAAGGAATTGATTGTGGACTTCAGGAAGGGAAAGTCAGGAGAACATGCACCAGTCCTCAATGAGGGGTCAGTGGTGGAAAGGGCGAGCAGCTTCAAGTTCCTGGGTGTCAACATCTTGAAGTATCTATCCTGGGCCCAACACATTGATGCAATCATGAAGAAGGCATGCCAACAGTTCTAATTCATCAGGAGTTTGAGGAAATTCAGTATATCACCAAAGACTCTTACAAGTTTCTGTAGCTGTACGGTGGAGAGCATTCTGACTGGTTGCATCACAGCCTGGTATGGAGGGTCCAATGCACAGGATCGCAGGAGGCTGCAGAGGGTTGTAGACTCAGCCTGCTTCATCACGGGCACAACCCTCCCCGCCATCAAGGACATCTTCAAGAAGCGATGCCTCAAGAAGGTGGCATCAATCACTAAGGACCCTCACCATCCGGGACATGCCTTCTTCTCATTACTACTATTGGGGAGGAGGTACAGGAGCCTGAAGACCCACACTCAATGATTCAGAAACAGCTTCTTCTCCTCCGCCATCAGATTTCTGAACGGTCCCTAAACCCATGAACAGTACCTCATTATTCCTGCTTTTTGCACTATTTATTTCCTTTTGTAATTTAAAGTAATTTTATATCTTTGTACTGTACTGGTGCCACAAAACAACAAATTTCATGTCATTTAAGTCAGTGACAATAAATCTGTTTCTGATTCTGAGGTAATGAAAGATTAACTCATGAATAATCAGCTTAATTCATCTTCTTCCATGCAAAAGCAGTTAATTGCCCAAAATATATGTCGATTTGTGACAAACACTCTGCTTGGCAATAAGATTTCTGATGCTCTGAATTGATGTGGAACCAGTTATTTTAGACATTTCAAACAGCAAAATGAAAATATGCAAGAGAAAGAATTTTGGCTAGACTGCTGCAAAAAAATTGATAAGTACATTTAATTTAAAATGGAACTGTGTTCTTTATTTGATGTTGGTTAAAATGGTTGGTCAATATGTACGACCTTCATGTCAGTAAAGTAGTTTAAAAGTGGCTGGGAAGCCAGATCCATTTGCAAACTGCAATACATTATCCAAATTTATCCCAGGACCTGCATTCACACTCTGAATGTGTATCAACATGGAATATATTCTGATTAGGAGTTCCATGACAGGCTTTCAATCTAATACAGTTAACCTCTTTGCTCAGTGCTGACAAATTTTGCTGAGGGGCCCATTAAATATCATCAAGTCCTTGTTAATATTTGCAAGGAGTCTAATACTTGCTTTAAGGCAGCTGTCCAGGACACTAAGAAAGACGTCAGATGTATGTCAGGTGCCCTTGTGGTGCTTGATTTACCCCTGCAAAATTTACATTTTGACCCTAATTAACGTCCATGAAAATCCCACGATTTCAAGCCCTTTGCCTTTGATCAATTTAAGCGCCCACCAGCTTCACATCCTTACATTTATCATCAAAATGGGAAACTAATAATAACACATTAGGAAAGAAATTCATTCTCACCCATGTATGCTAAATGAGCAGTACAGTAGTGTCTGTGCATTGTACCGTGTTTCCAAAATTCTGCTTCATCAATTTATTGCTTGAATTTTCCAGTTTTAACCAGTAAAATCAGAACAAAAGCACCCCCGATGGCTCACCTGGAAAATCGTTTCTATCTGACAAAAGGAAATCTCAGTGCTAAGCCATAAACATTCCCTATGCAGAGTTTTCATTCATTTTGCTTTAAGAATGTTGCATGTACCTTTCAAAATACTCATTCAGACCACTGACCAATCCTGTCGGTCTGTGAGATGTGCTGGTCAGTGGCCTGGTTGTGGCGATAAAGGGAGGTAGAATAAAAGCACAGGCAGGAGCGGGGTAATAAATGAGGGTGTTTGTGTTTACGTAAAAGGAAATCGGGGACAAAGAAGTAATTTTAGATAAAGCTGGAACCAGTCTGTGCTTGTTATTATTATTGATTTTAATTTTAATCTCAATGAAGACTGTACAATGATGCATCTTGAGTGCTTTTCAGTCTTAATAAAGACTGAAAGTTGATGCATCTTGAGTGTTTTTTTAAGTAACCAAAAATATCTGATTTGTAGAACACTAATAAGTAACGAAAGAAGCATTCCTGAATTGAACCTGGAATAATAACTAGAAGAATCAAGCCCTAAATATACTACATTGTGCATTTAATGCATGCATCCAAGGGCTTATTTCTGGCACATTATCTCTTAAGCTATTATGTTTAGGAGCTAGATTTTTCCATTGTGTCAGGATCCTGAGGCAATACACAGGAAAGAAAAACGAACATTTCAAATCAATTTTAATTTCCCAGTAAAATCCATCTGTCCTAGACAAAATTTGTACTTCAGCCAAGCAGCTGCCAAAATTGAATGCAGCAACTCTCACTTTATTGAACTGAAAGCAGAATACATTATTCTAATCACACTCTCTATATCTTAGTTCACTCTATAGTCCTATTAACATTAAGTGAATTTAGATTGATTCTGAGCCTAATGAACTCTGTTCACAGTAGAGAAACAACAGATGTAAACTTTTGCAATCAGCTATGACAAATAGTCAATAATATGGACAATACACTGAGATTTTGACGAAATTTTGTTTTTGATTACAGTATTCTATTTGAGCTTTGTTTATTAATCTACCACCTCTGCTTTCATAGACCTTTATTCAGAAGGGTACAATCTGAGTTTCAATGGCCTCTCCTTTGGCTCTAGCACCACATGGGGTGTTTTTCACTTCATGATAACAATTAAGACAGGTGGGTGCATTTGTTTATAGCATAAAATGCTGTCACGACTGTGCAGTAATGCTGATGGCGCAGCCCCTATTGTCTGATTATAATGCCCCTTCCTTCTCTGTCGAAAAGGACACCACCAGGTATAATACGGAAACCGTCATCAACCTGGCCTGGCACAATTGTGCACAGCTAGAAAATGCTTCAAATGGTTAGATGAATAGCACATTACATGTGGCTTGTCACATTTGACCACTAAACTAACAGACACCGGGAGGAGAGTATAGTGCTGCGGATATCTCAGGAACACAACTCTCTACCACATGCTACTGCCTTTATTTTATGTCTCTGTGACACACAATATCACAGGATCTCAGCTCTGACATTGCTGATGTATTGCACTCACAGTACATTAGCAACTCCACAGTCATGGGCAATCTTTAAAGATTACTTTTTGTGTTAACCCTCGTGAGCTAGGCAAAAAAATGGATATTGAATTTTTTCCCCCTATATTGCAAAGCAAGAAAGCTGTGTGCTTGATTCAATGGATTTCTATCAAACATCTGCCACTCCACTGTACATTCCTGAAAAATGACATCATGCCATTGCATAGATTTGTGAAGAATGACATTAAACATGGCAAGTGCATGTCACAACTCTCACCTTCTTTTGCACAGGCTAAAGTGCATCCATTTTCTCAGGGAGGCAGGGAAACTGTTTTCCTCCAACATCTATCACACGTATTTTTCTTCAAAAACAACCTTGTGGACTTCACGGTACCAAATAAAAGCTGGGAAATTCAACCTTACACTGCCGGAAATGGAGCAGAAAGAACAAGTCTTAGATGCCGGAAAGGTGAAAACAGTGGACCACTAATTTTTCTGGACTGTCTCTGCAGAGGACTAACTGTACTTTAGATCACATCTAAGCATTTCTAAATACTGCTTGAGATTATCTGTTCATTCAGCAAATTGCAAGATCTAGTAGTTGCTTAAAGGAAGACCCAGCTTCACGGTAAATCGACATGAATCACTTGCAGGAGGAAGAGCTTAAATCTGTTTTTATTTTCAGCAAGGCTACATTTAATCCTCATCACGCAGTAATGAATTTTTCAACTCTGCTGTAGTCAGAAAATATGGAATGGTTCCTCCCAGCCTGCCTGGAATAGCCACCAGAGATCTAAATTTAAGTTAATTATAGGGATGAAATTAAGAGGTAAACATTCTTAAAGTGCCAGACATCTTTCCCTCCTTCTGTTGCTTTCTGAACAAAACCAGGAAAATCTAGATATCAGCTCCATCCCAACAAGATCAGGATTTGACCTGCCTTGCTTGGATGAATTTTCATGTTCAAGGATTCAGTTCCACTTCCCTCCAATCCCTAACTAGATGTCTCTCTCCCTTCCTCAGTATTGAGAGAATTTGAATGTGAATCAGTTGGGTTGACATCTTTCTGAGCTTGTCTCCCAATTTTACTTTCATATCCCTGAGCCTCAGTAAGAAAATAAGAATGAAAGAGCCCATGGCAGTATAAAGATAATTTGTCCCCCACAAGTTTTCTCATTTGAACTTCTGCAATGGACTTTCGTGTGGATTTTTTGCTGTGTCCAATTAATCTCTTAAATACAAATACCATGTGACCACTAAAGCTTAGCCAACAAAACTCGAATACATTCATTCATACTAAAAGATCCAATTCACCTAGAGAGACAAGAGGCAATTTATGGGTTCACAAAACAGTAAGTGGGCTTGAAGCTGTAATCAAACAACATGAATGGATGAATTTTGATTGGTGACCAAGGCCAATCAAAGGCCACTACTAAGGCCAATCCCTTTATAATAAAATGAGAGCACTTGGAACATGAGTAGAGCCTCCAGTTGTAAGCTTGTTGTTTAAAGTAGGGGAAGGTGGTGAGAGAAAGGAGGGAGAGATGGAAGATCTAGTCAAGTTGTAGATCTTAAACCTTATTTTCATCACCTTAACTCTTTGATGGTCAAACTGCATGAGACTTCCTTGTTGAACAAAATGTTAACTCCCAGAGGAACACCAGCCCTCAGATTCTATTACGTTCCAGGGATAGCAGGTACACTAGCATTGAGCTGCTTTGTTGTCCTGGACCTTCAGCCACACAGGGGAACAAGTACTGAATACACACAAAAAAGAGAACACTGCAGGCCAGTGCTGAACAGATTGTGGACTGAATATTGGTCAGACAGTTTACACACCTCACTAAGTCAGCCAAGGTACTTTATTATCTACTTTATTTAACAGTCTGATTTATGCATGGTTCAAATCCATTCTTGCATTCAGACTCTTCCACCGTACTGTCTCAGATAACTCTGCCCTACTTCCAGGAGCTCCTTCAACCATACCTTTGAAAGGGTTTACACGAATCAATCTCTTCCACCACAATACATTTTTGTAATGTGCATGCGTGCAAACACACCCATGAGAGTTGCACCGTGAGACATGACTATGTTTTCTCCTGTCCACTTTTAAAGATTTACCTGTTGGATGGAGAGCAGTGTTTATGACAGCAGCAAGGAAATACCAGAAAGAGAAGGGTCATCCATCAATGCTGAACTGCCCCACCTGGATCTAGACAATATCTCCCTTCAGGGACCTCATGATTGTGCTGATTAGAGAGCCTAAAGCAGATAAGGATTCAGTATTTTCCTTCTGAACAACATGTCACCCATTGTGAGAAAATTATAAATTCAAACAAAGCACCAAGTAACTCATTACCCTGCAACCTGCATCTATAATCTGCATCAGAGAGAGTAAGACAGCCTCCTCCCTGTAAAGTACACCCAGAAACATAAGCCGCCTCACAGTATTCAGTTTCAACAGGCCTATTCTTGTGAATCTTGGCTCCTAACAATCTGCCCTATGTAGGAGTGGGAATAAGTTGGAATAACTGTGGTAGTAGTAATCATGGTGGACAGCTGTGCAGGAGCAGCTGACGGCAAGGAACAATAATTGCCGGAAGGAATAGCTTACATTCATCTGCAGATCTGGGATCCACGCCCCATAGGTCCTGATTCTAAGTGAACAATGGATGCTGAACACAAGGGTTTGCAAGAATGAGGTGAGACTGCTAACTTGCAGCCCCTGAATTGACTGTGGAGGATTCCACTGCCCACATCCACATACTTGTGATGAATAGACTTGTAGAAATGTAGAAACCTCCATAACCATCTCCAACAAGATGACCGATGGCAGCAGCCAACACACCAGGGACATCTTTGGTAAATGCTCCCTGGCTATTCAATGGTACCAACTCCTTTCACTAGGTTTCCCTGTAGAAAAAGAACCATTTCTCCTGGCATCACCACAGTCATTGGTGCAATCAGTCTACTGGCTTCCATGGACTAGAGTTGTGCCAACTCAGCAGCCAGTGTTAGGCCATGGTGGTAGCTGAGGAGTTGCTGTTTCTTTGCACAGCATCACATCCAGAGGCTCCTGCTGACAGTACACATGGCAGGCAGACCTCATCAAGTGATCCCCGGATCAGTGCAGGGATTGGACCTCACTTCACACTGCATTCATAAAGACAGCACCTCCAGCAATGCAGTACTTGGAATCAGCAGTCCGCTGGAGCTTAAGGGCATAAGAAACAGATACAGGGTTAGGCCGTTGAACCCTTCTCCCTACACCATCATTCAATAAGATCAAGGCTGATCTTTTACCTCAGCGTGAAGTTTGCTGCATGAACTCCATATCCTTCAATATCCAAACACCTCCCAATTTCTGAATATACTCAGAGACCGAGCCTCCGCAACCCTTTGGAAGGAGAATTTCAAAGATTTACTACCCTTTGCTGAAGAAATTTCTTCTCATCTCTATTGCGAGTAGTCGACCTCTTATTCTGAGACTGTGACCCCTAGTTCCAGATACCCCAGCCAGGGGAAGCATCAACCACACATCTACCATGTCAAGCTCATTAAGAATTTTCTATTTTTCAATTAGATCAATTCTCCTAATCTCAAGGAATTACAGGACTAAATTGCTTAATCCCTCCTCATATGAAAAACCAACCATCTCAGGAATAATGGAGACACAAGAGACTGCAGATGCTGGAATCTGGAGCAACACACAAAAAGCTTGACGAACTCAGCAGGTCAGGCAGCATCTACAAAGGGAAATGGACGGGGTCTCGATCTGAAACATTGACTGTCCACTTCCCTCCACGGATGCTACCTGACTCGCTGAGTTCCTCCAGCTTGTTGTATGTTCATCCCAGGAAAAAGTCTAATGAATGAGAGATTAATTTGCAGAATATTTACTACAAGGAACCCAGGAGAAAAGCAAAAATCATAGCAGCATTAAAAGAAAGCATGCCCGTTTAAAGTTTATTTCTCTGAATCCTAGTTGAAGGAGGAAGACCGATACTCGTGTGTTATCAAGTTGAGTGGTTAAGATTCTGTGTTCTTTCCAATTAGCAGTGGAGAGAATGGGACATGTCAGGCAAACTACGACATGAAGGAGGGGCAGAGTAACCAAGGTAACCAAGGAGGTCATATGATGAAACCTCCAGGAATACATCTGACAAGAGTTGGTCACTTCATGAGCACTGCCCTTGCTTTAATTGAATGCTGCACCTACCACAGTGATAGTAGGAAGTGTGTGGGTGGGGTGGGGGGGGGGGGAGGATGTGTGGGTGGGTGGTTTGTTCCTTGATTGAGGCTAATCCTCATGTTATCTTACTGATTTAGAAAGAAAAGTCACATGGAATATTTTCAAGCAATGCTGAATACATCTTTGAAAGCATGTTGTCACACTCAGGTAATTCTACCTTATTGAATAAAAGGCACCAGTTGCCTTGCAGCAACATGACTCGAGATTACCATCAGAGGCCTAATATCCTGGTTGGATGTTAATCAAAGGTTCCTTAATGGTGAAAATGAGCTGTGAGCCACTCACTGGCAGATTGATTTCATACATTTTTGTTAATAAAAATCAAATATCACGTAGTTTTACTTGCATGCTTTATACATTACTTATCAATTGTTTGTTGAAGAGAAGTATTTTTCCACTGATATGCATTTACACATAATCTGATCTAGTGTTCTGTTTCATAACCTTTAAGAGTTAAAGGGCTGTACCTGCCTTTTTTCTGGCCAACAACTTGCATAATTCAAAATAAAAAAAGTATGTTAAGTTCACCTTTAATTAAATCTGCTTGATTTTGTAGCACAGAGAACAGCAGGTAACATCAGCCACTGATGCTCATCTTAACACAAGCGGACTTTGGTGCATGAGGTCACATTGCCCATTCACAGGTTTCTCAAAGCTGCCAACAGACAACATCTTACTTTCAGATCAAAAGACTTTCCTCTTGGAACAGGGTCCTTAATAAACCAGGCAATTACCTTAGCTACTCATTTACAGAGCACAACAGAATTCAGAGGTAACTGAATATCTTCTTTACATGTTTATCAAACATTTTATGCCTTATTAAGCAGATCAACAATAAAGCCTGCTCCCAGTTATCTAGCTGGTAAAATCTTGATAGCAAGTGCTTGCCTCTTTCAGCCACTATTAAATATTTTTGTGATGTCGAGCAATGATGAAAAGAAGTGCCATAAAATAAGACTGGTTAAAATTCACTCAAGAGGTATTATGACAACACTGCATCATAGCGGCAAACTAAGATTAAATCCAGCTTCAGCCTTGCTAGCACTTGAAAAGGCTTCTCGACTTTTCTGCCGTGTCGCTATCTCTGTGCAATCACGAGCTGAGCAATGCTATAGCTCTGCCAGATGAAAAAGAAATTCCACCATCCCCTGTGTTTAAAGTTCCCCTTCCTTTTCTTACTCACCAAGAAGCATTCTCCCACAAGATGAAGTTGTTGGAGGCCAGCTGTTAGTTCAAATGTTGGGAAATCAGCCAAAACAAAGACCTCCTTGAACAGAATATCTCTCCCGGGCAACTTAATTCCAAATGCTACAGTTACACCTTAAAACTCAGTGCTCCAGTGTTCTTGTGCCTCTAGGGTAGCTGAATGTCCTCTGCAGCTACTGGTTTCATTTAACCCAATCACAAGGGGAGATGAGAATTAACAGCCATATGGCCTTTCCCACCAAAGGTCCCGCAGACAAAAGAGAAAAATCAGCATGAGAATTAGAGGGGAGGGAACATAAGTGAGTGAAGTTCAAATATCTGCCTTCACAGGGTAATGCAGGCTCACACTCTGTCTTCGGCAGTGGCTCAGGGTAAACTGCAGAGCAGGCAAAGCACAGAATCCTCCAGAACGAGGGGCTCAACTGCATCAATCACATCCCGAGAATCCTTCTCCTTTTTCCTGTCTGCATTAACATGCAAGGCAGCACCTTCAAAACACAGGAACTTAAATAGAGTTATTCATCTTTCCTGCCTCCGTTACTACCTCCGTTCTCCCCAGCCACGCGCAGCAGACTGGGAGAGGATGCCTGACAGGAGGCTGAAAGATGAGAGCTGGTCAATTTATTTTCTTTTATACAAGAATCATAACATTCCTCTGAAATGAAAGAGCTTCTCTATGTGACATTCACTGTACATACTTGCTGGCTTACCAGCTCTGGATGTGGGTCTGCCTGGCTGTTTATAGTACTGAGGTGAAAACTAACATTCACTGCCTCATTGTATGCTTTGAAAAGATTTGCATTTTAACTTGTGAACCCATGCTTGAAGTTTCCTTTACTTTGCAATTATTATTTTTAACCAGAAACTCTATTGAACACCCTGTTACACTTTATTTTCCTCATTTTGTCTTTGCTATACAGGTGTTACTTTAATAGTACTGGAGCATAACAAAAACTGCACCAGCGCCATAAACATGGGTCTGTATCCTCTTGAAGCTAATTAAATAAAAGCTTTCATTTGCGGTGACTGAATGTAGTGTTTGGCATTATGCGGAGTCATCAATACAAGTTCTCTATGCCCCAAGGGACTGGGATAGTTACACAGTAATCCCAAATTTAATGAGGGTGGAGGTGGGGTGTGCTAGATGACTCACATAAGTCAGTTTGCTGCAGAGCAAACAAAGTCAATGCACCTAGAAAACAGTAAACTTACAGAGTATGGGAAAGAGAGACTGTAGCAGCTTCCCCCAATAAAACTGGGGTGTCTTCTCTAGAGAAGTGCAGTGAGTGGAGGATGTAAATTATGTGCACTAAATTAGTTTGTCATGTCCAGCAACAAATAATCTGCTGGAGGAACTCAGCAGGTTGAGCAGCATTTGTGGGAGGGAAGGAACTTCCACTTCCTCTGGCAGCTCATTCCAAACACTGACCACTCTCTGGGTGAAGAAGTTGCCCCTCAGGTTCCTATTAAATCTCTCCCCTCTCACCTTAAATTTACACTCCCTTGTTCCTGGGAAACAGACTGTGCACATTTCACTGTGCGCAGATGATGCCACTTTCAGGGAACATGTACTTGTACTTCTAGGTCCCTCTGTTCTACGACACTCCCCAGGATTCTACTGTTCACTGTGAAATCCTACCCTTATTTGTCTTCCCAAAATGTAACACCTCGCACTTATCTGAATTAAAACTCCATTTGCCATTCCTTGGCGCACTTACCCAGCTGATCAACGTCTCTCTGTAAACCCTGATAACCATCTTCAATGTCAACGACACCACCTATTTTAGTGTCATCTGCAAACTTACTAACCATGCCTTGTACATTCTCATCCAAATCATTGATGACAAGCAGCAATGGGCCTGAGAGGAGAACAACATTGGGCTTGCCAGTGGCATCATTCCTCCAATCAAACAGTCTGTTAACATTGATAGTGGAAACCTCATTGTGAGGAGCAGCAGGTGGGTGAGGGACTCGCTTACACCCACTGGCCTGACATTGACGTTGGTCTGACATGAATCACCACCCTTGTGGGAAGAAATCAGGAAAGAATAATATTAACCAAAAATATATTTAAGTCCTCTTTGGAAATCTCCAAATAGAAACAAGTTTTTTTTTAAGGATAACTACGCCCTTTACAAAATAAAATTAAATATGTAGGGAAGTTTGATCTAGAATCTGAGTGAAAATCTTAGATGAAATAAGTGCTCTGTTATTCTTGACCAAATGCAGTGAACTTTACATCATAGATGTTCAAGAATTGGAGTAGGTGTGATCCTTATTTAGAGTTTTTTAGGAGACAGATGGTCCATTGAAGCCCTACCTAGCTATTGGAATGAATTGAAGAAAACCTGACCAACAAGCCAAAAACCCACTCTTGCGCAATAACTGAGGTGTAAGTGCACGTTGAAGGAAGCTCTGAAGACAAGCTACAGTTGAATGCTGAACACCACTTATCCCTATTCCTTTATTCTGCTGAGACAGTGAAATAGAACATAGGACATAGAACATACAGCACAGGAACAGGCCCTTTGGCCCGCAATGTTGTGCCGAACTAATTAAGCTAATGACATCTAAGGCCTTCTGGTCCATATGCCTCCATTCTCTGCAGGGCCTCTCAAACCCCTCTATCGTATCTGTGCATTCCAGGCACCTGCAGCTCTCTGTGTAAAATACTTGCCCCACACAGCTCCTTTGAACTTTCCCCCTCTCACCTTAAATGCACATCCTCCAGTATTAGACATTTCGACCCTGGGAAAAAGATACCGACTGTCTACTCTATCTGTGCCTCTTATAATTTTATAAACTACTATCAGGAGTGCTTGCCTTATTCTTGCACAATAAAATCTACTTCCCTGTAGGATTCCTTGAACCCTCCCCACAACTTACAAACAACCCACCCCCATTCCCAAAATAGAACTATGGAGGGAATGAAGCTGATCATATTAGTTGCTAATACCTTCATTGTAGATATGAAGACCTGAAACTCAGCTGGGACGACCTCTCACAAAGATATTTAGGTAAGGTATACGTCAGGCCTATGAAGGAAGCATAAGGAAATGCTTCTAAGACACTGAACGGATAGGGTCTGGAGTGCAGTGCTGGGGGCAGTGAAGGCAGACTCATTCCTGGGTAAGTACTCAGAAGGAAGTTATCTACAGGGCTGTGGGAAGTGGGATGAGCTGGATGGCTCTTGTTTACAGCCATAGAGTCAGAGACCCACAGAGATACACCATGGAAACAGACGCTTTGACCTCTCCGAGTCTGCATTGACCATCAAGCTGCCATCCTACCGTAGCCCATCTATTCTGCCCACATTCCCATCAATTCCCCCCTAGGTTCTCCCCTACTATTTACAGCGGCCAATTAACCTTCAAACTGCACATTTTTGGGGTGTGGGAGGAAAATGTAGCAACTGGGGCAAACCCACGTGGTCACGGAGTGAACGTGCAAACTCCACACAGACACACCCAAGATTAGGGTTGATTCTGGGTCGCTGGAACTGTGAGGCAGCAGTTCTATTAGCTCTGTTGTGTGAGTCTGGGGGAAACGACATTTCGTTCCTCCATGTGTTTTTATAGCATATGGGTGAAAGACAATAAAGTATAACTTGAACTTGAACTATTAGCTGTGCCACTGTGCTGTCCTGCTGCATAGCTTGGATGCTGTAACCTATCTTGTTACTTCTTTTTTTTACACTATTTATTTTCATAATTTATAATAATTTTTATGTCTTTGCACTGTACTGCTGTTGCAAAACAATAAATTTCACATCATATACAGTAAGTGAGAGATAATAAATCGGATTCTGATTCTATCTGTGATTCAGAGTTTCTCCCACCCAGAGAGAGGTATAATACCCCTCACCAAACCGAGGGGGTAGAGCCCAGAGAGGAGAGAGTGCAGGAGCAAAGATAAAAACTACTGGATCTTGGGAATCGCTCACCCATTTAATTCAAACCGCATGCAAAATAGTGAACACAAATGTTGTATCCGTGAGCAGAACCAGTAGGTATTGTGTACGATGTTGATGCCCAGTGGACTGCCTGCCATTGTTGCTGGTGTGCTCTCCATTTTGTACAGCACTGTCATGACGTGAATTTATTTGTTACCGTTTCAGCAGATAACCCGCTGGAAACCTCTTTCCTTCTGAGGAAGGATGAGAGAAGCAGAAGACTTTGAGGTCAAAACTGGACACCCCTTCCTTTAAGAGAGCCTTCGGCAGTCCCAAATGGTGCCTGGGGTTGCACACACACTTGGTGTGCTGTGAAAGCCCAAGGGAAGTCAACTATAATGTCAATCAGCATGTAAAACTCATTTAACACCAGCACTGCCATTTTGGGGCTCAAAGTTCCTCCAGCTGATGTCCTCCCTCAACCACCCATGACAGATGCTGCCTGACCTGCTGAATTTTTCCAGCAATTTTTGTTTTTATTTCAAATTTCCAACATCTGCAGTTCTTTTGATCAACAGAAGTAAATAGTTGGGAAGAATAATTTGACCTCAGTTACAAGAGCTAAGCATGCAGTATGTTAACAGCCTTACATCGTGTTCTGCTTCTGAAATTCAATTTCAGCAGGCACGGTAGTGTAGCGGTTAGCGTAATGCTATTACAGCGCCAACGACCCGGGTTCAATTCTGGCCGCTGTCTGTAAGAAGTTTGTGTGTTCTCCCCATGTGTCTGCACGGGTTTTCTCCGGGTGCTTGGTTTCCTCCCAGATTCCAAAGCTGTACAGGTTAGGAAGTTGTGGGCGTGCTATGTTGACGCCGGAAGCGTGGCGACACTTGCGGGCTGCCCCCAGAACACCCTACGCAAAAGATGCATTTCACTGTGCGGTTCCATGTACATGTGACTAATCAAGATACCTTACCTTAATGCACACTTTGTGGGTGCAAGAGGTGCTGAATTTCAGGAAATGTTGATGTTGAGTTATTACAACAATATGAAATTAAAGGAATGGGTCAGATTGCATACAATTCCACCTCAGGAACAGAAAAAATACATTATGCGTTATGTGATACAATTCTTTGATGTTTCCAAATTACTGTACCAATCAATTTCCTGTGAACAATGTCAGGAGCTGGAAGTTAGCTCTTGACGGTCTCTTCAGCCTTGCTCTAACCTAAGCTAAACTACGGCACATCCAAAACAGCATCACAGCAAAGGCATAAAAGTAATCTATCACATGAGTGACATGAAGCAAAATATCACACAATGCATCGACACTGAACAAGGTAAGGACCTTTGATACAACGTTTGCAATGCTACATAAGTGTCATTTTATGTTCCAAGTTTCAAGTTTGCATAACCTCCAAACTAAAGTTAGACCATTCTAGTGTGAAATTAGAAAACCACATTGTAACAGAAAGAGTAATGGAATAAGATAAGACTTTTTAATTAGTCACATGTACATCAAAACACACAGTGAAATGAATCTTTTGCGTAGAGTGTTCTGGAGACAGCCCGCAAGTGTCGCTACGCTTCTGGCGTCAACATAGCATGCCCACAACTTCCTTACCTGTACGTCTTTGGAATGTGGGAGGAAACCAGAGCACCCACAGGAAACCCATACGGTCACGGGGAGAACGTAAAAACTCCTTACAGACAGCGGCCAGAAATGAAACCAGGTCGCTGGCGCTGTAATAGCGTTATGCTAACCGCTACACTACTGTGTCTGCCCTGGGAGTCTCTCCCTAAAAAGCTTTGGATGTTTGGTTATCTAGAAATTTTCAAGCGTGAGATAATACTTCGATAGTTTAATGAAAAGACTACTACAGAACATACTCAAGGGTTTGGATAGAATACTCTTGATCCTCTGTTTAACATTCAAAAGCTTGGAGAGAAGAGTTACCTTTATGAATGAAACTGTGGGTATTTCTAACATTAATTAACCCCAGTTTAGTGATACTCTTCAGGTAGGTTTTAATTTATTCATATGGAATTCCCAATCTTTGTAGTACAGTAAAAATCTGATAATCTGGCATGCTCAGAACTTTATTGGTGCCGGACTGACAGATCTTAAAGACTATTGGATGTTATTTCTATTAACAGCCCAACACATTTAATTCACTGTTTTTAAGATGTTGCACAGTATTATAATAGATTTTCTGGTGAAACAGGTAAGTTGAAAGGGAGTGCATGAACTGGAGCCCCAGTAAGTGGAAAGAGAGTGGGGGAACCAGAGTCCCGGTGAGTGGGAAGCGAGTGCAGGAACCCAATGAGTGGAAATGGAGTGAGGGAGCTGGGGCTCCTGAGAATGGAATGGGAATCAGGGAAGAGGGACTTCGGTGAGTGGGAGTGTGGGAATCATGGTCCCAGTGATTGGCAAACATCACCCAGTGAGCCAGATGTTGAACCACCGGGATTTCCGAGTAGTTGGATAGTGAATTACCAGAGTTTTACCTTAAAGGTATCATTAGTGGCCAGGTTTGGACATCCAGTGCATATTGCTCTTGGAGAGGTCTCTGATCCTGTGAACAGATACTGGATTTGCCCTTCAATGATACCTGATGCATTTATTCCCGTCAAACAGTGCTCAAAGTTCCATTGTGCAGCATGGTTTGGATGGTGGAGGTGGAGACATGGCAGTCTTGGAGGAAGTTCTGGTGATGTCATGCTTAAGGAAGAAATCTCAAGATAGCATGAGCCCATTATGGTCCCCTGGACCAGTGGTCTGGGACTACATGATCATCCTGTTGTTTATGAAGAAACAATCAAAAATAACCGTAACTGGCACAGCTGCAGTAGAAGCCTCAGAGGTGGAGAAACATCTGTCAAGGATCAATTTCCTTTAACAATTAAAGGGACAGTTGAACAACCATATTTCTTCCCAACATTAAACCTTCAGATGTAACAGCATCTCAGCCAGAATGAATAGTGCCCACTGAAATGTTTAGCAGTACATCCCTTGGCACCAAGTTACCCCTTGATCCAGCAGATTCTAATAAGTCATCACATTTAAAATTTTAAAATGTTAATGGCTTCTCTAAGCAGTGAAAGGCAATTGTGAACTGCAATTATTGTCCAACCATATTTAGTTAAAATATTTTGTCCAGTTTTATAATTCTTCCTATAACATGAAGAACAACTAAATAACTCACACTTTAGAATGAATGCACTTTCTTTCACTCCCTCTACTTTGTACATTGATAAGCTTGGAGCTTTGGAATGAAGTTGTAGAGAAATGCAGCACAGACACAGGCCCTTCGGCCCACTGAGTCTATGCCGACCACCAATCACCCATTTTTACACAAGCCCTACCCTAACCCATTTCATTCTCCCCACATTCCCATCACTCCTCTCTAGATTCTACCACTCAGCTGCATGCTAAGGGCAACTTACAGCAGTCAAGAAATGTTCCAACCAGCATGTCCTTGGGCTGTAGGAGGAAATCGGAGTACCTGAAGGAAATGGTCACAGGAAGGAAAAGCAAACTCCACACAGACAGCACCAGAGGTCAGGGTTGAACCTGGTCACTGGAGTTGTGAGGCTGCAGCTCTTCCAGCTGTGCCTCTGTGCCATCCCATCAACAGTTGGTGCAGGAATATACTACAATTACAGAGGGTCAGATGAGACGCAGAAACCAGATTATTTGTTGCCCGGCGAACTCCTCACCAACTGCAGGTTTATAACATGTAGTTTTATGACATGCTCCTTATCACCTGCAGTTTTATAACATGTTTGGATGCTAGTGGAGTATGACATGTAGTTGACATATTACCAGAGAAGTAAATACAAATCAGTAAAGTGTGTTAATGCTATTGTTTAAATTTGTTCAGATTTTATATGAAATTTGTCTTTATAATTCAAAACAATTGATAATATAAGATACCTTTATTAGTCACGTGTACATCGAAACACACAGTGAAATACATCTTTGTGTAGAGTGTTCTGGGGGCAGCCCGCAAGTGTCGCCATGCTTCCAGCGCCAACATAGCATGCCCACGACTTCCTAATCCGTACGTCTTTGGAACATGGGAGGAAACCGGCGCACCCAGAGGAAACTCACGCAGACACAGGGAGAATGTACAAACTCCTTACAGACAGTGGCCGGAATTGAACCCAGGTCGCTGGCGCTGTAATAGTGTTACGCTAACTGCTACACTACCGTGCCTGCCATCTTTCATTGAGTCAATGAGGCCATTAAGTGTCCTTTTTTAGATAGAACTTCCAGCAACTTGTGAGTCACTCTGAGTAAGACTGGGTGCAGGAAATTGGATGATCAACCATTGCACTGCATGGGCATGATATGACCTTCTGTGATGTAAATTTCTACAAAGCAAGACAAAACCATCATGCATTATTCTGTTGCTACAACATCACTGAGTATAAATTGCTCATCCTTTTAAGGTAGAAAGTACAATTGTTATAAATAAACACACTCCAAGGGCAGGGTCTTATCATTAATTGCCACAGGAAATTTGGCCATAAATTTCTGGCTCAAAGTCAGACATTTTATTTAGCATTTTGCAGTGTTGATCCTCACGAATTTAACACTTCATGCATCAAAGATGGATGGTTTTGTGTGAAATCGATGGTGGGAGAAATTATACATAATTTATATTTGTTGTTAGTCTGGTTAGATTAAAATGACTTGCATTCTTATAGCACCTTTGACATCCCTTTCAGTTTAGTTTATAATGAAGTATGATCACTGTTGTAGTGTAGGAAATGCAGTTGATGTGCACAGAAAGCTCCCACAAACAGCAGTATGAATAATGACCAGAGAACCTATTTCAGTAATGTTTACCATAGGATATATATTAGGCAAGGCACTGGAGAAAAAGCATCACTGTTCACTGAAATAATGCCAGGTGTCCTTTACTGTCACCCATATCACATCGGATAAACAACAGCTCTGAGAGTGCAGCAGTCCCTCCTTTCGTCACTGGCCTGCCTACGACAAGCTCTCAGCTGGCTCAGGTGTTATAGGTTAAGGTACACCATGTCTTATTGGAAAGTCAAGAATGACTAAAGGTTTTAGCCTTCCTACTGCAAGTGTTTTCCATACTTCCTGTCAACACATTATATGTGCACTCTCTATAATTGGATACCTACATTTGCAAAAGTTGTGGGGGCTGGCTAGAGAAGTCATTAACAATATTCTGAAATTTTTTTATCTGTCTCAGACACTTTGGAGAGAAACATAACGAGGGAATCAGATGCAAATCCAAGGTAATCTGTGTACGGCTGTGAGATAGCAGTTTTAGCATCAGCTTTGTGTAAAAGACTGAAATCCCCACCTAGAAGTGAGCATCTTGACATTCTACAGCATCCAGGACTTCCGGAGATCCATCTGTGACACAAAATCATTACTGGGCTTACACATTGCTGCTTAGCTGTAGGAGTGAAAATGCAATGGGGCACAATTGAGATCAATAACGTGGTCAGTTTTATGAACTCTGTAAATAAACAGAGAGACCCTGGAGCACCAAATGGCTGAAAAATTCAGCTGCTTACTGCCTGTTGTTGAGGCGCTTCAGGTGCCTGTTGTTGAGGCGCTTCAGGCCAAGCAACTCAACAACCTGCACATTCTTGGGACGTGTGAGGGAACCAGAGCACCTGGAGGAAACCCAGGCAGTCATAGGGAGAACGTACAAACTCCACACAGGCAGCATCAGAGGTCGGGACTGAACCTGGGTCATTGACAGTGCGGCGTGGTGCTTCAGCTGCCTCACGATGTCAGTGACCCAGGTTCAGTCCCGACCTCTGATGCTACCTGTGTGGAGTTTGTACGTTCTCCCTATGACGGCCTGGGTTTCGTCCAGGTGCTCTGGTTCCCTCACACGTCCCAAGAATGTGCTGGTTGTTGAGTTGCTTGGCCGCTGTAAATTACCCCTAGTGCAGGGAAGTGTAAAGGTTGGAGGAGCTGATAGGAATGTAGGGTAAATAGGTTACAGCAGGGGAATGCGATTACTCTGTGAGCTAGACTGGACATAATAGGCAGATTGTCCTCCTACATCGTAAGGTGATGTGGAATATGGAATGTAGACATTGTTGCAATTTGGAGACCCAAGAGGCGGATGTAGTGCAAGTCATACTGGCTGCCATGTTGGAGAGACGTCTGTGTGCGTGATACTAATGCCCAACAGAGCTGTGCAGAGTGGGCAGGTTGCGAAGCCTAGCAGTGATGTGATACCCACCATGGCCAGACTAGAACTCAGCACTTCAGCTATCCCCAAGTGATAACTACATTGCTGATTGGAAGAGCTTGCTGTGTGTAAATTGGCAGCTGTGTCTTCTACGATACCACTGAATACATATCAAGATCTCATTGCTGTATAGCACTTTGGGATGTCCTGAAGGAGACGTGAAAGATGCTATAAAAATTCAGATTTTTCTTTTTAATCCAACCAAACTAAAGGTGGTGAACATGTGTTCAATAACAGGTAAGACTCTCCACCAGTGCTATTTAACAGGTTACCAACAACTTGTAAGTCAGTTGCTGCAAATTTTCTGGAGACCGCAGATGCTGGAATCTGGAGCAACAAACAATCTGCTGGACTGAGTCCTGATGCAGGGTTTCGACCTGAAATGTCAGGAATCCTTTTCTTCCCACAGATGCTACTTGATCTGCTGAGTTCCTCCAGCAGATTGTTGGTTGCTGAATGATTCTTATTTGTCACTTTGAATCAACTACTGATTGGTGTTGCTGGATATCTTTAAAGTTGTTGAAGACCATTGTGAGTGATATGTCAGGGACTGAGGGAGTTTGTTTCATTCAAAGGGTTGTGCAATAACTGGTTTTACCCAGACATGGGGACACTTGTAGGCATGCCCTTGGAGTGCAGCATGTCAGCAAGCATGGGCAGAGGGCATGCCCAGCAGGAGAGGTTGATGGGAGAGGGAGCAGAAGCAGGCACAGGAGGAGGCCACATAGACTCAGGGTCTTCAGGAAGCAATTTTTCCAAGAGTAATGGCCAGGTTCATATTGAAAAATGCTGCTTGCTCCATCTGCACTACCATGTGGAACCACTCACCAACTTTTATCGATGCACCATAGAAAGCATCCTATCTGGATGCATCACGGCTTGGTACGGCAACTGCTCTGCCCAGGACCGCAAGAAACTGCAGAGTTGTGGGCACAGTCTAGCGCGTCACGGAAACCAGCCTCCCCTCCATGGTCTCTGTCTTTACCTCTCGCTGCCTTGGCAAAGCACCCAGCATAATCAAAGACCCCATCCATCTGGGTCATTCTCTCTTCTCTCCACTTCTATCAGGTAGAAGACACAGGAGCCTGAGGGCACCTACCACCAGGTTTAAGGACAGCTTCTATCCCACTGTGACAAGACTATTGAACGGTTCTGTTATACGATGAGATGGACTCTGACCTCATGATTTACCTTGTTGTGACCTTGCACCTTATTGCACTGCACTTTCTCTGTAGCTGTGACACTTTACTCTGTACTGTTATTGTTTTTACCTGTACTACATCAATGCACTCTGTACAGACTCAATGTAACTGCCTGTGTAATGAATTGACCTGTACGATTGGTATGCAAGACAAGTTTTTCACTGTACCTTGGTACAAGTGACAATAATAAACCAATACCAATAGTATTGGTGACCTCAAGCAGCTATTCTGCTGCTTTGATTGCTCTAGAAGAGCTCCACAGCACCAGCAGAGCACCAGAGCAGGTCCTAACATCCATCATAGTCTGCCATCTTCTGCAGAACTATCCCGAGACCTCTGCCCTTCCCCTCACAGCCAGCAGCCGCAGAGCGAGAGGAGGAAGAAGGAGGAAGGCGGCAACTTTGGCAGGTCACCTCTTGAGAAGACCTGTTTCTCTGTGAGTGGTCTGAGTTGTGTGTAGACCAGGCACGAGCCAATGAAAATCGCAGAGATGTGTTGCATGCTACCGGATCCCGCTGCGCAGAGCTGGGAACTCCGTGTGTCCAACATACATAAGACCCTGAAGGAAAATGGCTGACTTTGTGACCTGCGCTACAAGTCTCCAAACAACTACATGGCTGGTTTCCCTGAGATGTTGTATTGACTTCTGTCCATAAATATTGCACATAGAACTCATAGGCTGCAGTGTCTTAATGGAGACATTCTTTTGCCATGCAAGTTCCCTTTCATGGAGACACAAGAGACTGCAGATGCTATAATCTGGAGCAACACACAAAATGCTGGAGGAACTCAGCAGGTCAGGCAGTATCTATGGAGGGAAATGGACAGTTGACGTTACAGGTCAGGACCCTTCATCTGGATCAAACCTTTCATGCCAATTTCAGGAGTTTCAATTTTTGATTTGATTTATAAACTGTACCTCACTATTGGACGAAGGCTGGCATGCACTGAGGAGTACTGTTATCTTTTCTTCTTCCTTAAGGCAGGCCAGCATGAATTCAGTCAAATTCATATTGATCTGGGAGACTTGGCAGTAGCTTTTCCACATATGCGTTGCATCACTGAGAAACTAATTGGTGCAATTTGAAGTAGTTTTCAGTATAATCGACAACAATAGAGCAACACTATTTTTGTTTGTTGTAATCGCCCCAGCACCTGCAAGTACTGGTTTCATCCAGAAGCTTAGACTGGAAAAGCCAGGGTTGTTCTTGCAGAAATGATGGTTGGGAGGAGATTTGATGGAGCCGGACAGGATCGAAACTGGTTTAGACAGGGAATATCAAGGGAAGCTGTTCCTAATAACACAAGGGACAGGAGGGCTGCATCCAAGCTTTTAGGCAAAAGTTGTTGGTGGAATGTGACGAGTAACTTTTTCTTATGCAGGGAAGACTGATGACCTGGAACTCTCTGCCTATAGGGATGGTGGAAAGACACTCAACTGGGTTTCAAAAGGGAACTGGGTGGGCACTTGAAGGAAGATCATTTGCAGGGTTAGCTGGAAAGAGCAGGGGAACGGGACTGATGGGATCATTGTACTCAGAGCCAGCACAAACTCAGTGGCCTGAATGGCCTCTGTCTTTGCTCCTTATCTGTTTCTGTATTCCTTGCTGCAGATATTCCTGCATCTGTTTCAGGTGTGATGCTGAATAAACTAGCCTAGAAATTCATCCCTAGTCAGTGAATCAGTCAATGGGATTAATTTCACAGGCAGAGCTCAATGCCCATGACATCAATGCCCATTTATATGGACGGATAAATGTTCCTAATGATCTGGGCAAGCGAGCCCAAGATTGGGGTGTATTCATTGTCGCAGTTTATCACTGGATCACAGTCTGGAAGAGGAACTGTAACCAATTCCTCTGCACTACAGGTATGGATGGTATAATTCTTCCCCAGTAGAGATTCAGCACAGAATGTTGATAGCAGTGTATCTCTGCAAAGGCAGACAGGACTATTTCTCCTCCTTTATCTGTTTTTCTGTCAACGTCAGCAGGAGGAGGAAAATGGTGACTGTTTTTCTGGCCACTGAGAGTTGAATTAGTCTTTGGCAACAAGGGAAGTGGGTCGAGCGAGCTAGGGCTTTTCTCTTCGGAGAGAAGGAGGATGAGAAGTGACTTGATAGAGGTGTACAAGATGATAAAAGGCATAGATCGAGTGGACAGTCAGAGACTTTTTCCCAGGGCGACAATAGCTAATACGAGGGGACATAATTTTAAGGTGACTGGAGGAAGGTATAAGGGGGATGTCAGGGGTAAGTTCTTTACACAGAGAGTGGTGGGTGCGTGGAGTGCACTGCCGGCAGAGGTTCTGAGGGCAGATACATTAGGGACATTAGACAACTCTTAGATAGACACATGAATGATAGAGAAGTAGGGAGCTATGTGGGAGGGAAGGGTTATATAGATCATGGAGCAGGATAAAGTGTCGGCACAACATTGTGGGCTGAAGGGCCTGTAACGTGCTGTAGTGTTCTATGTTCTATGTAATGGGGATGATTTGCATTAAGTTAGCAGCCCAGTTAGAGGAACATCTTTTCTTATCCCTCGGTAGTTCTTTGAGGTCAAGGATGACTTGTGTTTCCAATTAAGGTTTGTGGGGCCAATGAGGTCAATATGGAACCTGCAGAGCCTGTCACAATGGGGCAGGAAGTGCTTGCGGGGGCAGGCAGATGGGCCAATGGGAGTTGGTGCCCCCCTTCAGTCATATATTTTGGGCATTTGTCCTTTAGGTTGAGGATCTGCTGCCGGACCCTGGCCTTCAGATGCTTCTAAAGCTGTTTCTTTTCCCTTGAGGTATGGTAACATTTGCACCACATGAGTGCCAGGCAATGGTGATATCCAACAAGAGAAAATCCAGCTGTCACCCCCGACACTTAATGGCATCACCGGCACTAAATCCCCCACTATCGATATCCTGGGGGTTACCATTGACCAGAAACTGAACTAGAATGGCCATAGAGTAGCCACAGGAATCCTGTGGCAAGTAACTCACCTCCTGCCCCTCCAAAGCCTGTCCATTTACAAGGCTCAGGCAAAGAGTGCGATAGAACACTCTCCACTTGCCTGGATGAGTACAGCTTCAGTGACCTTCAAGAAGCTCGAAACTATACAGGACATCACTATATGGATGGACTATATTACCCACTTGATAGGCAACCCATCCACAACTATTCACTCCCTCCACCTCTGACACACAGCGGCAGCAGTTTGTGCCATCTAGCCGATGTACTGCAGCAACTCACCAAGACTCCTTAGACGGCACTTACCTAACCCATGAGCTCTAGAAGGACAAGGGCAGTAAAAGCACGGGGAACCACCACCACCTGGAAGTTGCCCTCCAAGCCACACACCATCCTGACTTGGGAAGATATCGCCGTTCCTTCACTGTCGCTGGGTCAAAATCCTGGAACTCTCTCCCTAACAGCATCGTGGGTATACCCACACTTGGACTGCAGTGGTTCAAGAAGGCAGCTCACTACCACCTTCTCAAGGGCAACCAGGGATGGGCAATTAAATGCTGACTTAGCCTGCGAAGCCCCATCCTCTGAACGAATATAAAAAAAATTGAGTTTTCAATCCAAGAATGTGAAGCCAGAGTAGGCCATTCAGCCCCTCCGTGCTGCCCCATCATTCAGAAGGATCATGGCTGATCCTTCACCTCATGGCCACTAACCCCAAATCTGATCTTTGATTCCCTTAATTTTGAAATCTATTAATCTCTGTCTTGAATACTTGCCCTCTTGGGTAGAGAATTTCAAAGATTCACTACACTCTGGGTGAAAAAACACTTGTCTCAGCAATGCTAATGATGAATCAGGCTGTTGTAAAATCCATCTTGTTCACTAATACCCTTCATTTAAATTTGCCATCAATTCCCACTTTGATCTGTATGTGACTCCAGACCCACTACTGCAGTTTACTTTTTACTGCTGTTCAGTTCAGGGTCAATTGGGATAGATAATTGCCAACGTTATAGAACAGTACAGCACAGGAAAGAACCCTTCAGCCCATGATGTTGTGCTGAACCAATTAAGCTAATGATGCCTAATTAAACTAATCCTTTCTGCCTGCGCATGGTGCATATCCCTCCATTCTCTGCATATCCATGTACCTATCTAAGAGCCTTTTAAATGCACATACACATGCCAATGAATGAAAACTCTTGTACCACATTCTAAAACAAATCTCTCTCACCACAAATAACTGCTAAGGTATTTTTAAAAATGCTAAAAAATTTAAATATGATATCTTTATTAGTCATGTGTACATCGAAACATACAGTGAAATGCATCTTTTTGCTTAGAGTGTTCTGGAGGCAGCCCGCAGGTGTCGCTACGCTTCCGGCACCAATGTAGCATGCCCACAGCTTCCTTGTTTTTGCCCCAAATGATGTTTATGAGGGTTTTCAGTCTAGGATTTGTGTCAATCTCAATTTTCCCAGCATTCCTGAATGTTCTATTATAATTTCAGAAATGTATTTGTGCAGCCATAGCTGTTCAGTATAAGGCTGTTTCCAAATCACTGGTTTGGTCATGTAGCAAAAGAGATTTAAGGATAGAGATTTCCTAGATCAGTGGAAAAGTCAGATGAACTGCAAGTGATTACCAAAATATCATAAAGAAAGCAATTTTGACAGGAGTTACACAATTGTGCTGCAAGTTTATCAAATGATTGAAAGAGACTGAAAACACTTTTGCACAGAGACAATGCCCCTTCAATATTATTTTGGCATCTTCTAAACCAGTCATCATTAGGGTAGCAATGATGACAATAGGAGGTACTGCAAAGGACTATTAGACAGTTCAGAAGACTCATGCATCATATGGTGACATCACTTACACCAGGTAATGGGATCCATAAATCACTATGGCTTCAATTTGTGTTGACCAAATTGGAGAGAGAAATAATTACACTTTTAGAAAATGAATGTTTTGAGTTATTGATTTACACGTTTAATCTGAAATTCAGAGCCTTAAACTAAACTGTGATCTCAAAGAAATTCTAATTAATATGCCAGTGTCTGCACTATGGGGTGAGACAGACTAATGTCACCGTATAACTTCTTCACATTTCCAGCTTGAGGTTACATAATGTTTTCATAACATTCAACCTTTCAGACTGTGAAACATGGATTGCATTGTATAATATAAATCAGGTCATTTCATGGATTAGTGTAGAAATTTCCTACATATGGCTCACCTCCATCTATATTATTAGGGCATGAATATTTCAGTTTCAACTGATAAAAATTGTACAAGTACTTCCAAAGATCAACTTGCAATTTTTTTAAGGGATAAAACCCCACACCAGCAATAGATGTCAACCATGCAGAATTTGCATTTTTGTTCATCTTGCTTGAGGAATGCATGTATGGCTTTCACAATGTTCACTGACCACTGACCTGCCCATTTGTCTGTGAGATTCACTGGTCTGGAAATGGTGAAAAAGGGTAGAAAATGTGGGAATGGGGGGGGGGGGGGGGGGTGGGGGGGGGGAGAGGCAAAACAACAAAAAAGTGCTCATTTGCTACTTGGGAGGGTTTAAACTAATTTGACAGGTGGATGGGAACCAGAGCACTGGGTCAGAAAGTGGAGGGATTGAGAGGAAGGGAGATGTCAGGGCCAGTAAAAATAGGCAAGAGTAAAGTAATAGACACGATGGTACAGATGGTTTGAAGCGTGTGTATTTGAATGCTAGGAGTCTTATGGATAAGGGTGATAAACTTAGAGCATGGATTAGTATATGGAACTATGATGTTGGGCCATAACAGAGACTTGGTTGAGAGAGAGGGACAGGAATGGGTGCTTAATGTTCCAGGGTTTTGATGTTTTAGAAAGGATAGAGAGGGAGGTAAGAGGTGGGGGTGTGTGTGGGGGAGTTGCACTACTAATCAGGGACAATACCACAGCTGCACTCAGAGGGGACATAAAGGATGGCTCGTCCACTGAGTCTATATGGGTAGAACTCAAAAATAAGAAAGGTGCAATCACTCTGATGGGATTATACTACAGACCCCCAATAGCTACCGGGATATAGAGGAACAGATATGCAGGCAGATTAGGGAAAGGTGTATAACTAATAGGGTTGTTGTCACGGGGAACTTCAACTTCCCTAATATAAACTGGGACCTCCTTAGTGTAAGAGGTTTAGATGGGGCAGAATTTGTTAAGTGCATCCAGAAGGATTTCTTAAATCAATATGTAGATAGTCCAATGAGAGGAGGGGCCGTACTGGACCTGGTGTTGGGTAATGAGCTTGGCCAGGTGACTGACCTTTCAGTGGGAGAACAGTTAGGGAACAGTGACCACAACTCCTTAAGTATTAAGATAGCCATAGATAAGTATGGACCTTGCGGGAGAGTATTAAATTGGAGCAGGGCAAATTGCGGGAGCATTAGGCAGGAACTAGGGTGAATTAATTGGGAACAGCTGTTGGACATCTGACATATGGAGGGTGTTTAATGACCAACTGCACGGAGTACAGGACATGTATGTTCCAGTAAGAAGGAAGGACAAGGTAAGAGAACCTTGGATGTCGGGAGTGGTGATGAATTTAGTCAAGAAGAAAAAGGAAAAGTATGTAAAAGCTTAGGAAGCTAGGATCAAACAGAGCACTTGAGGATTCTAAAGAAGCCAGAATGGAACTCAAGAAGGGAATTAGGAAAGCCAGGAGGGGCCATGAAAAGTCCTTGGCAGGTAGGATTAAAGAGAATCCTAAGGCATTCCATACATACATCAAGAGCAAGAGGATAACTAGGGAGAGGGTAGGACCACTCAAAGACAAAGGAGGGGACATGTGCTTGGAAGCGGAGGATGTAGGCGAGGTCCTTAATGGGTACTTTGCATCAGGAGAAGTCATGGAGGATAGGGAGTTCAGTGGAGCATGCTAAATTGCTAGGGCATTTCAAGATGAAGGATCCACGATGAATTGACTGTTTGGGTTCAGAACTGGCTTGCCTGTAGAAGACAGAGGGTAGTGGTCGATGGGACTTATTCTAGCTGTAGGTCTGTGACTAGTGGTGTTCCTCAGGGATCTGTATTGGGACCTCTGCTGTTTGTGATGTATATAAGTGACCCAGATGAAAATGTACATGGGTGGGTTAGTAAATCTGCAGATGATACGAAGATTGATGGTGTTGTGGATAGCGTAGAAGACTGCCGAAGGATACAGCGGGATATAGATCAGTTGCAGATACGGGCGGAGAAATGGCAGATGGAGTTCAACCGGCCAAATGTGCAGTGTTGCACCTTGGGAGATCAAATGTAAAGAGACAGTACACTGTAATGGCAAGACCCTTAACAGTGTTGAGCAGAGATATCTTGGGGTCCAAGTTCATAGCTCCCTGAAAGTGGCTACACAGGTTGATAGGGCAGTAAAGAAGGTATATGCAATTCTTGCCTTCATTAGTAAGGAATTGAGTTCAAGAGTCAGGAAGTTATGCTGAAGCTTTATAAAACTTCAGTTAGGCTGCATCTGGGGTATTGCATTCAGTTCTGGTCACCCCATTATAGGAAGGATGTTGAGGCTTTGGAGAGGGTGCAGAAGAGGTTTACCAAGATGCTGCCTGGATTAGAGGGCTCGTGCTATGAGGATAGGTTGGACAAACTTGGGTTGTTCTCTCTGGAGTGGCGGAGGCTGAGGGGAGATCTGATAGAGGTTTATAAGATTATGAGAGGCATAGATAGAGTAGACAGCCAGTATCCTTTCCCCAGGGTTGAAATGTCTAATACCAGAGGGCATGCATTTAAGGTGATAGGGAACAAGTTCAAAGGAGATACATGGGGCAAGTTTTTTACACAGAGGGTGGTGGGTGCCTGGAATGCACTGTCTGGGGTGGTGATGGAGGCAAATACAATAGGGGCATTCAAGAAGCTCTTAGGTAGGCACATGAATTTGAGGGAAACGGTAGGATATGGACATTGTGTAGGCAGAAGGGATTAGTTTAGTTGGGCATTTTATTACTAATATAATTGGTTCGGCACAACATCATGGGCCTGTTCCCGTGCTGTACTGTTCTATATTCTATGATTACATGAAAGAAAATAAAGGTTTTTGCAATTTAATTATTGTACTAAAGCCCAAACTAGTCCATAACTGACAGGACTCATTGACTTAGATAAGCTCTTATAAAGAGTGTAGCTCTGGTGTTTTTTCAATTACATAATCTTGCAGAACACAAATTAAACCAGAACTACACCTGTTCTAAAACAAAAATAAAAACTGAAAGAAAAATCCTGTATAATATTTAAATTGGTGGGAATAGGCGATGCACCACTGCAACTGACAAAGGTTTGTACAAGGCCATCAAGAATGAAGTTGAGGACAGGCTTGAAATCCAGACTTCACAGTGGAAGCGTTGTGACATCACAAAAATTCCCCAAGCTCCACATTTCCATCAATTGGAAGATTGTAGTTGGGCTGAAAGAGACCTTTAACCTTTGTAGTTACTGGGAAACTGGGAGGGTGTGGGCATTCTCAAGGCTGAGCACTTAACTCACCAGACCAAGGAGGTATGGGGGTGGTCCCCAGCAATCAGGAGAGACCAGCAATTGAGAGAAGCTCATGATCAGGAGGGAGGGGTTTTGGAAAGTATTTTGAATCCCTCTGGCCAACAAGATAGAGACATTTAACTATGCGAAGATGGCAGCTCCTGTCTCTCTTTCTTGCTGAGTGGTTCAAGTGCAATAAACTTCATACAAGGTTCCCACATACATTGTGCAGGTGGCTGGTTATAACTACAGTTCCCTGGACCATACCTACGTGAAGCAGGTTGGAGACACCTTTCTGTCTTTAACTCTTTTACTGCCACCAATCCCTCCCCTTAACCTTGTTTAGACCTGGGAGATGGGAGTGAGTAAAATTTAATATTATGGCTATTAAGATTAAAATCTTCAGTGACACAATAAAAGTATCAGAGACATAACAGACTGCAGATGCTGGAATCTGGAGCAACAAATAATCTACAAGAGGAACTCATCAGATCGAGCAGCATCTGTGAGAGGGGAGGAAGGAACTGTAGATGTTTCAGGTTGAAACCCTGCATCAAGATTGAGGGTGGAGAGGGGAGATAGCCCGTATAAAGAGGAGAGGAGGAGTGGTGAGACAGGAGCCCGAGGTGATTGGTCGACTGAGGAGGGGTGAATAAAAGTATTGTTCTCTTCAGTTCTCTAAAGGTAGAGTTTCTTCAATTCATTTGCCTGCCGTACCAGTAATTAGAATCTTTTACCATTGACAGAGTGTTTTGTTCATCAACAGTTCTAGCCTCAATCTTATCTCTTTTAGCTTCCCTATTCACAAAATAGCCCTCAAGAAGTTTGCTTTCCTTATTTTCTCAAAATATTCTTTAACCTTCAGCAATTCTGAACTCCCCGTGCAGCATAAGTTTATTTCTGAGATCAGTATTGTTTTCATATCTGGGAAAGCTTGTCTAACAACCGCTGAGCCAAGTGGAACATTAATAGAAAAATTGTCGTATATAAGACAAGAAGATTTCCGACAGTATTCTGAAATTAACATATCAGAGAGGTGATACAAGAGAACATTGTGGGCGATGCCATTGAAAAGAAACAAAAACCTCTGTACATTTTTTTACGCATAGCTTCACGCATGTCAAAAAAATCTAACAGCTGAAAGACATCTCTAAATTTAGGCCTCTGATCAGCAACATTGGTTTACTGTTCCACCTTTGATAGTCCACCCCCTCTAATTCTACTTTTTGAGTGCAGAGAATAGATGTTATACCACAGGTATATACAGTCCTTGTTAGGTCAACAGAAAATGCTGCAAACACCCAACTTGATAAGTGGCATCTGTGGAGATGGGAGAGAGTTAATGCTTCAGATCAAAGACCCTTCAATAGAAGACCTTGTTCAAATTCACTGGTTTGTGGTTTGCTTTGGTTCTGATGTAGAGTCTTCAGCCTGAAGCATTAACTCTGTTTCTCTTTCTCCTGATCATGCCTGACCTGCTGAGTGTTCCCACCATTTTCAGATTTTATTTTGGATTTACAGCATCTGCATTTTTTTTGCATTCTTAATCCTTGTTGGGTCAAACCTCGAGTACTGCAAGCAGTTCTTGACAGACTACCTTAGTTGGAGTGCTACAAAGATTAACCGGAAGGAAGATACAAGAGACTGCAGATGCTGGAATCCGGAGTAAAAAATGATCTGCTGGAGGTTCTCAATGTGTAAGGCAACATCTGTGGAGGCAAATAGATAATCAACATTCTGGGTCAAGAACTTTCATCTGGACCAGAATGAAACTTGGACACCAAGGGTTAAATTACAAGGGAAGATTATTCAAACCAGGACTGTATTCACTGGAATTTATAGGGTCAAGAGACAATTTCACTGAATTTTTCAAAATGTTGTCTCAGTTCTTGCTGGGATGAGCCCTTCACCCACAGTTGCCACTGGTCATGGACTTAAATGGCCCAGGACAATGGTCTTGTCTTGCTGGCACAAAGTTGCCCAAATTCTGGTGTGTGCCAACAATGGGGGAATTAAAGAACCCACATCCCCACATTTTCCTGAAGTTTTAAAAGTTGGTGAAGCACCGTGTTTGCTTTACCATCTGTCAAAGCTGTTTAAATGATGTAATTGTACCTGCTTCTACCACCTCCTCCAGCAGCTTGCTTCACTCTCCATCCTCTGTGTGGAAAAACTTGCCCCTCGGGTCCCTTTTAAATTTTTACCCTCTCACTTTAAGCCTATGCCCTCTCCTACCCTGGGGAAAAGCAAAATTATCCTTGTTGTAACATAAGCTGCAGCTTCAGTAGAAGGAAACTCCTGTATGGTGTATGCCGGGCAGTGGATCTCCCAAATTTATTTCCATAATGTCTTAAGTGGGTATGCATGAAATTCCTGGAATGTAATTTCAAATCCACCATCACCCTGGTGTGGGGCTGCAGCTTTCATTTTCGTTTCTACCTACCTTGCTCTAAATTTAAGAGCAATAACTTCTTCATTGACACAGCCTCCAAACCATTTTTTCTCTTCCTGGCAACTTCCATTTCTCTGGGATGGGTCTGGGAATCCTCCCCCAGATGTTCCAACAGTGAAGGAAAGGACAAATTTAAAAGCTTGTTATTGACAGAAGTTTTACTGGCAAGTACTTCCCCGGTGATGGCTGGAGATGACCTTAGTTCATCACATCTGCTGAATATACTTCAAAACTTTGAAAGGCTCTGTTTAAATACATTGGATTAATGGCATATGTATTGTCAATCCACTACTTACTCTTCAGTATGTCCTACAAGAGTGGAGCATGCTCAGATGGAAAGAAACCTATTCATAGTTAGAAAGTGCCATTCATCCCTCAGTGCTTTACATCGAATGGGCCACTTCTGAGTGCAACATGTTGCTCTTCGGATAATGTTCTTGCATCTTCACATTAACCTCCTGCATCTATGTGACAATCCAGCTGAATGTGGAAAGTGGTTTGCTGTCTCGTTTGGAAAGTGACACATCTGGCAGTGCAGCTCTCCCTCAAAAATGCACAGAAGAGTCTGCCTGGTTTACACTATCACAACAGTCGTCTGACTCCAAAGCAAGAGTTCTACATCACAGTTATGGGTCACATTACTACCAGACCTGGCCTTGACTACCAGTCTTAAATACAGATCAGCAGACACTGGCCCAAAATGCTGATTCCTTGTGAAAAACATGTGCAAGCATGTGAACAATATGGAAATGGCAGTGAATTGGATGGTGAAACATCATTAAGCCATAAATTGAGAATGTCTCTCCAAAATGATACCAGATTTCTTTCATCTTTTCCTGGGTTGATGCTCCTGCAATTTTCCCGTACTTCTCTTTCTGTAAAATCCATTTGGTGAGACATTTTGTCAAGGCTTGATTTTTGAAAGCAGTTAGTGTGGAGTCTGTGAAATAAATTAGCCCTTTCACAGTCTGCTTGGTTGATACCTGGACATGGATTGTTACTCACTTTGAAGGTTTTCATCCTTCAACTGAGCAACAAAAACTGTCTTTGAATAAAATGTCCCTGTCTTATGCTGAATTGTTTTTTTTTAGATTCATTATCTTTAGACTTCATGAACTAGTAAAAAAAATCACTGAAACATTACCTGAATAATTGATCCGTTGTCCTAAAGTTACACACCATGGGAAATTATTAGTCAGTCAATCCCACGGATGATGCCGTCATCTTCAACAAGTAACAAAGTCACTATTTTACGGAAGGTTAACTTAGAAAAGGAACAAGTTTTGTGCTTTTACTGCAAGCTGGATATTAATTCAATATTTTATCCCAGTGGGGGTTTATAAGCTTAGGGCTGTTAAACAATTTCTATGATGCATCTGTGAATTACTGCAGATGGTCATATTTACTCAGTGAGGCGCAGAGTCTAGTCATGCCTGCTGTAAAGGGAAGACGGACTAGGAATTGGCAGCTTCAGCAGGGTAAAAAAACCCTTTGGGAATGTCAGACTATAAAAATATAGCAGTGAGAGATAAAGTAATTGAATATGAAAGCCAACTATGTACAAAATATGACAAGAGACTTTCTTCTAAATAAAGTCAACAGGGTCCTGATACAAGGGAGAAAGAGGCAGCTTCAAACAGTCTAAACAAGACCAGGGTGACCTGAACATGGGTGGTGAGCATCTGAAGAGTTTGTACAGTGTGCTTTGTTTATGCTGGATGATTGTGAATAACATTCTAGTGACACCATTTATTTTCCAGGTATAAAGCATAATAAACCCAATTTTTTTTTAGGTAGCTGAGCTGACTGCTTGTTAACATTCACGGACAATCAGTACGACAGATTGCAGATGTTGAGAATCTGGAACGGAACCACGGAATGCTGGAAATACTCAGCTGTTCAGGCAAACAGTATTTGTTTGCACTCAGATGGATAAAAAATTCTCCACTTCCCCAACCCGACCTCACTGAAAACCAAAGGCTAAAAATGGCAACAAGGTTGAAAAGAAATAAAATGAGGACATCAGAAAGTCATGATTGGATATTTGTAACATTGCCGCAAAATCCCAGGATGAAAGAACAACTGGGGGGGCAAGTAGTTCTGCAGGGAGCAGGGATAGGTCGATGTAATTAAAGATCAGAAGAATTTTGACAGCTACACTGAACACTCCGCCTCGATAAATTAGGAAAATATCAAGAAGGGTTGGTTTGTGTGAGAGAGGGTGGGAGAGAAGTGCGGGGAGAGAGAGAGGGAGAGAGAGAGAGAGTGAAACAGAGAAAGAGAGAGAGAGAGAGAGAGAGAGAGAGAGCACAATGGTAGAAGGGGGAAGGAGTTGTAGTTTTGTTGACCAGCATTTGTTTGGAATCGGAACACTAATGCGTGAGAAAATTTCCAGAAGAGATTAGTCAAACACTACAGCTTTAATAAAGTACAGCACTGACATGATTATTAAGAAATTTGAGCTGTTAAAGGGCAAAGGAAAGGCTGGCAAAAAAGAAAGCAGACTCTTTGGCACAACCTTCAGCAATGCAGAGTATATCTCCAAGGTGCTGGTTGGATCACAAACATAAATGGAAGTAGATTTGCGCTAATTCAAATCCTTCACTTGATGAGAAGATGAATGCAAAGCATTAAAGTCGAGCCTGCACACTGTGTTCTAACTTACCACCACATTCTCAGTGGTCATAATATTTGTAACCCCTAGGTTTACGGTAAAGTAGGGGTTCAGCAACATCAACCGGAGCTCGACCAGTTTTTAATGCACAATTCACATTACTAAGGAAGCCTGGTGCCACCAGGGAGCAGGCTCAGGAGAGGGATGCTGAGTTAGGCCTGTTAAATCTTGTGTTACCTTTTTCATTGGTTCTAAGGATTATTGGTAAAATGAATTTTAACCCAGTTGCTCCTGGGGATATGGCATCCTACAACAGGTCTCTTACATCAACATCAATTGACACCAAGCCTAAAAAGGCAGATCCAGTAGCTGGCCTAGCAGCATTCATTGCAGACACTGGGGTTGTAAAGTGAACTGTAATGGCACCTTGATCCCAACCATTATTTTCTTGACTTCTGCAGCAAGTGTGCAGGAGACCTCTTCATTCCCTAATCGTTACCAACTTTCAGAGTCCATAAAGAACAAAACCCAGTCCAACTGAAGTGAGGCTTGTTACACTGGCCACAGCACCACTGCCCAAGACCTGCCTGAAGCCATTGTGAGTCAGGCATGCAAACTGGTAACAGACTTACCTGTCCAAAAGGGCATAACACTGGCTGTTGGGACCCGATGCAGAATTTAAGAACAAATTGGTTTCCGTCTATTTGGTTTATGATTAGAGGGGCCTAACCAGCAGTTCACCAAGGACTGTACAAAGTTATATGTACATGAATTGAGAAGGAGCAGAAAATCAAAACCCCTGAAATAATGAAGACGTCTGTGCTTGCACAAGCAAGATCAGGGTAACATCCAGGCTTAGGCTGGAAAGCAACATAACATTGGCTTACACTAATGGCAATGACTGTCTCCAGCACAAATCTGCGTAACCATTTTACCATTGGTCTCTTGGTCTGCAGTCCCTTGTTGAACCATTTTTCCTTTATGTTCAGCATTGTTTTGTTTAAGAAACATGCACCAGAGTCTGGACCAACCATGTCAACATAATAGCTGCAAAAACAATTCAGAGATAGGGTACCTGCAGCAAGTGACTCATCTCTTGACTCCCTGAACAAATCCCTTCCATCATCTACAATGTATAAGTCAGGAGTATGATGGAACCATCTCCACTTTCCTGGATGAGGGCGGCTCCAACTGCTTCATTTCTATACATGACAAAGCAACTCATCCATCACCCAAGCATTTGCACTCTCCACACCCCCCCACCCCACCCCAGTGCACCTCAGCTGCAGTGTGTACCAAATATAAAATGCACTGCAGTTACCTCCCAATATTTCTTTGATAGCATCTCCCAAACCCACAACTCCTACAGCCAAGCAGGACAAGAGCAGCAAGTGTGTGGATATAGGTTTACCTTCTTGACTCCTCCAAGTCACACACCTTCCAGACAAATTTACCACTGGTCAAAATGTTTAATACTCAAGGGCATATTGCTGAGTTTAAATTCTTCCTTCCCAACAAAATACTGTGTGAGGACCTTCAATGGTGGACTGCAGTGGTTCAAAGCAGTGACTCACCACCACATTCTCAAAGACAATAAGGGGAGATAATCAACTCTGGCCTTGCCAATGAGGCCTGCAGTTGATGTATAAATGTTAAATAACAAAATCCCATGCTATCCCAGGTTGATGTCAGTCCAATTCACCCATTCCCCAGCCTTATTTTATCCTCCTTCATCTCATCTTCCAGCAACAAGTGGGTCCACCATGCATTGCATCCATTTAAATGAGACAATGCAAAATGCCACTCGAGTCTTCTGCAGACACAGACCGACGCTCAAAGCACTCTTTTACTACTCATTCTGGCCAATCGTACTTTTTCTCCTGCCACCACCCACCCCCCCATCCTCCCAAAGCCAAAAGTGCCCCTCAGTAGGAGTCACTGCAGAGTGTTGAAGGGTCATTCTCTCTTCTCTCCTCTTCCATCAGACAGAAGATACAGGACCCTGAAGGCACATACCACCAGGCTCAAGGACAGCTTCTGCCCCACTGTGATAAGACTATTGAACGGTTCTCTTATACGATGAGATGGACCCTTATTGTCTACCTGCACTGCACTTCCTTGTAGCTGTGACACTTTACTCTGTATTCTGTTATTGTTTTACCTTGTACTACCACAATGCACTGTGTAATGAATTGACCTGTACGATCGGTATGCAAGACAAGTTTTTCACTGTACCTCGGTACAAGTGACAATAATAAACCAATACCAAAATGGGGCATTGGCCAACTTTACCTTCACTCACCCAATGAACACTGCACCTACTTCTAATGTCTTTACTATGACTATGCAGAGCAGAATTTCAATCTGGCATTCTCTCGGCTTATATCCTGAGGGATGTGCATCTTTGCTGCTGTTTGAAGCAAAATTCTTCCTGGACACATTTCATGTTGGTAATGCAGCCCTGAATGCTTTGGCTACCCTGGATTTCATTGTGCATTGAAAAGTCATCTCGCAGTGCTGCTGAGTTTTAATACAACATCGAATATGGGGGTGGGCAGTAGATCAAAATATCAGCCGCCAAGAAAGTAACGCAGCAACATTTGCCTTTAGTCATTGGTGCTAAATACATCCACTTACCTCAGCGCAGTGGGGTACATTCCAGTCACAAGAACAAATTAAGCAGAGGTACAACTGGTAGCCAATAGCCTCAATAGTATTCATACTAGAGAACAATGACAGATTTCTCCTGCAGCCCTCCTACACTGAATAAAGCTGAAATAAAATACCAAATACCTACAAATCTGATTTAAAATTGCACCAAGTGATACACTGACTGAGAAGAGTCATCAGTAGGTTCTTCCTTACAGCATTCTCCAAGACAAACTAATCAACCAGTGAACGTTAGCTGACTGAGACAAATCTGCCAGTGAATCAGTGAAATAACCAGTGACGGCATAATCATTGCAATCAAATGCATTATAAAATCTACCTGGCAAAGTGGTAATTGCATCTTGAAGTGTTATGCAGCATTTCTGCATTCTTTAACAGGGATGAGAATGTTCGTAAGATAAGATAAAATAATATCTTTATTAGTCGCATGTACATCGAAACACACAGTGAAATACATCTTTTGCGCAGTGACTTTGGGGGGCAGCCTGCAAGTGTCTCCACGCTTCCGGCACCAACACAGCACGCCCATAACCTCCTAACCTGTACATCTTTGGAATGTGGGAGGAAACCGCAGCACCCGGAGGAAACCCACGCAGACACGGGGAGAACGTACAAACTCCTTACAGACAGTGGCTGGATTTGAACCTGGGTTGCTGGCGCTGTAAAGCATTGTGCTAACCACTATGCTACTGTGCCGTCGGCAGTTCAGTTGCCTGTGTTTTGCGGACACTGTTAAAGGGAAGACTGTGAAGACTGCATTGCCTTGGTTACCTACGATAGGAAGGTGACCGAAATTGGGCCAAATGGTGCTGACTGATCAGGCTTGGGCTGGAAAGCAACATGACATGTTACACTAGTGGCAGTTTAAACTGGACTGTTAATGATGTGGAGAAAACAGGGATGTTACAATGAACATAGAACAGTACAGCACAGGAACAGGCCCTTCAGCCCACAATGTTGTGCCAAATTAATTAAATTGATAACACCTAATCCCTTCTGTCTGCACATGGTCCATATCCTTCCATTCTCTGCATATTCATGTGCCTTTCTAGGAGTTTCTCAAATGCCTCTATTGTATCTGCCTCCACCACCACCCCTGGCAACGTATTCCAGGAACCCATCACTCTGTGTATAAAACTTGCCCCGCACATGTCCTTTGAACTTTCCCCCTCTCACTTTAAGTGCATGCCTTCTAGTATTAGAAATTTCGACCCTGGGAAAATGATGCCAGCTGTCGACTCTATCTATGCCTCTCATTATCTTATAAGCTTCTATCAGGTCTCCCCTCAGCCTCTGCCACTCCAGAGAAAACAACCCTAATTTGTCCAACCTCTCTTTATAGCACGTGGCCTCTAATCCAGGCAGCATCCTGGTAATCCTCTTCTGAACATTCTCTATAGCCTCCACATCCTTCCTATAACGGGGTGACCAGAATTGAATGCAATAATCCAGATGCAGCCTAAGCAGAGTTTCATAAAGCTGCAGCATAGCTTCAAAAAATAAACAGAGCACAGAGAAAGAAATGCCTCAATTGTACATATTATGAATAAAATTCATTTTTGAAGAGAAATCAGAGATTTGTTCATTGTACATGGCTTTGATTTTTTATTGTTAGTATTTTAACATTTTTTAATAAAAATGTTTAGATTTTGTTTTTAATAATTATTTTACAATACTTAAATCTATCTGAATAGTTTTGAGAAATCTCCGGCTATTAAAGCCATTAAAAGAAGTTGAGAAGCTGGTGAGCCGTCAAAGGCCATCAGGGCTCTCTTGTAGCTGGGCTTTGGGTTACAACACTTAAGGCCAGCTTACCGCTTGCAGCCGTCTCTGCCTGGCAGGATCTACATTGCGTGCAGAGGATCGGCTCGCTCAGCTTACATCCCAAATCTGTCCACACTTGCTGGGGAAATGTGAGGAACCATGGTGAGAAAAGGCAAGAGGCTGGCCTCAGGATGATTCAACCTGCCATTGTACTTGGAGACTTGCACTAGGCACATGCTTAAGAACCCCTACACTGCATTACCATAGGATGGTCACCACTCTCTCATAGCCCTCAGATACTGGTGTCTGCGCATTATATTGCCATCTGCAGTGCTAGGGACATGAGGAGTCTGTGCTACTCTCTGTGGCCATTTCGAACTTTCATCATAAGAAATAGGAGCAGGAGTAGGCCATTTGGCCCCTCAATCCTGCTTCCCCATTCAACAAGATTGTGGCTGACCTTCTCCCTCAATAACATCTAGAAATCTACCTCAGTTCAAAATGTAATCAGTGATTGAGCTCCCAGAGCTCTCTCGATAAGAGAATCCCAAAGGTTCACTGAGTTAAGAAATATCTCCTCTTTTCAGTTCCAAAAGACCTTCCCCTATCTTGAATCTGTGACTTAAAGAGGGGAACCTCCTCCCAACATCCACCCTGTTGAACCTCTAATCACATTTCAATGAGGTCTCCTCTCAGTCTTCCAAACTCTAAATAGAGGCCTGGCCTACTCAACCTTTCATCATGAGACAGATCCACATCTCAAGAATGAGCCCCCCTACAGCACATATATTCTATTCTGGGACGGGAAATCAAAATTATACAATTTACTCCAGATGCAGTTCACCAAGGCCATATATAACTGTAGTGAGATGTCTTTACTCTTGTATTCAAATCTAGCAATAAAGACCAACAGACATTTACCTTCCTAACAACCTGCTGCTCCTCCATCTTAGTTTTTAGTGACCTCTGTACGAGGACACCCAGGTCCCTTTGAACATCAGTGTTTTTTTAATCTCTCAACACTTAAAAGATACTTGGCATTTCTGTTTTTTCTACTGAAGTGGTTAACCTCACAGTTTTCCACATTATGCTCCAACTGCCATACTGTAGCCCACCCATTCCACTCGCCTATATCCCCTTGAAGCCCTTTTGCATCCTCATCAATACTCACATTTCCCCTTGGTTGCTGAAACCAGACCACCCGCAGGAAACCCACACAGTCACAAGGAGAACATGCAGACAGACAGCATCCGGGGTTAGGATTGAACCTGGATCTCTGGCACTTTGAGGCAGCAGCTCTACTACCTACTCCACTTATGCAGCTGCATCAACCAATGCAAAGACCTAGGTAAGCAGAACAGTAACGTGAAGGCCTGACTCCTATTGCTGACCTGAGGGTGTCACAGCCCGACTTTCTACCAGTCCTTGCCAACTCCTGAAGCTTTCTGTGCTTTTTCGCAGATTCCCTATCCTGCCTCCATTCCTATGACCTACCTGGCCCCACACGAGTCTCAATCCCTGTGACCTCTATCCTGACCCACTCCCATGCACCTTCATCCTGCCCCAACCCCTCTCCTATTGCCCAAGGCTCACTTCTTTCCTTACCTAAAGTCAATTTATTCACTGATTAACCTTCACTGCCCCTGTTCTCTTGTCTCAGCCAATTGTTCATGTTAATATCCTGACCCTCAGTTAAATCCTGAAGACTGCAGGCTGCCTTCTCCCCTTACCCTGGAACCCAGCCTCAGATTGGATCCCAGCTCTCTCTCCTGTCCAGGTCCGGCACTGATGTCTGGAAAATTTTACAAATGAGTAGATGATGTAGGTTTTATTGGAAAATGAAAAACAAAAGTGTTGATGCTGGAGGTCTAAAAAGAAGAGAGGAAAATTCTAAACGTACAAGTCAGTGCTTAGATGGACCATTCAGAAGGACTAATATCGCTCATTTATTTTTATACTGCTGTGTTAATTAGGGAAGGCTGGTTCCACCCTCAACATACTGACTCAATAAAACCAAGCATTTGCCTTGCTATAACTCTAAAAGTTCCAGGTGAATTTTTAAAATTGTTTCAGTAAGAAAATGGATTAGGAACTGGGTAACACTTAGGAATTCTTAAGTACGTTCAGCCTAAGAAGGAGAGATTTACAGCAACACGGATAATTTACAACTTGTTTCATTTATATCAGCAACTGGTCAATCAAAGTAGGTCTCAATGAATGTGGAAATGGCAGAGAAAGAAAGTGATAGCAAACAATATGTGCTTGTTAATGAATGCAAGAAAACACAAGTTATGTATCCTGGTTACATGGCAAGTACAATGACAATATTAGAGTTCAGATAGAGCGTGACCAGAACCTTTCATGTGATGGGCACAAGAGAAAAGGAGAAAGGAAACAAAGTTGCATCAAAGCAAATCCCTTCCCCGTGACGAAATCCAAATGCTCTCCAAATGTTCTGCATGCCCATCCCACCATTTCAACCAAGATCCGAGGTTCTGAGATACAAGTAACACTGCATCACGTACTGAATATAAGATCTTCTTGGTCTGTTTGCTTGAGAAATGAAACATAATTTATAAGACTGTTATAAGACTCTTGATCGGACCTCTTGTATGACAAACTCTTGATCTCTCAATCTACTTCATCATGGCCCTTGCACCTTATTGTCTACCTGCACTGCACTTTTTCTGTAGCTGTAACATTATATTCTGCATTCTGTTTTTTTTTCCCCCATTTGTACTACCTCAGTGTATTTATGTTTGAAATGATTTATCTGGATAGCATGCAAAACCCAGCTTTTCACTGTACCTCGGTACGTGTGACAAGAATAAACCAATTACCAATTATGAGGTACTCTGACCACTGAGTTAACCTTGGAACTGCTTTCGAGACCAGCAGTGCTAGGCTGGGTGGGATAATTGCACTATTAAGAAACATGTTTGCATTGGAGCAGCAGGATTATTGTTGATGGATAATAAATGGATAGCAAACAGAGATTACAGGTGCATATGTAGTGGAGGGTTGACGCTGTGAGGTACATGGTGAAAGCACTTTACCAGTGGATCGGGTGGGGAGGGGGGCTAAATTCCAGAGACCATGCAGTGAACCCGAGTCCCTTCAATGTTATGCAGACCACTAAATACAATAATGGTATAACCAGCAGCCCGGTATCTAAATTGGAATAAAATACTGCAGATGCATCCATGAGGAAAGAAACAAAGTTATAATTTCCCCTCAAGGACCTTCTGATAGAGTCCTGATGAAGGGCCCTTGATCTGAAACATTGACCCTAATTCCCTGCGGGTGCTGCATGATCGGCTGTGTTTCCAGAATTTTCTTTCATTGCTCATTAAACCCCAGCAAATAGTAGATGTGAGACAAAACAGCCTGAAGTTCTTGAAGAAACAGAGGATGTAGACAGAGAAAATAAAGAGATGGCTCAGCAGATAGGGAAAGAGCTGAGAAGATTTCCAGATTGTCAATATGTTAATCAGCACAACAATATTTTTGCAGATTACATCCTCAGGATATTTAATAATTGAACCATCAAATTGTTGATGTCTTTGTGCTACAGCCAACAAAGTGGATATTAACAGCTGTTCTTTATTTCTCAATTTTAAAACAAAACTTCAAAAGCTTTGAAAGTAGTTTTGATCCACAAGAAGGACGAACTCAGAATAAGTTTGTGGATATGATCAGAGCAAAGAGAAGGGTTATTGGAACTATAATAAGGTATAAATGTGACACGTACAACTAACATGACGAACTCTAACTATGACTCGCATAACAATTCTAACCTGAACATGTATACCAAACTAAGAAAACAGACCCAAACTTACTCTGCTGATTTGTTGCAGAATATAATTAATGTAATTATAATCGTATGTGCATGTTTTATTTTCATTCTGGTTCAGTAGCAGCCACCGTGACTGCCAGCTATCTGTATGCTCCAAGCTCCTGATGAGAGTTGACATTTGCACAAGAGCATTAACAATTTGGACATCATTAGCATCAGGAAATAACTTCCAGTTAACTGCTGAAAAATAACTTGTCCTACATATAGTGTCCAGAAACAGCAGTTTTTAACCAAATATATATGGCGTGGAAGTAATAATGGTTAGGGAAATCCTGAAGAATTTTTAAACTATACAATGCAAACTTTTATTTTGAAATATTTACTATAATGTATTATTTGTATTTTATCTTGGCTCATTAGGTTCCCTTCATCTCCAGTCATGCCATGCACCATTCCCCCACAGAATGAGCCTCTGGCTGCCTGCCGATGTTTAACCAATGACTTGACCAACAAGAAGTGTGCAAATGTAACGTCAATTGACTTGTCCTTTGATTTTATGTTGCATCTCTAGGAAAGTGTCTGATATATCTGCTTGACAATTCCCCTGGCTCGCTCCACTAAACCCAATAATTGATCCTTTAAAACTGTTACTCATTGAAGGAGTTTCCTGTGACTATGCCTGTAGGAGGGTCAGGGAGAAAGTTTCCAAAAGGAGGCAGTCGGAAAAAAAGCAGCTATAAGGCTGCCATCTGGCTCTGTAGATTGTTTCATGAATTGAGTACTTTCATTGATAGTCTATGTTACTAACTACATCCAATATCTTAGAGAGTGAATAGGGGAGATACTGAAACAGTAACTGCAGATGATTGCACCATACATACCACCTATATAATTAAGCATGGCTGATAATAAACAGCTTCTGCTTCTGCTTTTGCAGTGCTTATAACCGGTGATGCTGTGCTCCACAAATTCTCACCTATTATATTATTCTGACTGGTTTGAATAGAATTATTGAAAGAACATTTTTAAAGGGAAAGCAACCATACAATCAATCTATTTCAGTGATCAAAAACAATTAAATCCAAAATAACATCTTTTTCTTGCTGACTGTATACAATCTATAGATACGGTGTGCATCATTGTGACTGAGTAGCCAAAATAAATTGGTTTCAAGACTGATTTATCAGTTCTGTTGACATTCACTCCTCTCCTTGGAAGGAGGCTCATTACTATGAAGCTCTGCTGCCCTCTTCAGATAGGATGGCATCACTGACACAGACCAACGTGACCTCATCTGGCCAAACTGGTCAGAGACAGAGTGCTACAGGTAGAGAAGGAGGTGAAGAAGGTGTTTGGCACACTGAGGCCTTGCTACACATCGCCTTCATCAGTCAGAGCATTGAGTATAGGAGTTGGGACATTATGTTACAGTTGTACAAGACGTTGGTGAGGCTGCACCTGGAATATTGTGTACAATTTTGGTTATCCTGTTGTAGGAAAGACATCATTAAGCTGGAAAGAGTGCAAAGAAGATTTATGAGAATGTTGCCAGGACTCAAGGGCCTGAGTTATAGGGAGAGGTTGGGCAGGCTAGGACTTTATTCCTTGAAGCATATGAGACTGAGGGGTGACAGAGATGTATAAAAGATAGAGATGTATAAAATCATGAGGGGCATAGATAGGGCAAATGCACACAATCTTTTTCCCAGACAAATGGAATCAAAAACTAGAGAGCATAGGTTTAAGGTGAGAGGGTAAAGATTTAAAAGAGACCGGAAGGACAACTTCTTCATGTAAAGAGTAGGGCATATATGGGACAAGCTGCCAGAGAAAGTGGTTGAGGCAGGTAAACTAACAGCATTTAAAGGATACTTGGACAGTTACATGGATAGGAAAGGTTTAGAGGGATATGGGCCAAATGTGGGTAAATGCGACTAGATTAGATGGGCATCTAGATGAGTTGTGCCGAAGGGCCTGTTTCCATACTGTATGGCTCTATACTGGATTCACCCTGCAGCTCATCAGCTGTTGCCCCCACCCTCTTTCCTCAGCTGGTTTGGATGTAATGGGCCAATTGCACTGGATGCTGGAGGCATCCGGTGAGGCGTAGCAGGGCCTCAGTGGCGAGTACGTCTCAGGCAGTGTAGAACTGAGACTGTGCCCCTTGGAAGCCCTGAATGAAGGCAAAGCTAGGGTCATTGCTTTGTCTGTCTAAGTTTGGACAGTCTTTGGAAGTTTTTGATACTACCATACTTAAAAACTACCATATTTGATGCAAATAATTTAACAAAAAAAATGAAATTAATTAAATGTGCATTAAAGTACTAATAAATAATTAGTTTCATTAAGTAAAAATAAATACTTCCGGCTCCTAATCTCCCACCTGGAAGTCCTCATTTAGCTCTGATTGGCACAGGATCAGAGGGATGATTCTCCAGCCAGATGTAGGAGTGTCCCAGTAAATCAAGGCTCTGCCATTGGACTTCATGAGGAGTTCAGCATGGAGCAGAGTAACTAGCGTGCAGCACGTTCCACTGTCACAGCGGGTCCACATATGTAAGTCTGGGGCATACTTGCGGCTCACAGTACTGGGGGTAATATACTGGCATGGATTGAGGGTTAATGGACAGTAAACAGGGAGTAGGCACAAATGGCTCATTTTCAGAGTGGGAATCTGTGATGCACAGGGTGCTACAGCGATCCATGGATGGGCTCCAGCTGTTCACAATCTATGCCAATGGTTTGGAAGAGGTGATCAAGTGTAATATATCCAAATCCACAGCTGGTGGCAGCAGGAACTGTGAGAAGGTTGCAAGGATGATTCAGGGGCACATAGGCAGGTCAAGTGAATGGGCAAGGAGATGGCAGATGGAGTATAAAGTGGAAAAGTGTGAGGTCATCCGCACTGGCAAGAACAACAGGAATATGGAGTAGTTTTTAAATTATGAGAGTTTGAAAGACATAGAGGGACCTGGGTGTCCTTGTGCGCAAAACTTAACACAGAGATACAACAAGTAATTAGGAAGGCAAATTGTCCCTTGTCCTTTATCACAGGAAGATTTGAGAATCAGAGTACAGATGTCTTGCATCAGTCATAAAGGAACCTGACTGTATTTGGAATATTGTGTATAGATCCGGGACCGTCCTTGTGGCGTTTGAGCCTTCTCCCTGTGGAAGGGTAGGTTTTTTCTGGGTGCCCTGATTTCCACCCACTTCCCAAAGATATGCTGGTAGTTAGGTTAATTGACTGCTGTAAGTTGCCCCCAGTCTAGGTGGGTAGTTGGAGAACCAGAGAGGTGTGAGGGAGAATAGGACACAGGGAAATAAGTGGGGGAATGGCACTGATGAGATTGCTCTATGAGCCAGTATTTACTCCATGGGCCAAATGGCCTCCTTCTATGTCATAGAAAAATTGAAATGATATTGATGACCATTCAGGACAGAGATGAGAAGAATTTTTTTCACCTACAGGGTACAGAGTCTTTAGAATTCTCTACCCAGTAGGGCTATAGAAACTTAGTTGCTGAGTATATTCAAGACAGAAATTGGTAGACTTTTAGATATTAAGAGAGTTAAGTGATACAGGTTACGCGCAGGAATGTGGCACTGAGGTAGAAGATCATTCATGATCTAATTGAACAGCAGAACAAGCACAAGGGGCTGAAGGGTTTCCCATTGCTTCTATTTCTTATGCTTGTGAGTGAGTGGCTGATTGCCAAAGCTAGCACAATTTAGCCCAATATTTTCAGCAGGCGGGAAACAACCCAAGCAAAGCAAGGAAGAAAATGACACCTCATTCCACTTCCCATCCCACAATCACCTTAGGTTGTAAGGTGCACAGGCAAGTGGCCTAGAATTCATTCAGCTGAAAGAAATGTGTATGAATGATAGCCTGAAACATGAACTCCTGGAAATCAAGAGTCAATCACTTAAGTTCCTGGACTGCCCTGGGCAAAGTGCGTTTGGTTTATAAGGGAATTGGAAGAAACAGCGGAATGGAAACTACATTAGATGTTTGGTTTACATGGAAACCACTCACCTTATTGATTGCTTGGGGCGATGGTTTGCAGCTCAGCAGTGACACACATTGAAACTGTTCTATAAACCCAAAGTTATCAAGGTAGCAACCCTAAGGAGCCACTTAATCTGAATGTGCAAGATTTTTATGTGTTTACCACAACTTAATGCGTTATTTTCTCAATGAACTCTCTTGTTTGTATTCATCAATGTAATTGCTTCCCCTGAAAGACAGAGGTGATGAATTAATCTGTAGGCCCTGATTTCTTGGTTCTGAAAATGATGTGTTTTGAAAGACAGGTGGGATAAACATTTCCAAACATTAAATCTATCGACCCATAAAAAAATTCCTTTCCTTCATTATGACATTCAACTTTTTTCAAATGCGTTCTTGGCTCCACAATCCTTCCTTAAACACGATTCCATTTGCTGGTATCCACTGATGCTTCAACTATTCTTGAATTTACCTTTGACTGGTTCAAGGGAGCACCTCCAAATCACTGCCATCAATTTAGATCAGACAATTTAAAGGATTATTTCATTACTTAGAAAAGAAGGGAGCAAGAAAGGAACTGGATGACTGTAGACTAGTTCCATGTTCCAGTCACTTTACCGTCAATTGCAAAGAACTTGTTGGAACCTGTTGGAAGTTGGGTCAATTGTAAACTGGTTAGCAGAGTCAGCAAGAGTAAGTTATGACTGATTGAGCTGAATTCTTTGAGTAAGTTATGAGCACAGTGGATGAGTAAATTATGAATGTGGTGGAATATGGATGAGGAGGCATTTATGGTTCACTTGTACCACTTAGCATTTAATATATCACATTCATTGCTCGCAATGTGATCCCCTCTATACTGGGGAAACCAAATGCAGATTAGGTGACCACTTTACAGTCTGCAAGCCCTCAATCTCCACCATCACATTCCCATTTTGACCTCTCCATCTTCAGCTTCGTACACCGTTGCAATGCAAAGTAAATTTGAGGAACATCACCTTACCTACTGACTGAGCATAATTCATCTTCCCAGACTCAACAATGAATTCAACAATTTCACATAACCAGCCATTTCAGTCTTGCATTTCCCTTGCTTTTTCTGCTAATATTAGATTTTATTCATCTCCTCCTCCATACAGCTCATCGACATATATTTTTTAGCACTGTAGAAGTCATAGAGTCATCCGGGCCATTTGGCTCAACTCTTCCACAGTGACCAGTGGGCACCCTTCCCTATTAATCCCATCACACAGCACTTGGTCCATAACCTTCCAAGCCTTGGTGATTCAAGTGTTTATCTGAACACTTTTTAAATGCTGTCAGCACCACTCTCACAGGCAGTGCTTTCCAGCTACTTTCCACTTTCTGGGTGAAGAAGATCCCTCCTCATATCCTGTCTGAATCTCTTCCCCCTGCTACAGGGATATGTTTCATGCAGTTTACCCTACCTATACCTCTCATAACTTTATGTGCCTCAATCGTGTTCCCCCCTCCTCTCTTCCTCCACTTCAGGGAGATAAGACCTGGCTTTTCCAGTGTCTCCTCGTAACTGAATTGCTCCATCCCAGGCAACATCCTGGTGAATCTCCTTTGCGCTCTCTCCTGCACTATCACATCCTTCCTTCACCTTGGTGACCAGAACTTCACGCAGTTCTCCAGCTGAGGTCTGATCAAGGTTTTATAAAGTTGGAGCATAACCTCTTGCTTCCATATTCAGAGCCCCAACAAAGGACAAAGGGAGGCCAGTATCCCCCATGGCTTCCTAACCACATTATCTGTCTGTGTTGCCACTTCCAGTGGACTTGTACTCTGACGTCCCTCTGTTTCTCAATACTCCCTGAGACCCTACCATTCATGACGTATGTCCTAGCCTCATTAGTACTTCCAAAATACATCACCTCACATTTGTCTGGATTAAACTTCATTTGCCATTTTTTTAGCCCATTTCACCAACACGTCAATATCTTTCTGCAGCCTAAGATGACTTTCCATGCTATCAACAACACCGCTCATCTTCGTGTCATCCATGAACTTACTGACCATGCCTCCCACATCCACGTTAACGTATATTACAAACAGAAAAGGTCCCAGCACTGATCCTTGCGGGACACCACTAGACGCAGGCATTCAATTGCAAAACAACCCTCTACCCTCACATAAGAACATAAGAAATAGGAGCAGGAGGAGGCCATCTGGCCCATCGAGCCTGCTCCACCATTCAATAAAATCATGGCTGATCTGGCCATGGACTCAGATCCACCTACCTGCCTTTTCCCCATATTCCTTAATTCCCCTACTATGTAAAAATTTATCTAACTGTGTCTTAAATATATTTAATGAGGTAGCCACTACTGCTTCCTGGGGCAGAAAATTCCACAGATTCACTACTCTCTGGGAAAAGCAGCTTCTCCTCATCTCCGTCCTAAATCTACTCGCCTGAATCTTGAGGCTATGTCCCCTGGTTCTAGTCTCAGTTACCAGTGGAAACAACCTTACTGTCTTATCTATCCCTTCCATAATTTTATAATTTTATATGTTTCTATATCTATCCCTTTCATGATTTTATATGTTTCTAGATGTTTCTATCACCCTCTGTCTCCTAATGCCAAGCCAATTTTGGTTCCTGTTTGCCAACTTGCCCCGGATCCCATGGACCCGAACCTTTTGAACCAGTCTCCCATGTGGGACCTCGTCAAAGGCTTTACTAAAGTCCATGTAAATCACATCAACTATCCTGCCCTCATCGATACACTTTGTTACCTCTTCATAGAATTCAATCAAATTGGACAGACAGGATCTGCCCTCAACAAAGACATATTGGCTGGCTCTGATCCGCCCCACCTTTCCAAGTGATCATTAATCCTCTCTCTCAGAATTTTTTGCAGTAGCCTTCCTACCACTGATGTTAGGCTCACATGTCTACAGTTACCAGGCTTTTCCCTGCTGCCTTTCTTGAAAAAGGGGAACCACATTTGCTGTCCTCCAGTCATCTAGTACCTCACTTGTGTCCAATGAAGGTTGAAAAATCTCAGCCAGAGACCCAGCAATCTCTTCTCTTGCCTCCTGTAGCAGCCTGGGATAAATCCCATCCAGTCCTGGGCATTTATCCACATTTAAGTCCACCAGAGTATCAAGTACTTCCTCCTCTTTATTCACGTATCCCTTCACTGAATCCTCCAATTTTTTGTTATTGACCAAAACCCTTATCACCTTTCTTTAGTCACTTCCATAATGACTCATGTCAATGAATCTCTCCTACGGTCCACCCTATCACAGACTCTCCCATTTGTTCTCTTCTTCCCTCTGCCTCTTTCTCTGCAACTGACTTCAAATTGGTTTGATCTTTGATAGTCTTCTGGTTCCGATGAAAGATCATAGACCTCTAACGCTGTTTCTCCCTCCACAGATGTTTCCTGATCGGCTAAGTATTCTCTGCATTTTCTGTTTTTATTTCAGATTTCCAGCATCTGCAGTATTCTATTTTTGCAGGTTTTTTTTGGTTGTTGTCTACATTTGAGACCATGCATCATAGGAGATAATTAGTTAATATGGGAGTGCATAGAATTAACCTCTTGTGACAGATTATAACTGGTTGGGATATAGGAAACAGTGTAGGTTAAAAGATAGGCAGAAAGAGATAGATAACATTTCTCTGGGGTTCTGTATTGGGCCTATGTCCTCATACTGTGTATTTATTATTTGGATGAAAAATTATGGTTGTACATCCAAGCTTGCAGTTCCACAAACATGCAACCATGGCACAATGAAAAAGCTTGCGAAGAAAGGGCACTGTTTGTGCATGGTGCTTTAGACAATACTTCTGACAGGATGTGGCAACTCCCAATTTTGATTTCTAATAAGCTTGATGGATTCACAACCTGTCCAAGATTCAATAACACACTTAGCTTGGGTGGTTCCTTATGGAATTTGCAAGCTGGCCAAGGAAACTGGTAGATCATGCAGATTCTGCTGATGTTCTCCATTCATAGAGCCAGCCCTTTCACTTAATCAAGGCAGAGCTGATCCTCAGCCCACCTTCATTAGAACTTAGCAGTAGGAGGTCCAGACCTCCAGCATCAGGGGGAGCAGGTACACATAATGAACTGTTACTTATCCATGGAGCATTCCTGTGCGATATGACACATAAGTGGAATTGAATTCTTGAGCAACAATGACCTACTTCAATGATATAACATGTTTGAGGGCCAAAAACAGTTGTGTTTCCCTACGTCTGTATTTACTATTGTCTACAATTATAACTACCCCATTCAATAGCTGGGTTTGGGTCTTTAAAAGCTGCTTCCTCATTGGATAATTGGGGAAAGCTCTCTGAACAAAACTTTCTTCCAGCAGTTATTAAAATCCAGAGGAGGAACTATCACTGCAAAATTCAGAGCTGGTCCCTTTCACCCAGATTGTTGGCAAAAGGGCGGCAACATCTTTGGCCAATTAAGTCCAATGGGGTAGAAATTTGCTCGCTCTTCTCGGTGATGTGATAATGTTTGACTGAACTCCGCATCCAAAGTTCGTTTCCTGAATATAAAGGAAACAAATTTCCGAAATGGGGTTGATTGCACATTTACTATCACATCGCACGTCCGACACATAAAACAAAATCATTCCCACAAGGTCGGGACTGTGATCCACAGCTGCTCATTCAAAGTTGCTTGTTTTCTTTTTGTTGAGCTATTCTGAACAATGGAGGATACTGCTCGTTGTCCTGGATTTTAATAAATTCAGGCAATTGAGTTGCATCCAGCCCATTGTTTGGATGTTACTGTGACTAGCTGTCTGCAAAAATAAGACATTTCTACTACTGAACGCTGAGTTGCAGTGACAGTTTTACACTTCACTACATATTCCTTCGCATTAGCTAAATCACTTGCCCTTCTTCTTGTAACGTTATGAGACGACTCTCACTCAATTTACATGAGCTGGAAACTGACAATAGACTGCGGGCTTTAAAATTTGGAACACGCTTCTGGCAAAATTATAGTTTATGCTTTTTATATTATTTCCCCGAGTCTACTCTGTAAGAAATTGCCTTCAGAAGGGGTGACTTAGCACTTCCAGCAGCATCCGTGCCACATGTGATGTTTCTGGAGCAAAAAGTGCTGGCTACCATATTGTTGTGGGTTAATGGCATCTCTGAACCCTTCAACCCACCGAGCAACAGAGAGATGTGTGCACGAATGTTAGTCACAGGGACCCCCCCTCTTGATATACAGGTCGACTTGCTTCTGGCCATTGCTACACTTCTTAAAAATCTTTGGAATGGTTATGACAAGATGGGGAGTGGGAGATGCTGAAAACAGAAAATGCCAGAAACACACAGCTGGTCAGGCAGCATCTGTGGAAAGACAAATAGAGTCATCATTTCAGGTTGAAGATGCTCTTGACCAGAATTTTCTGTTTTTATTTCAGAATTCCAGCAACTGTAGTTTTTTTTCGTTCGCAATGGAATCTGTGACATTGGCCATTGAACACTGCATTAAAGTTGGGTCCACGAGTGGGCAAGTGGATTTACCATGTCCATGTTGTAGTGGTTAGCGTGACGCTATTACAGCGCCAGCGACCCGGGTTCAATTCCAGCCGCTGCCTGTAAGGAGTTTGTACGTTCTCCCCGTGTCTGCGTGGGTTTCTCCCAGGTGCTCCGGTTTCCTCCCACATTCCAAAGACGTACAGGTTAGGAGCTGTGGGCGTGCTATGTTGATGCCGGAAGAGTGGCGACACTCGTGGGCAGCCCCCAGCACATTCTCTCAGAAGTGGCGGGCCCTACGTTTTACCCAAAGCCTAACTGTGTGTGGGAAATTGAATGGCAGGGTACTTCCATCATCACCAACTGACCAGGGTTAGATGGGATTTGAAAATGAAGAAATGATAAGGTTGTTCTGTGGGAAGGAGCAAAGGCAGGTGCTTCGTTCTAACGCCATCTGCTCTTTGTAAATAAGGAGGGTGTGAGTTGAGCAGAAGGAACGTGAAGAAGGCAAATAGGGATGAGGACACCATGACTTTTAATGGTTTCAGCCTTGCTGCCCACAACCTCATCAACAACCAACCCAACAGTGGTGCAGACCTCCTCTTCCCTGGATGTTGGGACCATCCCCCACGAGTTGGCTCCAGATACACAGTCTCTGGCTGTGTTTATGTCACAGAGAGGAATGCCTAGCAGTTGAGAATAACTAGCAGGACTTGCAAACTGTGCAATGGGGAAGTGACACTTTCAGCAACATTAAGTGTGTGAGGATGTGATGCAGCATCTGAATGTTAGATATACGTCCTGACTAATGGAGGCCATTGCTGTTGTGGTAAACAGAGCACTGACTGAGGCTAATGGTACAGATGTTAGGGCAAGACAGTTGAAGCGCATTCATTGAACCTGATTGTTTGGTTGGGGTCACTGAACTTCCAGCAATGTTTCAACCTGCCTCACGCTAATGGGAGAATCTTGAACGAGGGGTGTAGTTGCAAGGTAAGGCGCCGGCTGTTTAAAATTGAGGTGCGCAGAAATGTCTTTTCACAAAGGCTGGAGAATCTCTATCTCTGAGGGTAGTATTTGGAGTATTTGAGGGAGTGGGAGATAAATTTCTGAATGATCGGGAATTGAGCACTGTGGAGAACTGGCAGAAGAGCTGAGGCAGGCGTGGATCAGCCATGATCATTACCAATAGTGGGGCAGGCTTTCGGGACCAGGTGGCCTACTCCTGCTCCTATTTTCTTGTGACCTCCCGAGTATCTGCTCCTCCTGCCTTCTCAGTCCATGTATTGCTGCTCTACGGATAAGGGCATCCCTCTTGCTTTCCACCTCTTCCACCAAATATTTAGTGGATTGTTTGAAGACTTGGAGCTGTCCCATGCCACGTTCCTACCTCTGCCCACATTTTTGGAGATCATCGTAGCTAGATCGTGCTTCAATGTGTGAATGTCCACCAAGCCACCTAAAGTTCTTAAGGAATGCTGCTGTTCTAGAACTTTCAAATGGCTGTTTCTGTACTCAATCTGAGTTTTCCCTGTAAGGATATTAAAACGTTGTGTAGAAATTCATTGTTATGCATATCATTTTCTGAAGCACTTGACATTCCCAGCGGGAATATCAATTTGTCTCATTATTACACATTGCCACTAAGCATTAGTTGTATCTCTCGGCTGAGTTAATTTTTGTTTCAGGTGATGGGAGCCAAATCGTTAATAGTTTATTTATAACTCAGAAATAAAAAGCATACGTTTGTTCTTTCTGTTCATGATCCCTTGGCAACTGACTTGACAAAAACATGCGAGCGTTATTACAACACATTAATTTCAAAGTGAAAGTGGATGCGGTATTTGATGAAAGCTATGCACTACACATCTTGTCTGTGTGCACTATGTTACATTGGTCTTTAGATGTTGAAGATCTTGCGATCTGGTATTTATCTGCATCACTAAAGACCTCCTAAGGGATAAATCTGCAGTTTGTCAAAGGATAAGCCCGTTAATTTGTTTTTGGAATTCATGTAGTTCAAAACCTAGCCAAAACCAATTCTCATGACTATTGCATCCTTTTACTAGTTAGTGTGAAGGATTGCAGTTTTCGTAATTACATTTTGATTTTGGTTAACCTGAATTTTAATGGGGAAAATGTGAGCAAACCCAACAATGCAAATACTCATCTTCTGTTCCTCTTTACTTGTCCAGGATCTTGAGATGTCTCTTTACAAATCTGAAACACCACCGTGTGTGCGTTCAAGCAAGAAGCCCGGAAATGCAAAATAAAATGAAAGAAAGGTAAAAAGCAAATTGTAAAAAATAAATATAAAAGCATCAAGATGGGAAGAATATATGTATGCAGTGCTGGAGATGAATGCTGCAATAATCGTAATAATCATGAGGAGTGTCTGAAAACTGACTGCAGTGGGCTTCTGAGAAACCAAACTTCAAATGGACAATGGTTCGGTTATGGTTTAAGGCAACTCATATCCATGCAAAGTTATATTCACACAACTGTGTCCTTCACAGTTCTGAAAATCATTTTACAGCTTGGGAATGCTTTGTTGCAAATATATTAGTGCATATTTACAACTGGAGCTTTACCAGTTGGTAAAGCTTGGTTGTTCTTTAGCAACTGTGTAACTTATGGATGGTGAGGGGAGGTGGTGGTGAGGGGATGCAGTAATAAAAGTCCTGGGTATATAAAAAAAAATTTAAAGATGTTGACTTCTCAATTTTCATATAGCTTCAAATCCAGCAAATCAATTCAGTGAAAAGAACAAAGAACGAAAGAATTTATAAATATCGTGCATCAAACTAAAGCTGTTGTGGGGAGTTTTTCTGTAATTAAATTGGCTTTTTTGGGCTGTGACAGGGATTTAGTCACACAAGCAACTATTTAAGATACCTTAAATGATAGATATCAAGTAGACAGTGATTAGCTCTGTATGACACAGTCTAAACTGCTTGGTCGAAACACGATGAAAAAGCAGCAACGCACCTATTTACTGGTGAAAAACTAGTGGCATTTGAGCATAAGATGAACATTTAAAAGTATCACCACGGTAATACTAATGAATTTCAATGCAAATACTTTTTAAAAAAATGTTCTTTAGAAACAAATGCCATGGATAGTTGACTCCAAACCGAGAGTTTCAAACATTTCCAGTTTGTACAGAATTGCTGATCCAGATACAACATTTAAACATACGATCCTGATCAGAGCATAAACTGTTCCCCAATTATTCACATCCTCATCACTCAGCACTCTGAATACGTTGGTCCAGCACTTTGTGATCTTTGACAGGTTAACAACTTCCTGGTAAAGATCATATATTGTTCAACAAATTGTTTTAGTTCAATCTCATTTGCAGATTGTGAGCTTAAAGGTACCCAATTGCAAATATTTTTTTTACACCATCTAGCAGCATCCTACAGAATTCGATTTGTGCTGAAGTCAGTAACAACCTAGGTTCAACTGTATAACAGGAACCAAAAAAAACAATGATTTTTATTTGCAACAAAATTATAAATTACATCAAGAAGCTTATTTCAATGACATTCTTTGTCCATGATTCTCCCATACACTGATACCTAAGGCGTGAATATCTATAAAGATATGCAAACCACATTTGCTCCTCTTTTGCCCACTTCATTACTTTGTAAAGTACATATTTTATTAATCAACATTTACAATAAAACTGTGCCTTAAGGTAAATTACATTGATCTAAGTGCATAAAATCTGAAAGGCTTTCTAGAAGAGGTAAACCACAATGGTCAGCTATCATTTTACCAGCTTCTGTATCTTAATATTGGAAATTCATTTCTGTTTTACACTTTCAAGTGTTGCATTTCATGGGCTTCCTTGAACTTTAAACTTGTGCTCAAATTGAGCCCAAGTAGTTCCATTCTAAAACTAATTCTATTTTAATAAGACGTAGCATCACTTTGAATTTCACTGGGTACCAGAGTGAAACAAAATGAAACTAAATGCTGATCCATGTCCTAATATATCAATTAATTACAAGGTGCAATGTTTTTCACAATGATCTTAAAACATTTGATCAATATCCTTAGGTATAGTACTTTCTATATGAAACTGCTAAATTAGTTCACAAAAACCTTTCCTGTGCTGAAGACTGATTTACTGATTCTAACAAATCTCTGCAATTTTTCCTTGCACGCAAAAAAGCAAGTAGTACAATAGATCAATATAAAACATAAACATACCTCGCTTCAGAAGTGCTGCCCACATTGTTATATGTTCGTGTTTCTGTTGTGAAGTCTGGTTGTAAAAAGCATAGGGACACTTGTTCGTGATGTGCTTGAGGTTTAGAAAATGAGAACGAAAGTACATGGTCTTGGATATCCATAGTACATCTTGCCAGAGTGTGTTATGTTCACAGAGCTACTCAGCTGATCAAGGCAAATGAGGCCTGGCAGCAAAAAACAGCTGTGGTCTCTTGCACAATGGCAAACTAAACCAAGGAATCCTAAACCATGTCTGCATGCTTATTTGTTCAAGGAAATACATCATCAATTAGCGCTGAACAATCTGGGGGGGGGGGGGCTTTACACTGTTATTGATTTACTAATATCAGTTGGTGTCAGTTTGCTTTGACTAATAAAAACATGTAATTGTAAAGCTAAGCAAAATTTTGAATGTCACAGCCTAGAATCAAATGCCTGTTGGGAGTCACTTGAAGGAGACTGCCTGGAAGACAGTTTGAAGGCATGTTTTCCCCTCTTCCACACCTCATGCAGAACACTGTTGAACACTCTTGTTTTTGTTTTGGTTCATTTACAGGTTGGAGGTATTGCTAGCAAGGTCAGAATTTAATGCCAGTCTGTCATTTCCCATGGGATGGTAGGGAACCCTTTTAAATGACTGCAGAGGATCTAGAGAAGGTTCTCCTTAGGTGAAGGTGGGTTTGGAGATCCAGCAGCTGGACCCACAACAACAACGAAGTTTGAACACAACAATTGTAGGTAGAAGCCATGACTAAATGGTAATCAAACAGCAAAAAAACTGTAGATGCTGGAATCCCGAAATAACAACAGAGATTGATGGAACTACCCAGTAAGTTCTGACAAGAGGTTATTGACCTGAACATTAACTCTATTTCTCACTCTACGTATGCTGCCTGACCTGCTAAGTATCTCCAGCATTCTCCAATTTTACTCCAGAAGACTATTGCCTGTGTCATACCAAGTAAAGGCCTCCATGGAAATTGGACTTTGTGGAATGATTGGGTGCAGTATTTAGCTCAAATGCCCAGTTGGGGGATCAGCAAACAAATTGGTGAAATTTCCTTATAACAAAAACCCAAGGGTGGTTTGGACCCTTTTCCATTTGTCAAAACACTGCCTGGACATTTCCTCTTGGCAGCTGTACGCAAGTCATAACTACTGTGTCATTCCTGCACTCAGCGCTGGAGGTGAGTCAGTGACCTGTAGTTCACTTTCCATGGCAGTCACAGTGCAGTGAGATAAGGTCACCATGGAGGTAAAGGGAAATGGGAGGTGAATGGAGCACTTTCTTTCACATCTGTGGCCCCATCACTTTCCCTACATCACATCCCAACCCCCCACCACCACCTGATCATGCCTGCAGATTCATTCCCCTGCTCCAAATGGCCCCACGTCACTGTGAGGCACAGGCTGAATTCAGACAAATGTTGTGGCATTGATGCTGCAGTAGAAGGCTCCTGATAGCTACACTGTCCTTTTGATGTCCTGGTTGTATACATGCAAAGTGGTCATTGCAAAAAGATCTTAATATTCATTCAGTCAAATTCATATCATTTGTACTTTACATTTGTGGTGTTTTCTGGTTCTTGAGCTGTGTTTATTTTCTTCTGATGTTAACCCAACATTGTCCATTGATTAACCACGTATATTTTCCATATTGCAGGTGAGCTGCATTGTGCAAATTATGTTTTCAGCTGTCGTGCAGAAATTATCTCTTGTGTAATCAGTCAACAAACAGATACTACTATATCAATGTCCAGTGGGGGACATTTTAATTCACATATGGTTGTTGATTCTTTTATTATGACTGAGAAATACGGGTTATATGTTGCACTTTATTGATCCACACCATGACAGGGTGAAGTGAGCATTCAATGCATTGATGATGTCACCATGTGTGCAAATAACACTGGCGAAATGACATTTGCACAGGATCCATGATGTATGGCAGTGCTCAGTTGATTTCTCAATGGGTGAGACTTCCACTGAAAAGGGACAATCCCATTAAAAATGTGTGCAACTTACATGTTTAAAAAAGATGCAAGTGGGTTCATTTCTAGCAATTGCCTTTTATTAACCAAGCTGAAAACATGACTAGCACAGCACAACTCCCCTTTGTCCATGTTGTGACCAAGCTTGTAATGATGTCTGAAGTCAAGAGGTGCTGGTGAAACCCAAGCTATGCATTGATAAGTATTGCATGCTAGCACTGCCAAAGGCATTTTTTAGATAAGATATCTTTATTAGTCACATGTACATCGAAACACACAGTGAAATGCACCTTTGCGTAGAGTGTTCTGGGGCAGCCCGCAAGTGTCACCACGCTTCCAGCGCCAACATAGCATGCCCACAACTTCCTAACCCGTATGGTCTTTGGAATGTGGGAGGAAACCAGAGCACCCGGAAGAAACCCATGCAGCCATGCTGAGAACATACAACTCCCTACGTGGCCGGAATTGAACCCGGGTTGCTGACGCTGTAATAGCATTATGCTAACTGCTACACTACCGTGCCTGCCCTTCCATCACATTTCTGATGTCTGGAACAAAATGATTATTCAGTTAGATTGAATTCAACTGCTTTCTGTGGATATATATGCAATTTTCCACTTTGTTGGTTCCCTGAATAGTAGGTATATCAGAACAGTACGGCTGGGAGCATGTCTAGCATGGGAATGCAACTCCTCAGCACCATACATGGGATGTTATTGGATCTTTTACTGTTCATTGACATTGAGTAAGAATGAGTTACCATGGCTAAAGCCTGGCCTCTGTGATAATGGACACCTCTGGCTGAAGCTGCAAACACTTTTGCCTGTCCTTTGTGCCTACATGCTAAGCTTGGCTTTTATCGACAAGGGGTCAGTTTATGGAAATATTATTATTTGTTTAATTGTCCATTTATAACTGGGCATCTGAGAACATAGGGGTTTGAGCAGATCTGTTGCTACGTCCAGCACTCCTCACTAGACCAAAGTACATCCCCTGGGAATACACTAGGTCATGTGAAGACAGACTGTGCCACCCTACTGTGATGGCTCAAAAGTACCTCATGGATATCCTGTTTCCAGCAACTGGATGGTGCAACAGAAGATGGTGAATTATATCCTCTGTGAGAAGCCCTCGCAAAACCACCACGGACAAATGGATTGACCACAGGTAGAGTGGTGAGGAACTAAGTCAACGAATACATTCTCTCCTGTTGAGTCTCTCACCACCTGCCAATCAGCTTGACATCATCTCCTTCAGGTTTCACCTGGCTCATCAGTAATGGTGGTACCTCTGACAGGGTGATAGATACTGAACTCCCCCACCTACAGTGAATTCAGTGTACCACCACGATCTCATACAACCTTTCAGGTAGTGTTCAACACACAGAGGTACCACCAATTCATTTGCTGATGGACAGCAATGAGTGGTGATCAACAGGTAGGTTTTTGCATTTTGTTTGATTCTTCCTTGGGGCTGATGTCAATGTTGAGTCCTCCCAGAGGTACTGCTTCAAGGATAGCGATGGAAGAGTCTGGGGCCAGTGAGACAACACCTTCTCCATTTAGAATACAAGACCATCTTTCAGAGATGTAGTTTGCATGGTCATCTAGCTGGGTATGCCTGGGCCAATGTTTACTTGGTCCCAATTTATGATTATAGTTTTCCCTAAAAGTTTGCAACATTATAGAGCAATTCAGAAGCCTGTTAAAAGTCCATGACATAGGGTTGAGGATGGCAAATTTCCTTAAAGGTAGTGGTGAACAGATACGTTTAATGTTACTGATGGCCACCATTACTGACACAGGCTTTCAAATTCCGGATTTATTTAATTATGTTTAAATCCCTTACTACTGTTGTGGGATTTGAACTCATGTTCAGTGGATTTTATTCCAGGCCATCCAGCCTACTAGCCCAGTAACATAACCACTGTGCTACCACAATCCCTGAGGTTTGTTTGGATCACACAAATTAACGCAGACAAAAATCCCATGTGACTTGAGCTCAGAAACCCAGAATGAACAGGGGCAGCTGTTAAGGGACAATGAAGAATTATTTCATCCTAACCCGGTCATTGCCCACATTAAATTGAAATAAAGCGAATCAGAAGTGTGATTCAACCCTGAAGCACTACTGTCCAAGCATGACAATTTTAATAAAAGATATTCAAGTTTAGTTTTCAGTTGTTTTCCTCCAGCTTTAAAATGATTTATTAATTTTCCAGACAAAAGTCCATTTGTTTGTCAATCTAAGGTTACACAGTAATTTGTATGTGACTATCCTTAACTATAGCCTGAGGGAAGGTTCTTTACAGAGAACTTGTTTCATTTGTTCAGCTTAAATTATGGCTCATTGCTCATTTTCATTGAATTCAATCTTTTCTCCTCATAGTAGAATCAGGATTTTACTGTAGTTGGCTACAGAAAAAGCTCTATTTAATAGTCACAGTGTGGAAGAAGGCCTTTCAGCCCATTGAGCCTGTACCTGATTTAAGTAAGAGTAATCCAGCCAGTCCCACTACCTCTCCCAGCAACCCTACAAATTCCCTCCTTTTAAATATCCATCAAGCTCCTTTTTGAACATTAGAACTCAATCCATCTCCACTTCTATCCTCTGGCAGTGGATTCCAGACGCTTAACCTCTTGGGAATTTTATTTTTATCCAGCATGTCATTTTTTTTTGGTTCCTTTCCCAATCGTCTTCATCTATTTCCTCTGGTACTTCACCACCCTCCAATGAGAACAGCATCTCTCAATAACCTTCATGATTTTAAATACAACGATCACATCCCCTTTCAATATCCTCTGTTCCAAGGAGAACAAACCCAGCTTTCCCAGTCTGTAGGATGACTACTGTCCCTCATGTGGGCAGGCACGGTAGTGTAGTGATTAGTGTCATGTTTTACAGCACCAGTTCAATTCCGGCTGCTGTCTCTAAGGAGTTTGTACGTTCTTCCCGTGTCTGCGTGGGTTTCCTCCTGGTGCTCTGGTTTCCTCCCACATTCCAAAGACGTACGGGTTAGGAAGTTGTGGGCATGCTAGGTTGGCGCCAGAAGCGTGGCGACACTTGCAGGCTGCCCCCAGGAGACTCTATGCAAAAAGATGCATTTCACTGTGTGTTTCGATGTACATGTGACTAATAAAGATATCTTATCATATCATCCCTGGAATTTCAGTACATCTTACCCTCTCCAAAGGTGCATCTTTCCTAAACTGGATGCAACAGTTGCAGCTGAACCAGTGCTTTAGAAAGGCTCATTATGACTTGGGCTAGGGGACTGTAGTTATGCCTACCGACTAAAGTTGGGGTTGTTTCTTGTACACGCTACACCTTTATAAAAGCCTATGTTTCTTTAACCACTTTCTCAATCTGTCTGCCGCTTTCAAAGAACTTTATGTATATACCCACAGATCTCTACCTTCGTCTACCCCTTTTAGAATTGTGCCCTCTAGTTTATAATGCCTCTTCTCATTCTACCTATCTAAATGTAATACTTCACATTTCTCAGTATTAAATTTCATGGTCCTCCCCATTTCACCAGTTTGTCTATACTCCTCAAAACACTGGATGAACTCAGCAGGTCAGGCAGCATCTATGGAGGGAAATGGACAGTTGACGCTTCGGGTCGAGACCCTTCATCTGGACTGGAAAGAAAGAGGGGAGAGAGCCAGTATAAAAAGGGGTGGAGCAAGAGCTGGCAGGCGATAGATGGATCCAGGTTGGGGGTGATAGGCAGATGAGGGGGAGGGGAGAGTATATCTGGCTATCTCCCCTCCATCTTTCGGTCCAGATGAAAGGTGTATCTGGTGTATACTGTGCTGTCTGTGTGGAGTTTGCACGCTCTCGCTGTGACTGTGTGTGTATCCTCTAGGTGCACTAGTTTTCTACCACATCCCAAGAACATGCAGGTCAGTGGTTAATTGGCCAATGTAAATTGCCCAAAGTGTGTAGGCGAGTGGTAGAATCCGGGGGGAGCTGAAGGGAACGTGGGGAGAATAGGTTGTGGGGAAAGTTACTGTTGGGTGGGGGTGGGATTGCTCTGTGTGCCGGTATAGACTCAAATGAGTGGAGGTGGCCTCCTTCTACGCCATGAAGAAATATGAAAGGTGTACCAGGAGAAGGCAAGGCTGTGCTTAGCACATGGACTGGCTGAGTGTTTCAGGCCACTATCTTCGATGAGAAGTGAGGTGGAGATCTTAAGTAAATGCAGATTAATTGGTCTACTGGCCCAGGCCATTCTCTTACAGCTTTAGTGGAACTCTGGCTGCTTTCTGCTGTCGTTCTAAATGTATAAAGGGATTACTGGGATGACAGGAGGTGGGGAGTGTGAAATTTAAGGAGAGGGACCAAGGTGGGAACAAGTGTAGGAGGTGCATTGGGAACTAGAGCTCGAGGCTTTCTCCCCATAACCCCACCCAAAGAGCAGCCCAACACAATCTGTCATTGCCGCACATGTCAAAATACATTGTGCTTCCTTTTCCTTGTGTCTGAAAGGAAAAGGATGAGGAGGAAAGAAAGAAACACCCAAATAGAAGGAGAATGTAATAAACCAGAAAAATTAGGGAGGGTAAAAGCTGGAGAAGAGGGAAACAAACAGGAACAGAGAGGGACAAACAGGAATGTAAACCATGGCAGAAACAGACGAGAGAGCCAAAGCAAAAAGGCTGTGGATGCTGGAAATGGGGCAGCTTCCATGACGACAGAAACAATGACCTTGGTTGTTGACCTGAAGCATCAGTTGTGTTCCTCCTTCCACTGGTGTGTGATTTGCAGAGTGTTTTCAGCACTTTTTGCTTTTGTTACAGGGCAAAGCACTTTTCAGGTAGAAATTGGCCCTCAGCATTGTGTTAACTGAGCAGCATGGAAGTCCCTGCACAACGAACACCATCACCAAAATTCCATTCCATTATAAGCCACCAACAAATTTCTACCTCTATATTCAGTCACTATTGTGGACCATGAAATGGAGGATTGATCACAAAAGCCATTTTCATCATTCCTTTCAAAGCTTTGCTTTGGTAAAAATAACTCTTACATTCCCCCATTGCTGCTTCTCAGTTACTGTTTTCAAAAAAGGTTATCATCTTTGCTGTAACACTAAGATCTGACCTGCGCTTTTTTATGATGTTTGCTTCTGTGTGCTGGAGAAAATTTGAATAATGCACCCCTCTGAGATTTCTTGCCAGCTTACAGAGCAAGCACATCACCTATAATTGCCTGTAATGTATCTGTAATCACCAGCAGCAGCACTGAGGATGATTAAAATGAGAAACCTTGATGCCACATTGGGTTAGTAAAAAGACCTTTCAATTTTCAAGCCCAGTTTGTGATGTTCAGTAGCATTTTTGCTTCTTAAAAGAATTTTAATTGAAATCAAACACAAACAGGGACCACTGGAATTTCAGCTGTCCACTTTACACATTTAAACAGAAAAAGCATCCTCATCCTTTTATATAAAACGCTTTACCAGAACTAAAGACAAATTTGCAAACATTCTGGATCAAAGAGAGGGGGAAATAAAGAACAGATAATTCAACCACAGACAGGAAGGATTACTTATTGTATGAACATCCGCACAGAGTTTAATGCAAAATAATTAACAATATCAAACATCCCTCAGTAGGCAACAGAAGAGATACCACGCAGCAAAACTTCAGATGGAACAGAGACGGCAGCTCCCTCTGTTTGGCTGTGCATGTTCAAACTGCCCTAACATGGGCACAGGTTGAACAGGCTGACAGATGGGCATTCCAAGGGGACTTGCCAGCATCCAACTTCTCGAACATTTCGGACCTCTGCATTCGGTCGCATGTTCGCTGAAGGCCAAAAGGAGCGGGACCTTCTGTGAATGTGTGACCAAACACAGAAGCTGCAGCCTGCAGAAGCATCTGACCAGCTGTTGCTTCATTGCACCCGGGGTCCTCCTGGGTGCAGGGAGTCAGCTGGTTCAGCCCTCTGCAACTGAAGAAGAGAAAGGTAGGCGGGTGAATGGGCGCCATCGACACTGGGTCAGGTCAGGCACAATCTGGCCCATGAACATGGAGAGCTGATAACCTCAGCATAATTTTTACCATCACATCTGGGCCAATGTTCACCCTCACACGAAACACTGGAGGAACTCAGCAGATGAGGCAGTGTCTATGGAGAGAAATAGACAGTCGATGTTTCGGGTTGAGACCCTTCATCTGGACTGAAATATGCACTCCCCTCTCTCTTTCAGTCCAGTGGGTCTTGACCCGAAAAGTGGACTGTCCATTTCCCTCCATACTGTCGATGCTGTCTGACCTGCCGAGTTCCTCCAGTGTTTTGTGCATTGCTCCAGGTTCCAAAATCCGCAGTCTCTTGTGTCTCCGATGTTCAGCCTCATTGGATCAATAGGTCAAAGGAGAAATCAAAGAGGAAAAGACAGGTCAAGTACAAATAGTGTGCAGGATGGGGTCCAGAGTTACACTCGTGGGAAGGCTAGAACAGGTCAGTAAGGTTACATCTTTTCAATTGTTAAGATGGCAGACATATGTGTTTTCTGCATTTTCAGTTTAGTTACTGCAGATGTAGTTTTTCTTATGTGTTCTCCACATTCCTATTTTTGTGCTCTTTCCATGTTTTTTGCATCGGATACCATCCCATTGAAACCTACAAGATTCTGAGAAGGGTAGTCCAGGGAGATGCCCCCTGACTGGACAGTCAGGTATAGTCTCAGGACATGAGACAGATGATGAGATATTTCTTTACATGTAGAGCAGTAAATTCTCAGAGCGGTTTGGAAGCTCAGTTGTTGAGCATATTCAAGGCTGAGATGAAACTTGTTTTGGACACTCAAGAAATCGAAACTTTCAGGAAGGAAAGGGTACTTTTAATGCAGGATTAGCCATGATCATTCCCAATATGGGGCAGATTCGAGGGGTCGCACAGCCCGTTCCTGCTTCTGTTACTTACATTCTTATCTGATACTCTGTTGGCACTTCTCAAGAGATCTATGAGCAACATTTTTTACTTTTTTCTTAAGTCCATTACATTAAAAGTGAGTGCATTTTGAAAAAAAAATTCACTGACTGTAAAACACTTTGGGATATGCTGAGATTATAAAAGGCCACTTTTTTTGGCAAAATGTCTAATTATCTTTTGGTTCCAAGTAAAAACATGTATCCAAGAAGATACCCAAACTTTGTTTTGGCAGAACATGCTGTTGGACACACTGCATACATCCAGCATTTTCAATTTTTGTTTCAAATTTGTAATTTCTTTCTTTATATTGCAACAGAGAATGAACTTGGGTATACACATCTCAGCAAATGGCACAATAGGATTGTAGCACATTATTTGGCACTAAACTGACAGCTTCACTTACTTACAATGAAGCCATTGACACAATTTATATGCAAGTTTCAGAGGACTCTGGTAGTTTATGAATAACAAGGTGTTAATTAAACTCATTTGCTCCAAATATCAAACAGAACGTGCAGTTGATTGTACACTGATTTGCAATGACTGCAAATGGCAATCACCTTGATTGTGTTGTTAATTGAATGAGCTTCCATAGAAACAAGCAGAAAAAAAAGCTGGCTTTAAAAAATGTACCCAGCAGGTACAAACTTACAAGCAAAATTGATGGACCAACTAAGAGAGCTAAAAATGATCGATCTTACTAGATTAGTCATTTAAATTTAACTGTTGGAATTTCATCATTTTTCATATTTTGTTTAACCTGAGACCTGCTCTCTCAGGTGGATGTAAAGGATCATATGGCATTGAACTCATGGCAATGCAGCCTGGTACCATTTACCATCAGGTCAAGCAGGAGGTACAGAAGCCTGACGTCCCACACCGCCAGGTTCAAAAACAGCTACTTCCCTTCAACCATTCGGTTCTTGAACCAACCTGCACAACCCTAATCACTACCCCAGGATAGCAACACGATGATCACTTTGCTCTAAAATGGACTTTGTTTTCTCGTTGGTTCTAATTGTGTTCATTCTTGTAAAAATTGTGTATGATTTCATGTTTAATTTAGATTTTTCTTGTTGCTGCTGCTTACATGATGGTATGCATCTATGATGTTGCTGCAAGTTAAGTTTTCATTGCATCTGTGCACACACGTACTTGTGCATATGACAATATACACAACTTTGACTTGGTATCCCAGCTCATATTTATTGCTCAACGAGCAACATTGAAGACCTCAGGAGTTCTGATAAAAAGTTATGGGTGTGGAAACATCGGATGGGACAGGCTGACAGCTGGCCCGTGGCAGTGCTGCCATGCCCATTATGGATCACTACACTGGAGCAAAGAAGTCAGGAATTCGCTGGAGATCAGATGCACGCACACAAGACCTCTTATTCTGTCCCTGCACTCACCAGGAGCGTTCTGCAAGTCACTGAGATACACAGAGCCTGGGCTCTGAGCTTTAGACTAACTAGAGCTGGTGCTTCCAACACAGTCCCATTCATTTGAATGGAGTCACCAACCTTCATTTAAAAGATATTTAGGAAGTTAAGTGTTTATTTACATTAAAATTGAGAAAAATAAATCTTTGTAATTAATTAATAGCAGTCTCATACATTTTAAATACAATCATTGCATAATTATATTGTAGTCATTTTTCAACTGCACCCAAATGTTTTTAATTATTAGAAAAGCTTGGAATCAGTGAAAAGGCCCTCCCACAACACATTCCTCACTGAATTGCTATAGGCACCATCTGAACCTGCTGAGCAAATTCCACTGTCTTTCAGATTTCCAGCCTGTGCAGCATTTTGATTTGGTCATTTGTTTTGCAGTGGTTTGTACAAACTGTTTCTGTTGCAAACTCATCACAATGCTGCTTACCTTGCGACAGCTACACTGTAACAGAACTTCATTGGCTTTCAAGTGAATTGGGACAACCTGATGTTGTGAAAGGTGTGATACAGATGCAAATCCAACTTTCTTACTACCTTTTTCATCTGTTGAGGAGATACAGAAATCACAGTCTCAGAGACCATTTATTGCCCCTAATCACCCCTCTGAACTATACGACTTACTTGGCCGATTCAGAATTTAACCACATTGCTATTGGTCTAGAGTCACAAACAGGCCAGACCAAAGATTCCCTCTCCAGAAGTACATTTATGATACCAGCTGAGTTTGTGGTCACTTGCTTTCTATTCCAAATTTATTTTGATGCTTTAATTTGAATTCTCAGTTGCCCTGGTAGGATTTGAATTGTGTCTCCAGATCAGTGGTCCAGGCTCTGGATATCCCTCCAGTAACAACCACTAGGCTATTAGAGTGCAGGTAAAGCCCATGTAATTGAAAAGGTAAACAACCTAATCCAGAAGAGCAATATTCTCTCGGGTATACGCTGTAGTGCAGACTAAGGACAGGCTTATGCACAGGTATTAACATTTCCAGTTTATATTCACTTGTTTGGATAGCACTACTTTCTCCGAAGCACTCCTTTATCAGTGTGATACAGCACTGCTAAGGGTTCACCAATTGGATATAAGCATTTGTTATCATTAATGGGCAGAGATTTTTTTTTATTCCTTAATTCCATGTATGAGAAGCTCCAGACAGTTTTACACTTGCAACCACAGGTGACGGGGATTTTGTTTTAATTCCATCAGAGCACAGGCTAACCTGTGGTGATGGAAACACTTCACTCCAAGTGTACCTGGAACCTTGAACGGTGGAGTAAAACCTATGCTGCACTGGTATCACATGTACACAATTTAAAAAGCTCATCGTTGCTGAAATGATTCGGAGAGGCCCTGCTTTAATCTGGAGGCATTCCATAATCTTCTGTCGACAGTTGACTGAAACCAATATCTGCGGATACTGTCAATTTTTTAAGCCTCCAAGTTGTTCTAAGTCTTATCAAACCTCTGAAGATGTTTGGGTTCTTTTCCATTTCTGAAAGTATAAAGCACTGAAAAAAAAATTCTTCAACTCCCTGTAATCCTGAGCACATCGTGCACTCAGTAATGGTCACATGGAAGTATGGAATCAGTTGAATGCCTCTGGTCTGCTTCAGCAAATTCAATGTTAACCCTTCAGGGGTCTTCAGTGGCACTTCTGCATTAACACTGTGGGAAAGAATATACTGTAAAGCAACAAGTAATGACAGCTTGTAAAGAGCAGTGCAATAACTATGGGAGACTTTAATCTCCATGTTGATTGGGTTAATCAAGTTGGAATGGATAGCGACAAGAACGAGTAAGAGTCATGGAGTTATACAGCACAGAAACAGGCCCTTTGGCACAGCTCATCCATGCTGACCAAGGTGCCTCCTTGAGCTCGTCCCATTTGCCTGCATTTGGCCCATATCTCCCTAAACCTTTCTTATCCATGTACCTGTTTAAATGTCTTTTTAAATGTTGTAATCGTACCCACCTCGACCACTTCCTCTGGCATCCTGTTGTGTGGGGAAATCATGTCTCACAAGTTCGACTTAGTTTTTTGAAGGGGTGACGAAGAGGATTGATGAGGGTAGGGTGATAGATGTTGTCTACATGGATGTTAGCAAGTTCTTTGCCAAGGAAATTCTAATAGAATGCAGCATATTAAGACTTATTATGTTTGGATAATGCAATATTAAAACTATAATAAATGAACTGCTAAGCAGGAATTATTCATTGGTAATGGCACTTACATTTCAACATCTGCTAATCATGGATGAGGAGTTCGGTGAAAAATGTTGCCAAAACAATCCTAGTTGTACTCCAAGGAATGGAATTGGCAGATAACTTGTAATTCTAACTGAGGTAGTGGATAGGGCTTGCAAATTAAATTAAACTATTTTTAAAAATTGAGCTGGATTTACATTAAATCAAAGCCATAAAGAGGGGCTCACACACAGATGGAAGAAACTCTCATCTGTGCCTCCAACACACGCAGTTCGGCATTTCCACGCTCCTCCATGCACTAGTTTGTCAGTTGGATGGTCGGGGCCACAGAAGCTGCAGCCTTTGTGCAATTTGCACCAAGTCCCTGATCTCTCTTCACGTTTTGTTTTTCATTCAAATAGTTTCATGCAGCACACAGTGCCAAGTGATCCAGGAAAGCTGTATAGACTCACTGGGTGCTGATTCTATTGACTAACAGAATGTTGAGGAACATAAGGCCATAAGACGTAGTAGCAGAATTAGGCCATTCGGCCCATCGAGTCTGGTCCGCCATTCGATCATGGCTGATTTATTTTTCCCTCTCAACCCCAATCTCCTGCCTTCTCCCTGTAACCTTTGACCCCCTTTCTAATCAAGAACCGATAACCTCCGCCTTAAATATACCCAGTGACTTGGCTTCCACAACTGTCTGTGGTAATGGCCAAAGAAATTCCTCTTCATCTCTATTCTAAAGGGACGTCCTTCTATTCTGAGGATGTGCCCTCTAGTCCAAGACTCTTCCACTACTGGAAACATCCTCTCCACGTCCACTCTATACAGGCCTTTCAATATTCGGTAGGTTTCAATGAGATCCCCGCTCATCCTTCTAAACTCCAGCGAGTACAGGCCCAGAACTATCAAACGCACCTCATACATTTAATTTCCAGGATCATTCTTGTAAACCTACCGTGGACCCTCTCCTATGCCAGCACATCCTTCCTTGGTTATGGGGCCCAAAACTGCTCACCAGATTCCAAATGTGGTCTGACCAACAACCTTATAAAGCCTCAGCATTACATCCTTGATTTTATAATTCTACTCCGCTCAAAATGAATGTTAACATTGCATTTGCCTTCCTTACTACTGACACAAGCTGCAAGTTAACCTTTAGGGAATCCTGCACTAGGACTCCCAAGTCCCTTTGCACCTCCAATTTCTGAATTCGTTCCCCATTTAGAAAATAGTTTATGTCTTTATTCCTTCTACCAAAGTACATGACCGTACACTTCCCCACGCTGTATTCCATCTGCCACTTCATTTCCCATTCTCCCAACCTGCTGAAGTCCTTCTGCAGACTCCCTGCTTCCTCAACACCACCTGCCCCTCCACCTATCTTTGTAACATCTGCAAACGTGGCCACAAAGCCCTCGATTCTGTCATCCAGATTACGTGAAAAGTAGTGGTTCCAACACCGACCCCTGTGGAACACTAGTCACAGGCAGCCAACCAGGAAAGGCCCCCTTTATTCCCACCCTTTGCCTTCTGCCAGTCAGCCAATTTTCTATCCATGCTAGTGCCTTTCCTGTGACACCATCTATTCTGCTTAGCAGCCTCATGTGTGGCACCTTGTCAAAGGTCTTCTGAAAATCCAAGAATAACATCCACTGACTCTCTTTGGCTATCCTGCCTGCTACTTCCTCAAAGGATTCCACAGATTTGTCAGGCAAGATCTCCCCTTAAGGAAACCATGCTGACTTCAGCCTCTTTTATCATGAGCTTCCAAGTACCCCCAAAATCTCAACCTTAATAATGGACTCTACAACCTCTAACATAGACAGAATGGTCTCTGCTCCACAGCAGCAAACCCTTACCTTAACATCTGGAATGGACTCCTTTCCCATCTGTGGAGCTTGGTGCGGTGTGGGTCACAACAGGAGTGTTGCTGTCTCCACTCTTCCCTCTCCTGCATCACTTCATCTGCCAATCAATCCCTCCTCACCTGGACCCATCTATTGCTTGCCAAGCTCTTGCCACACCTCTCCCCTCTTAGCTTTTACACTGGCCATCTCCCTTCTACTCTTTCAGTCTAGATGAAGGGTCTTGACCCGAAACTATCCATTTCCCTCCACAAATGCTCCCCAATGCACTGAGTTCCTTCAGCAGCTTTTTTTTGCTCCAGATTCCAGCATCCGCACTCTTGTGTGTCTCCTCTAAAAGGTCTGCTGTAAGCTGCTCTCATGGGACACAAATGCTCCTGCTGGCCAAAAAAAAAAAATTCTATCTGCTGACCTTTCATCCATTTTGGTGGGCCACTTTCTAGCTCAGCTCTGCAGATAAGCCACTGCAAATGTGATTGGAGAGCTGCCTGCCTGAGCTTATTTGGAACTTGCAGGAAGCCAAAAATTCCAGTAAGGTCTGATCTTGAACATGGTTCATGGCCTTTTGCTGGAACCATCGAAGATAAACATAAAATGAACATCAGTTGCATGTGAATATTCATTGGAGTCAATGGATGATCAATGCTGTGGAAGAAATCAGTGCTTTCCATAAGGTCTATTAAACAAACACTTCAATATAATGCCAATCTATTCCACTGAACTTGGACACAACTTATCACATCATTCAGTATATGCAATTACCAAAATCTGTGAAAAGTGCAATAATTCTAGCACTCATAAATTGTTTTATTCTGAATGTGCTTTTTTATAGTCAGTATCTCCAGACTGAGTAAAAACATGCACAGCAAAATCTGGTTAATGTGTTTGCTTGATAATTCTAATTAAAAGGATCATTTTGCGTGAGGGGAAAAAATCAATTGCTGCAGCTCATTATAATTATCATAGAGAATAAATGAAGACACAAACTCAAATATGTGATTTATGAAACATTTATTGCATGGCGTCATTTCAGTAATATGCAATCTTGTGCAGTTTGGATGTGATTGCTAATGAAAAGGATTCAGAAGGAAAATTACTCTCTCCTGAACAGATGATCAAGGGGCCAGAAGGTGGGGGAACAAAAACAAAAATCATGCTGCAAAATTTGAAACAATTTAATGGCCGACAGTCTATTTTGGACAATAAACAACCTTGCTGCTCGAGCACATTTAAATGAATGTAGAATATTTTGGATCCAGTTCAAAATTCATTGCTGTGCATTACAATGTTGATGCATACATGGGTCCCAGCACTGAATGCCCATCTCAAGAACCAACTTCAAACTAGCCTACACGTCAAAGTAACATAACTTAAAATCTCCTTGCCCATTGTTCAGGCTGAGAAATCCCAGTAAAATGAATGGAATCTCCACTCCTGTAATCAGTGAAGCAGTTTCCCCAGGATAATATTGAGTAAACCCGGCAAATCTGGGAACTCCGCAGAGCACGGAAGTGGCATCTGTCACTCACTAAGTCCAGAACTTGCAGCAGGACAGCACAAGTCCAGAATTCACTGGAATGGGAATGGTTAAATGTATACAATTCCCTTCGGAATCGCCAGCCACAGGCAGTATGATCCAGCCTATTTCCCAAACACATTTCCTATAATATGTGCACATTTTAACAGAGAATTTATTTTCAATGGGTAAACACTTTCATTAAAGTTACAGACAGAAAAATGAATTAAGCATTCAACTGGTGAAATTGCCAAAGGCACATTATCATGTTTAGAACAGTTAAACTACAAAACCTCACCTATGTTCAAATCAATTAACAAGCAACCTTAAGTACATTTCAAAGAGATATTGCATGCAAATTAGTAAATTGTCCCCTTAAATGGTCAAAATCTCCAGTGAAAATGTGTTTTAAATATTTACAAGCATATACATCAGCAAACTAAGGGCAAAATTGAGAGTTGATATTATTAGACAAAGCAATTGGGCTGCTTGAATGTTTATTTCTAAGGTAAACTGATTTTGGACAAGGTCTGGCACAGGGGAATCAGTCATCTAACTGTAATAATATTCAAAGAATTGCATAAACTGAAATCAAACAAGTCGTTAGTGTGCATATTTTTTCTTACATTGAGAAACAAATAACATGGTTCTGGCTGGCCAAGCTGGTGAGTTATGCTCCACCTTTAACAGGAGATGAGAATGTGCAGCTTCAAGAGGCATAGCTGAGGCACAGTGTAATAAAAAGACCTAACTGTGGGAAATGACAAGTGCAAAATCTTGTAGTTGTGTGCCACAATCTGATAGACTGTTCTGGTTAGAAGTGGACATGGAGGTTTTATGACATGGTATTGATCATAAGATGATAAGATCCTTATTAGTCACATGTACATCGAAACACACAGTGAAATGCATCCTTTTGCGTTGACTGTTCTGGGGGCAGCCCGCAAGTGTTGCCACGCTTCTGGCGCCAAAGTAACATGCCCACAACCTCCTAACCTGTACGTCTTTGGAATGTAGGAGGAAACCGGAGCACCCGGAGGAAACCCACGCAGACACATGGGGAGAACGTACAAACTCCTTACAGACAGCAGCCGGAATTGAACCCAGGTCGCTGGCACTGTAATAGCATGACGCTATCCGCTACACTACAGTGCCTGCCCATGTGATGTTGCCCACAATTTACAAAGGTTTAAGCGCCACACAAAATATTTTAATTCTTCCTTTTTTGCAGAATACAAAAACCTCAAACAATTACGAATCAATGATAAAGCAAAGTAACAATGGATAACAATTAGAAGTGCAGATGGCAGAGTGGTACAGGAAGTGGAGCTGCTCCTCTCAGTTCCAGTGACCTGGGTTCTGACTTCTGATGCTTCTGTGTAAAATTGCACGTTCTCCCGAGTGAATGCCTGGGTTTCCTCCACAAGCAAAAGTCACGAGAGCTGATGAGTTAATCGGCCACTGTAATTTGCCTAAACCGTGCAGGTGAGTGGTAGAATCTGGGGAGGGTGTAGGGATGTGGGGAGAGTAAAAATGGGATCAGTGTAAATGGGTGCACGATAAGCGGCATGAAGGGCTGATTTCTGTGCTGTAAGATTCTATTCCTGTGGTGTTCCTACACCAGTGGTCACCATGAGCAATACCCAATTCCACAAAATTATCTTCATAATGCTTAATCCAGGTTTCATCCAATTTTATCTTTTGTCAATACAGCACATGTTGAAAAATAAGAAATAATGAATAAAATAAACTTATTTTAATTCATTGACTCCCACATGCTGGGTTCCAGAAAGGTAAAGCTCAATGCTCAAAGATAAGATCTCTTTATTAGTCACATGTACATCGGAACACACAGTGAAATGCATCTTTTTGCGTAGAGTGTTCTGGGGGCAGCCCGCAAGTGTCGCCACGCTTCCAGCGCCAACACAGCATGCCCACAACTTCCTAACCCATACGTCTTTGGAATGTGGGAGGAAACTGGAGCACCCAGAGGAAACCCACTCAGAAATGGGGAGAACATACAAACTTCTTACCGACAGCGGCCGGAATTGAACCCAGGTCGCTGGCGCTGTAACAGCGTGATGCTATGCCTGCATTGTAATACAACAGTGCAAAGTCCAAGCTGAGGTGAATTCCTTTACTTTCCCTGGGTCAAATGGTTCACTCAGGGACTCTGCCTGTGGTTTACCTGTCGCCTTCTTTCCTTTGGACAGTGGTGACAAGTCAGATTCTGTGGATACATTTTCCCACTTACCTCTCTCAAAGCGTAGATTTGGAACCCTGGCAGTATGTGGACAAATAAGGGAGATAAACCTCTCAGAATCGGAGTGGCCAGGGAATTCCCAATTGGTGGTCTTGCTACATCAACCAATTCACAGCGTCATTCTGCTACTGGAGAGGGACTAACTATGAAGAAACTCCTGGCCATTTCTTAGAATAGAGACATGGCAGAGTTGGAAAGTAGCCAGCCTCTCATGTAAAGTCAGGATAAAGGATTGACACCTTGTTTCAGTGGCAGGTGTGAGCCTAGAGATGTAATCGATTTTTTCCATCTATGTTCACAGTTAATGCTCAAAACTCTCTTCTTTCCTAAGGATAACATAAACTTAACAATTAGCCATAATGAATCCTTTAAGAGTAATCTTTCCTGGACAGGCAATAAATTATCAACAGGGATAACTCCCCTTCTCACATACACGATTAACACCGTGACAATGAACCTTATTTCTCTCTGTGAGTAGGTCACCTAATGGGGTTGCTTCTGTTAAAGGATGAACCAGATGTTCTGGTTTATGGGAAACCCCTTTTTCTCAGCACAGCTCATTCCAACCTTACCTTGGCTTGTGGGTATTTTTCCATTATGAAGCTTTTTAAGTCGTTTTTGGTGGGATTTGCCATTGTAGTGGATCTGGGCCTGAGCGGCGGAGTTGAGCTGAATGTTACAAACCCCACAAAGAGTGAAAGTCTGGAGTTTTCTTTCTCGCTTCTGTGCGCTGTCTGTGGTAACAGATTGCAACTCCGTGACATCCTCATTCACCAAGGAAGCATCTGCATCACCACTTTCAGGAGGCAGAGGAGGACTTAATGGCCGTTTCATACCTTTAAGAAGAAAGGTCATTAACTGTTTTTGAGCACCGAAAGATTTTCTGTCAGCCTTCAAACTGAGCATTTTCTTTCTTTTAAAATAGGACTTACAAAGCTAATTATATTCTCAATATTACCATTGGAATTCAGAGTCAGACAAACCAAGATTTTTTAGGCCAATCTTTTATACCCCCTGCCTGGTGTTACGCTGGAGGGAACAAGTCCACGAATCTCTCCAACATTCCTGTCTGTATCAAACTATTTTCCTTGAAACTAAATAGGGATACAGTACAATAGAACATCACTATCTCACCAGATCTTGCTCATTATTCCAAATGATCACCTTAAACTTGAAATGCTATTTTTAAACAAGGTGTTGAAAGATGAATCAAAGTGATAATTCCTGCTAAACACATATTTTATATTAGCTTTTTTTTTATATATGTCCATTATTTTGCAATTTGCAGTGGGAAATGCAAATGGCAATAAAAGATAATGAAGTGTTTAGGCCTCCCAATCAAATGCTAAACTCTTCATATAAATTTATTCTTGGTTGGATTTACATCAGTAATGTAGCCAGAGGTAAAATGGGCTAATAAAGTGCCAGAGGCTGAGTGGACCATCAAACCCTTTCCCAGACACAAAAGATTCTGCAGGTGCTGGAATCTGGAGCAACACACACAAAATGTTGGAGGAACTCAGCAGGCCAGGCAGCACCCATGGAGAGAAATAAACAGTCGACGTTTCGGGTCGAGACCTGATGAAGCGTCGACGGTTTATTTCTCTCCACAGATGCCGCCTGACCTGCTGAAACCCTTTCCCACATCCTTCAATGTGGCAGCTGAAAAGCATTCACATCAGTAGGAGGTATGTTAGGAATTGCAGTACCAGAAGAGGATTCACTGTGGATAGTCAATGAGAGATACACCTGTACCTCCAGAAGACTAGCATGAGGGAATTGGCATTGAACCAAATGTTATGGGCCAATGATAGAAACAAAAAAATAGGATTAGGAAGTCAAATTTATTTTTCAGTTTCAGTTTCATTGTGATATGCCATGTTAATCCACCAGTGATTTTTTTTTTTACCAACAATATAAATGGAATACACCTGACAAACACTGCATTTAGCTGGTTTCAATGTTTTTTTAAATCTTTACACAAATAAATACTTTACAGTTCCCATTCGTAAGATAAGTTCTAATGTTTCAAGGTGTTAGTCTTATTTGTTGCAGTAATTATATATTGCTATTTAATAGGATATAAATCTTCTGGGCATTTGTGGAGCATTCTTTAATTTAGTGTGAATGGAAAAGGTAATTAATATGTAAACATGCTGGGCATTTTTGTTAAATTGTAATTGATAAAATAACAAGCCAGAAATTACATTCAAAAACACTTTCACAGCATCAAATCCCATTGGAATAGTACCTTCTGTATTGTTGCAATTGGCTAATGATAGATCAACAGAAAACAAATCAATCTTCAGTGTCAGTGCTTTACTGAAAGCTGCTGTTTGTGTCCAAATGTTCATAGAGCAAGAATGGAAGCAGACAGAAAAGGGAGCAGGAGGAGGGGCGAGGAGATGGCGAAGACAGTGGGAGAGGGCGGCACAGGGAAAGATGCAGACGATCAAGTGAAGAAATTCGAGAGTTGAGAGGAACGGGACCCAATCTCATTGAAATATGAGTCTTGGTGTAGTGGAGGGAGGGAGGGTGGTTGGATCGATGGTCTGAGGTGTTTCCACAGAGCTAGGCAGCAATCTCAGCAAAAGGGGTTGACTACTTATCGTTGAGATGAGGCAGGGATTTCTTTCAAAGACTTGTACGTGTTTGGAATTTTTGAGGCCGAAGAGAGATGGAGGCTGGGTCAGTTGAATAGATTCTTAGACTTTATAGGAATCAAGGGTTACAGGAATTAGGCAAGATCAGCCACGAGGGCCTGCATGGTCTATTTCTGCTCTAACTTCTTATGAAATGGTGAGACTGTACCTGGAGTATTGTGGATAGTTTTTGTCTCTTTATGTAGAAAGGAAGACCCTTCGTCAGAGCGGTGAAAGAGACAAAAGAAGCTTGTTAATTTCAGGGCAGGTGGGGAAGGAGGGTAAACCCATGGGGATAAGCTGTAAACAAGGTTTATCTGGTCAATGAATGAATGGGAGCAAACAGAGAGCGAGAACATTGACAAAAGAATGTAGGAGTTGCAAAATGCAGAGCAGGAAGATGTGCCTGGCAGGTCAAGCTGGGCATGTCCTCCACTTCCAGAGCAAAACAAAAGAAAAGGAACAAAAAGGGAGCAGAGGGACTGAAGTGAAGATTTATTGGACTGGTACCAGGGATGGCAGGTTTGCCATATGAGGAAAGATGAGTATACATGGACTGCATTCTTTAGTTTAAAAAAAAATGAGAGGAGATATCATTGAAATTGTTAAAAGTGTTTGACAAGCTCGATGAAGGAAGGGTGTTTTCCCCTGACTGATGAGTTTGGACCCAGGTAGCACAGTTTGTAAATAAGGGACAAACCATTTAGGATTGAGATAAGAAGACATTTCTTCACTCAGAAGGTAGTGAGCCTTAGAAATTCTCAACCCCAGACAGTTACGGAAGTCCAGTCAGTCAGTTCATTCAGAACGATTTCTGGGCATTAAGAGAATCAAAGGATATGGAGACAGTGTTGGAAAATGACACTGAGGTGGACGGTCAACTATGTTCTCGATGAATGGTGGAGCAGGCTTGAAGAGCCATATAGCCTACTCCTGCTCTGTTTACTTATGTTCCAATGTAAAAGAACACCGAGTAAACTGAAAAGGTGTTGGATCTATATAGCACTGTTTGTGTCCCTTTCAGAGTAAACAACTTGTAAGACGCAATCACTGATATAATGCTGGAAATGGAGGAAAGCAAAAATCGAGCACCTACGTTCAGTCTGTAGGAGTGACCCTGAGCTCCTTGTTGCCCTTCACCTTAACTCCCACTTTGACCTATCAGTCTGTGCTTTCGTGTACTGTTACAATGAGGTTCAAGGCTAGCTTCTGGAACAGTATCTCATCTTCCACCTGGGCTTGATGCAGCCTTCTGGACTCAATATTGAATTCTACAACTTTAGGTAACTTGATTTCTGACAGTATCAGACATCTGTCTGTGATATTGGCTCGGCTTGTTTGTTTGTTTGTTTGTTGGCTCCTTTTCTTTTTTATTTGCTCTGGAAGTGGAGGACATGTCCAGCCTGACCTGCCGGGCACATCCTCCTGCTCTGCATTTTGCAAGTCCTACATTCTTTTGTCAATGTCCCCACTCTCTATTTGCTCCCATTCACTCGTTGACCAGATAACCTTGTTTACAGCTTATCCCCATGGTTTTACCCTCCTTCCCTACTTGCCCTGGAATTAACAAGCTTCTTTTGTCTCTTTCCCAGTTCTGATGAAGGATCCTTGACCTGAAACATTAACTCTGTTTCTCTTCCCACCGGTGTGGCCTGACCTGCTGAGCATTTCCAGCACTTTCTGGTTTTATTTTAGATTTCCAGCATCTGCGTTTTTTTTTCCATTTTCAAGTACAATTAGAGCATTAAAGAATGACAGAGTCAGTTCTTCACAGAGTAGAAATATAAGTGGGGATGGACTTGCTGAATAGCAAATACAGTAAGGGAGGGGCATGTTTGTATAAACGAGTAGGAGTGGTCAGTGTAGGAAAATGGTCACCATGGAGACACTGGGAAAGGCAGTGAGGGGACGGATGAAGTGCCTTCATTTGGATTATTTTCAGGTTGATGGGTATGTTTCCTGTTCTATTTTTCATGTGTGAAGTTGGACTTATTACTTTAAATATTTTGATTGTGATTTTAACTTTCACATTTTAATTCGAATGTGGTGCGAGTTCTCCAGAACACTGGGCCTGTCACATTTCATTAGGTTGCCTGATCTCACACTGACATACTCGCCTACAGGTGCAAGTCCAATTGCAACCAAGCATTAGTGTTTAATGATTTCCTGCTGACCACTGAGCTACCTGAGGTTGCTTCACGCTTGTCCGCGGACCACAATCCACCTTCCAGCACAGTTGTCCTCTGAGAGAGTGACCCTGGTCGATTGGCAAGGCCCCTCTCAGAGCACAAGTTGCTGGCTACGCTCCCAGACTGTAAGGCCTTGCCTTCAGGCTCACTGTCTTTCACAGCCATCACTGAGATTTATCTTTAATATTAGAACATCGAATAGTACGGCACAGGCCCTTTGGCCCACGATGTCTGTGCTGAACACAATGCCAAATTAAACTAAATCTCTTCTGTCTGCACATGATCCATATCCCTCCATCCCTGCATATTCATCTGTCTATCTAGAAGCCCGTTAAAGACCACCATCATATCTCCTTCCACCACTACCCATTCCAGGCACTTTGCACAACAATGGACTTTGTTCTTTTTTGTTCTAATTGCGTTCTATCTTGTAAAAATTGTGCATAGTTTATGTTTTTCTTGTGAATGTTGTATATCTGATGCTATGTACCTGTGATGCTGCTGCAAACAAGTTTTTCATTGCACTTGTGCATACATGTACTTCTGCATATGACAATAAACTTGACTTCGACTACCACTCTCTGTGTAAGAAGAATTGCCCCACCTCTCTTAAACTTTCCCCCTCTCACCTGAAATTCATGTCGTCTAGTATTTGACATTTTGACCCTGGGAGAAAGATTCCGACTGTCTACCCTATCTATGCCTCTCATAATTTTATAAACTTCAGTCAGGTCTTCCCTCAGCCTCCAATGGTCCAGAGAAAACAACCCAAGTTTGTCCAACATTCACATAACTCAAAAACTATTGGATACAATGAATACAAAATTAATACAAATACAGTTTCTGAAAGCAAAATGTAACACTAAAGAATACATTCAGAAATAATTAAATTTAAACTAACTGGATTAAATCAATTAATCAGTCTTCCAGAGAGTGAACCTGTGGTAAGCATCTGGCCTAGATGGTGTCGTTGGCTGTACCCTTAGATCCTGTGCAGATCAGCTGGTAGGGGTATTTGCAGACATGTTTTAACCTCTCCCTGCTTCAACCTGAGATTCCCACCTGCTTTAAGAAGACCACTATCATCCTGGTACCTAAGAAAAACAAGGTAACGTGCCTTAATGACTACTGCCCGGTGGCTCTGACATCCACCATCATGAAGTGCTTCAAGAGGCTGGTCACGGCACGCATTAGCTCCAGCCTCCCAGTCAATCTCGACCGACTGCAATTTGCCTACCGCCGAAACAGGTCTATGGCAGATGCCATCTAACTGGCCCTACACTAATCTCTGGAGCATCTGGACAGTAAAGACACCTACATTAGACTATTGTTTATTGACTACAGCTCTGCCTTCAATACTATAATTCCAAGCAAACTCCTCACCAAATTCCGAGACCTGGGACTCAGCAACTCCCTCTGCAACTGGATCCTTGACTTCCTGACCAACAGATTGCAATCAGTGAGGATAGGCAGCAACACCTCCACCATGATTATTCTCAACACTGGTGCCCCACACTGCTGCATCCTCAGCCCCCTACTCTACTCCCTATACACTCATGACTGTGTGGCCAGATTCTGCTCCAACTCCATGTACAAGTTTGCAGGTGATACCATCGTAATGGGCCATATCTCAAATAACAATGTCAGAGTACAGGAAGGAGATAGAGAGCTTAGTGACATGGTGTCATGACAACAACCTTTCCCTCAATGTCAGCAAAACAAAAGAACTGGTCATTGACTTCAGGAAGGGGGTCGGTGCACATGCTCCTGTCTACATCAATGGTGCTGAGGTCGAGAGGGTTGAGACCTTCAAGTTCCCAGGAGTGACCATCACCAATAGCGACCATCAACAATAGCCTGTCCTGGTTCAACCATGTAGACACCATGGCCAAGAAAGCTTACCAGTGCCTCTGCTCCCTCAGGAGGCTAAAGAAATTTGGCATGTCCCTGTTGACCCTTCCCAATTTTTATCAATGCACTATAGAAAGCATCCTATCGGGATGCATCATGGCTTGCTGTAGCAACTGCTCTCAGCACACTTGGCACATCACAGCAACCAGCCTCTCCTCTATGGACTCTGTCTATACTTCTCACTGCCTCAATAAAGCAGCCAGCATAATCAAAGACCTCACCTACCATGGACATTCTCTCTTCTCTGCTCTCCCATTAGGCAGAAGATACAAAAGCCTGAAATCATAAGCCTCTTAGTCTCAAGGACAGCTTCTATCCCATTGTTATAAGACTATTGAACAGTTCCCTAGTACGATAAAATGGACTCTTGACCTCGCAATCTACCTTGTTATGACCTTGCACCTTATGGTCTACCTGCACTTTCTCTGTATCTGTTACACTTTATTCTGCATCCTGTTATTGCTTTACCTTGTACTACCTCAATGCACTGTGTAATGAATTGATCTGTATGAATGGTATCAAAGACAAGCTTTTCACTGTACCTCGGTGCACGTGACAATAATAAACCAATTCCAAAGTACCTACTACTTTCCCAGCAGCTCCTTCCCATATATTTCAATGTATTTGTGCCAGATGTAACCTGTGCAAGTTCTGGTGTCTCAGCCTGGCAAGTGGGTAAATCTGAGGAAGTCTGCACTGACCTGTTGGACTCTACGGGAAGACAATCAGCACAGTTCAACTTGTGTCCTGAGGCTGATGTATCACTGGAATGTAAGGGTGCACCTCCGGCTGATCCAAGTGGATCCGCCAGCTTTAATGTAGAAGACCAACCCCAACGGCTTTAAAGCAATGGGTGGGAAGTTCAAGGGAGATATCAGGGGAAGTTTTGTTTTTACTCAGAGAGTGGTTGGGGCATAGAATGCGCTGCCTGGGCCGGTGGTGGAGGCAGGTACATTGGTCAAATTCAAGAGATTGCTAGATAAGCATATGGAGAAAGTTAAAATAGAGCAATATGTGGGAGGAAGGGGTTAGATAGTCTTAGGTGAGGTTTAAAGGTTGGCACAACATGGTGGGCCGAGGGGCCTGTATTATGCTGTACTCTTCTATTATTCTATGATAAAAACCAGCAATTACTACAGCACTGGAATGAAGCTTCCCATCCCACTTCTTATCCTGAAAGCAGCCTATGATATGAGAAAACTGAGAAAGTGGCTGCAAAAATTACAACTATTTCTGCTGCCGTTAATATTTTAAAGAAATTAAATACAAATAGTCCCATATAACAAAATGGAGCAATACACACACAAAAAATGCTGGAGGAACTCAGCCAATCAAGGCAGCATCTATGGAGAGAAATAAATGGTCGACACTTCATCAGGTCTCGATCTGAAACGTCGACTGTTTATTTCTCTCCATAGACGCTGACTGACCTGCTGCACTTCCTCCAGCACTTTTTGTGTGCGTTGCTCCAGATTCCAGTGTCTGCAGAATCTTGTGTGCCTGTATAACAAAATGGGTTTGTTTTAAACAACAGAAACTAACATTTAATAGACAGAGGAAAAATTATGCTTTTTCATTTCAAAATTTGTTTCCAATTTTCTTTGCTTTGATCCAGATCATTTCCATTCTCCTTTAAAAATCACTCTTTCACTCCATAATCCCGGCTGTATATATCTACAGAAAATGTAGTGTCGCATCAGGGTCAGCATTCAAAGGGACTGCTGCATTTACAAGTATTTTTTCAACACTTCAAAGGCTCAATTCCTTTCTGAAAACCTTTCACATGATAAATATGATGGCAATTGATGTGAACAGGATAGATTCGAATATATTTTCCAGTAGTCTTTCAAGCAGATAATTCTGTTCCAGTCATTATCAGATAAAGCAAGCATCACAAAACTGAATCTTCCACAGATATCATGCAATTTCATAGAATTTTACAGGACAGAAACAGGTCATTTGGTCTGACATCTGTCTGCCAGTGTTTATGTTCCATACAAACTCCCTCCTTGTTGTCAGGACTTCCAATTACTTTCCCGCATATATTTATTTAACTTCACTTTCGATCTGTCTATGCTAAGTGCTGCAACCATTTGATGTGTTTAGGAGTTCCATTTTAGATTCAAAGAGAGATTCAGGCTCTTCAGCCCACAGAGTCTGTGCTGACCATCAGGCACCCATTTTCATACCACTCTACCCTAACTAGTTTTATTCTCCCCACATTCCAATCAACTCCCATATTCACACACTAAAGGAAGTTTACAGTAGCCAGTTAACCTACCAATCCATGCATTTTTGGAACGTGGCAAGAAACCGGAGCACCCACATGAAGGTCACATGGTCACAGGGAGAATGTGCATAGACAGCACCAGAGACCGGGATTGAACCAGAGTCGCAGGAGCTGTGAGACAGGAGCTCATCCAGCTGCGCCACTGTGCCACCCTGGATAACATTGTTGTCTGGTTACAGAAGATCATCCTGACATCTCATTGGATTTATGTGACCATCTTACACTCAAGAGCCTTGGTTTTCGCACTCCACAATGTGGAAACATCTCCCTTCCATTAACTTTATAAAACCTCTCTAATTTATAGGCCTCTATCAGGTCAATATATTTAGCCGTCTTTTTTAAAAGTAAATAATGAAAATGGAGTCAAGGAGAATAGTGAGTGGCTGTCTGGATTTGACCAGAAATCAGTAAGTTAGCAAAACAAAGCCATCGACACATCATCAGTCATGAGTCAACAGTGATTAGCCTGTAACTGTTAGTATAGTGGTCATTATTAGACACTCCACAATGCTGCAGGGGTAGGGATGGTGAGAGAGAGAGAGCGCGAGAGAGAGATCACAGCAAGAGAGAGAGCGAGACAGAGGGAGAGAGAGTGAGAGAGAGAGAGATCACAGCGAGAGTGAGAGAGAGAGAGCGAGATCACAGCGAGAGAGAGAGCGAGAGGGGTCAGAGCAAGAGAGAGAGTGAGAGATAGAGAGTGAGAGAAAGGGGCCAGAGGGAGGGGGGGGGGAGAGAGAGGGGGGGCGGCGAGAGAGGGGGGCGGAGAGAGAGGGGGGCAGAGAGAGAGGGGGGCAGAGAGAGCGAGGGGGGCAGAGAGAGAGGGGGGCAGAGAGAGGGGGGGCAGAGAGAGGGGGGGCAGAGAGAGGGGGGGCAGAGAGGGAGGGGGCAGAGAGAGAGGGGGCAGAGAGAGAGGGGGGGCAGAGAGAGAGGGGGGGCAGAGAGAGAGGGGGGCGGAGAGAGAGGGGGGCGGAGAGAGAGGGGGGCGGAGAGAGAGGGGGGGCGGAGAGAGAGGGGGGGCGGAGAGAGAGGGGGGGCGGAGAGAGGGGGGGCGGAGAGAGAGAGAGGGGGGGCGGAGAGAGAGGGGGGCGGAGAGAGAGGGGGCGGAGAGAGAAGGGGGCGGAGAGAGGGGGGGGCGGAGAGAGGGGGGGGGGAGAGAGGGGGGGCGGAGAGAGGGGGGGCGGAGAGAGGGGGGCGGAGAGAGGGGGGGCGGAGAGAGGGGGGGCGGAGAGAGGGGGGGCGGAGAGAGGGGGGGGCGGAGAGAGGGGGGGGCGGAGAGAGGGGGGCGGAGAGAGGGGGGCGGAGAGAGGGGGGGCGGAGAGAGGGGGGGCGGAGAGAGGGGGGGCGGAGAGAGGGGGGGCGGAGAGAGGGGGGGCGGGGAGTGGGGGGGGGGGCGGAGAGAGGGGGGGCGGAGAGAGGGGGGCGGAGGGAGGGGGGCGGAGAGAGGGGGGGCAGAGAGGAGGGGGGGCAGAGAGGGGGGGGAGGGGGGGGCAGAGAGAGAGGGGCAGAGAAAGAGGAGAGGGGCAGAGAGAGAGAATAAAATTCTTATCTGGTGAAGCTATAATTCAGGATGATATACATACCATAAGGAAAAATAAAACAGTACGTAGATAGCTAAGTGATCTCACAACCAGCGGATCGAATCAATGTTCTGTAGTTCTTCTACAACTAGTTGTGAATGGTGGTGGACAACTAAACAGCTCATGGGACGAGGAGTTGCTGAAGACAATGGCAGGGCCCAGCAGGGTTAGTGCCGAAGAGGAAGGTAAAGCATTAGCAACCATGTTCAGCCAGAGTGAGCAGTGTAAGATCTCTGGCCTTCTTCTGAGATCTCAAACACCACAGGTCAGCCTTTAACCAATTTGATTCACTCCATAGCTCAGAACACTGGATACAGTAAAGGCTATGGGTCCAGGGAATATCCCTGCCGGAATATTGAAGACTTGTGCTCCAGAACTAGCTGTGCTTCTACCAAGGCTGCTTCAGTACGGTTATAATCCAGGAATCTACCCAAGGTGGAAAATTGCTCAGGGGTGGCCTGTTCACAAAAGCAGGACAAATCCAACTTAGCTCATTTCTCCCAGTCTACTATCAATGAGTAGCAAAGTGATGGAAGGTGTCATCAACAGTGCTGTCAAACGGCACTCGTTCACCAATAACCTACTGATGACGTCGACACAGGAGGCTGCAGATGCTGGACTCTGGAGCAAAAATAAACGGCTGGAGGAACCCATCTGTGGAGACTTTTGACAAGGTTGGGATTGGTGCAGAGTGAGTGGAGAGCTGCTCATTCAGAGGGGTGAGGTCGGAGTGAGTGAGGGGAGCGGAGAAGTCGAGGCTTTCGATGAGGCACGGTGGTGTAGCGGTTAGCGTAACGCTTTACAGCGCCGGCAACCCGGGTTCAATTCCGGCTGCTGTCTGTAAGAAGTTTGTACGTTCCCCCCGTGTCTGCGTGGGTTTCCTCCAGGTGCTCTGGTTTCTTCCCACATTCCAAAGACGTACGGGTTAGGAAGTTGTGGGCGTGCTATGTTGGCACCAGAGGCATGGCGACACTTGCCCCCAAAACACTCTACGCAAAAGATGCATTTCACTGTGTGTTTCGATGTACATGTGACTAACAAAGATAGCTTATCTTATCTAGGTGCATTTTGACAAGGTTGGTCTCCACAGATGCTGTTTGACCCACTGAGTTCCTCCAGCAGTTTGTTTTTGGCACCTGCTTGTTGATGGTCAGTTTGTGTTTCACCAGAACCATTTGGCTCCCGGCTTCATCACAGCACTGGTCAAAATAAGGACCAATGAGCTGAATTCCAGAGACAAGGTGAGGGTAACTGCCCTGGGCATCAAGGCAGCATTTAGCTGAGTGTGATCGTCAAGGAGCCCTGGTAAAATCTAATGTCAATGGTTGGAGTCATATCTTGTGCACAGGAAGGTGAATATGATCATTGAATGCCAATTATAGGAGCCTCAGGACATCATTGCAGGAGTTCCTCAGAGGGGAATCCTAGGCCCATCCATGTTCAGCTGCTTCATAAGTGCTATTCCATTACAAGGTCAATTAAACAGCTCATACAATGTGGTGTTTGGTGGTACGTCCTTTAAAAGACTGCATCCATTTGCTACATGCTGGATATCTGGTGTTCATAAGACATAGGAGTAGAATTAGGCCATTTGATCACGGCTGATTTATTTTTCCCTCTCAACCCCATTCTCTTGCCTTCTCCCCATAACCTTTGACGCCCTCACTAATCAAGAACCTATCAACCTCCGCTTTAAATATACCCAATGAATTGCCCTCCACAGCAGTCTGTGGCAATGAATTCCACAGACTCACCACCCTCTGACTAAAGAAATTGCTTCTCATCTCAGTCCTAAAGGGACGTCCTTCTATTCCAAGGCTGTGCCCTCTGGTCCTTGACTCTCCCACTACTGGAAACATCCTCTCCACGTCCACTCTATCGAGGTCTTTCAATATTTGGTAGGTTTCAATAAGATCCCCCCTCATCCTTCTAAACTCCAGTGAGTACAGGCCCAGAGCCATCAAGCGCTCCTCCTATGTTAACCCTTTCATTCCCGGGATCATTCTTGTAAATCTCGTCTGGACCCTCTCCAATGCCAGCACATCCTTCCTTAGATATGGGGCCCAAAACTGCTCACAATACTCCAAATGTGGTCTGACCAACGCTTTATAAAGTCTCAGCATTACATCCTTGATCTTATATTTTGGTCCTCTTGAAATGATTGCTAACATTGCATTTGACTTCCTTACTACCGAATCAACCTGCAAGTTAACCTTTAGGGAATCCTGCACTCGGACTCCCAAGTCTTTTTGCACCTACGGTTTCTGAATTCGCTCCCAGTTTAGAAAATAGTCTACACCTTTATTCCTTCTACCAAAGTACATGACTGTACACTTCCCTACGCTGTGTTCCCTCTGCCATTTCTTTGCCCATTCTTCCAACCTGCTCAAGTCCTTCTGCAGACTCCCTGCTTCCTCAACATTACCTGCCCCTCCACTTATCTTTGTAACATCTGCAAACTTGGCCACAAAGCCATCAATTCTGTCATCCAGATCATTGACATATAATATGAAAAATAGCGGACCCAGTACTGACCACCGCGGAACACCACTAGTCACCGGCAGCCAACCAGGAAAGGCCCCCTTTATTCCCATTCTTGCCTTCTGCCAGTCAGCCAATCTTCTATTCACGCTAGTACATTTCCTGTAATACCATGGGCTCCCATCTTGTTTAGCAGCCTCATGTGTGGCACCTTGTCAAAGGCCTTGTGAAAATCCAAGTAAACAACATCCACTGACTCTCCTTTGTTAACCCGCCTGTTACTTCCTCAAAGAATTCCAACAGATTTGTCAGGCAAGATCTCCCCTCAAGGAAACCATGCTGACTTCGGCCTATTTTATCATGTGCTTCCAAGTACCCCAAAACCTCATCCTTAATAATGGACTCTAACATCTTACCAACCACTTAAGTCAGGCTAACTGGCCTATAATTTCCTGTCTTTTGCTTCCGTCTCTCCTTAAAAAGTGGAGTGACATTTACGATTTTCCAGTCCTACGGAAATATTCCTGAATCTAGTGATTCTTAAAAGATCACTACTAATGCCTCCACAATCTCTTCAGCTTCCTTTTTTAGAACCCTGGGGTGTAGTCCATCTGGTCCAGGTGACTTACCTACCTTCAGACCTTTCAGCTTCTCAAGCACCTTCTCCTTACTAATAGTGACTACACTCACTTCTGCCCCCTGATTCTCTCAAATTTCTGGCATGTTGCTGGTGTCTTTCACAGTGAAGACTGACACAAAATACTTATTCAGTTCCTCTGCCATTTCTTTGGTCCCCATTACTACCTCTCCAGTATCATTTTCCAGCGGTCCGATGTCCACTCTTGCCTCTTTTTTTATTCTTTATATATCTGAAAAAACTTCTGGTATCCTCTTTTATATTATTGGCTAGCTTACCTTCATATTTAATCTTTTCTCCCCTTATTGCCTTTTTAGTTGTCTTTTGTTGGTTTTTAAAAGCTTCCCAATCCTCTAGCTTTCCACTAAGTTTTGCAATATTGTACGCCCTCTCTTTTGCTTTTATGCTGTCTTTGACTTCCCTTGTCAGCCGCGATTGCCTCATCCTCTCCTTAGAATGTTTCTGCTTCTTTGGGATGAACTGATCCTACGACTTCTGAATCACTCCCAGAAACTCCTGCCATTGCTGCTCTACCATCATCTCTGCTAGGGTCTCCTTCCAATCAACTTTGGCCAGCTCCTCTCTCATGCCTCTGTAGTTACCCTTACTCAACTGTAATACCGATACATCAGATTTTAGCTTCTCCCTCTCAAGCTGCAGGGTGAATTATATCATATTATTATCACTGTCTCCTAAGGGTTCCTTTACCTCAAGCTCCCTGATCAAATCTGGTTCATTGCACAACACCAAATCCAGAACTGCCTTTTCCCTAGTGGGCTCAAACACAAGCTGCTCTAAAAAACCATCTCGTAGGCATTCTACAAATTCCTTCTCTTGGGATCCAGTACCAGTCTGATTTTCCCAATCTACCTGTATATTGGAATCCCCCATGACCACCGTAACATTGCCCTTTTTACATGCCTTTTCTACCTCCTGTTGTAATTTGCACCCCACATCCTGCACCAAAGCCAACAATGTCAATTTCAGTCTGGTTTTACGCAGGGAAACCCAACATGCCATTCTGTGAAATTCACAGCTGAAATTCTTGCACTTTAAACGGCTTTCACAAATACTGATAGGGTGACCCACAGCACCGAATGCTGAAGAAAATGGTGCAGAGCTATTTCTAGTGTCAGACCTTCTTTCTGGTAATGCCTTATGACCAGCAGCTTCACCTCCAAGGCAAGAAATTACAGGTTTGAGCCCTTCTCTGGGACCCAGACTGTCACCTCAGTGCCACACAGAGGGAGTGTCCTGATGAGTCTTTCAGATCAAACAAAGCCTTGTGTGCCTTGCTGGGTGGCTTAAAAAAAGATTCCCAGTATTTCCTCAATGATAGCAGAAGTGGGGGTGGTCCATTTGGAAAGCTGGCAGATTTACTTATTCTGCTAACTTGATGAACATTTCTACCTCAAGAGATTATTTTCATAATTTATTTCATTTTGGTTTGATGGATCTTGCTGTGCATAAGTTGGCTGGTTGCTGCCTTCTGCATTATAACAGGAGTGACCAAAACACACTCAGTTGGCTGTGAACACTTTGAGATGTCATGAAAAAGCTATGCAAATTCAAGTGATCAATTTCTTACAGAACACCCATGAGTATATAATGGTCCCATCATTTCACCCTTTTATAGACATTCCCTTTATCCACCTATTGCCCCCCTCCACCTTCTCTGCCAGCTGGACTAACTTGCCTTCTCCCTTTCCCAGTTCCGATGAAGGATCCTGGATCTGAACTGTTAGCTGTTTCTCCTTCCACAGACGCAGCCTGACCTGCTGAGTGTTTCCAGTATTTTCTGTTTTTAATACCTATGAGTGGAGCCACATGCAGCAATTCTCAGTTGCACATCCCTTGCACAGACTCAGTAGTGATAAGTGGTGATTAACACCTCTACTAAAAAATAAGACATCTAAATGCCTAAAAAAATGCTCTGTTCCTGGCGTATGATGATGCCTGCATGGCAGTTGAACATGATCAGGCTCAGCAGTGAGAGTGGAGATTGCACAACCCATGCATTCTGGGAACTGACCAATGTCACAGTAACCAACATCAGAACAGTCCCCTAACTTCCAGCAGAGAAGATGTACAATAAGACAAGTGAAAGAACAAGGCAGTCATTAGGAAGAAGCTTGAAGTATCAAGAGACCTTCAAATGCCCTGTAGTCTAGGCCATGAGAGCTACTTGCAGTATGATAGGATAATGGCTAAACATCTCAATCTGGGCATATTCAAAAAATGAATATGCATTGAAACCATCAGCAGAAAACAGGCCAATACAGGCCAAGAAATAATGCACATTCTTATTGATAGTTGTTTGATATAACTGTTTTCTATTTGCAAATGTTTTGCTATATTTGGTTCAGACCACCAGCATGCTCCTTGATAGCACAGTGATGAAATATCAGATAAAGGTATGGTGCAAACAACAGTTTTGTGCTTGAATACTAGTTTCTCAATTTGAACAATGACTTATTGACGGTATCTACTCACACTGTTGAAGGAGGTTTGCACAGTACACACCAATGCAAACACTAGTGTATGTGATCATACCTGATGTACCTCCAGCTCTGACATTAAAAATCCAGCCATCCACCTTTGCTGGAGTCTTGATTGACATGTTTCCTTTTAAGACAGCACCAAATTCCAAGGCTAAATTGCTGTTGACACTGGTGCCAACCGGCGACTGCTCACTGCTCTGTGCACAGAGCTGACAGAGGACTGCTGCATGGTATTAATACAGAGCAGATATTGAAGTAGTTTTGGAATCTCTCAAGTGTAACTGCTCATTGCCATTCTCCAATTGAGTCAAGGCAAATTCTGGGTGTATTTTGACATTTGGACAACTTCTCTGCAGTAGCAGATGTTTCCACATGAACTGTTCCTGGTGCACTGGGGACCTGTGAAATCGAGCCGTCTTTTCCAGACATTACCACATGCCCTGTGCAAACTGCAATGGAAGGAACCGTTCCACTACAGAGTTCCAAACACAGGTGTTGGAATCCCCCACACAATTAGCAGTCATCTCTAGATGAAAGGAGGCAAAAGAATATTGTTCAGGTGTCACACAAAGCTTGGTATAAAACATGAAACCTTATCCTTGCTACAATTCAGGAGGAGGAAGGAGGCTGCAATGTGACCTCCTTCGATACCATAAGTAAACATAATAACATGCTGCACTCCCATCCTAATTAAACAGAAGTACTGATATCCCTACCCCAATTGTTCTAGCGATCCATTTTAGCTGTTTTCCTCAACATTAGCATCAAATTCTTTTCTGTTGTCAGAGAAATGTGGGGTTCCGCTGGCTGCTCCCCTTCCGCCTCAACTTTGGAGCAAAGGTTTTGGGGTTTCTTTGTGAGATAAGCAGGACGTGTTCTATCAACAAATAAGTCCATTTATCCTTATGCCCTGGTATACAGGGTGTGTGGATATGCTGTCAAAACTTATCATGTACAACACAGAATATCTGCATAATGTACATGTCACACACACACCGTGCTGCTCTCTTTCAGAGCCTGCACATGTAAAGCACATTCTTCTTTGCTTTCTTTCTTGTTGATGTGTAGGTGATTTCAACCAGGGTTTCACCATTCTAAACACACTGCCAGTTTGCCACGTTGGTAGATATTATCCATAAGAGCAAAATAAAACCGGGACAGTGATTTGGCTCATACAAAAACTCTCTGCTAATATTCTATCTATGGCTCTGCACAACAGAAGTTATTATATTTTCAGTCTTGACAACATTTGTTTGTAATATCCTTTAGCCTTACACTCTCTCACCTCTGGGTCTTTGTGCAAATCCTTATTTAACCACTCCCCTTTTGCTGGGTGTGCATTAGGTTCCTGACACCCTGGTCTCTGGAAATTCTTTCCCAAATTGTTCCACCTCTCTCTCCTCCTTTGAAACGCTTCTTGACTCTAACTTCTTAACCAAGCTTTTGGTTATTGTCTTAGTTCCTCCTTATACAGGTTGATGTCACATTTTGTTTGATAACATCACTCTCATGCACTTTGAGACATTTTACTTGCTTAAGAATGCTTTGTTTTGTTGTTACTGAGTCTTTTTTTAAAAATAAGACCATGCCTTGTGCACATTCCACTAGCGAAAGTACATTTACTAATGACCCACCTTAGTACACAGGCTCCGCTAGAGCCAAGACAATATATGTCGGATCACACATTCCACCATTGCATCCCTCCCAACCTCCACACTTCCTCCCCACTACCATAACCCTATGGGCAAGAGTACTGAATAGTCCACTACTAGGAGGAAGAAAATATTCACGTGTGCCAGTTCTGGGGACTTTCAGACCACGATCTGGATTTTGAACACATATCTGGTTGTGTTTTCTTCCAGAGAATGACTGCTGAAGAAGAATTTCTGGACTCCAAATCTACAACAACTTGTGCTTTGCCTCCTGCCCCATTGGGTTCTGCAATTCCATCCAATGATACATCCTTCAAGCTGAACCTTAAAAATATGTTTGCGTTAGAGAACTGCTTATGGACTTCCCAACACAGTCACTGATCTGTTGAGACCACATTTACTCCACCTGTCCCTGCTTGCCATAACTGCTCTCTCATCTGCTTTGCTACACTTTATAATGGAATGATAATAGGCATCTGTTTGCAGGAATGCCCTGTAAATAGCTGGAAGAGATTAACAGAAGTCCCAGCGGAGTCCTCACATTTGAAATCAAAATATTTGAAAACTTGTGACCAATTGAATGACTTTGGAATTTGAAGTCAAGACACTTGTCATAAACTCTATTATTGTAAACAAATGTCAAAAGGAAAATTGCGAAAAATGTCATGCACAACCAAAACCATCAGCTACAGAATAGTTGGTCTCATATGTCTCATTGCTGTTGGCAAGAATTGGCCAGCAATAAAATCCCAGCTGTCTCTGCCCAAACAACAATTAATGAGCATAAAAGTGATGCACAGTACCTGGGAAACACTTTGCATGATGATAAACCTCTACATAAATGTAAATTATTCTTTAAAGATGAAATTATCATAGAAATTTAGATGTGAGATGTGCAGAATTATTCTATGATAGGTTTACTTCAAGTTATGGTCTTTATTACATATATTCCACAGGTTAATCTTGATAGCAGAAATGATTCCACTGGATGGTATGTCTGCTGTTGAGCACATATCTGGTGATTATACTTCTACTTTCCTACTGAAAGCAAACTGCAATAATTCTCCCTGTGCAAATTAGACAAAAAACTGAAATTCCATTTGGAATAAAACATAAGCTACTTATGCCAATTATGCCTGAAGATGGCACCACTGAACTACATTCAAACATTCCTTGACTTAGAGATAATAGCAAATGCATTCTGAGAAGGTAGTGCCCAGAAATAACACTCATTATTTTAATAATAGCCATTAAGGGAAAGATTATGAAACAAATTTGAATCTCACTTATCCCAGGAAAGAGAAAACAATCACCCAGGGAAATGTAGAAAGATCAAATGATGGACTACAATCATAATTCCGAGAATTTGCTTATTTATAGAATTATCTGGCTTTGAAGAATTTGTAACTTCATTTCAAAACTCTTGAGCAAGGGTGATCGAAGGCTTGCAATCCATCTTGCATCATAATCACTGCAATCTGTGCTAACCAATAATATAAATGAGCCAGTGCTTTATTGAAAGTACTGGTCCACTTGTGCACTGAAAACTTTGATCACATGTTGTAAACACAGATTTCCTATGGCACCTGTCAGTCAGGAAACCTAGGCTAATGTATATGGAATCTGGCATGCTGCTGTGATGTTTAGCTGCCAATAAGGAGGTTCACAACCTTATTGTTCTATTTCAAGGCTGCTGCTTAACCAGCATGGAGTTAGGGTTAGGGTAATAATTGTGTCTAAAAACCAGTTAGGTGGAAAGAAAGAGGTCCTGATATATACAGGGAGAGGATTTGTGAGCCAGGGAGTGGGGAACGGTGACTAGGGAATTCAGAAGTCTGGGTTTCCTTGAGCATGATTTTAATTCCAGTGTGTAGTTTTTTCCTTGGAAAGACAGCTGTCCCATCTGGAATCTGATTGAGAGTGTTGGCTTGCCGTTGGCCAGGAATTGCTGTGGATGTGAACAAACCTGGAGGCACAGATGGGGTATCAGCAGAGATTGGAGGCAAAGGCAGAGATTGTGGGGGTGGGTAGGAATGGGAGGGTCATTTGAAGTTATAAGGCAAATAATTGCAAGGGTAAGGGGATGCAGGTTGGTACATGAGGGAAGATGGTGGGGTAGGGGAAGGGTTTCTCTATAAGTGGAGCTGTGAAAGGTATTTACTTGGTAGATCCAGTGACTGCGTTTCCCTGGGTTCAGGCAATCTAGTCAAATATGGTTAAAAATGAAGCCACAATTTAAAAGTTTGCATCAGCAAACCCAGGACATGAGAGGATGTCAGTGCTCTTTCCTTTCCCTCATCCCCACTGGAAATGGAAAATGGGGATTGGGTGTGGGCTTGAGTCGGGTTGGATTCCTGTTTCACATTTTTAACATTTGAACCTCCCAAAGCCCTCCCACGTACAACAGTTAAAGTTAGACCCAGAGAGGTGGAGTTAAGGGCAACATTATAGTGTGGATGGACTTAGATAGCTGTATCCTATACAGGTTTATTTTGAGACCAATGCAGAATGTGTGCTTCAATGACTTGGACATGCACTTGGAGTTTGCTGAATTGTTCTGAAGTCTGAGGCAAACTGCAAAGTGGTGTTCAATAAGATTGCTACAAGAGTAAAAGAGTGGTGGATGGAATTCATTGTAAGAAAATTTGCAGCGGTACATCTTGTTTAAATGAATTGTACCTTGATTGGATGATATCTGGGAAATGCAGCAGAGTAGGCTACAGAACACGATAGAAAAGATGCTGAGCTAAATCAGGTTACAGCACAGATTCAGTAAGGTGTTGCCTGGTAGGAGGGGACAGACTTCGGATAAATGATGCCCCCTTTGCTAGAATGGAGGCGATAAAGAGGTGAAAGAGTTAATGTTATGAAGGGATTGATACTTATTAGCTATTCACAAAGGTTGTGGGGTCTGTGACAAGGGCACATTGAAGATTACATCTGACAGACTTCAGGTGAGAAGCAGGACAAACAGGTTATAATGTAAGTGCCGGCAAATGCACTTTGCAAAGTAAAGACTGGGTCAGTGGTCTGAAGGATGCTGAAGAAGGGATAAAGGAACGGAGGATAAACTCCCACAGTTCACTTCAGGTGTAATTTCTACAACTCCTAATGATGTAGGGAAATCCAACTCCAAAAACAAGGGCAATAAAATCTGCAATGCAAAATTAAGCCTCAACTCAAGGTAGAAGCTGTGGGCTGAACTTGGAAGGGGAAGCTGCATAAACTAGAGGGCAGAGCCATAACATTCTCTCCCACACAAACCACTGAGAGCCTCAGTGCCCTGCTCACTGTCAGCTGCACACTTGAGCCAGAGGCACAGTACTCTGCTGCCAGCCATACTCCCAGTGCCCTGCTCACTGACAGCACTTCAGGGTCAGAAGCCCAGTACTCTGGTATCAGCTGTACTCCCATTCCAGAGGCCCAGTGCCCTGCTCACTGTCAGCCCTACTCCTGGGCCAGAGGCCTAGTATTCTACCCAATGTCAGTACAATTTACAATTGTTCTTTTAACAATTTTTTATCCCATTTCATAGTGCACAATAAATTAAGAGAAATCCATTTTAATAGTCTTGAATTAACAGTGTACATAAAACAAAGCATCACTCAGAAATGCCCATTAATTTAATGAGAGCAATTAAGGAAAATAAGACTAGTTACTTTGAAGAGGCTGCCTTTTCTGTAGGTGGTAAAGCACTGATTGTTCCAGATTAGTAGGGAATGTTCAATAATAGGTGCTTCAAGCAGTAATATGGTAGAAGGCTTCCAACGGCTACACCCTGTGGAGAGGAAAGTATTCCTCCCAGACACAAAAACACAGAATATGCTGCAAACACTCAGAGAGTCATGCAGCAGCTGGAAAGGGAGGAGACTCTGGTTAACATTTTAGCTCCTGGCCTCCCCAATACTTTTGCTGGATTTACACTTTAATTCCTTATTAAATGCATCACAAGATTTGAGGGCTGGAATTTAACAGTGCAAGCAGATTTGTAACAAGGCAATAGTTATTAATATGATAACAATGAACTTCACAGGCCAGAATAGAAACTCTGAAAAGTTCCTGCAGGTAGGAAATTATTCTAGTGGAAAGTAAAACTCAATTTTTAAAAAAATGTTTTTTCAGTCACTTTTGTTCTCAGACTAATTTCTCTTCCTCCCTTTATTTCTGGTGTTAATTTATGCTCCTTCCCTATCAGTTCCTCTTTTTTAAAATCTATTGAGATGTAAAAAACATCAGTGAGGCTGCACAAGGAGTATCGTGTACAGTTTTGCTTACCCTTTTAAAGGAAAGAGTGCAAAGAAGATTTATGAGAATGTTGCCAGAACTTGAGGGTTATAGGGAGAGGTTGGGCAGGCTAGGAGTTTATTCCTTGGAATGCAGCAAACTGAGGGGTGACCTTATAGAGGTGCATAAAATCATGAGGGGCATAGATAGGGCGAACACACATGGTCTTTGTCCTAGGGAAAGGGAATCAAAAACCTGAAGGCATAGGTTTAAGGTGAGAGGGGCAAGATTTAAAAGGGACTTGAGGGGCAACTTCTTTACACAGAGGGTGGTGTGTGTATGGAATGAGCTGCCAGAGAAAGTAGTTGAGACAAATAAAATAACAGCATTTAAAAGACATTTGGATAAGTACATTGACAGGCAGGGTTTAGAGGGATATGGGCCAAATGCAGGCAACTGGGACTAGCTCAGGTCGACAGCTTGGTCAGCATGGATGAATTGGGACAGAGGGTGGACTCTTTGACTCAGAGAAACAGTTTTTGTGTCTTTCTTATAATTTCATGGTCACCACAACTGAAGCAGCCTTATTTAATTACTTAGACTGAAATTCTCCAGCTGCATTGGGGAGATTTGAACCTGTGTTTCCAGATCAATAAATTACCTGCCACACTACATACCAAGTTTTGTGGGAAGCAAGGAAATCCTATCCCACTCTATACCGGACACCCATTGCTTAGTACATTTTCAGGCAAGCTTGTCTTGATGTTTTTGTGTTCTTATGTGAAAACATTGTACATTGATCAATCATTAAATATATTGGAAAGATAAGTAACAATATCTTCTTAAATAATAGTTACACTGCCTTGTAACCTCTCCCTTACGAGTGCTCAGAGGCACTCTACTGCGTGTCTGAGAGGCTCTTTCCCCTTTCTCATGACCTTTCCTCTACCTTTCTTGACTCCATTCCACCAGGGGATTCCGTGCTGTGGATGACAGTTCCTGATATACTTGCTGCTTGAGGCTCAGACTGCACCAGGGGAAGCAGCACAGCCTGACATGAACTGCAGCTGTGACCAGCAGTGTGAAATTCTTCCAGGAACAAGGCAACGGCAACCTTCTTGGCACGTAATGACAAAAGAAACACAGCAGTCACACTGCTAGCTCATAAATTTTCCCTTTTGGGGAACACAAAATCCTCGGATTTATGAATGATGCAATTGCTGGCTTTGCTTCTAACAGAACAATCAAATGATAATGAAATTCCATCGATTCTTTTATTTTTGTGATACTTTGCTTCTTCAGTTCAGATTCAAAGGCTTCTACATAGTTGTAATACTTCTGTGATTAACATGACAGACTCTACCCATCAGTGTGTCAGCACTTAACATTTCTGCACTGGTAGTGCAGTTGAACTCACTTCAAACTGCATTGCAGAATAAAACATGAAAAACAGCTTCATGAAATTCTCACTTATAAAAAAAAATATGCATGCAATTGAAGCAAAAATGAACTGCAGATGCTGGAGATCTGAAACTAAAAAACAGAAAATGCAGCAAGGTCAGGCAGTATTTGTGTAAAGAGAAATAGAAGGATCATTCCAAATGTTAAACCTACTGACTATTAGGTAATGTCATGCTTCTTGTGTGATACATGAAGATGCATATGGTTCATACGTACAACTCCAATTCCATGCACGAGTACCTGTAAGGAAATCGCTTACTCATGATCCCTGAGGAAACTGCCATGGGTTCCTATGCGGTTCTATATCAATGTCCTTTTTTAAGTGCATTGGAATTTCTGAGCTCATGTTTGAACCAGGGAATGGGGCTGAAGTGAGCTGACCTTAGAAGATGTGAGCTTATTTCATTCACATGAGTAAGCTCAGAAAGAGGTGTCATGGGGTGTTTTTAACCTCAGTTCCTGAGGGAGATAAAATATAGATATCAAATTCAAACCACCGAAGGAGATAGCAGAGAGGTAACCAAAACTTTAGCAAACAAGGTAGGCTTTAAGCAGTGCCTGAATGGGAAATAGATGTGGAAAGGTAGGTGTGTGGGGAGGGAATTTCGGAGCATAGGCAGGGGCTTGATGGTCAAAGTGACAGCTGCCAATCATGGAGCATTTAAAATCAGGGAAGATCAAGAGGAAAGAATGAGAGATGTGCAGATTGTACAGAAGGTCTTAGAAATTGAGAGGATTAAAGTGATAGTCATAGAGTAATACAGCATGGACACAAGCCCTTCTGCCCAACTCATTCATGCTGACAAAGTCATCTACCTGAGCTAGTCCCATTTGCCGAGACCAACTCAGAGGAGAGATAGAGAATTGGAGGGACTTGAAAACAAGGATGAGAATTTAAAATCATGGCATTGCATAATAAGAAGCCTATGTATGCCAATGAGCACAGGAGCCATGGTCGACATGACTCAGTGTTGGTAGTATAGTTTAGTTTGATCTCGAGACTAGAATGAGCAAGTCCAGTCAGGACAGCACTGGAATCATCATGTGTTATGCGTTCAAATTAGTTGAGCCAGAGGCAAAGTTAACTGTTTTATGGAGATGGTTTAGTGATGGAGGAGTAGATCTGAAGTTCCTTCTGTGGTGAAGACTGAAAACATTGTGAACCATTTAGCTTGGTTTCAGACAGGATCATGTGTCCATAGCAATGGATGTTCGCCCTAGTCATTGAATTGATCTTACTTCTCAGAATTGGGACAACTCCAGTGTACAGAATTTCCAGCAATATAATCTAGAGATGTCTGGCTCAACTGCTCTTTGATCATATCAAATCTGGTTAATAGGTGCTGAAAAGTAGTTGGAAAAACAGGTGAATGAAAGGGACTCTTCAATGTCACCATTGGAAACTTTGAAGATATACAAACACAGAAATAGAATCGTCCTGGAAGTTTTAAAGACATTTATCATGTCACCATCAGGGCTCTACTGTCCTGCTGTTTGACCTACTGTCCTCCATCAATTTTTATCAATGCACCATAGAAAGCGTTCTACCTGAGTGCATCACGGCTTGGTACAGCACCTGCTCTGCCTGTGACCACAAGAAACTGCAGAGCGTTGTGGACACAGCTCAGAACAATCAATGAAAACCAGCCTCCCCTCCATGGACTCTGTCTGTACTTCTTGCTGCCTCGGTAGAGCAGCCCTCGTAATCAAAGATCCCACCCACCCCAGACATTCTCTCTTCTCCCCTCTCCCATCAGGCAGAAAGTACAAAAGCCTGAAAGCAAGTACACCAGATTGAAGGACAGCTTCTATCTCACTATTATAAGACTATCAAACCATTCCCTAGTACGATAAGATGGACTCTTGACCTCACGATCTACCTCGTTATGGCCTTGCACCTTATTGTCTACCTGCACTGCACTTTTTATGTAACTGTAACACTTTGTTCTGAATTCTGTAATTGTTTTACCTTGTACGACCTCAATGCACTGTGTAATGAATTGATCTGTATGAACGGTATGCAAGACAAGTTTTTCACTGTACCTCTGTACACGTGACAATAATAAACCAGTTTACCAATCTTATCACCAATTTGATAAAAAAAACTTTAGCCATGTCTTTCAATATTTTACATGTCCAATTCATTCAGAAAATGCTACCTCTGTTCTTTGACCTATCTCCAAAGCATGACTATGGTTTTGAGAGTCATTAAACAGAAAATCTTACAACGTTTTGATAAAATACTAAGATGGTAGAAAACATGACAACAACATTGTCACACTAACACATAATGACTGCAGGACAAAACCATAAGAAACCTTATCTAATACAGCACTACAGTTACAGGTATGGGGAATGGTCTCTGGATTTAAGCCTTCACAATAACACCAGACAATAGCAATCTCCAACAATAGAGTCTAACCAACTCTGAATGATCTTCAATGGGTTCAGCACATTTGAATCCCACATCATCAGTAACAAGTGCAATGCATTTATTACATGCCTTTACTGTGCTAAAACAGGATGCTCCACATGAGAGTTATCAAACAAAATTTCACACTGGTCCACATAAGGAGATTGTACAGCAGATGACCAAAGAGGGCAGTTCTCGAAAATGTCTTAAAGGGGGAAAGAGATGCAGAGAAGTTCAGGGAGGGAATTCCAGAGTCTCAAGCTTCAGCAGCTGAAGCCTTGATGATTGGGGACGTATAAGAGGACAACCTTTGAGCACAGAGCATGGTTACCTGACCTGAACCCAACTCGATCTGACTACACGTCGTGTTCACGGTGGGTCAGGTTGCACTGTGCCAGGTTGCCAGTCAGGATGATGCTCAGCATGTGTCCTCTGTTCTTGAAAATATTTGGTATTTCATCCTCAAACAGGTTCACTAGTATGTTTGAGACTGTCATATTTATGCAATGGTTGGGCATGGAAAAATTTATAAGTACTTTATAACCTTATTTAAATGCAGACCTCTAATGCAGCTATCATAGAGGTTTGAAAGACTGGCAAGCTTACAAATCAGGAGGGGCTAGGCCACTAAAGGAGCTGTAAATAGATGAAAATGTTGAAAACTGAGGCATAGTTTAATTGGGAATCAATGCAGATGACAGGCATAATGAACATCCCAAGGCCACCTCTTACTCGTAACCTAAGAGGACCAGAACTATAAGTACCACATAGCCATTCAAGTGCAGGTCAGAGGCTTGATACTAAGGGATAAGGATCTCACCTCATGACTTCCAAAGTACACTATCATCTGCATGAGGAAATCTCTTCACTTTCCTGATAACAGCAGGTCTTTCAGTATCAAAGAGCCTCATGCTCACAATTAGCACCTCATCCAGCATTTTAAATGCTCACTTCCACCATCCCCAGAGCCACAATATGGCTACCTTGTGTATCGTCTACAAAATGCACCTTGCTAAGGTTCCTATTCAGCACTGTCCAATTGTGCAAACTCAAGACTCTGAAAAGGCTGAGAGATGCAAGGGGATGGCACCACCTTCCAAGTGCCCCTCCACCATTCTGACTTGGAAACATAACCCTGTCTCATTGTTCTGGAACTAAATCCCAGAACTCACCAGCTAACGCCTTCACCACTCAAAAGAAGGCAGCTCACAATCACCAAGGAACTTTTAGGAATGGGCAATAAAAGATGATCTTGCCAACAGAGCTAGCATCCCATGAATGAATTTTGAAAGATCCACCATTTATTCTACCCAATCTTGTCAATTTTAATCAAGCATTGAGGCAATGTAATCTCCTACAACTATAATTTTGAATTTGTCCTGATCCATTTTTTGATTACCCTAGAGTTCCAAACAAGTAATTTTCTCTTCTGTCCACTGTAGCCCTTGTGATATTGATTTAGATTTAATCACTGGAAAAATGCAAGTAACTGGATTAATGTATAGAAACTATTATTTGTATTTTTTCAATCCACTTGAGAGCTGTGACCCAGAAACCGTTAAGGCCAAGTGCATTTATTTTCTATTTTCAGAAAGTCTGTTTGATTCCCAGTATAAAACAAAGAGAATGGTTCATTTAAATTCCCCTGCTGTAACATGACTTTTGTCAGGATTTACCTTTTCAGACTGATTCCACTTTTGTGAATTCAATTTAACTTTGGTAAATAGCATTTATTTTCTCTGCAGGCTTGATAAATCTCTATACTATCCTAACCAAATCTACCACTTACTCTATAAAACATGGAATGTAAGGTAATAAGGTATACACCTAATCCTAAACATTGATGTCTGAGTATATCGATCTATATAATTGTTAGCTGTGGGACATGCATTTTTATTCCCCAGGATCAAGCAAAGATGGCAGCAGCCTATTCAAGGGAATTATTGAATGTGCATTGATTTGATAACCTAGTTTCAGTTAATGTTGAATTGATTCAAAACTACAGAACCACTTGCTAGAAATGGCCTTGAAGGCACTGGTTACTGACCTGACCAATTAGTTAAACACCTGTGACTGACACAGCTTTGACAGCTCATTATAAACCGAAAATTTGCAACAGTGTCCACTGTGTACTTTGTTGCACCAATACAAAGAGTGGAGTGTATTTAAGGTAGCTGATGTAAAACTGCTGCAAAAAAAAAAATCAAACTCAAGATTTTCTCAAATATCTTGGCGACAGTTTTACAATTCATAATCCTGCCCCTACCCCACCTGTTCCACTTTTCATTGAGCTTTTGTTTCTTTACACCCAATTACATGGAAGCATTTCTGAAAATTCACATGGTGAGCATGACCTTGGATGATGGTACAAGATAGTGATGCTGAATTGTCTTCTGATATCTCAAATATGTTCTATTTTCTCCCCTATTAAAGCCAATAAAGAAAACAGGACCATGTGAAATGAGTTGCTTATTTTGAGCATTGTCTAAGACCAATTACACTCCAGGGAATGGCCACAAAACCTTACATTTAATATTACACAATCTGCATTTGCATGCAAAATACTGGAAGCAATGGGCTCTCTGTGGTTTCCTGGCATTAACATGACTTGCAGGTAGTGCTCAGGAGATAAAACATTGTTCAGGGGACTAACGTAAAACCTGACAAACCTAACAAGTGCCATTTTGTGCCTAAATTCACATCCCTTCTAAACAATGCAACATCAAAAAATGCTAAATGATAATTTCCCTATTAGTTTATGTTATTTCTTCTGAAAGTTTTGCAATTTGATTAACTAAAGCACACAGTTGCCTTGAATGTATTCAATGGCACTTCATGATATTTATTTGCTGTGTAAAATTAGAGCAAGAATTCAATGGATGAAAGTTTTATCCAACAATATTATCTTGCATTGATAGCACAGCTGAATGTCCTAATATCCCTTGGCACCATATCAAGACATGATTTCGTGGACAATTGGACAAATTCATTCTTCTACACTTTAATTAAACTGATGTTACTGTAAGAACGAGGATTGAAATTAGAGCATCAGGCATTTCAATGCAAGCCCGGAATTTCAAGTTCTGACCTTGGCCAGAAGAGGTGGTACAAAATGCACTGGGAACCTTCTTTGCAAAGGAAATTATAATTAAATCTAATCCTTCAGCTTCGTTACTGTCAAGTTTATCTCTTTCCTACATCTTAGCTGATACAGGAACAGGAGCTCATGATGAAAAAGTCAATGCCTCAGTAGTTTTAGTCTCATGATAGTTGGAATAATTGGGTTTGTATACTAGTTCCAAGTTGCACATTTCTCCTTAGCTAAATGGATGTCCCAGTAATCACAGTTTAGGAAGGGGTGGCAAAGTGTGGCAAAGACAATCGGTGTGCTACAATGACCATGATTGACTAGAAAACCACCCATTGTAGGACACCGTAGTCATCCTGATCTTAGGAATGTTCCTTGCCAGTCTTATCAAAACAATTATGTAGAGAAAGTAATGCTGCTACAGCTGGTTATATTCCAACAGCAATTTGCCTCTTTAACAATGTACATCATTACAAGAACTCTCCAATCTGTTGGGTTCCATGGCTCCCATTACTGAGCCACATTGCTCCCTCTCACAGTACGAGAGGCCGCAACCAACAAACTTCTCTCAAAGCTATGTGCCAATCCAAATTTGTCTCTGTTCCACGACCAACTCATCACCCCTTCTGGTTGAAGCTGCCATGCCAGTATGTAGCAGAGACCGCAAGACTTGACATCGCCCATGAACAAGGTTCCTGATCATGAACCCTTGCGCTCAACCTCCTGGATCAAGGATGGGCACATTGTCACTGTTTCTAGGCTGAGCAAAGTCTCTGTGCAGTCAACCAGCATTGTGGGGTCTCTGAGATAATCAAGCCTGTAGATGTGAGACAGACCAAATTATGGCACACATTGTGACTGAGTCTCTGCTAATCTAATTCAACACTGGACTCTTCAAGCTACCATGGTCACTAAAAGCGTTATTACTTGGCTTAGAATACAAACAATAACTGAATAAGTAAAAGTAACAGTGTAAGACATCCCAAGGCTTTGTTCCCAAGAAGCATTAAAAGACCAAATTAGTCCCCGAGTCACGTCTTGACAATCTTGTTGCACTCAATGTAATACTTGACCAGGCTGGTTCGTGGGCTTCCCAGGTAAATATGTGTAAGTATGGATATCCACTCATCCAAAGAGTTGTGAGTAGTGGTCTGGAACTCACTGTCTAAAATGACATGAGGGGTTTTTGCCTGCATTCTCTTTTTAAAAAATGCTCCCTTTGGGCACTTGATGTGCCATAATCTGCAAAGCGCTGGAAAGTGAAATTACTCTGCGGCTCTCTGACTGCTGGCAGGAACATGATGGACCAAATGGTCTCCTTCTGGAACATAACTTCCTGTGGAGGCATAATGTAGTGCATGCAAATACGCCGATGACATCACTGTCATGCGAACTGTACTAACAACAAGACTGTGGAAGAAGTCATTGAATGAACTGTCACACTTTGTTTAAGATCCTGAGTCCTCATGTATTTCCAATAACACATCTTACTGTGGTTTCACCAGTATAACCTAGCATGTATGATTCCATGAACATATTCTAAAAGTTACTTAAATTAAAGGGTAAGATTGCTCTGCTAGTTTTGTATCTCCTCTTCCAATTTTTGCACTAAACTGGATTTATTTCCACACTGTAGTTTCAAGGTGATCCAGTATATTGAAAGCTGGCAAAAAAAATCTGCTCCTCTGACGTTAGCACTGATCTAGCTGTGAGAAGCTCAAATGAATCAATGGAATCGACATCTGTTCTAGCCTTGGATCAACGCTACAAAACTGGCACTTTTCAACTGGCACCCAGCCTAAAATGGATCCTAATTGCTGCTGATCTAAGCACGAGATCTGAAATGACAAAGTACACTTGGCTGATTTTAAACTCTAGACATTTCCACCTGCAAGGCGGAAATTGGTAATGACTGAATCCGTTTTCTGAATGGAATAGGGAGGCAAATTTACCAATTTTCCAAGGTCAGGGCTGACATTCCAGGCAGAGATGAAAAATCTGAGACCGTGTTGGCCTTGAATGATTTCCGAGACATCAAGGGCAACTCTTCAAATTACTTGGTGGCATTGTGATGGATTGCACAATTAAGGTAACATGTAGGGTTTTGATATATTACAATGAATAGAGTTAACTTGGGCAGTTGTATAGAATTTATCAACTTATGACATTCTAATTGTGGTAGGCATTCAGACTTCACCAAAACAAAATGCATTGGTGTTAAAAGCACTACATAAGTTGTCATTTCACTTCATGAGTGGTCTGAAACCTGCCGATGGCGGATCGGCAAAGAACCTCCCGCTTAGCTGCAGCACATTCCAGACTTCTGAGTCTGCACACAACACCGTGGAATTCTGAAATGTGCTGGAGGACTGATGCAGATGCAGCAGGCTTCCTGCTCCACCCCAGGAGTGTACTTTAAGTTGGTGGACCAAGAGGCAGGACGCACTTCATTTCTGGCCTCTCAGCTTTACCTCAACCGTAGTACGGTCTCATTATTTTGCATGGAGCCGCCAAACATTGTCTAAAAGATAAACTTAAGAGTCATACACCACAGAAACAAGCTCTTCAGCCCAACTGGACAATGCCGGCCAAGATTTCCATCTAAGCTAGTCCCACTTGCCCATGTTTGGCCCATATCCCTCTAAACCTTTCCTATCCACGTACCTGTCCAAGTACCTTTTAAATGTCGCTTATGTACCTGCATCAACCATTTCCTCTGGCAGCTCATTCCATATACTGACCACCGTCTAGGTGAAAAAGTTGCCCCTTAGGTTCCTATTAAACCTCTCTCCTTTCACCTTAAACCTATGCCCTCTAGTTCTTGATTCCCCAACCCAGGGAAAAAGACTGCGCATTGACCCTATCGATGCCCTTCATGATTTTATGCACCTCTATAAGATCATCCCTCATTTTCCTATGCTCCAATGAAACAAGTCCAAACCTACTCAACCCTTCTCCATAACTCAGTCCCTTGAGTCCTGGCTACATCCTCATAAACCTCCTCTGTACACTTTCCAGCTTAATGGCACCTTCCCTATAGCAGGGTGATTAAAACTGAACCAAAACTATGTCAAGTTGTTTGATTTTTTTTTAGGTGTATTTTAAAGCAACTAATTTCATGTTTATCTATTAAGTACTTTTTAGAGATATTTTCAGTTACTTATTTTTGAACCATACAGAGGTCCTTTGAATGAGAGAAGGGTAGGGTATGGAGGAGGGGGCAGAGGGGAAGGGAAAGGGAGAAGGAAAAGGAAGGATCAGTGGCAGGGGAATGAGTCGGGGGAAGGGGGGAGGGGGAAGGAGGGGAAGAGGGAGGGAAGTTAAGTGAAGGAAGTGGGGGTTGGAAAAGTTAATTTGCAAGATCTTGGGAACCGTGAAGTCAGAAAATTTAACATGGTTTTGGGATTGATTAGGACTAGGATCTGCCCCAATCCAGCTGAGGATAAATCACACTGGCAACGAATGACAGAGCTTCTTTCCATACTGCTGGATTGGGTACAGAGTCAAGTTACGTCAGGATGAAAAGTCAAGATCAGCAACCACCATGTCCTGGTATCATCAGTGACTCTGCTTGGTTGATCATGTGTCCTTATGGGGGGGGGGGGGCACAGGATCTGTGCATTTACCCTTTTATCTCTTCCAATAGTTGGCTATTCCGGTACTGCCTGCTGAGTGCCAGACAGCATCATTCACTCAGTTCCCTTTCATATTCCCTAATGGAGGATGCATGCGCTAAATGTAGTTCCATTACTTGGAGGTACTTGGGCACCTGAATCTTACCTGGTTTATTGGGGTGAGAGCAAAGGGTGATTTTCAGGGACACATGCTGTGTCCAGAACAAATCCTGTGCCCACAATGTTGTGCCAAACTAACTAAACTAGTAATTAAATGCCTAACTAAGCTAGTCCCTTCTGCCTACACAAGTCCATATTCCTCCATATTCGTGTGCCTATCTAGAGCCTCTTAAACACCTCTATCATATTTGCCTCCACTATCACCCCTGGCAGTGCATTCCAGGCACCACTCTGTGTAAATAAAACTCGCCTGCACATCTCCTTTGAACTTTTCCCCTTTCACCTTAAATGCCTGCCCTCTATTATGAAACATTTCCACCCTGGGAAGGAGATACCAGGTGTCTACTCTGAATCTTATAAACTTCTATCAGGTCTCACCTCCCCTGCTCCAGAGAAAACAACCCAGGGTTTGTCCAAATGCTCCTCATAGCACATACCCTCTAATCCAGGCAGCACTCTGGTAAACCTCTTCTGTATCCTCTCCAAAGCCTCCACATCCTTCCTAAAGTCCAGTTTCTCCTATTTATGAGACACGTAACAAACAAATTGCACTTTAAAGAAATTCAGTAGTACCACCAGTTTTTTTTTAAACCCAGCAAAAGTTCAAAGCCTGGGCCTCTGGAGACACAGTTTCACTAGAGGATATGGGGATGACTTCTCCATTGCAGAGCACTGAGACTACCGGCCTTTTGGCTTTCTCCCACATCCCAAGAACATGTGGGTTGGTGTAATCGGACAATGTAATTTGCCCCTAGTGTGTAGATAACTAGTAGAATCTGCGAGGGTGGTGGTGTTGATGGGAATCTGGGGAGAATAAAATTTAGGATAGATCAATGTAAAATGGGTGCCTGATAGTCAGCACAGACTTGGTGGGCTGAAGGGCCTGTTTCCGTGCTGTATCCCTCTATGATTCTACGACTGATTTTCAATTTCAAAATCTATCACCCAGCATATACAACCACGTGCTGCGAGATAGTAATTCTGGCCCTTTCCATTTTAATGGGGTAGCTAAGGATGTCTTTTTATGGAAACCAATCTCAGTGGATTAGAAACGAACTTCACAGGATACTTTAAAAAAAGCTGAAGAATTTACAATTGAATGATAAAATGACTTATAAAGTGACACTACTGAGAAGCAAGCAAATGCTCTCAGCTTGTCAAACAGAGACAGTAACTTGCATGTGGCTAACATTCAGATGGAATTTTCCAACACTGATAAGAAGTGCGCATGTATCTTGTCACACAGTGCGTTACAATATTGTCACAGTCGAGCTTTCTGCTAGAGCCCAACACTAAGATTCACACTGTCGTGTCCTATTCCGCAGTGCAGAGATAAATCATACACAATATTTGTTTTGTTTACTCTTCTCAAAGTATTCATCAGTAGGAAAGCTGGCTTTACTGGGCACTGAACAAACATTCAGAATGTTTCCCTTTTACAGTGCACTGACATCAGTTGTTACAAAGATCAACCTTGCTCTGGGGGCTGATTAACAGATATCAAAGTAATAATCTACTTCCCCGCTCCTTTGCTGATATAGATTGTATCTCAGTGGAATGCTTTTTTAAATAGAAGATAGTAGTGGCTTCAATTCCTTTGTGACACCTTTCAGCTTAACAGTAAGCACACAAATGTCCCACAAGAAACTCAGATTTTACTGGGAAAGAAGTTACAGTCCACCAAAAGTCAATTAAAATCCCAACATTTCCCTGGATTTCAATATGTAAAACCATTTTCAGATCCTGATGAAAAAACACAATGATGCTGGAGGAACTCAGCAGACCAGGCAGCATCTGTGGAGAAAAGCAGGTGGTCAACGTTTCGGGTCAGGACCCTTCTTCAGGACTGATGGTAGGAAAAGGGGAAGCCCAATAATATAGCAGGGAAAAGCAGAGCAGTGATAGGTGGAGAAAAGAGGGGAGGCGGGGTGGGCACAGTGTGGTGATAGGTAGCTGTAGGTAAGAGATAGTGATAGGCAGGTGTGGGGGAGGAGGGGAGAGCAGATCCACCAGGGGATGGGTCAAAGGTAAGAAGAGAGAGGAAAAAAGGCTAGGAAAGGGAAGAGGAGGCATGGGGTGGGGCGTGGGTTGTGGGGAAGGGGGTGGGGATTATCTAAGGTGGGAGAATTCAATATTCATGCCATTTTCAGTTCCTACTTTAGCCTCATGTACACTAGAACATGGACTTTCAACCCTTACTCAACTGTAATAAAACAGATCATACAGGAGGACATGTATGCAGATTCCATTCTGCAAACTCCTACTCATCTTGTTCCTACCTTAATTTTACATTATTTCAGTAGATAGTGAAAATGCTAACAGTACCCGTTACACAGAAGATTCAAGGCACTTTACAGATGACTAACTACGTTTGTGATGACAAGATGGCATCATCGATCCAATTCTTTGTAAACTACCACTAGATATGTTCCTGCCAGTAGATAATGGGCATCCAAGATTTCTATCACTGCGAGAGACAGGAAGATGGAGAGATTGATGGGATTTGTTGATTTAATTTGTTTCTTTATTGATGTTTCTTGCAACGCACTGATCTGCTATTTTACTGCAAACCTGCTATCTGCCATTCCTTCCCCAACCCACCCCTAATTCAGATAGACATAGACTTCCCAAATGAAGCTGGAATCCTTTAATTTCCAGAAGAATATCAGGATGGGATGGCTGGGTGACAAAGTGGTACTGCATCACCAATATATGGGCAAAGACATTCCTCTCACCAGCTGTGCCAACACAGTCACTGCAGAGGCTGATTTATGAAGAAAGACATCACTATATTCTGCCACATCCATTAGAATGTTTCATTTCCCTCCACAGATGCTGCCTGACCTGCTGAGTTTCTCCAGCATTTTGTGTTTGTGTTTCCAGATTTCCAGCATCTGCAGTCTCTCGTGTCTCCATTAGAATTCTGTTCACCTCCACCAAGTCTGTTGAGGTTACAACAACATTTAACACTGAGGCTACAGAGCAACCCCTGGCCACCACTGCATGACAATAACGTTGACCAAGGGCCGCGCATAGATTGGGCACTGCCATGAAAATCCCATCACGCAACTAGCTCTGGTTCTGACCTGCTGGAAGGAACAGCCAATGACACCAATTGGAGGTCAGAAGTCCAGGGCTGCTGATAGTAGTTCACATCTCCTGCTGAAGGGTACAGATAGAATATAAAGCGGAAAAAATATCAGGTTCACTCTGGTAGAAAAAATAGAAAGGATGAATATTTTTAAGTGGTCAGAGATTGAAAGGTGTTGGAGATCAGAGGGACCTTGTACACAACCTACTGAATGTTAATATGTAGGTTCAGCAATTAGGACAGCAAATGGTATGTTGGCTTTCACTGGAAAAGAATTTGAGTACAAAAGTAGAGATGCCTTGCTCCATTATATAGGACCCTGGTGAGACTGCATATGGAATAGTGAGTGCAGGTCTGGTCTCTCTGCGAATAATAGGGAATTATATTTGCTGTTTTCCAACCTAACGAAAACTTTCCCTGAATCCAGGAGATTTGGGACATAAAATCCAACACATCAACTCTGCTCTTCAGGAGCACACTCGAAGGGCCGAATGGCCTAATGCTGCTCCTTATGTCTTATGGTCTAATTATCCCACTGGCCTCTTCTCTTAAGTTCCTGGAATGAAGTTGATCAGGACCTGGGCATTTGTCAGCCTGCGGCTCTGACATTTTGCTCCCTACCATTGTCATGGTGATTGCAATTTTCTCTAGTCCTTCTCCCTTCCAATTCCAGATTTACAACTATTTCTGGGATGTTATGTGTATCCTCTACTGTGAAGACTGATGCAAGATAACTGTTTATTTGCCATCTTTGAGTCACACAGCAAGGATACAAGCCCCCCAGCCCACCAAAGTAGAGCCAACCATTGACCACTCATTTACACCAACCCTACAAGAATCCCATTTTTAAAAATAATTCTCCACACATTCTCATCATCTCTGCTCAGATACTACCACTCAACTACATACGAACGGCAATTTACAGTGGCCATTTTACCCATCAACCCTCCCATCTTTGGGAAGTGGGAGCAAACTGGAGCACCTGGAGGAAACACACGCAGTCACAGGGAGAATGTGCAAGTTCCACACAGACAGTGCCCGACATCAGGATTGAACCCAGGTCACTGGCACTGAGAGGTAGCAGCTCTACTAGCCGCCCACCGTGCTACTCCATTTTCCTTTACTAATTCTCTCCAGACCTACTTTTGATATGAACAACACTTACTTCATTAGCACATTTCCTTTTTAGATATCTATGGAAACTCTTACTGCTTTTACATTTCTGGCTAGCTTTACTGCTTACTCTAACTTTTCCTTCCTTCCTACTTAAGGAACGATATACAGTACTTGTGATTGAGAAATGCAGCAAAGTCTCACAGATTGATTCCAGGGATGGCAAACTTGTTCTATGGTTAACCTTGTTCTCTCGAGTTTAGATGAGTGAAAGGTGATCTCATTGAAACGTACAAAACCCTTCAGGGGCTTCAAAGGGAAGATGTGGAGTTGATGTTTCCCTAGCTGAAGAGAAACAGGGTCAAAGTCTCAAAGTAAAGGATTTGGCCACTGAGGTCAGAGATGAGAAGAATTTCTCCACCCATAGAGTGGTTTGGAATTCACTAACTAAGAGTGCTGTGGATGCTCAGCCACTGAATACATTCACCCAGAGAGTGGTGAGTACCTGCAATAGACTGCCTGAGAGACTGGTGGAAGCAGAGTTACGGACGGCATTTAATAAGTTTCTCGACGAGCACTTGAATCACCAAGGCATAGAAGGCCACGGACAGACTGCTGGAAGACGGATGGGTGTCCACTGGTCAGCATGGATTTGGTGGGCCGAATGGCCTGTTTCCATGTTGAATGACTCTATGACTTTATATCAAGGCAGAGATGGAAAGATTTTGATATTATGGGAAATGAGGTTAGTGCAGGAAAGTGCCGCTTAGATAAAGGATCAGCGTTGCTATTACAGTGCCAACGACCCGGGTTTAATTCTGGCTGCTGTCTGTAAGGACTTTGTATGTTCTCCCCGTGTCTGCGTGGGTTTCCTCTGGGTACTCCGGTTTCCTCCCACATTCCAAAGACGTCTGGGTAAGGAAGTTGTGGGCATGCTACGTTGGCGCCGGAAGCCTGGCGACACTTGCGGGCTGCCTCCAGAACACTCGACGCAAAAAAGATGCATTTCACTGTGTGTTTCAATGTACATGTGACTAATAAGATATTTTATCTTAAACGGAGCAGTAGGTACAAGAGACCAAATTACTTACTCCTGCTTATAGTTCATATTATAATGGGTTATGGTTCTGTTAAATTGATTCCATTGCATCATCTGCCTCAGTAGCTGGAGGATCATAACTGTTACACCTTATTTATAAAACGGGAAGAACAAATAAACTTAACAACTATCAATCAGCCAGTCAGTTTAACACTGGCAAAGCATTTGAAATAAAAATGTCTGTGAAGAAAATTAACAGCCACTTGGGCAAGCATCAATTAAAGCCATCACGTTTTGCAAAGGAAAAGTCCTGTTTAACTAAGATGATAGAGATTTTTGATGAAGTCCCAGAAAGCATGGTTGAGGGCAGCACGATTAGCACTGTGCATACAGACTTCCAGAAGGTATGTGATTAAAAGGAAACACACATTAGTTTTTTAGCCCATGAAATAATAGGGGTAATAGCAGCTTAGGTGCAAACATGTCTGATGGATAGGAAAGGGTGAATTTGTGAAATGAATGCATTTAAGATTGTGGCCTGGTGCTTTGAAAGGACAGAGTGAATGATTATGCATGCAAAAGAACACTGACACGGCGCTAAAGGCACATTTCTGGTTCTTATAACGACGGATGCAGAGGAGAAAGAAGGAGTTATCAAGATTGTTTTCAGAGGAGGCAAGCTCAGCTTTTGTAGAAGGTGAAAAACAGGATATTACAATAAACTTGGCAATAACCAGCCAGTTTATTCTTAAGCAACAAATAATCTGGTGGAGGAACTCAGCAGGTCGAGCAGCATCTGTGGTGGGGTGGGGCAGAGCGGAGGGGGGGGGGAGGGAAGGAATTGTCGACGTTTTGGGTCAAAATCCTGCATCAGGACAGAATGGAGAGGGGGAGGGCCCACGTACAGAGGAAAAGGGGAGTGGTGAGACACGGGCCAGTAGGTGATTGGTGGACTGAGGAGGGGGTGAAGAATAACAGACAGATCGAGGAAGGGGAGGGGGGAGGGGTGGATTTGGAAGACAGAGGCAGGGTGGATGATAGATGGGAGTCGACAAAAAGAGGAGAGGCAGATGGAGTGAGGTGGGGGGGGGTGAGGGAGGTGGGGGGGGGGGGGAGAGGAGGGTGAAGGTGTAGACAGCTTCTGGAGGATGATAAGCAGGAACACAAAAGGCTCCCAGTGCTGGAATCTGATATGTAAAGGAGATGACAATATTTAGGGAGATGTGAGTGGCAGATGGAACAAAAACCGATTGGGGAGGGGGTGGGGGGGGAGGGGGAAGGAACCTGTGAGTGAACTAAGGAGGGGGAGGGAGGCAAAGATGGGTGATAAGGGGCTGGGGAGGAGGGAAGGGTGACAAAAGTGGGAGGACTGGAGGAGGATTGGAAAGGGGGGGGGGGGGAGAAAGAGGAAAAACACACTATAGAGGAGGTCTACCTAAAACTGGAAACTCAATGTTCATGGGTTTGTAGAGTTTCCCATCAGAATATGCTGCTCAACTCGCCAAGTTCCTCCTGCAGATTGTTTCGCCATTCAGTTCAGAGATGAGAAGAAGCTTCACCCATAGGGTGATAAATCTTTGGAATTCACCAGCCAAAAGGGCTGTGGCTGCTCAGTCACCGAGTACATTCACCCAGAGACTGGAATAAACCGCCTGAGAAACTGGTGAAAGCAGAGTTGCTGATTCCAGCATCTGCAGTCTTTTGTGCCTCCAATTTATGCTTAAACTTCATTCTTCAGCAAAAATTAACAAAGGCTATAATATAGAGAGAGGACAACGTGCAGTGCAAAGCCATCAACTGTCAATTGCCCCGCTCCTACTTTATCACCCTCAGGGATGCTTTCCAGGAATGACAGAATTCATGTTTACTGTGTGCACTGCCTGGAGAGTGCTACACTATCAAAGGAACCAGTGCTTGGGCGAGATGTTAAATGGTAGTTTTATTAGCTGTCTCAAGGTGCAGAGCAAATGTTTGCTCATTAACAGTGCGTGCCCCTGACCCCTTCTGGCTGCCCTGAACTGCCTGCTCCTTTACGAAGAATGCAAAGCATGAAATTCCTGTTTGTTCCTGTGATGTGCAATACAACCCAGTGTCAACACACAACTCTCAATGAGCTTGATGACAGGGAGCTGGACGCTACATTCACCTTTGAGGACTCTCTGGGGTGAATGTACCTACAGCGATGAGTGAAGGAGCACTCACAGATGACCATGTAAAATGCGGTATACCATCTTGTCACTGAAACCACTCAAGTACTTTAATACTGGGGAAGGAGCAGGGATAAAAATAACGCGTTTCTTCCTGCAACTGTGTGTAGCTTTGGAACTTCCTTATCAGTTTGCCGTACCCGTTTACTTTCCTGCCTGGAGACACAAGAGACTGCAGACGCTGGAATCTGGAGCTACAAACAATCTGCTGGAGGAACTCAGCAGGTCGAGCAGCATCTGGGGAGGGGGGAGGGGTTGGTGGTGGTGAAGAATTGCTGATGTTTCTTCCCTCCCCTTCCTGGTTCCATCTACCTGCTACACACACAGGTTCACCCACAGGCTTCCCCGCTTCCCGCTTTTTGGGTCTGGTTCCATCTTTCCATCTGCCATTCACCTCTCCCTAAAAGGTTCCTATCATCACCTACTTTACTTATCGATTCCAGCACCGGTATCCCTTGTGTTCCTGCTTATCTCCCTCCAGCAGCTGTCTCTAACCTTCACCCTCCCCTCAACGGCCTCTCGTTTTTTTCCTCTTTATCTGCCTCCAGCTATCGTCCATCTGTCAATGTCTCCCAACTCGACCCCTCCCCTCTCCTACCTATTGCAACCTGTCTGTCATCTTTCAACCCCACCTCAGTCCACTTCCCCCTCTCCTCTTTATACTGGCTATCTCCCCTCTCAGTCCTGATGCAGGGTTTTGACCCAAACATTGACAATAGATGCTGCTCAACCCACTGAGTTCCTCCAGCAGATTGTGTGTTCTTACTTTCTGTCTGGTTGGGAATGGAGGAGAGGGTGAGAGATCAGGCCGGTAGGTAGAGGGATCAGGGTATGAATTGTTTGTGAGATGAGGCATTCAATCATGGTTAAGTCTTTGGGAGGGGCTATGATTGGGAGTTGAGGTATGGGGGTCGATAGTTAAGGGGTGATCAGGCATGGGGATGTGTATTGGTCAGTAGTGAGATTGAAAGGCAAGAGGTGTTGAATGAGGGTCACAAGCTGAAGGAGAAGAAATCTGGGAGGCAGGGTAGGGTGTCTGAAGAAGCAGGCTAGACAGCAACTAGTGACCTACTTGACCTGGTTCCCAATGTCACCTGCCTATGCATGTTGGCTGCACCGACCACGACAATTAAGTCACACATAAGTGTGCGGTGCACATCATTGAGAGCTGCTGAATATCAGCTGGGTGTAGGCATTTCAGGCACCAATGGAAGTGGAAGTAAAATCACTGATTCTGCACTCCATGCAGCAATTCCTCGATCTTCAATAACATAAATAAAACTGTTTTTGTTTTATTGTCAAACTTTGGATCCCTGATGCCACTTAAAATTCATAAGCACATTAATTAATAGTGGGGACTTCTGAAGCCGTAAGGATCTTGTAAAGAAGATCGGCAATAGAACTTCCCCCAACACAGTGCTGTCTCACAGCCCCAGTGACCCAGGTTCAATCCTGACCTTCAGTGGCGTGTTTGGATTTCTCATGTTCCTCGTGAGCTCTGGTTTCCTCCCCATCCCAAGGATGTGGAAATTGAGCAGTTAACTGGCTGCTGTAGATTGCCCTTATTGTGTAGGTGTTGGGTAGAATCTGGGAGGAGTTGATAGTGTATGGGAAGAATGGGTTCAGTGAAACCAAGTGCTGCATGGCTAGTAAGGATTTGGTGGGCCAAACAGCCTGTTTCCATGCTGTATGACACTTTGTTTTCACCATGAAGGCACAAGATTATTCCTGGGTGTTTCACTCTTTTAGCCACATAGCATACGAACGTACAAATTAGGAGCATGAGTTAGCCACTTGGTTCTTCAAGCCTACTCTGCCATTTAATAAAGATCATGGTTGATTTCATTGCAACCTCAGCTGTACCTGTCTACCTGCAGTAACCTTTCACCCCATTGCTTATTAAGTATCAGTCTACCTCAGCTTTAAAACATCCAATGACTCTGCTTCCACCACTCTTTGAGAAAGACAGTTTCAAAGTCTTATAACCTTCAGAGAAAAAGAATTCACCAAATCTGTATTTTAAGTGGGTGACCCCTTAGTTTTGAACAGTCCTCTAGTTCTACATTCTTCCATGCAAGGAAATATCCTCTCCCCATCCATCCTGTGACTCTCATGTTAGCATTACGGATTTGAGTTAACTACTGGGATCCATGATCTTAGCCCCCGTGATAGTATTAACATTCTCCAGCAATATTTCTAACAAGCTTACAGCATAATAATACACATGTTCACAATGGACTCCATCATCAACGGCCATAAATCATGGTCTTGGTACTTGACCTGCCCTGATCTCATCTAAACATTTTGGAATGTCATGCCCCTTAGCGACAGGTGAAATAATATGCTGTCAATTTATTATTTGGCCATACGCCACTGAAAGATGTGCACTTGTTAACACAGCACTCAGAACATAGTCTCCCAACAGCACATAAGACTGACCCTTTACATATGACATTTACATCAAATCCGCAAGTATGATGTTGCCAAGCCAAAGCAGCAGCAATATAATTACTCAGCAATTAGTGAATTCTTTTTTGAGAACAGCTACATATGAGTAACTGCTTCAATTTCAGGAGACAAGTTGTGAGAGTAGCAAGGAAACAAATCCCCTGTTCCCCTTCGTCACTGACTGTGATGGAATTTGAATGCTTGCTTACTGGGTCCTCATTTTACCTTTGTTATATTAAAAAAAACCAAAAAAATTGTGGCTCTCAATACCTTTTAAATAGAGGACAGCTCTTCTGAATATAAATGAGACAAATCTGAATTTTCATGCTGTATGACTCTATGAAGGATTAACAACTAGAATCTGAGATAAAAAAAACATGGAGCAGAATATGCCATTTACTTCAAACACATGACCACCATACCATCAGGCCAAACCTGCGGTAATGTAATTACATAGTAATTAGCTGATTTCATCTCCAGAACTGTGGAAGAAACTGGATTTATGACCCAATTTTTTTTTCATTCAGAACATTTGGGAACATCTGTTGGAAAAGAGATATCAAGTTCCTGCAGACAAAACTGCAATTCTTGCTGTCTGCTTTTAAAGTTTAATGTCTCATAAATGGTTTATTATGCTTTATATTGTCGCAAAGTAATAGAAATGACATATTTTATATTTTATAGATTGCAACGACTTAAACTGGCAGTAAATGTAGAAACATCATTTTATAGTTTATTTACATAGTTCAATAAGCAACATTAAAAAATTCCAGCTTCCTAGCAGGACCCTTTGGAACTGAAATTCCCGAGTTCTAACTTTAGTACAGAGATTAACGTATTAATCGAAAATCTGCCTGGTGTTGATTTAACACAGCTGTTAGCTGTGCAACCGCACTAGTTAGTCAGGTAGTGGCAAGGAGATATGGGGAGAGAATATAGCCTATTGCACCTGCTTCTCAATATCTGATAACGGTCCTAATTTCCATCTGGTTTACCGCATGCTTAATGCGCAGGAATTTAATGTAAACATATTAATCAATGTACTGAAACATTGATCAATGCTTTTTTTTAAATGTATAAAAATAAACAAAAGTGCAGTCTTGTTCAAAGTATAACACAACATAAACACCAAAGCATGTTGGAAGGAGGAATGAGCTCAAGGAAGAGGCAAAAGAAGCACAATACAGGCCCTATTATATCCAGCATCATGGCAAGGGCTTGTTCTTCACTTCCATTGTCCCCCCATCTAAATCCCTAATATCAACTGTAAATAGTTGAGGCCACAGCACTGATCCACGTGACATCCCACTAGTTTACTGACTGCCAATCTGAAAACGATCCATTTATTGGGGCTCTCTGTTTTCTGTTCATTAGCCAAACCCCTATCCGAGCAAATATTTTACACCCAGCCCTGTGCACCCTTATCTTCTGAGGTAACATTTTATGTGGCACCTTACTGAATATCTTCTGACAATCCAAGATACATCTACTGGCTCCCTTTTATTCATCCTGTTTATTAAATCCTCAACAAAATCTTTTTAAAAAAATTGTCAACAAGATTTCCTTTTCATAAAACCATGTTGATTTTGCTTGTCCATTTTATGATTTTGTAGATGTTCTGCTATTATCTTCTTAACAATGGATTCCAGCATTTTCCCAATGACTGGTGCTAGGTAACTGGTCTGCAAGTTTCCTGCTTTTGTCTTTTTCCTCTCTGCAACATTTCTTTCTGGTCTTAAATATATGGAGCTACAAATTCTGGGGAGGCTGTAAATACACATTAAACAGGTGGACCAAAGATCACATTGCTCAGTTTCTCTCCTTTCCCTCCCCTTTCATGATCTCTGTTTCCATCTCCACAGACAGATTATCCACTGACATCTTCTACAAACCTACTGACTCCCACAGTTACCTTGACTACACCTCTTCCCGCCCTGTTGCTTCTAAAGATGCTATTCCCTTCTCTCAATTCGTCTGCCACATCTGTTCTCATGATGAGGCTTTCCATTACAGGACATCTGAGATGTCCTCTTTTTTCCTGTAAACAGGGTTTCCCTTCCACATTATCAATGCAGCCCTCACCCACATCTCCTCCATTTCCCACAGTCTGCTCTCAGCCCATCCCCCCCCCCGAAACATAAGAGGGATAGGGTCCCCCTTGTCGCCACCTACCACTCCACGAGCATCCACATCCAACATATCATTCTCTGGAACTTCTGCCATCTCCAATGGGATCCCATCACTAATCATATCTTCCCCTCCCCCCCCTTCTCCGCAGGGATTGCTCTCTCTGCGACTCCCTTGTCCACTCTTCCCTCCCTACCAATCACCCTCCTGACACCTATCCCTGCAATGTGCTACACCTGCCCCTACACCTCCTCCCTCACCACCATTCAGGGCCCTAGGCAGTCCTTCCAGGTGAGGCAGCACTTCACCCGTGAATCCGAGGGTGTCATTTATTGCATCTGGTGCGGGTTCCTCTACATCGGTGAGTCCCGACGCAGATCGGGTGACCGCTTCGCCGAGCACCTTCGCTCCATCCACCGCAACAACCAGGATCTCCTGGCGGCCACTCACTTCAATTCCACTTCCCATACTGATATGTCTATTCACAGCCTCCTCTACTGCCACGCTGAGGCCAGGTGCAGGTTGGAGGAGCAACACTTCATATTCCGTCCTGGTAGTCTCCAACCTGACGCCATCAAAATCGATTTCCCTAACTTGCGGTAACCCGTTTCCCCTTCTACCTCCCCACTTGGTTATCCTTCATTCCTGTGGCCCCCCGCACCCCTTCTCTTTCCCCTCCCCCCACCTTGTGACCTGCCCATCCCCTCCCTCTGGTTCCCCACCTCCGTCCCTTTATTCCATGGTCTAATGTCCTCTTGCGTTGGATTCCTCCTTCTTCAGCCCTTTGCCTCTTCCACCTATCACCTCCCAGCTCCTCTCATCATTCCCCTTCCTCCCCCACCCACCTACCTTTCCCCTCTCACCTGAACTCACCTATCACCAGCCAGCTTGTGCTCCTCCCCTTCCCCCTACCTTTTTATTCTAGCTTCTGCCCTCTTCCTTTCCAGTCCCAATGAAGGGTCTCGACCAGAAACGTCGACTGTTTATTTCCTTCCATAGATGCTGCCTGACCTGCTGAGTTCCTCCAGCATTTTCTGTGTGTTGCTCCAGATTCCAGCATCTTGTGTCAACATTATTCAATGGCTTGCCTTGGCAAAAGTCCACAGTGTAAAAGACAAGACGCTGTGGACTACAGAATAGGCCTCACATCCTCAAGGGCCTTTCCTTCACACATTCTGCAATGGTAGATCATGTGAAGGAGGACAAGCAAATTATGGGTCCAGGTTTCAAAGCAGGGGTGGGTGGGGAGTATCATGGGAGCGGTCAGGAAGAATCGGAAAGAACATAGAACAGTACAGCACAGGAACAGGCCCTTCAGCCCACTGTGTCTGTGCTGAACATGATGCCAAATTAAACTAATCTCTTCTGTCTGCACATGATCCATATCCCTCCATTCCCTGCATATTCCCATCTATCTAAAAGCCTCTTAAATACCTCTATTGTATCTACTTCAGTAGGCTGGAGGGAAATCACAATCAGCTTCTCGTCAGGTGGTAGATCACTGAGTTGGATGGAGATGTGGACAAGGGGGTTGTTGCTAGGTGTGGTAATGGAGATTCAGGCAATGGATGGTTTTTAATGAAAGATTTTTACCTGAAGAGTAATTGCTTAAGCTAAGCATCTAGTGCCATCTACAGGCCAGGCACGTCCGCCCAAACTGACAGAAGCAGCATCCAGACACACTTCATATGGTTGGATATCACAGCATGGGTCTAGGTTCCTCTGTGCATCAGGTACATGCAGGACTCAGGTAAAACATTGGACATCGTGGAAATCACAGCTGATCACAATCTGCCTTTTTAATTGATCTGCTTTCTTTTGAGATTGAACTGCAGAACAACAGTCATGGCCCAATCCAAGGCCATCGACTCCAGTTTCCATCACACCAGCAAATTTCCACTTTATCCTGAAGCCTCAGTTTTGGACACCAATATCAGATATTTGTTCTTAATATTCATTGTTGTAACATGGGCACTGCTGGCAAAAACACCAGTTGTTGCCCATCCCCTGAAGATCCACAGCTCAAGGTTCAACAACAGCGTCTTCCCCACCATCATCAGGTTCTTGAACCAACTTGAAAAACCCTAATTCTACCTCCGACTATACTTCCCTCAACTTGTACTAATGTTGTTGTGTTTGTTTATTCTGTTACATAATTTATGTTAATTAAAGCTTATGTAATTTACGTTGTCTTGTCTGTTATGAACTGTGCTGCTGCTGCAAAAAGCTAATTTTCATGGTGTTTATACCCTGGGTCCATGACAAGAAACTTGAACTTGATCCCCTATTGCCCTGGAGAATGTACTGGTGAGTTGCCTTCTTGAACCTCTGTAGTCTTCTGGTGAAGGCTCTCCAAGAGTACTCCTGGGGAAGGAGTTTCATGAGGTTCATCCAGGAATGATGAAAAAACAGCAATACATTTCCAAGCCAGGATGGTGCTCAAATTGGAGGCAGTGCCCGGGTGGTGGTATTACCCTGCTCTTGTTGTCCTTGCCCTTCTTGGTGGTGGAGAGTGTTAGTGTGGGAAAGAATGAAAGGGAGAGATTTCTGAGGTCTCTCTTCATAACATATGGACAGAGGTAGTTCATCTAAACCCTTGAGCCTGTTCATCTATTCAATAAAACAATGGCTGGTGTTTGACCTAACTCCATGTACCTGTCACCTCATACCCTTAATGCTTTTATGTAACAAAAGATCAGTCAGTCTCTCAGATTTAAAATAAACAATTGACCAAGTATTGATTGGTCTTACAGAAAAGAATTCTAAATTTCTATCATGTTCTGCAGATAGAAGTGACTCTAATTTCTTGGCTGTCTCTCCTGGTCCCAAATTCTCTAACCACTGGAAACAGTATTTCTCTATTCATCCTATCAGTTCTCCAGAAAATCCTGGAAATTTCAATCAAAGCACCTCTAAACTCCACAGAATACTAGTTTTGTAATAAAGTCATAAAGAGATACGGCACAGAAACAGGCCCTTTGACCGACTGATTCCATGCCAACCATCAACCACCCATTTATACCAATCCTACATTAATCCTGATTATTTTCCCCACATTAACTCTGTCCATATTCTATCATGCAACCATGTAGATCATGCAAAGGAGAACAAGGAAACTATGGGTCCAGGTTCCAAGGTAAGGATGGTTGGGGAATATCATGGGAGCAGTCACCCACACACTCAGGGCTATTTACTGTTGCCAATTAACCTACCAACCCCGCACTGTTGTGATGTGGGAAGAAACAGGAGCACCCAGAGGAAACCCACACAGTCACAGGGAGAACATGCAAACTCCACACAGACAGCACCCAAGATCAGAATTGAACCCAGGTCTCAGGTGCCGTGAGGTAGCAGTTCTCCTGGCTGTGTCACTCAAACCTTTCATTTGGGGTCCAGGTATCATTCTGGTAAATCTGCCCACCCACTACAAGGCCAATGTATTGTAACTAAGGGCACAGTGACCAGAACTGTTCTTGATACTCCAGGTGTGAATTAATCAGGGATTTCTTTAGTTTTAGCTGTGGACCTCTCATTCCTGAGGTGAACTCGGGGAACTATTGCTGCCTACACATTATGGCTTTGAACCATTTCCTAAAAATCATGCATTCAAAAGGAGTCACAATAAGGGAGATGATAGAATCAATAGCATCAAATAGCCCCTCAACCCACACCAACCAGCAAGCAACCATACATCGGAATTCCACTGGTTAAAAATTCTCCCCACATTCTCATCCACTCCCCCAGAATCTACTACCCACCTACACTGAGGCAGTTTACAGTGGCCGATTAATCTACCAACCTCCACATCAATGGAATGTGGGAGGAAACACACACAGTCAAATGAAGCATGCAAACTCAACACGACAGCACTTAAGGTCAAGACTGAAGCCCCTGGTTGGAGGTGAGAATCTACTACCCACCTACACTGAGGCAGTTTACAGTGGCCGATTAATCTACCAACCTCCACATCAATGGAATGTGGGAGGAAACACACACAGTCAAATGAAGCATGCAAACTCAACACGACAGCACTTAAGGTCAAGACTGAAGCCCCTGGTTGGAGGTGAGAATCTACTACCCACCTACACTGAGGCAGTTTACAGTGGCCGATTAATCTACCAACCTCCACATCAATGGAATGTGGGAGGAAACACACACAGTCAAATGAAGCATGCAAACTCAACACGACAGCACTTAAGGTCAAGACTGAAGCCCCTGGTTGGAGGTGTGAGGCAGCAGCCCTATTTGCTCTGTCATTGTGTCACCCTTGGGTCCACCTGATCAGCTTGAATATCAGAGAACTGTGTGGTCATATCTGGAGTTCTTAACTGCAGAAAGAAACTGAGCAACTTTTTAGATTTGCCTTCAACTCAGTCTGGCATTCCAATATTCTCAATGCACAGGGAAATGAACCTGCACAGGGACAACACCAGGAAATTTCTGCCTTAATGTTCTAACTTAAGCTTAATGGAAATAAAAATGTATATAAAAGGAAGAATGTGGACATTTTCTTTTACTATCATATTATTATAATGGATGATAGTTGTGTATTTACAATGTATTTTTAATAAGATGGATATTTATCACAGACTGGATAAAGTTATAGTTGTTCCTAGGATCAAGCAGGGAATATTTTAGCACAGTGGTTAAATTACTGGATTAGTAACCAGAGACCTGGAATATTGATCTGGAGATATGAATTCGAATCCCACCATGGCAGCTACAGAGATTAAATTCAAGTAATTAAATGCATTTGGAATGAAAAGCTGTTATCTGTAATGCTAACTACAAAAACCCATCCAGATAACTAATGATCAGCAAGGAAGGAAATCTATCATCTTTATCCTGTCTGCCTTATTTGTGATCCCAGTCCCACCAATGTTGTCAGTTTTTAACTGCTCTCTGAAGGGGCCATACAAGACAGTCTTCAAGGAATAATTAAGACAGTAAATAGTAAACACTGTTCTTACTAGTGACATCCATACCCTGAATACATTGGGAACTAGAAAGACTATACCCATGTACTAATGTCGTCCAGCTTGGAAGGGTACAGTGGTGCAGCTAGTAGAGCCACTGCCTTGCAGCTCCAACGACCCAGGTTCAATCCTGATCTTTGGTGCTATCTGTGTGGAGTTTGCACGTTCTCCCTGTGAACGCATCGGTCTCCTCCCACATCTCAAAGGCGTGCAGGTTAATTGGCTGCTGCCCCTAGTGTAGGTGAACAGTAGAATCTTGGGCAGGTTGAGGGGAATGTGGGAAGAATAAAATGGGATGAGAGTAAAATGGGTTCTTGATGGTTCGTGTGAACTCCAATGTACTGAATGTAAAAAAAAACTCACCCTTTTATTGTGTGCTAAATATATACTTCCTATGGCACCAAAGCAACCCATACAAATAATTATGTAACCAGTGTTAGGGAGGCTTATACACAGAACCATGCACTAAAACAGGACCTACACCATGCCCAACAGGACCAGGTCCAACTGAGCATACCTCCCAAAATTTACTACATACCAATCAGAAAGAGGCAGCAGCCCTTAAAGGCACACTCCCCATGATAGCCAGACACTGGTAACACACATTATTAACTGCCATGGAGGAGAGCCGGTGTGATGGAGGGGGAGAGAAAGGCCTTAGATTCAGTGAAAGAGACCCTGCATTTGTCATTGGTGCGATTAAAAAAAGAGGGAGGTCTTGGGGTGGGGTGTGGTTGGCAGGCCACCATAGGAAGACCCTGGCAGTAAGTGGCTCCATGTATGAGAATCCCCACTCATTCAAGCCTAGTAGACACAAGTTTCCTGTCCTCTCAGGATATGTCAGAGTGAGCTGCGGAACACTAAAAAAAGTTGGAATGAACTAATTCTGTAAATGCATCAGGGATTCATTCATTCAAGTACTTTAAGACTCTAACATGAAGTGAGATCACTAATGTCAGGGACAGTTTCTTATGGGCATGATTTCACCCAGAAATAATCACGTTTAGATGTCATGTATGCATAACAATGTGCACCAATGGATCCAATTTCTAAGCTCCAGTTCAGCAACCTGCAGGCTGCCGAAGCTTTTGGACTAAGAATAGCAGCTCATTCAGAGCGAGGACATACAATGATCAGGAGAAAATATCAACAGACAGAGATCAGCAAGAGACTATGGCAGAATGACCATAGAAGACACAAATACAGCATGGATATTTTCTAGAGGATCTCTCAGGGGGTTGACACAGGACACTTGGGATCCATAATCCAGAGGAGGATGCCAGACCTCTGAGATACAATCTGTTCCATTTTTTCTGACAACTAATTCCCAACATTCAGCTTTTGATTGATGAGACTGCCTTGCTGGCTAACATGCATTCTCAGCTAATCTCCAACTGTATGCATCCCTCTGTGAACTCCTTGCCAACCATACTACTGAGTCAGGAGGAACTTGAGCCTTGAGGATTATGCAGCACTGAACCCCTCAGCTCTGATTCAGAGCTCCAGCTCCTATTTCGAAACCAGCACTTCTGGCTACAGCTCGCTGCCATGCCTCCTAAATCCTGTTGATCCTTCGGGGAAGAGTCAGTGTCACATGAGGGTGTAAGAAAGCTTGCAGAGTGGACACCTGATACTACTTTCGATATGTTTTACTTGTTACTCAATGTTGGCCTTTAGCCTAATTCACAGTGCTTAGGTTTAACATGTTGCCACCTTCTATGGGCAATGTAGTGGTGACTGATGAGCAAGAGAAATCTTCCGATATGAATGTTTACAACAAGACAGTTGTGCTTACATACAGACATTCAATACAGGGTTACAGCATGATAGTGTCCAAGAATCATGCACTTCCACAGCCGTATGTGATAAAAGCTCTTAACCGACTAAGACTGACACAAACATGGTGCTCCATTTATCAGCAAGGACATAGTTAAGTGAAGTCAGAGCTATGATAAGGGATATAAACAGCATTAAAAGACTGATAAATGTCAGCAGTCTGCTGACTTCAGGCAAACTGTTTCTTTGGGCTGTCTGCCCTGCTTCAGAAGAGGTGCATTTTGTTACGTGAAGGACGACCAAGATATCAGAGGCAGGTTTTCAACATTACAAATTAGTTCATGATAGCTGTGCAAACTGTATAAGCAGGTTTAATTATAATGAGTGTTTGGAATTTTCATTTTTTGTTTGTAGTTCTGACAAGGGGTGCCATTTCAGACTTTATTAATGTGTGGCAAAATCAGAAATTTTCAGTTAATATTAAAAATTCGAAAGACCCGTTAACTATTGGTTTCTACAAAGCATAGCTATAACAATAGCATTTATAGACTAGCTCATGTTTTATCTTAATTATTTCTTTGAGAAAATCTTCATTTTCTTTGGACAAAGTGGCAGCAACTGATGGACAAGAAATATCTCCTGATCTCCCAGAGCAATTGTACATTCAGACTTTTCAATACATGGCTTCAGTGTGATGGAGGCCATGAATCATGAACTTTCACAGTAGTGTGTGATGAAAACTTTTAACAGACTAAGTATGACACAAATAAGATAATTTTGTTTACTTCCCCACACCTGCCGTGCATTTATATTTCCTGCCATTTCCACCTTTGTTAGCCCAGTGACAAGCATATCCTGTGGGCAAGTGGGATCACTACAAGCATTTTGGAAGCCAGTCTTAAATCAAAATTGATAAAAATATAAATTCTAAATGCATAACATTTATTGCCAGCAGAGTTTCGTGGGTGAAAATAAATAAAAAATGATTTTCCATGTAGCTTTTTGCTGTTTCTTCTGTCTGTGACACATTTAAACCAAGAATGACAATCCTGATTATAACTTTCCAATCCAGGGTTGATGGTACTTTGAACAATAAGGTTTCACAGTCAAAGCTACTGCCGGCCTGGAAACACATACAGTTTTCCTGAAAAGTGCAGTAAGAGACTGGATAAAGGGCCTTGAAGGAGTTAAAATTAGAGGTACAGCTCATGCTTTCAACATTATGAATTTCGAAAGAGGGATCTGTGATTAACAAAGGAGGTTAAAGAAAACATTAACTCAAACACTAGAACATACAAGGTGGCAAAGGTGTGTGGCAGACCACAGGACTGGGAATTTTACAAGAACCGGCAGCAAGAGACTAAAAACTTAGTAAGAAGGGAGAAAACTGATTATGAGAGAAAACTAGCAAGAAATATTAAAGCATACAGCGAGGATTTCTATGGATATATAGAAAAGTGGGTAACTGGGGTAAGGGTAGGAGCCTGGAGAGCGAGACTGGGGAATGAATAACAGGAAACAAGGAAATGGTAGGCAAGTTAAATCAATACTTTGCATCACTCTTCATGGTGGAGGACTCTGCAAATACCCCAAAGATTTTTTTTTGGCTCGTTTCAAATACTGTGGAAAAGCTTCTAACAATTACCATCATGAGGGATAAGGTATAAGAAGAGCTTTACAGGACTAAAGACAGGACCTGATGGCTTGCTCCCAAGGATTAAAAAGGGGATGGTGGCAGAGATAGTGGAGACGCTGGTTGAACTTTTTCAAAACTCAGAATTCCGGGAAGGTGGCTGAATAGAAGTCGCAAATGTAATCTATTGTTCAAAGGAGGAAGACAAAAATAGATAACTATAGGCCTGTAGCTTAATATCTGCTGTTGGCAGGATGCTGAAATCTATGCTTGAGGAAGAAATAACTAGTCATTTAGAGAAGCTTAATCTAATCAAACCAAGTCAATGTGGTTTTATGAAAGGTAAATCATGTTTGATAAATCTGCCAGAGTTTTTTGAGGATGCGACAAGCAAGGACAATAGAGGGGAACCTGTAGATATAATGTACATGGATTTTCAGAAGGCGTTTCACAAGGTGCCTCATAAAAGGCTGGTGTACAAGATAAAAGCTTGTGGTATTAGGGGAAGCGTGTTGGCATGGTTTGAAGATTGGTTGTCGTAGTCAGGATAAATGTGGTTTAAATTCTGGTTGCCAGAATAAATGTGGTCTTTCTCAGACTGGAAGATTGAGAAAGTGGGGTGCCCCAAGGATCAGTTTTTGGCCCACAATTATTTACAGTTTATATTATCAACGTGAGGGAGGCAGCAGAGTGCAAGGTGTCCGAGTTTGCTGACGAAAGTAAACAATGAGGATGCAGGCGACTCCTGTGTTATGGCAGTTCAGGAAATGGAAATTCACCCTTATAGAAGTCACAAATCACTATCCAAAAATTTAAGATACAAATTAAACACTCGCTCTCACAGAATTTATGTGGAAAATAAACACAAAATGCAAAAGAAACAACAAATTTGTCAACTTTGATTTTTAGTCACTCACTCAATACTGTTGATGTGATTCACCACATCGGTTGGGTTGGCAGTCACAGCTGAGTCCCTACTTTGCCACACCTTCCCCAGTCTGACGACATGTGAACAGACATGTCACAGTGTAGCGTTGCCATGCTCTTCATTTGCAAGGCATTTTCTCTGACGCGCTGCATTGTGGGGAGCAACAGTGGCCGTGGTCAGTTCTTAGACTGGCTCCTTAAGTATAACCTATCACCTCCCAGCCTCTGTCATTATCTCCACTCTTCCCTCCTCCATCGGCCTATCACCCCTCCTCACCTGGATCCACCTATCACTCCAGCCCTTCCCCTCACCTCTTTATACTGGCTATCTCCACACTATCTTTCAGTCCAGATGAAGGGTCTCGACCCGAAACGTCAAGTGTCCATTTCCTTCTACAGATGCTGCCTGACCAACTGAGTTCTTCCAGCAACTTGTTTTTTGTTCCAGATTTCAACATCTGCAGTCTCTTGTGTCTCCTTAAAGTAATCCCTCAGCTAATACACCACTTCTATGGGAAAAGGGGATTCACGTTACGGAAAATTGCCTTACGGATGTTTCTCTAGGAATGCAATCCCTCTGTGACCAGAGGTTGCTTGTATTAGAACTCTGCAACTTGGATATAGATGGGTTGAGTGCATAGGTAGAAATTTGGACAATTGATATTTAATGTGAAAAAGTGTAAGTCATGAACTTTGTTAAGTGGAATCAAAAGGCAGACTATTTTCTAAATGGAGAAAGATTGCAGATGAGTGATGCACAGTGGACCTAGGCATTCTTGTGCATGAATCACAAAAAGGTTAGCAGGCACGTGTGCAGCAAGTAGTTAGTAAGACAAGTAGCACGTCAGTCTTTATCGCAAAAAGGCTGGAGTGCAGAAACAGGGAATTATTGTTGCAGGGTATTGACAAGGCTGCACCTCCATTGTTTGCAATGTTGATACCCTCATTTAAGAAAGGACAGACTGACACTGGAAGTAGTCCAGAAGAGATTCATTCCGCTAACTCCTGGGATGAGGAGAGTTCTACTATCATGAACAGTTGAAGAAATTATATCTATATTCCTTGGAGTTTAAAACAATGACAGATGATCTTTTTGATAAGATCCTCAGGGGCAGATGTTGGGATGTTTCCACAAGTGGGAGAATCTTGCAGATTCAAGATTTATAAGATTAGGATTAAAACTGAGATGTGTAGGAGCTTCTTCTGTAGTGGAGGTGATGAATCTCTGGAATTCTCTACCTTGGAGGGTTGTGGAAGCTGGATCAGTTGGGGCATTTAAAGTGGAAGTAGACATATTTTTGAAGGATCAGGCAATCGAGGGCTGGGGAGAACTGGCACAGAAGAGATGAAGCCTGAGGCAGATTGGCCATGATCATATTAAATGGCAGGATAGGCTTGAGGGGCCAAGTAGTCTACTCCCGCTCCTGTTTTATGTTCCTATTATGTTAACTCCAGTGGACAAGAATGCATTTTCCAATTATTTTTCCATAATTGTCAGCAGAACAAAAGAGCACTGACTTTAAACCTTCATGCCCAGCAAGAAAAGGGAAAGCAGAGAGAAAAAAACTGGAGAGGTACTAACCACTCTGTTTGCACTGTATTCCCACCTGCTGCAGCTTAGAGTCATAGTCATAGAGTTACACAGCATGGAAACAGACCCTTTGGTCCAACTCGTCCATACTGACCCATGTGGATTCTTGAGTTTGTCCCATTTGCCTGCACTTGGCCCATATCCCTCTAAACCTTCCCTATTCATGCACCTGTCCAAATGACTTGTAATTGCACCAACCTTGACCACTTCCTCTGGCAGCTCATTCAATATACCCACCACCCTGTGCAAAATACGTTAAATCCCCCTTTAAATCTTTCCTCTCTCATCTTAAACCTAAGCCTTCTAGTTTTAGACTCCCTACCCCAGGAAAACAAATGTGACCATCCACCCTATCTATGCCCATCATGATTTTATAAACCTCAAGTCACCCTCAGCCTCCTTCACTCCAGGGATAATGGTCCCAGCTTATCCAGTCTCTCCTTATAACTCAAACCCTCCAGTCCTGGCAACATCATTGTGAACCTTTTCTCACCTTCTTGAGCTTAATCACATCCTTCCTATAGTATGGTGACTAGAACTACACATAATATTCCAGGTGCGGTCTCATCAACATCTGGTACAGCTGTAGCATGATGTCCCAGCTCTTACAGTCAGTGCCCCTCCGACGAAGACAAACATACCATATGCCATCTTCACCACCTTGTCTACCAGTGTCACCACTTTCAGGGAACAATGTACTTGTACCCCTAGGTCTCTCTGTTCTACAACACTCCCTTGGGCCTTGCCATTCACTGTTACATCCTGCCTTAGTTAACCTTCCCAAAATCCATCACTTCACACTTGTCAGAGTTAAGTTCCACCTGCCATTCCTTTGCCACTTTCCCAGTCGATCTAGATCCTGTTGTAACCTTAGACAATCATCTTCACTCACCACCATACTGCCAGGTACAGGATCTCTAGGGGCACAGCGAGGAGGCCCCTCCCTAGCCTGACTAGCCATTAAAGCCATGTGACTTCTAACAGCTTTTAAATGTCTCTGCCATGTAGAGACATTAAAACATAAAATTTAAGTAAATAAAATTAAAAAGGATCAATGTTTTAAAAACATGAGATAGTAACTAAAAACAAATTATTTAAAATATTAAATGAAAGAAAAATATTTGGTATTGGTTTATTATTGTCACTTGTACAGTGAGGTACAGTGAAAAACTTGTCTTGCATACCGTTTGTACAGATCAATTCATTACACAGTGCACTGAGGTAGTACAGGGTAAGAACAATAACAGAATACAGAGTAAAGTGTCACAGCCACAGGGAAGTGCGTTGCATGTAGACAATAAGGTGCAAGGTCAAACAAGTCCAAAGAACAACTTACTGTCCTTTGTTTCTAAATCTGCAGTCCTTCAAATCCCATTGAAATGTATGGGCCTCGAACCCTGTGCTTGAGTTAGACATGACTCAGAATCTGGGACGCAATTCCCTAGGGAAATGCTATGGTTCTGTGGCCAGACTCAATGTGGATTCCTGCAGTGGAGCAACCTGATAACATCTGGTCCATTGAATTGCTCAATAGGTCCTGGACATCTACGATTGACCACTGCTGACCAAATTGCTAAGCACATACAGTTTTGTTACAGCTGTGGTGACTAGATCATTAGAAGTTAAGATGGAGGTGGGAATGTTTGGAAGATCAGGGATTTGAGGGCTGTGGAGACTGGCACGGAAGAGGATAGAGGCCAATGTTGATCATATTGATGGGGCAAGCATGATGGTCTACTTCTGCTCTTATTTTCATTTGTATTTTGCATATCTACAAGGATTCCTCATCTTCAAGTGGATGACAGGAGCTTCTGACTGGATTGTGCTCTGTCATCTTGGGACCTGGCTATTATTTTGCTGGTGTCCAATGGTTGGTTCTACCAAATGACTGAGGGATGTGTTGGTGTCAATACATTTCCAAAGCACCATCACTACAAACAGGCGAGGTTGGGTGACTGTTCCTCTAACTCATAACAGTAATTAGAGACAATTGGAAGGGTGCTTTGCTATACACAATAATATTCCCTCAACTATATCTGCCAATACATCAACTGATGGATTTATAGCTTGCATTTGGCACACACAGCTAGCATTAAAGGAAACAGCACTCAATCTGAGTCTGACACAAACCTACATATGGATGAAGTCAAACCTCAATCCCAACCCTTTCTAAATTAACATGGATAATATCACTCATTTAAATGGGCTGTGTTAATGTTGTTTGAAGTCCTGCTAAATGCTTTATCTCTGCACATTCATAATTAGAGGACAGCATGGAGTGAGCAATGACAGAAAAAGAAATTAAAATGCATGTGTTGTTATCTGTAGCTCACTGGATTGCTGTGCGATGCTCTCAATTGTTACTCAGTACCCAGAGGTTTGAAACACTTCTCAGCCAAGAAATGGGGCTGTGCCCAGTGGTCAGGCAGCATCTGTGGAGGGAAATGGACAATCAATGTTTCAGGTTGAGATGCTTCAGTCAGATAAAGGGTCTGGACCCGAAACGTCAACTATCCATTTCCTGCACAAGTGCTGCCTGACCAGCTGAGTTCCTCCAGCTTCTTGTTTGTTGCTCCAGATCCCAGCATCTGAAGTCTCCTGTGTCTCCATGGGGCTGTGCTGCTTTTCTCAGAGGGACATCTGAATAACAGGCTAGAAAATCTGCAGGGCCAGTGGAAGGACAGATGCAATGGAAACGCAATGGTTGCCTGGATAGGGATAGGGAGTTGTAACCCCTACTCTAGAAATGTGTTGAGAGATCACTTAAGAGAAAGAAATACTGTTGCGCTGATTATGGCAGCCAGACAACATGTACCTGAACTAAGTGAGGAGTCAAAGAATGGAAACTTCTAACTAAGACAACACCAAACTCCTCCGTCAATCATGAGCCTCGGGGGAGACTTTGCCCCAGTTAGTCTCTGCCTCAGCCCATATCTGCCAACAAGTACAAACCGGACGGTGTACACCTGGGCAGGATGGGGATCAATGGGGATTGTTTGCTTGTGCTGTTGGGGAGGGTTTAAACTAATATGGCAGGGGGATGGGAATCCACGCAGAAAGACAGAGGGAAGGAAAGCAGAGACCAGAGCAGAAGTTAGAAAAGAGAAAAGTAAGAGTGGAGCACAGAGAAGTCAAACGCAAAGGACACAAAGGTTACTGGATTCTACAAGGACAATGAGTGTAAGGGCACTTTATCTGAATGCCCATAGTATTCGAAACAAGGTCAGTGAACTTGGGGCACAAATCAGTACAGAGAGGTATGATATAGTGGCCATTACAGAAAGATGGTTGCAGGGTGGAGATGAGTGGGAATTAAATATCCAAGGGTATCAGGTAATAAGATAAGATCACGGAACGATAGGCAGGAAGGTAAGGGAGGTGGGGTAGCGCTCTTAATTAAGAATGAGATCAGGGCGATAAGTGAGAAACAATACAAGATCTAGGGAGCAGAATGTTGAGTCTGTCTGGGTAGAGGTTAGGAACAGTAAAAGGGAAAAAATAAATCACTGGTGCGAGTTGTCTATAGGCCACTGAATAATAACATTACAGTGGCACAAGCAATAAACCGAGGAATATTTGATGCATGTAAAGAATGGAACGGCAGTTGTCATAGGGGACTTTAACTTCCACATAGATTGGGTGAATCAAGTTGGTCGAGGCAGTCTTGAGGAGGACTTCATAGAATGCATCTGTGATAGCTTTCTTGAACAGCATGTTAGTGTACCTACAAGAGAAAATGTTATCTTATATCCAGTCCTGTGCAATGAGACAGGTAAAATTAACAATCTTGTAGTTAGGGATCCTCTTGGAAAGAGCGATCATAGTATGATTGAATTTCCCATACAAATGGAGGGTGCAATAGTTCAATCTAAAACCAGTGTATTATGCCTAAACAAGGGAGACTACAATGGGATGAGGGAGGAGCTGGCTAGCGTAGACTGGGAACACAGGCTATATGATGGGACAGTTGAGGAACAACAGAAGACTTTCAAAGAGACTTTTCAAGGTGCTCAACAAAAGTATATTCCAGCTAAAAGCAAGGACTGTAAGGGTGGGGAGAGCCAGCCTTGGATAACTAAGGAAATAAAAGGAGGAATCAAGCTGAAAGCTCATGCATACAAAGTTGCCAAGAATAGTGGGAAACTGGAAGATTTGGAAAACTTATAAAAAGCAACGAAGAACAACTAAGTAAGCAATAAGGAAATGGATTAGATTATGAAAGTAAACTAGCACAAAATATAAAAAAGATAGTAAAAGTTTTTATATAAATATATGCTTTATATAATTATACATAAAAGTGTGTCTAAAGTCAACGTAGGTCCCTTGGAAGATGAGAAGGGGGAATTAATATTGAGTAACGTGGAAATGGCCAAGGATTTGAATGACTATTTTGTGTCTGTCTTCATGGTAGAAGACACGTCTAACATGCCAAAGAAAGGTGTTATGGATGCAATGGGGGCTGAGGACCTCGATACAATCGCTGTCACTAAAGAAGTAGTGATGAGAATACTAGTGGGCCTAAAGGTAGACAAGTCCCCTGGCTCTGATGGGATGCATCCCAGCGTACTGAAAGAAATGGCATAAGTTATACTAGACGCATTTGTGATAACTTATCAAAATTCTCTGGACTCTGGCAGGTTCCGGCGGATTGGAAGACAGCGAATGTCATGCCACTGTTTAAAAAAGGATGTAGGCAAAAGACAGGTAACTATAGGCCAGTTAGCTTAACACCTGTAGTCGGGAAAATGCTTGAAGCTATCATTAAGGAAGAAATAGCGAGACATCTGGATAGAAGTGGATCCATCAGGCAGACACAGCATAGATTCAGGAAGGGCAGGTCCTGTTTGACAAACTTACTGGAGTTCTTTGAAGATTTAATAGGCGCAGTGGATAGAGGAGAACAGGTGGATGTTGTATACTTGGATTTCCAGAAGGTGTTTGAAAAGTTGCCACATAAAAGACTTATTCATAAGATATGGATGCATGGAGTTGGGGGCAAGGTATTAACATGGATAGAGGATTAGTTAACGAATAGAAGGCAGAGAGTTGGGATAAATGGTATTTATCTAGTTGGCAGTGGTGAGCGGGGTGTCACAGGGGTCGGTGCTGGGTCTGCAGCTGTTCACAATATACATTAACGATTTGGAAGAGGGGACTGAGTGTAGCATATCTAAGTTTGCTGATGACACTAAATTGAGTGGAAAAGCAAATTGTACAGAGGATGTGGAGAGTCTGCAGAGAGAGATATAGATAGGTTAAGTGAGTGGACAAGGGTCTGGCAGATGGAGTACAATGTTGGTAAATGTCAGGTCATCCACTTTGGAAGGAAAAATAGAAGATCAGATTATTATTTAAATGGTGAAAGATTGCAGCACGCTGATGTGCAGAGGGACTTGGGAGTGCTTGTGCACGAATTGCAAAAGGTTGGTTTGCAGGTGCAACAGGTTATCAAGAAGGCAAATGGAATGTGGGCCTTCATTGCTGGAGGGATTGAATTTAAGAGTAGGGAGGTTATGCTGCAACTGTACAGGGTACTGGTAAGGCCGCACCTGGAGTACTGCGTGCAGTTCTGGTCTCACTTGAGGAAAGATGTACTGGCTTTGGAGGCGGTGCAGAGGAGGTTCACCAGGTTGATTCTGGAGATGAGGAGGTTAGCCTATGAGGAGAGATTGAATCGCCTGGGACTATACTTGCTGGAATTCAGAAGAATGAGAGGGGATCTTATAGAAACATATAAAGTTATGAAAGGGATAGATAAGATAGAGGCAGGAAGGTTGTTACCACTGGTAGGTGAGACCAGAACTAGGGGGACATAGCCTCAATATTCAGGGGAATAGATTTAGGATGGAGATGAGGAGAAACTGCTTTTCTCAGAGAGTAGTGAATCTGTGGAATACCCGCCCATTAAATATATTTAAGACACAGTTAGATAGATTTCTGCATAGTAATGGAATTAAGGGTTATGAGGAAAAGGCAGGTAGGTGGATCTGAGTCCACGGCCAGATCAGCCATGATCTTATTGAATGGCAGAGCAGGCTCAATGGGCCAGATGGCCTCCTCCTGCTCCTATTTCTTATGTTCTTGTGTTCAACTGGTGTGTCTAGAACCAGGGATCACAGTCTCAAAATAAGGAGTCAGCTATTTACAGCTGAGATGAAAAGAAATCTCCACACACACGGCAGTAAATCTTTGGAATTCTCTGCCCATCAAGGCTGTGGAGGCTTAGTCACTGAGTAGACTCAAGCGACATATTTTGGGATATTAAGGTAATAGAACATAGAAAACCTACGGCACAATTCAGGCCCTTCAGCCCACAAAGTTTTGCCAAACATGTCCCTACCTTAGAAATTACTAGCCCTCTTACCCATAGCCCTCTATTTTTCTAAGCTCCACCTATCCAAAAGTCTCTTAAAAGACCCTATCATATCTGCCTCCGCTACCTTTGCCAGCAGCCCATTCCATGCACTCACCACTCTCTGAGTAAAAAACTTACCCCTGACATCTCCTCTATACCTACTCCCCAGCACCTGAAACCTGTGTCCTCTTGTAATCAAGGGATTATAGTATCACTGAGGTAAAGGAGTAATCAAGAACTTACTGAATGGTGATGCAAGTATGGGGAACCAATGGCCCTCAACCTGCTTCTATTTCTTGTGTTCTTAGCTAATTCAGTAGTTCAATGGTACTGGACTTCCAAGCGGTTGGCAGAGATTTTACATTAATATTCTGCACAATAGAGTTCAATGAATACATAACCTATTATTCCAGGAAACTGGGTGTCAGTAAAGGCCAACAGTATTACAAATGTGTTGTGAATGTTTTGGAATATAGCGCACACCAGTCCACTTGCATGAATGCCATCAATCACTGGCAGGCACTTAACTAAAGGGTCTACCCCATTTTTTCCTTTCATATTGCCTAGGTCTGGCTTGATTCCACATGTTTACAACACTACATCAAAATAGATCTTACAGATACAGTTCAATGAAGGTACTGTGGGAGCCTTAATAATCTCTGTACCATGTTCCTTCAGTCACTTGTAACAGTTTAATCCCCATGAAATTCAATACTGATGCCACCAATGAAATGACAACAGCTCTCTGAGTAGTAGATGTCCCTTAGAGGTTACCAAAATAAGGCAATGACTTTCACAATAACCTTCAAAACAGTGAAAGAAGTCAACTATTCTGGTAGGATAAATGTCACAAATTAAGAAATTTATAGTCAATACTAACTACAAAAAAGATTCATTAGCAGTTATTAGCAGACTATTTACAACCCGGGGATGAATTAATTGTTTTTGGTTCAACTTTTTTTTTGTTTTGAATCAGCATTTGGCGAAATCAGACCTTTCTGGTTCCTAAAACAAAAGGTTTAATTCAAGAGACGTATTCACTTTTAGCTTCTGTGAAGCACTGCTAAGGTGAAAATATTATTAATAACAAATTCAAGTTATACCTTAGTTACTTCTTCAACAACACTTTTATTTTCTTCACAAAATCACAAAAAAAAGGTTTGTTTCTCGGCCCATTCTCTCCTGCCTCTTTTAACCTTTCTGCCTTTACCATGACCACCAGGGTCAAGAGACCAATGTAAACCACAGATAAATCAACTTGGTTGTGGGTCTGGGGAGCATTTTGAAAGCCATTTGCGGCATTTTGCCAGCAAATCCAACAGAAATATAGATTCTGCACAGATGATCCTTACTGCTAAGCACTGAGTTTTATTAGAGGAAAAAGCAATGTACTAAGGTTTACCTGCCTTTTTCTGTTTTTAAAGTCAGTTACAAAAGGAAACAAAAAATCAAGCTCTATTCATAATTCAAAGGGATCGAATACGTCCATCTTGAAATCACAATTGTCCCCCAACACTGCAAAAAATTAATAATCTGGCAGCTAATACAGTCATAGAGTCATACAGCACGAAAACAGGCCCCTCGACCCAACTGGTCCATGCCAACCAAATACCCATCCAAGCTAGTCCCATTTGCCCACATCCTTCTAAACCTTTGCTATCCATGTACACATCCGACTACATTTTAAAAATTGTTATCGTATCTACCTCAACCACTTCCTCTGGCAGCTCGTTTCATTTATCTCTGTATGAAAATTTGCCCCTCAGGTTCCTATTAAATTCTTTCCCCTCTCAGCTTAAACCTATGCCCTCTAGTTCTTGATTCCTCAACCCTGGGAAAAAGACTGAGTGCATTCACCCTAATTATGCCCCTCATGATCTTATACCTTTATAAGATCAATTCTCAGTTTCCTACCCTCCAAAGAAAAATACCCTAGCCTGTCCAACCTCTCCCTACACTCAGTCACTGAAGTCCTGGCAATACCCTTGTAAATCTTTTCTGTACTCTTTCCAGTTTAATAACATCATTCCTATAGCAGGGTGACCAAAACTGAGCACAATACTTTGAGTGCATCCTGACCAACGTACAGTACAACTTTATCATAACCTCCCAGTTTCTATCCTCAATGTCCTGACTGATGAAGACCAGAATAATTCTGGAATTTTGTTTACTAGTCATTTGATAATTAATACAATTTGCTACTGGTGAATGTGGAAAACTGGCCTCCTAATATATCCCAGGATTTATGATTTCCTGGGACCTTTTCTTTGCCTCATTGGTAACAACAACCTTGTCAATTAAATGTCAATGTTGGGTGCGAAGAATTCTTACAGCATTCATCATTACCAAGTGATCAATATGTAGGATTAAATGCAGGAACTCTAAGCAGATGGCTTGCTCATTATGGCTGTGAACTGCATCATATCAAGAGCTTGAAACGGAAGATGATTGAAATACGCAGCAGGTCAGGCAGCATCAGTGAAGGGAAACAATTAATGCTGCAGGTGAATGACCTGATCTTGGTTCTAAGGAAGAGTTCTTGATTTGAAATGTTAATTTCTATTTCTCTTTCCAACAGATGATGCCTGACCTGCTGAGTGTTTTCCAGCAATTCTGATTTTATTTCAGGATTTGCAGCATGTTGTTTGATTTCAAGACCAAAAGGTTCTTTTTGGCAAACATGGGACAGCCATTTTATTCTACCTGGGTCACTCTAATGTCTCTACCCTATCCAGGTTCCAGCGATGAAGTACGCTTGGCTATTCAGAGCCAAGTAAGCTCTAGGCACCATTCCAACATTTCAAATGCAGCAACAGTACATACATCTGGAACTAAATAGCTCTTCCAAATTAAACAGCTTCTCATCCCATCTTCAGAAGTGTATAAAGCAACTGCAACTTTTAATGCCATCAATGTTGTTCAAATGCTCTGAAATGCCGTAATCGAGACAAATACAGAAGGGCTGTTACACATAAAATCAGACAAAACAACCTAAACAAAATGGCTCATCCATCACTGGCAGTTTTGGTTTTATGTTTTAATGAAAGATTGGCACCCAAGGCAATGTTGCACTTGTTCAATACCGCTCTGGATTGTTGCCATAGATTATAATCTGCAAACCCTGGAATGTGACTTCATGAGTGAACTATCAACTAAACCAAGATGTCTTCCCATGTGTGAATCGTCCACCTATGCAGCAGTTTCCAATGCTTTGCCAGTGCTCTGGATTTGTGACATCGGACAAGTCAAAATGCAACCATTATTGTCACATTCAGAGGATTTCCTAACAATTACTCTTCAATAATATGTAAAGGGGTTTTCAAGCCACAATACTTAAGTTGCAAAGGTCAGGTTAATACTTGAATTGGGAGATATCTTTACTTTAGAAACAAGTGAATCATTTGAACTGACCACCTAAATGCTGTGGACATCTTTAATTCCCCAAACCATCCACTGAATGGGATTTAATTCTACTTCCACCCAAATGGCCTGCGAACTTTTTCCAATTTTGTGACTGATTACCACTAGGAGATCTAGTTATTGGTGCGTCTTCACATGAATTGCTATCTTGTCTGAGGATAATAGAGTTGGAAATGCAGGTCACTTATAAGTCACTTCAATAATGTTCAGTCATGTTAAAACACCACTGTGGATCACTCTAATGCTGCTTATGAACGTTGCATAAAGATTGAGATCTGCACTTACAGGGTTTGCAGAATTGCATAGTTGGTTTTCTGAGTAACACTCTAGTCTAATTTCTCATAGCTCCTGGCATTTCTCATGGCTTCTCAGGTATGATCTCTGCAGCCTGATCTTAGAAGAGACACACCATTATCGAAAGCAACAGCCTTCCAGCTAAGGGAGAGCATTGCTGTTGAATGAATGGTTAGAGTGAGAGTCATAGAGTTATACTCTGCATGCAAACAGGCCTCTCCTCCCCTCCCCCCATGCTGCCTGCCTCCATACCTTTGACCCATCCCCCAGTGGATCTGCTCTCCCCTCCTCCCCTGCACCTGCCTATTACCATCTCTTACCTGCATCTACCTATCACCACTTGTGTCCACCTTGCCTCCCCTCTTTTGTCCACCTATCACTGCTGTTTCTCCCCCCTGTATATTGGGCTTCCCCTTTTCCTATCTTCAGTCCTGAAGAAGGACCTTGACCCGAAATGTATTGGCTTATTATTGTCACTTGTACCGAGGTACAGTGAAAAACTTGTCTTGCATACCGATCGTACAGGTCAATTTCATTACACAGTGCAGTTACATTGGGTTACTACAGAGTGCATTGAAGTAGTACAGGTAAAAACAATAACAGTACAGAGTAAAGTGTCACAGCTACAGAGCTACGTTGATTGTATTTCTCCATGGATGCTGCCTGGCCTGCAGAGTTCCTCCAGCATCTTGTTGTTTTTTCACCTTTCAGCCCAACTCATCCATGCCAACCAAGATATTCTCCTGAGCTAGTCCCATTTGCCTGTGTTTGGTCCATATCCCTCTAAAAACTTTCCTATCCGTGTACCTGCACAGACGGCTTTTAAATGTTGCAATTGTACTTGCCTCTATCACTTCCTCTGGCAGCTTGTTCTGTATGTCCATTGCCCTGCATTGGTGGATGTGGGGTTGGAAACATGGTCTCTGCAGTCAGAAGAAGCTGACAACATAGACCCCCCCAAGACAAGCACTGCAGACAGAAGATTGGCAGGAAGGTCTCTGCAAGGACTTCAGAGCAAACAATGAGTGTCTGTCCTCCGGGTAGTCCTGCATTGCAGGAAATACCTCTGCCTGCTCCTGTGGGGTGAAGTGAGAAGTAGTCGGGTGGTACAATGGTGTATCAGTTAGCCTACTCACAGTTCTGGAGGCCTAGATTCGACTCTGACCTTGGGTGCTGTGGAGTTTGCACATTCTCCCTGTGATTGCACAGGTTTCCTCACATATAACAAAGATGTGCTGGTGGGTAAAATTAGCTACTGTAAATTAGTCCTCAGTGGAGGTTAATGGCAGAAAGAATCATAGGGAAGTTGATAGGCATGTGTCAGAAGGCACAAGTTGGAGTACAGGGAATGAAGTGGATGGACTAATCGGTTTGCTAAGCTGGGACCCAGTAGGGATCTGATAGGCCAAATGGACTCCTTTTGTTCTGTTATTTGTATCAAATGAAGTCTTCTTTCCTCAAATATCAAATTCACATGATCTCCCTAATGCAGCAAACTGGAGATGTGATAGGGGTTAACAGCAGTGGTCTGGAAGGATCCTAAGTAGAAAGCCAAGAGTGATTGAGAACCTGATCACTGATGCACAGGTTATGGGCACAAATAAGGTTATATTGAAGAACAAGAGGTCACAGATCTCAGTGAGACAAAGAATGATGTACCAGCACTGTTTCAGGGGAAATAGGATTAATTAATCTTGATTGTTCTGAGAGTTAATAGTCATTGCTTTTCAGCCCATTGACCACTGAATATCTGGACTGGAAATGAATTTTGTGTGTGATGTCACCTGGGAGAGTCTTATACAAGAATAAAAAGGGGCTAAGACAAGCAAAAAATCCTGCCATAAGTCAGGAGTCGAACTTTCATACAGGCACCCAGAAAGGTGCCATGAACTTGCTCTGTGAGGGGTTAAGCCAATTTTCAATAGCACAGTATTACATTGTTTGGAGACACACAAAGGAATTTCAAGTTCAGTAACTCCTGATGGGAATGGGGGCAGTGGGATGAGATTCTGGTCATGTCAACACTCAGTGGTTTAACCTTTTTTAGGAGACCTTTTTTTTATGCTGTGTCTTCCAGGCATCCAGGAAAGATCCAGCTACCCCTGTCTTTATAAGGAGCACTGATCAAATGCAGCCACAACCAGCTCCTCCAAGTCTTGTTCCTGGGAGTCTCTCTGATTGTAGATCCTGCAATCATCCATCACTAGGTAAACCAACACTACTGGAAAGACCCATGATTTTGGTGGATGGGCACAAAAAGATGACAACTGATCAAGTCACCCAACACCTGGTACCCAAAGGGCACGTTGGACACTTTACCATATTGGGACCTGAAATTCCCACCAGGATCCTTTAAAGACTATTAGGTGATGAATTAAATATTGAATTAGGCTCCATCTACATTCAACACAGAGCACTGGAAAAACTCAGCAGGTCAGGCAGCATCCACAGATAGAAATGGACAGTCGACGTTTCGGATCGAGACCCTTTATCTAGACTCATCATGGACCCATGTCCAGATGAAGGGTCTCGACCTGAAGTGTCGACTCTCCAGTCCCTCCATAGATGTTGCCTGACCCACTGAGTTCCTCCAGCACTTTGTGTGTGGTTCCAGATTCCAGCACCTGCAGTCTCTTGTGTCTCCCATCTGTGCTGGGCCCATTTTGAAGCCAGTCTGAAAGCCACATCCCTTAATGTTAGGCTTTGCAAATAAACCTGAATGAAGATATGGAAAGAACATTTCAGCTTCATGATTAATTTATCCACCCATTAGTTTTATGCATTTCATGTTTTTACCCTCCACTGCAACTTCAAGATGACAAGTTGGCTCCAAATGTGACTTGCAACTGCACGTTTTCCATGATAACATCATACAAGATGGTGTTTCATGTTTCTAAGATCAAAAAAGGAAATACCTGGTAACATAAGCTGAGGGCTCTGAGATTACTATTTACAGATTTTTGTTACGAAATTAGCCATTGTGAAAGAGAAACTCATATAGGATGGGTTGTGGACACAGCAAGTGTGGGCATCTTAATGTAGTAACTGCTCCTTAATACTCTGTTGTTTTATATTTTTGGGAATTCTGCATTTAAACAAAACATTAGTTACAAATAGTTTTACGGACACCAATTTCATGCATGAATTGTCATCAACTTATTTCCTTTTTTCTATTTATGGAAGAATTTTGCTTGTGTCCATTCCTCACAATAAATTACTTTGTGTAAAAATGTAATTGCAAAATTCTGAACATCTCTCAGTTCACATAAAAAAAAATAACCAGTCACCTGGAAAAAGGAACTCAAATAGGTTTTTCCTTCACTTACAATAAACTGATACATATTTTCATCAGATGAATACAGCTGGGCTGCATTAGAGTCATAGAGCCATAGGACACAGAAAGAGGCCCTTCAGCCCATCATGTTGACCAGCAATAACCTATCTATACTAACCCCAATTACCAGCTCTGGCTCCATATTTATTCACGTGAGAGTGCAGCTTCAAAATCATCAGGAAGGGCAATGTCATTGGTCTTTGTTGATGCATACACCCATAAAATCTTTACTGGTTTTGGATGTTTTGTGTTGTCTCAGATTACAATAAACTGCCGTAAAATAAACTAGCAAATTAGAAGTTGGTTGCAAAGAACAGAAGAATACCCCCAGGATACCAAAAATTTCCACATTTACTTGAAAAAGCGACAGTATTTTGCGACTGGAATTAGACAATGATAACTCATAAATTATTGTTCAGGACATGCTTCTCAACAGTAAAATTTGCTTACTTGACAGAGCCAGCTTAGTTATGGCAGTAAGCAGCTGGCTGCTAATGACACCCCAGGCCATATTTCCATATATAAAATCTATTTTCATGTACTAAATTTTAGAATAAATTTTACATCTACTTAAAATTCCAATAAAACTTCTTTAACTGCAATTTAATGCCCACTGAACTTTCTAATAGCTATTACAGTTTCATTATGCCTGTACGTAGTTAACCTAATCAGCAAAATGATCAATGGTTAAAGAGGCTCTGGCATTCTTGGACAGGATACAAGAAAAACCTGCCTCTGGATGGCCAATCATTCTCCAAACTCAATGGACAAACCGTGCAGGCTGGAATCAGTGGTTCCATTCAGAACCAGATCTTGGCTGAATGTGGAGCTCCAAGACTTACTGAGTTTTGCTTTACTGGGATTGCGGCATTAGGTGGATAATCTCTCCCTCCCTCTCTCTGTGTGTGATCCTTTGCCAATTCTGACTGGTAAAGAACCTTACTCCTCATTAGTGATTCCTGAACTGGAAATTAGGAGGATTTCTTAAAGAGATCATTAAAAACATTAAATAAGGTATTATTGCATTAAATTTTGGGTGAAAATATTTTTAAAAACTCATTTGTATCAATTGCAATAATGTTAAAATTATTAAATATATTGTATTGTTTTATATTCAAACCTGGTAGTTTTGATATAACTACATGATTTGCAAAGGCAATGCAGATAAAAGTTAAGTCAACCGCATTCAGGCCAGAATGTGCAGGAAAACAGATTTACTCCCCAAGATTATTAGTGAAGCAAATGGGGTTCTACAACAAACACAACTGACTTGAGTTTTATTTTTAATTTCAGCTGTCATGATTGGATGTGAACTCACATTTCTAGACTGTTAGTCCAGGCCTCTGATTACTAATTTAACCACTGCATCACTGTTCCCTCTAAGAGACGTTTTAGGCAGGAATCCTACTAACAATTCCAAATAGTCAGGAATTGCAGATGTCTTCCAATCCTAAATGAACCACTGCCAAGATTAGCAAAGTTTCTTCTTTAACGGAAGCTTAAATTGGAAATGACTGAACTCATGGACTCAATAAGTATATTCTCTGAGCATTTCCAGCCTCAAACTACTAGTAGAACAGCAGCTTTAGTCTCTGCCTCTAAAATGATTGGAATGGCAGGAAAGTGCATCTTGTATTTGCATGATCTCTGTATTACTTCTTCCAGTCTTGGCAAATTTTAATCTTTAACAAAGTTAGAAGAGCACAGGCAATCTTTACCTACATCACACTGAACAACCCTTTCATGTAATCTGGAAAAGATTTTTGAGGAATACAAGTAAAAAACTGAATTTCAATTTGTGTGTTGGGACTGAGGGATGATGGCTACAACTGAATGGATTATTCTGCAAGCTCTGTGTCCATCCCATACAAATAAAAATTGAAATTACATACTTTTTGAAACAGGTTGCCAATTTTTTCTACTCTCTATTGTGACGCACTATCAGACAGGCAGCTGGTAAAGCCAAACTTACCCTGTTTCCTGTTCTCACCTGCCAGCAAATGATAGGGGGCATTTCATTGCTTCCACAGCCCATCATTAACAGGGGCGCTGGTTTCTTGCAACTAAGGGGTAATCACGTAACACTGGGGGCACTAAATTTGCTCACCTCCTGAAGATTTCGCATCAATAAACAGTACACGTTGCTCATGAGACAGAGTGTAGAACTAATTTAATTGAAGCTGGCTCATCAGAGTGGAATTTGCATTTTCGTGCAGCCTAATCAAAGTACAATTGAATTTAATTCTCTTGTGCATTGCAAGATGGTGTGTGTAACACAGTACATCTCACCTTTAAAACCAATAGTTCACCGCTTTGTAAATCATACTGCCAATAACACCTCCTCCGAAACTCAGTTGTGACACCATATTGATATTTTTAGCAATGTGCTTAAGAGTTTTTATTTTCTCATCTAATTTAAATAGAATAAGAAATTCCATTGGCCTTAATATCATCTTTGAATATATTTACTCATTTCAAAAAATGTCTACCAGACTACAAGGCCATGGGCTAGAAAATTCTCTTAAGCATCATGAGACAGGTAGATTTTACCCACTTTGAGTGCACGCAGCACACTTCCACGTGTTCTTTATGGGTCCTCTGTGCACCTAACACACTTTGACGTGACTTCAACACAGTTCTTGAGCATGTACAAGGCCTGTGAGTGCCATGTGCCCCTCACTGAAGCAGGTCTTATTAAGGAAGTTGAAGTCTGCTTCAGCATTAGTTAACGGGGCCTAGTTTACCTGGTTAAACTGGTAGAGGGTATATATACCCATCCTTGTGCATGTAGCTCCTCCATAAAATGGTTTTCAGTCAAACTGCATGATCACACCCACCCGTTCCCTCAAGCTTACAACTCATGTCCTTTATTGTACCTCTGACCAACACCCCCCTTCCCCTTCCTTCACACCCTCAACCTCAAATTCTCAGTCCAATCCTTCCTACCCCTATTCCGCAATTCACAACCTACCCAACTTCCTCCACACAGTGCAGCACTAAATTTTACTTCATAACAGTGTTGGCAACGATGCAACCAAGAGAAAAGATATTTAATAGGTTTGGTCTAAAATGGCAAATTTTACAGATGCAAAATCGTCAGTGCATTCCTCATCTTAATGCAGACAATGGCCACTTCCTGACAGTCCATGCATCATCCTGAAGTTTTGCTACAGAAAAGCTGGCCCACTTAATTGATTATAATAAATCAACAAAAACTGCAGTAACTGATTAATGGAATTGGAGTGGAGCCACCTGGCAAGTGAAAAGACAACTGTGCACAGCTTTAGGATGGCCATTCATACCCGTTTTACAGACAGAAGCTGACAGCTACAATAAGGACGCAAACTTTGGAATACATCTATCATCCATGGTGTTAATAATTGATCATTAACACAGATATTGACTTGGACTCATTCACAGCCTGTGTTGGAAGTCAGTAAAATGAATTCTATGCTGGTTTGAGTATTGAGCATGTACTTCAGAAAGGATTGGCTAAAGAAGCTGGTTGGTTGAGCTTAAAATTTTTTTAACTTGTTGCAGCTGGGCAATTGAAAATAATCTAATAAGCAGGCACAGTAGTGTAGAGGTTAGCGCAACGCTATTACAGTGCTAGTGACCTGGGTTCAATTCCAGCCACTGTCTGTAAGGAGTTTGTATATTCTCCCTGTGACTGCGTGAGTTTCCTCCGGGTGCTCTGGTTTCCTCCCATATTCCAAAGACGTACGGGTTAGGAAGTTGTGGGCACGCTATGTTGGCACCAGAAGCGTGGCGACACTTGCAGGCTGCCCCCAGAACACTACGCAAAGATGCATTTCACTGTGTGTTTCGATGTACATGTGACTAATAAAGATATCTTATATAAATTAAATTGGGAAAGTAAGCAGACCATATCAACTAAAATGGATATACATATGCAAGATAATGCTGTATGAAAAGCAAATGGGTTTAAAAGCAATAGCAGCAACATTCATCTGGTAAACAATGAAAGCCAAAGAACTGAACAAAGAAATTTGTATTTACATAAACCCCTTCAGAACATCCCAGAGTGCATTACAGGCAATGAAGTACATTTGAGGTCACTGCTACATGACAGCCAATATGCCTAGAAGGTCCCACAGGTGGCAACAGGCAATCTACTTCACTGATCTTGGTCACGGGACAGCTCCCCTACTCTGTTTCAAGATAGCACCATGGGATCTTCAACCTCTACTTGAAAGGGCAGATGAGGGCTGGGGAGGCAATCTACACTCATGGATTGTTGCAGAACTATTTATTTTTTCTGGATGTGGGCATGACTGGCAAGATCAAACGTATTGCCCATTCCTAATGCTTTCGAGAAACTGGTGGTGAGCCGCCTTCTTGAACGGTTGCACGTGTTGTGGTGAAGGTGCTCCCACAGCTTAGGAGTTCCAGGGTTTAGACCCAGTGACAATGAAATGATGGCATGCTTCCAGCGCAGGGTGGTGTGTGTGATTTGGCAAGGAGCTTGCAAGGTGGTGGTGTTTGCATGCACCTCTATCCTTGCCCTCTTTGATGATGCAGGTTGAGAGTTTGGGAAGTATGGCCAGGGCAAGTAACCAAATGGTAGACTGGTGACTGGTGGAGTAGATTCCCTGTCCTGGACAGTGAATGTTCAACAGTTGGCCAGGCTGATGGTAAATCTGCACTGCCTTGTCTTCCAAACTTGATTTTTTTCTTGAGTGAATAATCATAAGTAAAACTGAGGGGATGAATTGAAAAGAAATACTGTTTCTATGGGTATAAATTTATTATCTATTAGAATGCCTGTAGTAGTGGCAGAAACACTGACTCTACATGGAGGCTCCCCAACAGATACTGTGTGAACTGCTGTGATTTGCCATTTTAATTTGGAATACAAGTGATTCTATTAATATAGTTTGATGTAAGGGTCATAACTACAATGGAAACTGCAGTAAATGGTTTTTCCAAATAAGCTTGATGTCAACATGAACCACTGTCCGCACTAATTGTACTTGTCCACCTTATCTCTCCCAAAACCTAATAGGGGTCCTTAGCAGTAATCAGTTTAGTGAGACCAACAGATACATTCTGCCTCACCTCCAAGGACCTTATAACCTAATGCAAAGTGGTGGCAAGACGATTTTTCATAGCAGACACAAGGAATTTGCATTTGGTGAAGCAGCCTTCATTTCAGAACACAGTCCTATTCAAAGTATTGATATTTTAAAACAGACCCGAGAGATGAGAAACTGACTGCCATTTAAAAAAGAGGTCAAGACAAAATGTGAAAGTGGGTAAGTTATTTGAGTATCTAGCTGCAGATGACAAGAACCCTCACTGCCTGTTCACACTTGGTAGATTTCTGCCCCACTAAATCTGAACCCTAACCAGATGCAATTCAAATTCAGATCCCCTTAAAACCCAGCTTAGTCAGTTGTCAGGACTCTATGATTGGTGCAGTTTATACCAGTGCCACATTGCATCCTAGGATGGAGAAACAGTAGTAAACATCGACATAATTTTGTCCATGCTCATGAGGTGTAGTCTCAAATAGGCAGCATCCAGAACATTTGCTGGATTTGATAGAAAGAGCAAGGTGGTGGGATTAATTAAATACTGCATTTAAAGAGCCAACACAGGCAGGAGGGGGCCTTTGGCAGCAGAATTGGAGTTGACCATAATTTTCTCAGAGATGAAACCCTGCCAACCCATCACCGCCTTGGCTCACTACCCAAGAGCTGGGCAACTAAAGGACTAGTTCTCTTCAGAAAAACAGCCAAATAAAGAAGAAAAAGCTCTGTTTGTGATGGAGGAAGCTGTAAATTTAAGGAACAGCCTGCAATCAAGTCTGATAATTTGTGAATTGGATGAAAATTTCAAATGATTTGGACTAAGCTGAGAGTACAGATCTCAGCCTTGAAATTCAGTTGCACCGAGTACATTTTTTTATAGGCTAGGGGACTGAACTGGAGCATGAAGTTACTTGAAGCCAGACGCCCTCTGCTTTTCCATGTCAGCAGGTCCGAACAGTTCACCACAAGCTGCCCCATGATAACGAGACCAATGATCACAGATGAGCATTGCCACTTGAAGAGTTCCTTATCACGCAGGCTTGCTCCTCACCTGAGTACATATGTTAACTACAGGCTAAAGATTATGAACCATGGCACCCATGTGTGCAATATTTTAATTAAGATGTCCCAGTGAAATTCATTCTCCAACACCAGTGAAACCAAATTGGCACAGCTCTCCCACACAGCATCAAGCCAGTTCATGTTTTCTAAATGAACTTAAACCAGGCACATGTTAAAAAGGGAAAGCTGGCTTCACTCAAAAGGAAAGCACACTGGAGCCATCGATCTCAACCTTCCCATTGACCGACCTGTCCCATCGTGGACTCTGCCATAAAAGATCAAAAACGGTTAGTCATCAATGACAGGAACAAGTTTAGCTGCCTTATTAGCTTGACTTTCAAAATGCACTTGTTAGGACAAAACACAAGAGAGTTAAAGCTAAAATAAACACTTAATGGATTCAAAATAAAGATCTAAATTGGATCATTAATTAAATAGAAAAAAAAGGAAAAGCAGCCAATGATAATAGCTCCACTCAGGCAGCTGCAAGCAAGCCCGTTCCCCCAAGACTCAATAACCTTGACAGAGATACTCGAAGTAGAGTGTCCATGAATTGAGGTTGACACTAAAATCTGTGGGAAAAGGAGGATGTTCATATGTGAGGAAGTATTGTCAAATGAGATTAAGACGTTATGTAACCAGACTGATGAGAAAGCAGATCAATGTAACTCAATGAGACCGTGAGATAATGTACATTCATATTCAAAATGGAAATATAAACACATGTGACAGCTGGGATGGAAGGAGTGTCAAGTTCATTGACGTGCTGTAGACGTATGTTGATTTGGTTGTGGGGTCATGCATGGTGTTTACTCTGGGGACCAGTCGGTGTAATGCAATCTCCATTCCTGTCCGATCCCAATGGAAATTATATCCGATCATTGAGCAACCAAGAGGACAGTGGCAGGGAGAAGCTGGGGAGAGTGGGAAAAACCTGGGTCAGCTGTGGAAATTAGTTGGAAGACTTAGGAACTCCAGAACATGAAGTCATCCTCCTTCTGCTTCCAGATCACAAGAAAACTGTTATTTAGCTGGACTTCAAACTCCAGAGCCCTCACATGCCAGGTTCTCCATACACAACCATCAGCGTGAATACACTGCCTGATTCAGAGTTAAAATAACACTGAATGATGCCATCAGACCATGATCTTTGCATGTCAATTAGCGCATGTTACAGCAGTTGGCACTCCATGCAAAGCCAGACAGTTGCACTCTGACACAAGTCTAAACCTCAACGCATCCCCTTACCAGCAGATATAGAGAGTTACCATTGGGGGCTGTGTTTCATAATGTGCGCAGGATGATTGAAATTGAACTCTATATCAGCTGATCCAAAACTGAAGTTATCATTTAATAAATTCAGCTGGAATGCATTGAAATCAATGAAGAGCCAATAGTTTGAACTCCATTTAATACCAAGGCAAATCTCAAATCCATTATGAATAATCTAGATGGTATACTGATATATTATTAGCAACAATATACCAATACCAAAAATAAACCAATACCAATATTTGAAATAGTGTAAATTTTTTCACCATCATAGTTGTGAAGGAACATGGGATCATCACAAAAGGATGAGCAGAAACAAGACTGGCAAAGCCATCAGATAAATGAATTTTGAAGATTTATACCAAAGTTAAGAGGGTAAAGTTGCTTCAATCCCAACTCTGCACAGTTCGCTGATGTAACCTTGGGGTGCATTAATTGACCTCATTCGCCTGGGCACATACTGTGATCCATTGTCTGGGCTCCCTGCTACTAGTCACCATTCAGTTTCATGGGTAAAATTTGCACATCTGAAAAATTTTGGCAGCAGTGGTTTGTGGATTGTAGACCACTGGTACCTGTAAACCCCACTCTTACACGAACCAGTGTGACAAAATATCAAAGTCTGTTTAGAAAAAAAGCTTGAGAAAAATTCCAATGGAAAACAGGTTAACAGTGAATTCTGTTTATATTTTTCCTCCATCAAAAAGGGAAGTAATAGTGGGAGCTTTCCTGTATGGGACAAGAAGATAGGTACGGAAGATATGATAAGTCATTGGGGTGAAATTAAGAATCAAGATGCCACCACCATTCACATATTTCCCTCCCCTTTCAGCAGTTTGAAGGGATCACTTCCTTTGTACATCACCAACATCACGTAGATGCCACAGCCAAGAAAGCTCAGCAGCGCCTCTATTTCCTCAGGAGGCTAAGGCATTTGGTTTGTCCCCTTTGACACTCACCAACTTTTATCGATGCACCATAGAAGGCATCCTATCTGGATGCAGCACGGCTTGGTACAGCTACTGCTCTGCCCAGGACTGCAAGAAACTGCAAAGAGTTGTGGACACAGCCCAGCGCATCACCGAAACCAGCCTCCCCTCCTTGGACTGTCTTTACCTCTTGCTGCCTTGGTGTAGCAGCCAGCATAATCAAAGACCCCACCCACCCGGGTCATTCTCTCTTCTCTCCTTTTCCATCAGGTAGAAGATACAGGAGCCTGAGGGCCCGTACCACCAGACTTAAGGACAGCTTCTACTCCACTGTGATAAGGCTATTGAATGGTTCCCTTATACGATGAGATGGACTCTGACCTCACGATCTACCTTGTTGTGACCTTGCACTTTATTGCACTGCACTTTCTCTGTAGCTGTGACACTTTACTCTGTACTGTTATTGTTTTTACCTGTACTACATCAGTGCACTCTGTACTAACCCAATGTAACTGCACTATGTAATGAATTGACCTGTACGATCGGTATGCAAGACAAGTTTTTCACTGTACCTTGGTACAAGTGACAATAATAAACCAATACCAATACCCTGGTCTGCTCTTCCAGCCTTGCCTACAACTCCCCATTTTATGAAACTTTCTCTTGCGACTGCAGGAGGTGCAACACATGTCCTTTCACACCATCCAGGGACCCAATCCATCTTTCCAGATGAAGCAGCGATTCACTTGCACTTCTTCCAAGCTAGTGTACTGCATTCAGTATTCACAATGTGGTCTCCTCTGCACTGGAGAAACCAAATGCAGATTGGATGATTCCTCTGTGGAGCATCTGCACTCAGTCTTCAGGAGTGACCCTGAGCTTCCTGTTGCCTCTTTACTTCACTTTCCCACTCTTACTTTTCTGTCTGTAGCCTCCTGCACTATTATAACAAGGCCCAATGCAAGCTCAAGGAATATCTCGTCTTCCATCCGGGTACATAGCAGCCTGCAGGACTTGATATTGAATTCTCCAACTCTTCTTCAACTCTCTCACTCTTTCTTCCTGCTTTGTAATGAACGGACTGTAGACAGGAAGAATTTTTACGGAGTCCGGGGTTTAACCTTTCACAACAAACTTTCTCTTTATTACAAGCTGACTTCAACAGGGGATTCACTCATCCTGGAACGAATGCTCCCTAATCCAAAGTTTCCATCATTCTTATACGACTTCTTATCTACCTTTTCCCCCTTTATCTCTAACCCGTATGCACCGTGTATACATAGTGAGTTAAGCCTTTGCGGTGTCAACCTCAGTGCCTAGGTCCTGATATGAGCCATCAAGCTGGACTGCCTTGTGTGCAACTGAGCGGAGTGCAGTTCTATCCTTGTCTTATATGTGCACTGGCAAGCTTCTGTCCTGGATCTTATGGGATTGTTGTTATCAGATAAGATTTCTTTTTTAGTCACACGTACATCAAAACACACAGTGAAATGTATCTTTTGCGTAGAGTGTTCTGGGAGCAGCCTGCAAGTGTCGCCACGCTTCCGGCGCCAACATAGCATGCCCACATCTTCCTAACCTGTACGTCTTTGGAATGCGGGAGGAAACTGGAGCACCCGGAGGAAACCCCACGCAGACATGGGGAGGATGTACAGACTCCTTACAGATAGCAGACGGAATTGAACCTGGGTCGCTGGCGCTGTAAAGTGTTACGCTAACTGCTACACTACCGTGCTGGTAACCAGGCATGAGTTTACAATAGTCACTTTCGCCTGCAGTTTTGTGGTTTGGGTTGGTTTGAAAACAGTTCCAGGCTTTCTCTGCCTCTACCAACCCTGCAGAGTCCCTCTTTATCTCTCTGCTACATGATCACCGTCCCCCATTCTCACTGCAGTGCTACAGAGCACTTTCACTATTCCCTACTACACGGACCACTTCTGTCTTCCAGGCTCAGTCTTTTTTCTTTCTCGTTTGCACAGACTGGCCCATTGGGCACATCCTACAGCCTTACTATTAGCAGCACGTTACACAGACAAAGCAACTTATTCAGACTTCAGCAGCCCTCTATCCTGCACATTAGGACACCCAGTCTCATCCTGAGTTCTGATGAAGGGTCCCAAACTGAACATTACTGTTTGTCTTTCCACAGATGCTGCCTGACCTGCTGAGTGTTTCACCAATTTCACTTTTATTGCAGAATTTCCAGCAACTGCAGTTATTTTTTTGATTTCCATGCAGAAATTCATGCTAAGTTGCTCGCTTGAAGTTAACGGAAATAACTTATGGAAGGATGGTACATTGTCCATATGATCATTGTCTATGTCTTGCATCCTGACACTCAAGATACATTTTTACCCCACATTGACGTTGGAGGGTTATGCATGAGAAAAGTATACTCAGCACATGGTCAATCTAGATACACTGGATGGATGAGATTGGCTTTTGAAAGTCAAGTGGTCTATTTTGATCTGATTTTTGTTAGTTTATTCAGGATATCAACATCCATATAAACAGAAAATAAGTTAATCAATGAGAAAACAATGGTGTTAATTGTACATTGTCCTCCTTTGTGTTTGATTGTGGTACAGCTGAAGACACTACTAATTGGTCTACTTCAGTGTGATATAAGTGTGCACAATTTAAATATTTGCTTCAGTCAAATTTTCAAAGAAACCTAGTTTCAATAATTAGAACGTGATTTGACAAGTTCTGCAAAATGTTTAACAGAAGCAAAATCTCATACGTGGTGTAAAAGAGCGATTCACAGCCTCAAAAAATAATTGCAAAAGAATTACAGTAGCACTTGGTGGAATTGCAGCTCATCTTTCTGAATGTTAGAGAAAACAGCATTTTACTGGAGTGAAATCCTGTTATTTTCACCTCCTGCTGATTGTCAGCTCTTTTGGATTGCCAAATTGATAGCACCAATAAAAGACCTTCAAAGCAAAACGTAAAACGTGCATTCAATTTCAATTAAGGCACAGATAAAAGAGAAAACCGAAGTACAGTGTGTGCTATGAGATGTAGATAGAACCACAAAGAGCAAAGTTCTTTCATCAAAAATAATGTACAGACTTGAAGATCTGGCAAGGCAAAGAGCTGCCTTCATTTTATCCCATACCCGTACAACATCGTGGACAAGTTGCCTTGTTGGGGGTAATCAGGCAAGTATGTGCAGCGGATAGAAATTAATTCTGTGGTGGATGGCACCTGCTTCTATACAAGCTCTCTTGGGTTTAAGATGCAACAAGCTGTCAAAAGTTGGCCTGGCTTGTGGACCGTGAAGTGAACATGTGAATCTTCAGACATCTGGTTGGCGGAAAGAAAACATGCAGAGGCCAAATTAGTCAGGTGGGCTCGCCTCCAAAGTTTGCAAGGCAAAGCAAGGAAAAATAAACTGTTTTAAGCTTTAAAGGACTGAAACAATACAGAATATTGCAATCGGATACTGTGGTATTAAATAACATCTACGTTGAAGTATGAAAAACAGCAGAAAGAGAATGAGTAGATAGTAGAGCTGATTTTTTTAAGGTTAAATTGATCCTGATTTGCTTTGGTAGCATAGTGTAATGGAACAATGGTAATATCTGAAAGTGCTGTTACTGTAAACGTTAGCCTATATAAGTTTAAGGTCTGAATAAAGAATGCACATCCTGGGATATGTGAATTTTTAGGATCAGTCAGCGGTTTGTTAAACTTGCATATCTTTTTTTGCGTAAATCTCAGTCTTTTTCTTGAAAAGTCAAATGAAAAATCGTCTAGTCATTCCCATGCATTATTCATAGACCTGCAGGACTGAAAACTATCTGCTTTAGTAGCCATCCTGAGCATGGTTTGGTGGGTTAATACTTTCCAAAGGCACTGAAATGAATGAGGGGAGGATCAACTGGGATCATCAAAACCAAGTTTAGTAGATGCAGAAGCCATGTTCCATGGGAAGGTTCAGCAGAGAGGGGTGTGTAGGGAAAGTTAAAGGGCTTGTTGTGGTGGCATGGTGCATAACACTAAATTATTCTGTTGTTGATGATCCATGTGACTTTAGTCACATGGTCATATCTCAGGTCTAGAATGAAAGTCAGGAGGAAAGAATGAATTTCATAGATTCTAAGAAACTATGAAAGACTTGCGCCTTTGAAATAAGCCTCTGCCCATTGCAAAATCTTCATCCAATACTCCTCACTCTGAATCCATTTTTCCCTTGGCATTTCTCTATATCATATTAAAATCTTTTCCAAAAACTCAATCGTCACCTTTTAAATTATGCTCTGCACTTTGTTTCAAAAGCCTCATGGCAAAAAAAAATATTCTGGGACAGAGTAAAAACTTTAGCTTTCCTCCAATTATCTCTTCTTATAATTTCACACATCTTTCATCATGAAAGGTGAGAAGAGGGAAAATTATTGCTCAAAATCTCCCATCTTTGTGCAAAGGAGGTCTGATTTTATCTTAACACAATGAAATGGCAAGTTTACAATCTGGAAGGTCATGTCTAACGGGTTATTCTTCGACATGGGTAGAATAATGTGACTTAAAAACATTTAATCTGGGCATCGAGTTTTATCGTAACACCAGGCTGGGGTCAGTCACAGCTGACTACAGATATTCTCCTAGGATGCTGACTCAGAATTGAACATGAAAAGCAATGATGGATTTTCTGCTACCGTTCAACCTGTTCAATGATTTTTGAAAGCTACGAAACACAGAAAAAAAGGGAACACAACTCGACCAATACTCAGAACCATGATTTGAAAGCAATAGAAATAAAGGATACAGAACAGAACACACAACTTGAACATTTTACCTCCTAAATCAGATTCCTCTACACTTGATGTCCAATCTAGAATGAATGCCAGTCTATTATGTTATGAGAATTATTTTTCCTTGATTCAGAAAGTGAGGCCTAGGGAAAGGTTAAAGGATTTGTTGCATTACAACTTTCTAGTTGGTCTGTACTCAGAATTCTCACATTTAAAGCTTCCAAACAGTAGTGGATATTCTGCCTCCATTTCTAGCCTGCTTGGACTACGCAGCACTCATGCAGAAATAGTACTGTGGCTGAGTCTCCTTCTTCTAGCAAATTAAAAAGAAACTCTTACATACCGGCACATGCTGACATCTTCACTTGGGTAGCAGAGTGGCGCAGCCAGTAGAGCCACTGCCTCAACACCAGTAACCCAGGTTCAGTCCTGAGCTTGGATGCTCTCTTTTGGAGTTGCCAGTTCTCCCTGTGACCATGGGTTTCCTCTGGGTGTTTTGGTTTCCTCCCACATCCCGAAAATGTGTGGGTCAGTAGGTTAATTAGCCACTGCATATTGTCCCAAATTGATGAATGTTAGGATTTGTGGGGGAGTTGATAGAATGTAGGGGGAGTGGGATTAATGTAGGATTAGTGTAAATGGTCAGCATGGATTTGGTGGGCCCAGAGCATTTCACACATCATGAGCATTTCACTGTGACTTGAGCCAGTCACAAACTCCCAGAGAGAAAAAGCTGAACGAACATAAGAAATTGGAGCACAATATGCCCGAGATGGAACTAAGCGTAACAATAGAGGACGGAAACAAAGCCTTCCTCCCTTTCTCCTGGAAATTGTTATATCAGATTTTCTTCCACCTCAATACACTCTTTTTCCATCCAAGAAACATTTCAGAATGGCATGCAAATAACAAGGCATTTGGAAATAAGTCAGAATTTGTGGCAAACTGTTTTCCTCTTCTGTGGGGAACTCATCTGATAACTCTCATTGCTTTGTGATTAAATTCAGTACTTCACTATGTACAGAAGCATACTGTAGGTACAGATCTCTTCACTGCATGATGCTGGGCATTGTGAAAGGGTGTGTGTACAACACTGAGAACCTGCCTTACGATAAAAGGCTTGAATAACACTATGAACAGACTTTTCAACCTCGGCTTTTAAAGTAAGTGACTTTTTTTTCTAAAATTACAATGATGCTGAGAGATTTTCACTATTACACTAAAAACAGGCTCTACTCTTAATTGGAACCTATAAAACATTCAAGCAGCATACAATGTTAATTCACCCTGGAGAATAAGAAAATATGAAAAACTCGCTACAGGAGTAAATATTTCAAGAAAGCACTAAGCTTTTATCTGCCATAAGCAAGACAGAAATATCTCTATTTCCAGCTGCCTGGTTTTCATGCACATTCCTTTTGATATTTTACGTTGAAGTTTTTTTTTTGTTTAACCAGACTTGAATGTGCAATAAATTGCCATGATCTCTGGAATTAAGGTGGTCCAATCCTGAACAGTGTTGGAGTGCAGGGATCAGGTGAAAAGCAAGCAAGGCTGCCAAGGTACTTGGCAGAAATGTAACCAGTTGTAGGTACAGTGACCCTACTGAGGATGGATGTGTGTCTACCTTCATCACACTTGTGTGGTTTGGAAACAGTGGAAGAAAAATACTCTTTGCACATCTGCCAGCCCATTGACAAGTCCAGCCATCAGCAGACCTGTTTGTGGCTGAACCTTTACAGGGTCCACTAAGTTAAAAATCCACAGCAAAGTCTTAAACAAGGGCTTTCTGATCTTGACAGTACAATGAATATAACAGCGTAAAGAACAAAGAAAGGCTTAAAGAATATTTTCTGTACAAAGTACTCCAGGCCTATGCCATGTAATAAAAAAAAAATTGAAGAATGCATCATGGCCATCAACACAACTCATTGAATCTGGAATGTCACCCGGCAACACTTAATCTGAAAACTCACATCACCGCACACTGACTCTTGAATTTAACCTGGGGAGTAACAGGCATGGTATCTGGCTTAGGTCATAAAATATTTGTTCCTCTCCCATAATTCTGACCCACTTATGCATCTGCACTCAGAGTCACTGTACTACACAGTCTTCCAAAGGTGGCATCTCTGGCTATCTCTCATAAAGTCAGTGGTGCACAGTGTTAATTGGGAGTGAAAAGCACCACTCTCCTTGCATGTGTTTATGTAGTCTAACACAGGGTTGTCATTGGAATCCATGAAAACTTGTGCACATAGATTATTTTGCTTACAGGTGCATCTATCCAAGAGTGTGGGGTTTGTAGCACCCTTGATACCCTCCTCTTCCACCATGGGCATTGTCCACTCTTTGGCATCCAGTAGGAGGCAGAGAAGCCTCAGTAGTGATACAATGACTGACCACCTGATTTACTTTCTCAGTCGATCCTGGGATGGGGTCTTTGTTGGCAAGCCATTGTTCAATTGCCCATCCTATAAATGTCTTCTTGGTTCAGGGAGGTTAAGAGTCAATGATGTAGTGGACCAGACTGGCGAGAAAGCAAATCTTGGCAAACACAATGTCATCCCAACTTTCCAGCCAAAAATTCCTGAAGCAAGTCCAAATTCCATTCCCTTCTTAGACTGATTGCTAGGTTGGATCCAAGTTTGTGCCAACTCTGTATTACGTTTTAATCATAAATTTAAGTTCAAACGCCACATGTCCTTAAGGACATAATGAACCAATAGGATTTGTAACAATAACCAGATAGTTTCATGGTCACCAGCTGTGTGACTGAATTTAAACTCTTGTCTCTATATCAATGATCCAGGTCTCTAGATACCAGTCCAGTAACTTAATCACTATGCTACCATATCCATCATTTGAATGACGCAACCTCTACAGGTGATTCAACATCATCCAGCAAGGCCAGTAGTGGAAGTATTGGTGACTATGATCTAGGTGCAATTTATGAAGTTTTTTAGTTCAAATCCTTGTGATTTATTGGCCAACAGCAACATAGTCAAATTGAATATCCCTCTAAAAACATATGATGATACATTAATTAGAACTGCCATCTTATATCCAGTATCCCTGAGGTGTTAAGAAACCACAAATGCTACACATTGGTGACAATAGACATCGAACTGCCTTAACCACAATGAGGAATTAGGGATAGTGACCAAATGCACGGTCAAAGCAGCAGGGACAAAGAGAGGGAGTAGGTTAGAAGGGCATTGGAACAGTTGGGTCCGTGGCACCAGAAATGACCGAATGGTCCATCTTAGAAGAGTCAAAGACAGATACAGAACAGAAACCGATGGCTTCAGCCCACCAAATCCATGCTTACCATTTACACTAATCCCACTCCCCCTACATTCTATCAACTCACCCCAAATCCTAACATTCACCAACACATTTGGGACAATTTGCAATGGCTAATTAACCTACTGACCCTGTACACCTTTGGGATGTGGGAGGAAACCAAAACACTTGGAGAAAACCCACATGGTCACAGGGAGAACTGGCAAACTCCATAAAGAGAGCATCCAAGCTCAGGACTGAACCTGGGTCACTGGTGCTGAGGCAGTGGCTCTACTGGCAGTGCCACTGTGCTACCCAACGTTAAGTTGACTATGAGGCAAAAGCTGGTGAAGTCGGAGGTATCTCTTGAGACTTCTGTGCATTAAGCTCAGGTAGGCGTGGGGAAAAGGCATCAATTTGCTTCTCTAAGGAAAGAAATGCAGGCTTCAGTTCAACATCTGTTCCATGCAGCTGGTTCATTGCTGAAGTACTCCCAGTACAATGCAGCAAAGACAACTCAGTATTAAGTTAGGGACAAGATGCTCCTAAGGTGCAGCTTGGTTAAAGTCTTCCAGTACCTTTTGCCTAAATGGAGGACCTCAAGAACTTCTCAGCCCTCAAGCCACCCAACCTGAACACCCATTGACCTCCACCTTTGACTTATTACCAAGATAACAGATAGAATGTGGGGTTTGAATTTCAATTTATGATTAAAACATGACACTGAACTGGCACCAAATGGGAGCCACCCCAAGCAGGCTAGAAAGGGAATGGAATTTGGAATCACTTCAGGCATTTTTGGCTGGAAAGTTAAATCCTGTCAGGTTTGCTGAAGTTAATCCACTGACGAAAATTGTCTTGAGCTGATTATTGAGTAGGATTTGGTAAAAGGTGGGAATAGAGAAACAATGAAAGCTTCATCACAAAATTTCACATTAAGACTATGCATCGTCTCACCAAGATTAAGCCAGTAAATATGCCAGTATTTGTCATTTGAGTGAATATCATTCACATCATGGACACAGCCATGTCACAGAAAAGATGTCATTACACAGACTGTTTTTGTAGCCATATAATAGAAGCATAAAAATCAGATGAACAGATATCTGTAGTCCAGCTGATGTCCCCAACATACAGAACAGTAATCTTATAGATTCAGAAGATGATTTAGGGAGGATATAGAATTCTCTGAATTCAAACTAGGAACAACCAATGCAACTAACACCTTGAATATGTTTCATTTTGCTCAGTCACCTAATATTCCATGTGATCACCAACCAGTATACTACATTATATATAAGTTGTCATGTAAATGTATGCCATTATTTACTACTGTTAAGTTTCCTTAAATAAGTAAAAGCAAACTGAAGGTAACTACAGGCAGTAAAAGGCAATTTATTCCATTTACATTGATCAGGTGGAAAGCATTAGTCTGCATCTGTGAGGTATAGAACTGAAAAAAACAATGGTAGATTCATCAAGCCTAGCCCTGTCAAACTCTGCTACATGATAGATTTTGCCCAAGATGTGCAATTGCTTGCGGGAAAATTTTTAAAATTTTCTTCCTGACAAACCCCTCAAAATAAATGAAGCAAAACTGAAGATTCCTCTCAAAAGTCAATACATTATATTTGGTTCATTGCTTTTCGTCATCCGAACAGATCCATAGTTAGACATAGTGTTTGATAATCTCTATCAGTATTTACATGAATCTCAAAGTAATTTTTAATCCACATATACAGCACAGGCATCTACAATACTTAGCTCAGTAAACAAGGCCAATCTCACTTGTATACAGACACACAGCAGACAGAAACAGACCAATGTGGTAGAGATATTCTGGATGGAATTCCATTGTTTGAGACAGAATGTGCCACTCACAGAGTGAAATTGGAGGCACATCTTGTCAGGGGTTCAGGTGTTGTATAAACATTCCCTGCCATTTGAGTGCTCCGTGCGTGAAACAGCTCTGGCCTGATTGGTCTGATAAAAGATTTCCCTCTCCCCGCCGCACCACCTGCCACTCTCTGGATTTGTGAATGATAGTCACAATATTGGAGAGGCATTTGTGTTGTTTGCAAAGTGCAGTGAGGAAGATGGACGTGACTGCAAGATGCAGGGTCTCAACATGAATCGTCAACCATCTCTTTCTGCCTGACCCACTGAATTCCTCCAGCAGCTGTTTTTTTTGCTCCAAAATGCAGAGAGTTACAAATCACTTTCATAGCCGAAGTTGTGCCAAAAAGGTTTTTGAGGAAAGAGACTGACTGCTTTTATAGCATGAATACAAGGAAATCACAAGTTTTAGCACATACTGGGAATTATAGTCCCTACTTTTTTTTACTGGAACAGTATTACAAATCTTCTTGTAAAACATTTGGGAGAGATTCACCAAGAGCAAAAATTTTTTTTATATACAGTTACAACTGAAGTTATGCCATAACTTCATTTATGAAATAATGTACCTCGTTACTCTGTCTACCTTCATTTATGAGCCAAATTCTTTCCTTCCTTGATCATTCTCTTCCTCCTCCAAGCCAAGGTTAATGTTCTATCAATCCCAGCCACCATTCCATACCCCAAATGGAAATTAGGATGCAAGCTTTCAAGGTGAGTTATGATGTTAATTTTAAGACACCATAACTAAATCCACAATCAACCTCATTCAAGGTGCAGTTACTGGATAGTAATCAGAAGTAGGAATGTTGGCTAACGTTCTCCTCCCTTAGCTAGAGAAGGTGCAGAAAAGATTCACAGGAATGTTGTCTCAACTGGAGGGCTTGAATTATAAGGAGAGATTGGATAGGCTGGGACTGTGTTCTTTGGAGCTAAGGAGACTGAGGAGTGACCTTAAAGAGGTTTATAAAATCAAGGGAATAGATATGGTCGAAAGTCAGTCCTTTTCCCCCAGAGCAGGGGAGTCTAAAACTAGAGGGCACATGTTTAAGATAAGATATCTTTATTAGACACATGTACATCGAAACACACAGCGAATAAGGTGATAGGGGAAAGATTTAAAGGGGATCTGAGGGGCAAGTTTTTCATAGAGAGTGATAGGTATATGAAATGAGCTGCCAGAGGTGGTGGTAGAGGCAGATACAATTACTCTATTTAAAAGACATTTGGATAGATACATGGATAGGAAAGGCTTAGAGGGATATGGGCCAAATGCAAACAAATGGGATTAGCGTCGATCGGCATTTTGGTCAGCATGGACGTGTTGGGCTGAAGGGCCTGTTTCTGTGCTATATAACTCCATGAATCCCTTCATAAATTAGGGAAACAAGGTCAACTCTAGCTCATCTCTGAGCTACATCAGCCGGGACCAGATGAAGGGTCTCAACCTGAAAATAGTCTGTAAATTTCCCTCCACAGATGCTGCCTGACCCACTCAGTTCCTCCAGCATCTTGTTTGTTATTTCTAAAGTGTCACCACTAATATAAAAGTAGGAAATGCAACAGCCAGTTTACCCAGAAACAACTTCCACAAACAGCAATGTGGCAGTAACCAGATCCTATGTTTGCAGGTGTTAAATAAGGGATGGATATTGCCCGGGACACCAGTGACAAATTCCAGATCCTCAAGGGATCTTTTACATCCATCTGAGAGCAGACGAGGCCATGGTTTAATGTCTTATTCAAAAGACAGCATAGCACAGCACTCCCTCAGTACTGCAAGGAGAATCAGCCTCAAGTGCCTGGAAAGGAAAAGTCAATTTTTCTTTTATTTGTTCAATTGCTGAAAATACTAGCATTTATTATCCATCTGTAAATGCTTCTTAATGGAGAAGGCTGTTAAGAATCCACCGCATTGATAGGTCTGGAGTCAGAGGCACCAGTTCAGGCAAGGACAACAGAATTCCTTCTCTAAACAATATTAATGAACCAGATTAGTTTTCCAATAATATGATAGGTTTTCATTGTTACCGATACTGAGACTAGCTTTAATTCAGATTTACTTAATTAATTGAATGTAAAGTCCTCAGCAGCCACAATGGGATTCCAGCTTGATCCAGAACCAGATGTTGGTTCAGTAACTCAACCATTAAACTTTTGACGTTCATTGACTCTCTCTTTTGCCCTACAATTCACTGCAGAGGCAAGCACGTCAGGAACAGAACTTTGTCAACCGTATTCCTCACAGTGAGGCCCCAGGAGAGATACAAAGGTTGGAAGAACTCTTCAAAGTTGGTCGAGTCTATTGTCATTTGCATAAGCACATGTAAGCACAGGGACAAGGAAAAGCTTACCTGTAGTTTTACTCTTTTACTTCTTATGCTGTATTAAAATTTACGCATTCAGCTCTCCTTCCAGATGACATCACCCTCCCATTGCACGGTACCAGAGTGTACTTCAAACATGTCTTGAGAGTTGTTCCCACTAATGCACTCACTAATCTTTACACAAAGCTTGGGTCTGACATTGTCAAGGATGGATAGATCTCTCAAGCTGTCTCCACTGACCACCACTGCATTACAAATGTGACTGGCCTGGGGAGGGCTTGTGCAGCTTTCACACTGTGCACGAGTACTTGAATCTCTGACGTCACTAAGGTGGAAATTAATTTTCAGTTGCATGTGATAAGTGAGTGATATAGTAACTTCAGCTCCATTCCCAAAATTCTGTTACACTGTACCATG